>NC_045759.1:11665760-12401520 GCF_009193385.2 Nasonia vitripennis | reverse complement strand
CGCCGGTGCGCGAGAGTCAGCGCGGGGCGACTGTCCTCGAGAGAGAGAGAGGAGCGTCGGTGGCGTTTTATGGAACGACGCGATTTTATCTCGAGTGCAGGAGAGAAGCTCGGAATAGTAAATTTAAGGCTTACGGTCGTGCGGCGGCGACTCTCAAGACGCTTCTCATAGATTAAGATCGCATCCGGAAATGTACTTTATGACTGGTCGACCATTATGCTTTTCATATACGAAAGGGACGCACTTGTAAAATATAGCCTATAGATGCCATCCTATTTCGTGCTATCTGGAAAAGTCGTGCTTAAAAAGGCTTAATCTGCGCGATGGGACACAATCTCCCCCGTGCTCCAATCGCTTCGAATAATGAATTTCGTCGAAGCGCAGTAGATGACTTCTAAAAATGTGTTTGTGTGTTTTTCCACTCGAAAAACCGATGACGTTCCCAGCATCCAGAATTCTAAAAGTGGAACACATGATATGAATTCCGAGAGCAGGCTCGAGAGAGCACATGCAGCGCACATGGCGATATAGGCCCTTGATCCCTTCCCCGCGCGCGCATGCACTGAGAGGGAGATAGCGCTGTGGCGGAGAAAACGAACACACCGGGAGGAAGAGATAAGTAGAAACGAGTCAACACTCGGGGCCATTGTCGAAGGCAAATTTTCCGCCCCCTCTCGAGCCGCGGAGCCTTTTAACGTAACCCAACCGACCTACTGCTATACACAACCTTCCCCCCCCTCTCTCTCTCTTTCTCGTTGTCGCCCCCCAGTTTACGCTAGCGCTGCCGCATGCATGGTAATACCTACAGGGCAGGGCTTCTGAGTGCGTTTTCTCTCCGACACACAAACGCGCGCGCGCGCGGCTGCGGTTCGCCCTCTGCAACGGAATCGGTGAAATTACTGGAATGAAATATGTAAAGCGGGTTTTCGAGGAATTATTTTTAGCTTACGAGTGAGCTGCTCGTTTCGGAATAAAAAAATTACACCAAGCCTAATGGCGAGAGTAGAACACGCTGCAGGGCCGCGAGTGGCAACGGCGCGCTTTATTTTTCATTGTTGCAGAAAAACTTTCGTATAATCTATCTCACCCCTTTGGTCACGAGCTCCGGTCATATCCACTCGAAACCGAGAGAGAGAGAGAGAGAGAGAGAGTGAGAGAGAGAGAGAGAGAGAGAGCCAGCGGCAGTCCCGCATCATTCCAAACGGATCATTTTCAGCTACACGCGCTCGCCTCGACGACTATTACTCGTCGAGTACAGCAGCAGCAGCAGCAGCAGCACCGTTCGTTCGTTCCCACAATGCATTGTGTCCCGTACACGTACTATACTCTGAGCCGGCGTCGCCGCTGGTGGAGAGAGAGAGAGAGAGAGAGAGAGAGAGAGAGAGAGAGAGAGAGAGAGAGAGAGAGAGAGAGAGAGAAAGAGATGGGGAGAGGACTGCACACACTAGAGTACGCAGCAGTAGGGGGTAGGTTCATTTCAACCGTCGCTTTTCGAGCGCGGATTTACTTTCTTTGTTTTGACGCATCGGGCAATTTGGAGCCGCTGCCTTTGATTTCTGCTCTCCCTCGCGTGCTCGCGCGCGAAACAACCGAAAATTTCGGCCAAGGTACACGTTTTTATAACCGATCTACGTGTTTCTTTTTTCTCGCTTTATCGAGTAAGACCGACAGCCCGGGCTCTCTTGATATCTGGTTACGAAAATTTCTCGCCCGGTTAATTAGCTCTCGAAATTCCCGCTCCACCGGTGTCAATGGGTCGATCAAAGAACGCGCGCTCGAAATAGGTCAACTATGCGCGTCGGCGCGCAATTATGTTTATCGAGGCATTTTAGCCAACGGAATAATTAGAATTTTTTCACACTTTGGTAAAATCGGAAAATCGAACTCTGCTCTACCGGGTGTCCTCCACCAAGCCGTCTATAGGGGAAGTGCAGGTGGAAAAAATTTACCCGGGAAAAATCATAGTGAAAAGATTTGGAGACCTTCTTCGGATTTTACAGACCATTTTACAGACTGAGGGGAAGATAATCCGCGGAGGAAGGGTCGAGGATGAGGCTGCTGGTTAAGGGGCAATAAACTTGCTCTCCATACAAAACATAGTTTACTAAATTTCTGTACAAACAACGAAATCAAAAATTGTCAAACCAAATTTTAATAAATGAAAAATTCACGTACTAAAATAGTCCAAAACTAAGCACTTTTTATCGTTCAAAATTCGTTGGCATCAAATATGTTTGCCTACAAATATTAATTTATAGATAGTAAGCAATTTTTATTTGTTGGTTATTTCATAAATAAAAAGAGACACTATTGGTGACGGCCGGCGGGAAGGTTAGTAATTGAAAATCATTATAATTTTGTTTATTCTTATCATATTTGTACTGTTTAATTAGTATTCAATAATTCAACAAGCCCTTTATAATATAAACGTTTTTAAATATTTTAGTTGCGTTTTTAGAACAATTTACATACGTCTACACTATTAATAAACAAATAATAATTTTAGTACTGTGAAAGCATTGAGATTTCTCATGCTTCATTAAATCTTCATTAAATTTTCTCTACCTACACTTCCCCTATGGGCGGCTTGGTGGAGGACACCCGGTATACTGGAGAGCGTAGCAGTAGCAGCAGCGGCGGATAATTATATTCCATCTTGTTAAAAGCGCGCGGAATTTCGACGATAAAAGTTTTAATCAATAATTCGAGAGCAAGTGCAATTTATTAAACAAACTTCGATAGCTGAAATCGTATACGCGCGCTTCGGCATGATGATTTCGTGTTTATTAAAAAATAATAATAATAATGAGCGCGCAGCGCGACTTATTCACGACGGATCGGGAGATTAAAAATCCACTGCAGCAGCCAGCGGCTTATGTACATTTCATCACGGTTGGGCGTTTCAATGGAGCCAATTCTCTGCAAGTGAAACGTAATTTCGTTTTGTAATTTTATTCTTATAAATGTTTACTCCTGTGCACCCATACACGATTAAGCTTGTTTCCATATGCCGGACTCTTGGTTTAAAAGTGTGCTGCTTCCTCCGCCGCTCGCACGTCAGAGCGCAAAGTTTATATCCGCGCTCATGAGGCCAGAATCGCTAATTCGAAACCCCATGCAGGTGCAGCGGCGCCATCGGAAGGGAAGTGGCAAGCCCGCCCGCGCGAAACTAGGGAGAGGGAATTCCGATCGGAAGAATGCCCTCCATAATCGTGTAATCGCTAATTGGAAGCCAGTGCACACTCTCGGCTCCCGCGCGCATTATGCAGCCGCCAGCGGATTAGGCGCTCGCTAAAATATTCCGGATCACGTAGAGCTGCTCTGCTCTGCTGGCACATCGGTATAAAGCGCCACGGCCTCGCTTCTGAGTTATGTTATGTTAATAACAAGTGCATCACGAGCGCGCGCGCTCTCGCGCAAATTCACTTTATGAGCCCGAGAATTCGTTCTAATCCTCCGGGGCTGCTGCGCGCAGCGACTATACATACCTAGCACCGCACCGTGCTGCGAGAGGGAGGGGGGGGGGGCAGGGCACGCGCCGCGCGAATTTATGTTTCGCGAGAGTGTTTATAACGTCGGCCAGCTTCCTCTGCTGCAGCTTTTTTCCACTGCTCCTTTTTCGAGAGGCAGTAGGAGCTTGCGCGAGAAGATTGTGATGAAAAATTTTCTCTTTTCGTTGCCGCGCTGCTGCTGCTGCTGCGAGAGAGAGAGAGAGAGAGAGAGAGAGAGAGAGAGAGAGAGAGAGAGAGAGAGAGATAGAGAGAGATAGAGAGAGAGAGAGAGAGAGGCAGGCAAGATTTGAAAGTTAGCCCCGTTGCGGTGCGAGTTGCTCTCGTTCTTCAGGCTAACTTGGAAAATATTGCCTGTTTTCTTTATTTCGCCCGACTTGCTTCCCTTCTTCTTTTTTCTGCTCAGCGCGTTGAAGAATTTTTTATCCGCGCTGCTGGCAGGTTTATACCGCAGATGGCTGCGGCTCGAAAGGGAAAATCAGTCCCTCTATTCAAACGTTCGAACACACTTTTGTACGCGCTCACATAATAACGCACAATGCGGAGGCAAGAGCTCAAATAGTCGAATCGGACGCACCTTTCGCGTAAATTCCGGGCTGAAACGAAAAAAAGTCCCAGCAAAGACAAAAGCACAAAGAACCGCTTGCCTGCGTCGCGTCTCTCTTTGCTCGGCTCGCGCGCGAACAATAAATCAATTACCCGATCCTAAACTAATCTCTTTTTCTTTGTCCGCCGCCTCTCCGTTTCTCGCCGGCGGGGCGGCACACGCGTACACAGAGTTAGCAGCAGCAGCAGCAGTACCGGGCGGCATTATTATCTGGGTGCTATTCGGATTTGCATTAACATACATGCAAGTTACTCGGCGGCGCGTGTGCCCGGCTACACCGTCACAGTAGTATATAGAGACTACGGCTGTTGTGTGCGCGCGTATAGATTATGTACACAGACACACGTCGAAAACTGCTCGGCGCTAGACCTGAATAGATACAGCTAGGATTTAGAGGGCAGCGAAGAAGCTGCAGCACTTAATTGTGAACTACGGTAATTGTCAATTACACACTGCGGCTCGGCTTCTTTGCCTATTTTATATGGTGTCGCGCGCGTCTGTCTGCGCAGGCGTTTTGATTAATGACGCCGTGCTGCGCGGTGGCGTGGGCGCGAGCGCGCGGGAAGATGGATTATCAACGGGATTCATCGATACTCCGAGTTGGCGCTCGCGTCTCTCTGCAGAGAACTGGACACCCTCTGCGCGAACGCCTTTTTTTCTCCTCCAGCTCTCTTTCGCTTATCTGGTTTCAAGGCGGTGTCCTGCTTACGCAATCCAATACGTTTCGCAATGCTCTCGACACGTAATTCGTATGATTTTTGCGCCGCTCCAACGACTGTTTTCAACGCGGGAGATCCGGCTGAGAGAAAAAATTATCGCGCACTTTGCGCCAGATCACATCAGCGACAGCAGCGGCGGTGGCGAACAATCGGATATAAAAACGCGCGTCGCGCGAATGCAAACGTTACGAGCGCGCGTTTTTACGAATAAAAAGCCATTTGCTTCCGCCGCCGCCGCCGCCGCCCCCAACTTTTGCGCGCTCGCTCGTTCGGTTTTTCATTTTCCCGATCGAGTTTCGATTTGCCATTCGCTCGCGCCGGGAGCATAATAATTAACCCTCGGACCGGGCCGTTACGTCACCGGCGACCCCATAAATCCGAATTAAGCCTTTTTCCTCCCACGCCCTCCCTCTCGACGCCACCGCTGTTACTCGTTCGCGTACCACGCGCGCGCGAAATTCGTCGGATAGAGTTCGTGATTCTAATTCTAATTTAATTTGTGTTTGCGCGCCTTTTGAATTCTACCGGCTTATCGCGCTCGCTCTGCCGTGCGGAGGACGATACTTTTTTCTTTTTAATTCGCTGGCTCGCGCAGAGCGAAGAGGTTAATTCGTTATCTTCCGTTTATTTCTGCTCGGCTCTTTTCGTATCAGCAGGGGATTCACAACTAAGGCTAATTATACAAAATACGCGGCGGTGCGATAAGACTAAGTTTCGCGTTTCAAGCGGTCGTTCCGATCCGATACTGACGCGGCGCGACATATGCAACGGAAATCGCCCCAAGGGAAAAAAAGACGCGCGATCGGGTTTTCCACATGCCACACACGCATTATCATAAGAGCTCTCCCTCACTTTCCCTCTCGCTCGCTGTAACGGCCAGTCCGACAAACAGTCGAGGCGAGAGCCGCTCTCTGCTGCTCGCATGCTGATAAGGAGTTGGGTCGGTTGCCGGGGCGGATTACGCTCTCTCGTTCTCCCCGAGTGCGTATGCGCGGGAAGCGCGCGCTTCGTTATGCCGGCGCGTATCGCTTCCTTATCTCCACCACAGTGTCGGCGAAACGATGACAGTCGCGCCGAGGGCTGCCCCGTCGCTCGCGCGCGGCGATTTCCGAACGCGGCGAATTATCGCGCCGGCCGAAGAGAGAGATATCCACGCCGAGCGTATCTAATCCTCGCTGCTGCTCCCTGCAACTGGCTTTCAGAGCACAATGGTCAATTCCGCGTGCGGCGAAGTAGTATAGAGGGGTCGAGGTGAAAAATTAATTAGGGATTATTTCGCGGCTTTGATCGTCGGAGGGAGATTGGTATACAGTTGCGGTATACAGGATGCAGGCACGGACAGCTGTAGTTTTTCATATTCGATTGCCGAGCAGTTTCCGCTCGCTCTCTCGGAGCGACAAACATGGCAGAAGCTGTTTGTCTATGCACAATAACAGCCAGGTTGAATGGAGCGGAATAAATAACGCACGCGCGCGTGCTAGCGGGATCTTTACACCGGCATAATTTCTCCCTTAGCGTCCCGTAGCCTTGGATATACATATTCCGAGGCAAAAATAGCAGCGGCAACAACACAAACTTCGCGATTGCTTTTTAATTTTCCCTACGATAATTGAGCTCGATGCCGCGCTCGCCGGCGAAACTTTTTCAATGCAGCTAAGTAAACTGTCGAGGAGAGCTGGAGTCGCTCGCGTCCGCGCACAAATGAATCGGAAAAAATTGTTTACATTCGCGTTTATACACTGCCTGCCGTAAGAAAGTCTGCAGAGGGAGAAAGGAGAAGTTTGGTCGAGGGCCTAATATATAAGAAGCGCTGATCGATCTCGGAGAGCTTACGCATGTATGAATGCAGGAAGGTCATCGAAAATCAGAGCGGCGGCCCTTGAAAAATTGCCGAGTGGCGAAAAACACCCTTCTGGTCGTCGATTTATATTTATCGCGCGCGGCAGGCCCTGTATATCAATAATGCATCGATCCCTCGGCGATTCTTTCTCTTTCTCTCGGTGTATTTTCAGCTCGCGCGGCGATAGGAGGCCTCTCCCAAATCCTCCCGGACCCCGCCGAGGCGTGGAAAGCCGGACCCCGAGTCTAGCCTCGTATTTTTTTAATTCAGTTACAGCGAAATTGGTTTATCGCGGAATAATGCATGAATTATTCAGGCCGGACAATTCGCAGTCCAATCAATTTGGATTGAAAGCGGCGCGCTGCTGCTGGCTAAGAGAGAGCGAGGGTGTAGTTATGGGGGGATGCCGCCGGCGGAGAAGGGACGAGTCCGGAGGATGTGAATATTTAGAGTCTCTCTCTCTCTCTCTCTATCTCTCTCGCGCGCGCACGCTACATTAGCCAAGAACTGCGGGAGTTTTTGTTAAATCGCGCGCGATGCGCAATTGCCTCCGCGTGCATGAATTATTTCTAAATTCAACGCGCGCCACTCTCGCTTATGGCCAGTCGCAATTAGCGAGTGCGGTCCAACTTGCTTTCAAAAGGTGCGTCCCGCTGAGTCCGCCGCCTAGTTTCTGACCAGCCTCGTCGGCTCGGATATATCATACACCGTACGGCGATTCTGCCGTCTCGACCATTGTCCGCCTCAATCGCCGTTAATGGCTCCAATTAGAGTTCAATTCTGAGAATTTCGCTATTATAGAAGGAGCAGTGAGCGAAGCTCCCTCGCCGGCCTCGAGTTCGCAGCGGACTGTCGCCTCCAAGAGTGACAAATGCAAAATAAACGAGCTCTCACCCACGACGCCCGGCGGCGTCAATGGCCTCTTTGAAAAGTAAACTCGTCAACGCAGAGACTATTATAATACGCGGCGGACGGGAGCTCGCTTATCGACGTCGTACTTACGATGCCGAGAAACTCTCTCTCTCTCTTTCTCTCTCTCTCTCTCTCTCTCTCTCTCTCTCTCTCTCTCTCTGCGCGCACGCAACGCACACAAGGCAGAAATTCTCCAAATAATCATCATTTGAACTATAATTCGCGCGAGGGGAAGGGCAGGAGGCGAGGGCAGGTCGTTACCGAACAGCAAGTACCCCGATAGAGCGCCCGAAGGCGAGAGCGAGCGAGCTAAATGTAGATGGTTAAGTCGAGCGTGCAGTCGGGCTCTTGAAGCTCCGCTCTATCTCTCCTGTGCGCGCGCTCGAGCCGTGTATTGCCCCCACCGCCGCGGCCGTTTCGTCTTTTGCCGAGAGGACGGCGTTGCTTACCGAGTGTGCTTGCTTCAACTGCTGCTGCTGCTGCCGCCGCTGCACATACATGCATATGCATGCGTTTGTGTGCCGGGCTCCCGCCGCAGTCGTTCGGGATTGAATCTTAAGACTCGCTTTGCCGTCCTCCCCTGGCTCTCCCGCTGCTCCGCCGAGCTCCTCCAAGGCACAGTCGACTTGAGCTTAATGATTTTAATCGACCAACACGCCGTTTAGATGGCCTTTCCCCCGAACTTGCCGCTGCTGCTTCTGAATCGGGAGCGACTTTTTGCTCCACGTACCATACCTAGATACTAATGGGTATGGGCTAGCTTTTCAACTATACAAAAAAGCCGCGACGACACGAGCTGTTTTGTACACTAATCGCGCGGCTATAAAGCGTTCTAGTTTGACGGGCTCATCGGTCCGACGTGAATGACCTCAAAGATATCGCTGTGTTTGTGCGGCGTACACAACAGAGCCTATATAATACGATAATCAATATCGCGGAGCTCCCCACGCGCGCGCGCGCTGTATACAGTTATACACATCCACTAGGCCGTACGGCGCGTCACGGATTTGAAAGGGCAAAAAGCGCTCTTCGATTATCATCAAAATATGCATCGTCGCGCGAAACACTATTAGCCTGCTGCTGTGTGCTTCTGCACGCTGCGCGCGACGTGTGAGAAGACAAAGGCACGGAGGGCAACAATTCATTATCGGAAATTGCCTGTGCGTATGTTTGCTCGCTGTATCGATGACGAATTCGATCCTCTCCGTCTACGAATATGCGCAGCGCGTGGTATTTCCATCGCGAAAAAACGACGGCGTTATGGATCGATTTTTCATTTTGCGATCATGCAGTTTGCTAATAATCATGTTATCCCCTGCTGGCGGTAGAATTCAACTATGTACTCAATTCGCACCAATGTAATAATCAAGCTCCGATAATGGCTATAGTCCATAATCACATTTACGTATCTCTACTGTTATTGCAAAGGCCAGAGGTTAACATGTTTTGATTGTATTGACGCAATTTTTAGAAATGTTGACAAAATCTACTCTCGCGACGGAAACAGCTAGCACAGTTTTTCAGCCCACCAGCGCGTTTACACACATACACGCAGCTCCATCTTAATTAAAGGCCTCCGAGCTTTTATGAGCTCGTCGCGCTGCTACATAGACATTGATTTTTACGATCGACGAGTCCGCTCGCTTCGGCGTAGACCAAACGACATCCAATTAATCCGCGAGCATACGATTCCCGGAACGCGCGCTCAAACAAACGCTAATGCGAAACGACTTTCCTCTCTCTCTCTCTCTCCCTCTCGCTTTCGAAGAGAGAGAGAGAGAGAGAGAGAGAGAGAGAGAGAGAGAGAGAGAGAGAGAAAGAGACGTTTAGTGAAGGCGTTCACGTAATCGATATATCGGCTACGTGTATACGTGTGTACACACGTCCCTCGAATTAATTTGGCCAGCGAGTGGAGACAGAGAGGGAGACGATAGATAAGAGGAAAACAGCGACGGGAGAAGGTTGGAAAATGATTAGAAACGAATGTATTTTTTCGAGGAAGTGTGCTGGTGATGGATACGTTGGGGTGTGAAGAGAGACATGACGTCGGGTCGATTGGACCTACCCTGATGAATAAGTGATTAGCAATTATTGGCTGTCGTCTAAAATTTATTACTCGACTCAGAGGATATGAAAAACTACATACTTGTTTGATTGATTAGAGAGTAAGTAAGGTTGGTCACAAATTTTTAGGCCTATGCTGCTACGATTTTTCGTACAAAATACTAGTTAAAAATTGGAGAAACTGCGCGACGATTAGATGTAAAAGAAAGTGGGATTCAAGTAGAATTGAGGATACGTCTGCAAAATTGATCGCCGGAATATACAGTTGACCAATGAATAATCCTGCAAGACGAACATTTTGAGCTATCGCAATTTTAATTAGAACCAGAGCTACCCTGGACGTATTCGGGTCAACTCCGAATAGCAGACATGCTTTTGGCGGCGTAAAAGACACAACTCCGTAATTTCTCCGATAGCGAGTACAGAGCGCGAGAAAAAAGAAAGAAATGAGACACGCGATAGGTACATAAAGAAAGGAAAAAAATGACTCAGTCACACGCGCAGCGGGGGAAACGCGCGAACGAGTCACGTCGGTCCTTTGTGAATCCAGAGCTCCAGAGGGGGATGCGCCGCGATGCGTCGTCGATTTACGACGGGATTAAAGAGGAGAATAGCAGTAAAGTCGGCAGTTCCTCGCTCGCACGCACAGACTCGCGATCAGTCCATTCATTCCCAGAGTCATCGATTTTCCCCATGATCCGCCGGACTTTTTGCGCCGCTCTCTCTCTCTCTCTCTCTCTCTCTCGAGTCATCGACTCCCCGCGCGGCGATGGCAGCTTGCGGAAAGTTGGTAATTGAAAGTTGTCTGAGCAAAGAAGGAGCAGGACGACCCGCCGCAAGACGGAGAAAGAGTCGACGTCGTTTGTTTTAGCCAGGCAGTTCGCTACTCGATTTCTCGCTCCTTCCCTCTCTGTTTTTGCGCTGGGCGAGCTCCGATGCTCCTGGTGTTTTTTCGCTTTTTGCGCCACTCTCTTTGTTGCTGCTACTGCTCAGCTGATGCTCTCGAAGTGGAGAGTATCTTCGGCCGGAGGAGTTATTTTTGCGCTTCGGAGTCATTATCGAATCGTGTCATTGTTGCGAGTTTGCTCTCCGAGATAAAAGAGAGGCGGAGAGCCTCTCGATAAGGAAATGAGTCATGCACGTCAGTCAGTGCACATCGAGTCGAAGCTGTTTTCGAAAAAGTCGCTTCGCTAAAAGCCACTTATCGGAGTGCGTAGCTGATTTGTCTCCTCTCCCGTGGAAATCCCCGCGGCGAAGCAATATAAAAATCACTACAATTTCCGAGCACTCAATCGGCGGAGATATAGTACGCGCGCGCGAGTGCATGCGCGGCAGCAAGTGTGATGCCCTTGTCGATTTCGGGCTAATGCGTGGCAACGTACGTCAATCCCACGGAATCCTTGTCTGGAGAGCTCTCGTAATGCGAAGATCAATACGACTCGGCTGAGAGAGTGTGAGTGAGAGAGGAAGGAAGGAGGTGCCGCCGCCGAACTTTCCAGCCGCGCACTGTCTTCCGATGCACTTTTCCTCGCGCAGCGCTGACGAGCGGCGACTGCGCCGATACAAACTCGATCATCCTGCATCGCTGTATCATTCCCTCGCAAGAAAAAATTGCGGGGTAGAGAGTGCGGGGGAGAAAAGCGGGGGACGATAACGATAAACGTCAAGATCAAAATATGGGAAGAGAAACTTTTCGAAACTCCTAGACACTGCATATGTGTGTGAGTGTAGGTGAAGGGAGATCGTAAAATAAACAGAATAAATGCAAACAACGGAGCCCCTCTTACCGGAGCAGCAGCAGAGCGGGAGTCGGCGCCAAAAAGTGTCTTCCGCACACGTAACCGTTCTGGCGCGGCCTTAAATTTTCACTACCCAAAGATATAGCCAGCCGACGTGTCGCTTCCTCCCTCGATTTTCCATCCATTTCCGTTCGAGCCTGCAGCGGCTCTCTTACTCACCCTCACTCCCCTATACGTCCATCTTCCTCTGGTTCGGCTTTGGCTCCGGCACTTCGACTTGTGCCGCGCGCGGGTCGTTAAAATTTTATCAGCGATGGCCCAGAATCTTCGGGGGCGAGCATTGCCGCTGCCGCTGCTGCTCTTCTGCCGCGAGAAGATCCGAACACTGGCTGCGCTAGCTGCTACGGCCATTACTCGGAGATCGAGTTCGAATCGTCAATTACAGAGAGCCGGAGAGCGCGCGCCTTCCCGACGAAATCACGATAAGATAAGCCGAGCGCGCTGCCAACGCCGATAGTTTCCTTGCACCGGACTAGTTTGCCGCTTCCTGCTGCTGCTGCTGCTGCCGTTCGGTCTTTATTTACCGAGGCACGTCGAGTGTGTCGCGACGATTAACAACAATGTTTCGGAGCGAACGTGTATGGAAAACGCATTACAAACCGAAAGCCATTTCCGAAGTCTGCAGTGGCGCCCGCCGAAGGAAAGAAATCGAATCCTCGTTGCGATAGGCGAAGCATGCATACATGATATAAATCCGCGCTTATCCCCGGAACACCATATGACGCTCTTGGAGCAAAAGCCCGAGCGCGCGCATCACTCGAAATGCAGTTTTCCAGCGGCAGCCGCTGCTGAAAAAAAGAAGCAAACTATCCGCGACATTGTTTTATTCATGAGCCCTGCACGCGCGCGGCTGATGCAAATTTGTTTTTCTCTATGTATATACACGGAGAGACGCTCTCGCGGACTCGGCCAATCTCCATAAAGAGGTTAAATCAGCCGCCGCGAAATATTTTGCTTTACGATGATGCTGCTGCGAGCTGATGATGATGGCGGAGCCAAAATATAGTCATTGTATCGGGATTAATCTCGAGCGTCGCTACAACATAAGCTAAGCGTTATTTTATCTGTATAAGGTACGCGCGCGTATGAAGTTCGGAAAGCGGAATAAGGACGTTTCAAGCGCGGTGTCGTTTTTCAGCAGAAATTTCCGCGAGTCTAGATAAGAAGGCGAGAGGAAGATTCAGTATTACGAATCCATCCGTTCCCCGATATAAAAAGCAAATCCGCAGCTTCGCGAGAGAGCTGCGCACTACCCATCGTGATCCGGCGGCGGCAGCAGCAGCCCGTCGGGTAAACACTCAGCCAGTCGTGCATAATTTCCAATCAGACTACTTAATCGAGCATTTCCAGCTTACGCAATCGGCCTTTCTCTCTCCCTCTCCACTCCATCCCTCTGCAGCTGCAGAGTCAAGCGCGAGACAGAGCTGTGTAGGTATACGCGCGCGCATGCGCGCGCGTGTGTGTGTGTGTAGGCGCGGCGCGCTCTCAGCCAGACTTAATTCTCGTTCGAGGGGCTCGCGCCGAGAGCGAGAGACAGGGACGCTTCGCGAGAGCTAACGTTTTTCAGCGAGGGTTTCCGTTTTGGCAACACCGGCCTAGCTCACGCTTGCGTAGACGCATGCAGTCGAGATCGAAGCTTGCCGCTCGCGGGGGAGCGAGAAAAGAGAGCGAGAGAGAGAGAGAGAAAGAGAGAGAGAGAGAGAGAGAGAGAGAGAGAGAGAGAGAGAGCGAGAGAGAGAGAGAGAGAGAGAGAGAGAGAGAGATACGACGCTGCTAACGTTTTCCCCCACTCATTTCCGTTTTAATCGCTCCATGCAAATCCTCTTACGTCGTTGTCCTCCTCCTCCTCCATCTCTCGAACGTCGAGGCGAATCGAGAGCGACTTTCACAACACCGCGGCGAGTGTGTTGAAATTCTTTGAAAAAGTGATAAGAGAAAAGTACAGCTCTTTAAAACGACGCTGTATTAACCGGATTTTAAAATTCAACGAATACAACTTGTCCCATAAATGTAAAAGCTGCGAACAGGTGTGCTGCTGTTGCCGCAGGCCAAGAATAAAAGCATTCGATATTTATGCAGCGAAGTGTTGCTGATGCCGTTGCCGCTAATTGAACGAATATCGAGGATTCGAAAATGTCTCGTGTCTGGGGTCTGCCCTGAATAAGCTATATGTTATATAGAGCTCGGAGCTGCTCGACTGAATGCAGCCGCGCGCATGAAATGAATATCGCTTCATTTGGCACTCCCCATCAGCGGCGGCCGTCGGTATATAATATCAGAGCGCTGGAGGGGGGCTCTCCTGTCGATATCCGATCGCTCGGATTCCGAGATGATGTTCCCCTGCGGGACCGCGAGAATGCCGGCGCACCCACACACGCGGCGGCCAACAACCGGTTGGTCGGCTTGGTCGCCTCCAGCAGCAGCAGCGGCTCGGATCAGCACTGCTGCCCAACGGAGGGGGACAGAGACTAGCAGTAGCCCAGCCGCAATACGGATGCAGCTCTCAAGATCGACCCATAACCGGATACAGAGAGAGAGAGAGAGAGAGAGAGAGAGAGAGAGAGAGAGAGAGAGAGAGAGAGAGAGAGAGAGAGAGAGAGAGAGCTGGCGCTCTGCAGAGATGGAAATGGGAATACGCGCAGTTCCGCGTCCCCCAGGACGCTTACATGGGTATTGCTGCCACTGGCCGCTCCTCCGACGAGAATGGACCCGATCGACCGACTAAATAATCCATGGAATATCGATAAACTGCATCTGCCGCCGCGTGCAGTCAAAGGACACGACGCGACATTTTTCCAGCCCCCTGCTCGGAACTCGCGCAGCGGAGCTTCTTTCGCGATGCTGGAAACGACGTCTCTATGCTCGGAAAACAATACTGTCGCTTTATTACGGCCCGCGCAGACCAAAACTCAATAACACGGATAAAGATTTTCGAATACCGGATTCCCCGCATTCCTCGCCGCCGCCCGAGAAAAAAGGGGGAGCTAGTGAACGACGATGGAAAAACGGCCTGAGTTTATGGCGCTACCACGTGACGACGGCGGCGGCGGCGAGTCTCTCCGCCATGTTGGCTCGCGGGGGGATGAACCGCAGCGGAGACGCACGAGGTTTGCCGAGCGCGCGTCGCCATGTGGTCCGTCCTTTGCGCAGCCGGCGATCAATACCCCCGAGTGTATACGTGTACAGCGCGCTGGAGCCTACGTAGTCGCGCGCTACAGAGTGAGATAGAGGGACAATCGGGGAGAGCGAGACGGGACCGCTGCCGATGTATCAAAAATTGAAGAGTCACTTGCTTACGCCCGCAGCGCAGCATAATTATATGCGCAGGAGTGACCGGTAGCGAGAGCTAATGGGATTCATAATTGAGCGACGGGTTGCAAAGTTTTTAATTAAAAGCTGCTCGCGGCCGCGCGCCGTTTAATTTTCCATCGAGAACAGCGGATTAGCGAGCTAAAGAAGTACTGGCGGAGTCGTGCGGCTGACATTTCGGCGGACGTTGTATTGTCTTCTTCCCTCGCGCTCCGCTACTCGCTCTCGTGTGTGCGCTTGATTTCCGAGGGCACTCCCGCGGCAACAAACACTGCAGCGGATAGTACACCGCAGTAGTAGCCGAAAGAATGCGCTGCAGGGGCGGACTGTTGTGCAGTGGATATACGATTACCACCGGTGCTCTCTGGTCGAGGGGCGATAGCCCTCGCGCAGTGCGGCTGCTATCTCGCAGCTGGGATTAATTTGTTTTAATGAGGAGGAACCGAATCCAATCTTCATTAGGCCGCGTGTGTACTTTTCCACTTTTCGCGCGGGCACTTTTCTCCCGACAATGCTCGAGCGGGAACTCGCGGGAAGTTTGACCAGCGCAGCGATGGGTCTGCTTTTGAGATGCTCTCAAAAACTTGCTCTCTCTCTCTCTCTGTCTCTCTCTCTCTCTCTCTCTCTGGCGGCCGCAAACATTTTGGCTGATTTGAATGTACGCGCGCGGTGCTTTTGAGAGCTGCCGCGGTCGAGCCGGCGATGGGCAAAGTTTCAGCCGCGCGCGGCCGAATGAATAACCGAAAAATTTCAGAGTAGAGGCTCGAATTGGAAAAACAAGCTATCGCGGAAAGGGCTGTACAGCGTCGCGTGGTTGTATCTAGGCATGCGAAAAACACAGCACTCGAGGTCACGGCTCGGATGCAGTAGGTGCAGGGAAGACTTGCGAGCGTACGGGAGGGAGAGCTGAAAGGAGCTGAGATGCGAAAGAACAAAGTGGGCGAAAGGGGAGAGAGGAGGAAAGTGGGTTGCGCTGACGGGGAACATGAAGGGGACAGCGTGAGCAGAGAGAGAGAGAGAGAGAGAGAGAGAGAGAGAGAGAGAGAGAGAGAGAGAGAGAGAGAGAGAGAGAGAGAGAGAGAGAGAGAGAGAGAGAGAGAGAGAGAGAGAGAGAGAGAGAGAGAGAGAGAGAGAGAGAGAGAGAGAGAGAGGAGAGAGAGAGAGAGAGAGAGAGAGAGAGAGAGAGAGAGAGAGAGAGAGAGAGAGAGAGAGAGAGAGAGAGAGAGAGCTGCTGCAGACCATTCGGACGATCTGCCTTTACTGTCTCATCATGCAAATTGCACGAGTGCAGGGGGCTCTAAGCGCCTCCTGAATCTGCGCGACTCTGCGCGCGCTGTATGCATTCAGTCTCGCTTCCAGTGTTTCCTTTCCTCTCTCTCTCTCTCTCTCTCTCTCTCTCTCTCTCTCTCTCTTTCTTCTTACGTATTTATGCGCACGTGTGTGTGCGGGAGTCGTAGCTCACTCGTGCAGTTGGATTGCCGGGTGGGAGAGAGAGAGAGAGAGAGAGAGAGAGAGAGAGAGAGAGAGAGAGAGAGAGAGAGAGAGAGAGGCGAGTGTATTTTTACCTTATTCGCGATATCGAAAGTGCATTAAGTTTACAAAGCAGATACACTCAAAGAGACAGAAGAGGAGGCGGAGGGAAAGAGGGTTACGGGCCGAGGGAGCGCATAAACTTTGCGCGAAATTTGCATGCCCGAGAGAGCGGGAGAGAAAGGGAAAGAGAAAAAGACAGATATACACTGCGCAACGGCGGAGCAGCAGCGAGCAGCGAGATATCGAATCAAATGGACACGGAAGGAGAATGACACAAAGAGTTAGAGACGACGGATAAAAGCTCGCCCTGCCGTGCCGTAGATGCCGCAGAGATTCCCTCTGCTCCACCCGCCGGAAGAACTCCCGGAGCAGCATAGCGCGTCTCTTCCGCTCGAGCGCGAAAAAGGATCGCTGCAGTCTATATTTATATGGCGCACGCGGCGATAGGTATCGCGGCGGCCGAACGTTCGATTCGCTCGTTACCCACGCGCGCCCTCTACCGTCAATGCACCTACGCGCGAGATCAGGAAGCTTGTACAGCCGGCGCTGGAATAAAAAAGCTTATTTCGAGATCGTTAATCGAGCGCTACATATTGACGGAAACGCTCGGCCCGTGTTTGCACTCTTTGGGCGCGGCCTATTTGACGCACGAGTGTGTGCGTACTTTGTTTTAATTTCTTTCGGCCGCGCGCGGATCGACACGCCGAGAAACGTGATGCGCCAAGGCGATTGGAGTGAAATCAATTAATTCCTTGTTTGATCGACGCCGGCACTCGATGGCCTCTATTTTCGTCCTTTGCCGCCTGCTCCGATCCAACTCTATCTGCGTCAGAATTGAAATAACGCGTCGTCGATAACTTCGGCCGGCTTATGTTCGTTTGAATTTTAAAACAACATACGCACAAAAAAGGTTGCATAGCGGCAAAACGAGCGTGCACACGCCTGAAACTTATCGACGCGAACAATTGCCGAGCGTCCGTCAGTAAATCTAGAGGTTTTCCTCTCTTTGCCTCGAAAGCAGTGTCACCCGGTCTCGATCGGAGCCAAAAAACAGCGCCGAGCGCTATATGCGAGCCCATTGAAATTACGCAAGCGGCCAATCGAATCGACGGGTTTCCGCCCTCGCAGAGGAATTTATCGTGACCGCGGAGCATCAGGGATGCAGGAGTTCCTTTGCATAGAAATAAAATCTGCCACTGCAGCCGCAAGCGGCCCGAGTATAAATTTGCGCGGCTTTCCATCTTATTGACGCGCATTTTCGCGTCCGTGCGCCAAAGCCAGGTCGTACACAGTCGAATTGATTTTTCGAAAAGACGAAGACCGAAGTAAGGGTATCGGTGATTCGCAAATACAGCGTATATAACGAGGCTGCTTTGCCTCCGCCGAGAGAGCACACTAACGAACAAAGACTGTTCACCTATATACATAGGTATACACGACAAGTTCCCCCGCGAGCAAATCTCCGTCAAACGGATTCTCGCTTGCTTGCTTGCTTTCTCGCTGCTGGCGCTGCTGGCCGTCACAAAAGAAAACAAGCAGCTCGCGCTTTTGTTCGACAACGTTAACTGAGTCACCGGGCCAGAGATTCGATTCTTCATTCGTTCGCCACTACTCACCTGTCTATTCCCCGTCTGCCCAACTCGCTCCGGTTCGCCGCAGGAATCGGAAAAGTCGCCGCGGCAAAAAGCAGCGGAAACTTTGCTCCGTTCCCGCCCCCGCCCGCAAGAGAAGAAGTATTCGACGGCCGACGATGTTTGCCGATAGAGTATAAAACTCTCTTCTCTGTGCGAGCTCCTTTTTCTTTTTCTCCTCAGCGCCGCCGCGGCTTCTCTGTCATTACGCAGGATATTAAATTCTCGTCCCTTCGCGGCTCGGCGGCGAGTTTCTTCTGGCGCGGACGGCGATCATCGAGTTAGCGCTCGGCCGCGACGTTTTTTGTACGCAACTTTACCGCCAGTTATGCGATTTTTTCGCCTCAGCTCGTGATCGACTCGACTGGATGAAAATTTCAAACCGATCTTTATGATGGCGCCGCGCGTAAGTAGCCGGGCGGCGGCGACGAACGAAGCCCTTCTCACACTTTTCTCGCTCGGCTGCTGCTGTGTATCTGCAAGTCAAAACGCCGAGGGCGAGTCGTCTAGCGGGTTTTTCTATTTTTCTTTCGGAGTTTGTGTGCGTCTTGCGGATTATTCAAATGAAACAAAAACGGTATAGCTTACCGATGCGGGAAGAAGCTCGAGCCGGCTGCAAAGCGAAGGGAATCGGCTTATTTTAAACTTCAACTCGGCTGTAGCGGCGGCGCGACGCTCCTTCGAGAGATATTTTTCTGAAAAGCCATTCTCCCGAGCGGCGGAACGCGCCTTATAAACCCTTCTTTATGCTGTAAGTTTTCGCGCAGCCGAGAGCGTCTCTCTCTCTCTCTCTCTCTCTCTCTCTCTCTCTCTCTCTCTCTCGCTCCGCCGGGCTGTCAAACATCGCTTACCGTCATTACGCCGCACGCAGCCGATCTCCTATGCACCGAGAAGAGGCCATTCGGCGCGCATTGCGATGCATGTATGCAGATGGAATTTCAGTTTTCCTGCTTCCGCGCGTGTGTGGCGCAACTGCGCTATCAATTGTGAGAGTAGCGCGCGCGCCGCATCCCCGAAAAGTCGATACGCGTCGAAGTTCGCGCGCTAAAAACTCGCGCCCTCTGCGTACTCTCGTATCGGTCAAACTTCGGACTCGGCGCGTCGAACGAAACTTGCACATTTCCGCGACAGAGAGCAAAACGACGGGAAGAACAGGCGGAGAAGAAGAATCACCGAGAGGGAAAAGGGCGGCTGCCGCTGGCTCGCTCTCCGGCGGAGCAATCGCAAAAACTCGCGGCGAAATGAATTCTGCGCCGGCTCTCTGCACGAAACGACGAAACATATCGATCGGCCCGGCCGGCGAGGAGGAGGAAGGGAGAAAGCGCTCGGGCAGATAGGAAGAGGAGGCTGGAACTGGCGCTGCAGCGTCGGATAAAGTTTTTGGACTCGAGTCGCGGGCGCGACTTTTCGGCGGAAAATGGATAGGAGGACCGGCCCCGCGGATGGACGAGCGGGGGCTGGCGTCGTTCGTTTCGCGAGCGGACAGCTGTGCGCTGCACTCGTGCTCCCTCATCGGCGAAAACGAAAGAGAGCTTCGCGATTCAAGCGCGCGGGGGAGGGAGCTCGCGAGCAAACAGAGGCGCAGCTAGCGCGCGGAGTAATACCCGACTACGCGCGCGCATCCGAGCAACTCGACAAACAAACATCGCAAGACTCGCTCTCGCGGCTGGGCGAGCTGCGCTCTCTGTACAGCTAGTGCGCGGGGAATTTCTTCCTCTCCAAATATGGCACGCGCGGAGCTGCGCCGAGGCATACGCTCGCGCAGAATCCTCTCGCATACACGTACGGGTGTGCGTCCCCAGTCTCCGCTCTCTCCCTGCATCCGCCACGGCGTTATCAGACGTAAAGCCGCCCCCCCCCCTCGCTCCCTCTCTCTGCCCCATCTCAGCAGCGCGCGCCATAGTTACGGCGTAGTTACCGGTTACTGGTCGAGAGCGCTGCGGCGTGCCTCGGGGCTTATGTGCGCCGTGTCCCCTGACCTCGACATAATTATCAGTCACCTAAGCACGTAGCGCTAATTGCATAGACCCCCGCTGAAAGGGAACGGGAACATGTCCGAAATAACTGCCTCGGGTTAATCAACACGCCGTGCCCGCGCGTGCAGTCCGGATCCCGATGCGCGCCCGCCTAACTTCTCGATGATCTTCGCGGGCGCGAGCGCTGTGTTTTTCGGGGCGCGCGAGTGCGGGCATTCGCTATATTTTATTCATACGTCAGCAGGCTGTGTACGGCTTGTATTAAAACTTTATTATCGCTCTCTCGGCTTTACGACGGGCTGTTTACATGATACAGGCACGCGTCGCGGCGACCCGTCCACCGCTGCCGCATCATAGCGCCCCCTCGTCATCGCGCGCATTATGCGCGAGGCGCGAGCCTCTTCTGGAAGAGAAAATTAAAGCGCCAAAAAAGCTAATCGGCGAGTTTTCATTTTCGAAACGCAATATTCGAGAGATTTCACGGGCCGATAGAGCCTGCGCTCTCTCGAAAATCTCGCTCGCGGCGTACGCGAGCGCATAATAACGGCAGCCAGCGGCAGGAGCGCCTTGGAAAAAAGCGCTTGGCATGCACATCCTCGCTCGCGCGTGTTTCGAGCCTCTCGCTCTCGCGCGGTATAATAATCAGAGCCTGCTCCTTACGCCCGCTGAATATTACGCCGTTATTAAGCTCCGCGCGCGCCCTGCAGCATCAGCCGAAGCGCCTAATTATCGCCTCCGTACACACCTATACGTCGGCTCGGGTCCTCCTCTTCGCTTTTTGCCCCCACGCGCCCGTGTACTTTTTCGTTTTGGACGCGCTCAGCTAATGAGGCGCGCGACACGGCCGGGCCTCCTTTTTGTCCCTTTTCCTAGCTGTCGCGCGAGTTATCTCGCTCGAGAGGCAATATTATTTCATAGCGGGTAGGGGAGGGGGGGGGGTGTAAATAATTAAGCCGGAGAGCTGCGCAAACTGCACCGCTCTCCCGGTGTTGATTCAATTAGGAGATTGCTCGGATTATTTGCACACGCTTTTCGGTCAAGTTCCCTGATTAACGCGCTTAAATCACCGCTTTCCTTTCAATTCAACACTGACGAACGCACGACGTTTTTCTGTTACAGGTGAGTGTGACAAAGCGCCAACGAGTCGCACGTAAGTAGCGATAAAAATAAGCTAGGCCAACCCTCGAAGCTGAGCTGCAGCATCGCTAAAACGCATCGCCGGCGATCTAAGCCATCCATAACCGGAGTGTGACAGACGTTCAGCGTAGGAAAATGAATCCGCGCTCGAGCGAAAATCGACGGACGTTATCGGGGAGTCGACCCGGGAAAAATAACGGGCGATCCTTCACCTCGAGCGAAACAACTGGGCTGCGCGTGCGATTTTTCGTCCCTCGCGTGCATTCTATTAGCGGGGATGAACGATCGCGGCGTTTTTCCAGCCGTCGATATTATTGCCGCGAGCCGTTTCGTAAAACGCCATAACGTGTCCGCAGCCATTTGCAAAAATGCACTCTCGGTAATACACGCCCGCGCAAATCGAATCAGTCCCGTTGACTCGGCTACTAATTATCTCGCGCGCGCGTCCATCAATCACCGGGCGACAACGTTTTCATTCGAATGAACACCGTGGAGTGACGCCTCCGAAAGTTTTGCTCGCATGCGCGCATACACGCATTCGGCCGATAAGCATCGCACGGAAATGTCCATTCGCGGAGTGTACCTTAATCAAACACGAGCCGCACTCGGTGCAGGCGCGCGCGCATGTGTACCCCGGCAGCGAAAATTTTACGTCCCACCCTGGTAGAAAATTGAGCAGCGAAACTGGTGAGCAGACTAGTGACTGGCCAGTACGAAGTACATGTCACTGGCTAAGAACTGCCAAGTATAATTTATACAAATCTATTATACGAATAAACAGGTATAATAAGAGCAATCAAAACATATTTAATAACGATAATTATTTTTAATTAAAAATTTACTTAAATCTACCGTTTACTCAAATAATTGTGATAATTTTTCAAATGTACGTGTTAAAGAGGCAAAAAGCAACAACCTAACCTAGTCTGCTCATATCTTACTTATACTCATATAGCAGCACAATCAGTATCTAACCATACACACATACATATAAGAGTATATACCACATATAGTATTCAGGTTGTATATGTTGTCTGCTATGCTATACAGCAGAATGACAGATAACACCATACACAGTTCTCACATTCTTAGTCAATGTTAAAAATGATATGGTATACACTGACTCAATCATTGTTGATTAAGTGTAAATTATAAAAAAGTGTCATCTATGTGCCCAAAGTCACCAATGATAAGGTCTGCAAAGTGAATTGCACAGATATTTTTATCTCACTAGGAATGAAGGCGCGCTTCGCGCGCTCTTGATTCTATCCCTGTCTAATAATACTGGTAGAAAATCTACCATAAGTGTTGGGCGGCACACTAACGTCTGCTAATATTTTATAAGCATGTAACATGTTAATAAATCCCTCAAAACTATTTTTTAATAAATATATTAATAATGCTCAATGTCGTCATCATTGGTTTGAATAGTGAATTTGAAGAAAAGTTCAGTATAAGAATCAGTGGGTTTGTCTATCATTAAAATGCCATTTATTTGAAATTTTACACAGATACTTACTATGCTACCTAGAAAACATGTAACCTACATAATTATGATTTAACTGTTTTCATTCATATTTTCACATCGAGGTCCATATGAATTTTTTAATTTAGTGTATCAAATTTTGCTTGTAGACAGTTGCACAGAAACTACCATCTCTAGTACATTGTATTTCTGGTTTCCAGTGTATTTTAACATGAAGAAAGTGATAAGCTTTTTTGTCAAGACATTAATTAGAATTTTGACTTTTAACAGTTGTGAGAGATTTTGAGACCGATACCTGTTTCTCCATGTTTGCATTTCTTCTCATTCAAAAACTAACAGGTCTAGAGAGCTCATATTTTGCATATAGATTTCTTTTGTGATTGTGGAAAGATATTTAAAGTTGAATCGACGTTAACTGAAATATTTTTGTGTTCGACTACAACACCCATGATAATTATTTAGTCGTATAGCATGAGTTTGCATTCACATGAGTGTCGGAGTCGAAATCAGAAGTTTTTCAGTTAAGGTGGATTCAACTTTAAATATATTTCCACAATCACAAAAGAAATCTATATGCAAAATATGAGCTCTCTAGACCTGTTAGTTTTTGAATGAGAATAAATGCGAAAATGGAAAAACAGGTATCGGTCTCAAAATCTCTCACACTATTAAAAGTCAAAATTCTAATTACCTAATACCTTGACAAAAAAGCCAAAACATTTATCACATTCTCCATGTAAAAATATGCTAGAAACCAGAAATACAATGTGCTAGAGATAGTAGTTTCTGCGTAACTGGTTATAAGTAAAATTCAAACACTTTATTCTTTTAATTGAACTTCTCACTGACATTTCAAAAAACTAAATAATATTCACACATTTTATTACTACTTCAAATGGGATTAGGGTGCCACTTTTCAATACACATGTTGTAATACTACACACTCTTGGTAATGATTAATTTTTACTAAAATTTCTTGCTAGTTATATTACATATATTTTATCTGTTATCAAGGTTTTCACATTTCATTTTAAACACCTCAAACATTTCTACCAGGGTTATGAGTTATGACTGTTTTAAGGGTTATGAATTTAAAGCGCGGTTCTGATCTCGTTGCCTAGGCAACCAACCAGCAATCAATCAGAATCACGTATTAAATGTTTCACAACAAAGGCCATCATTTTTTAAAGAGAGGATCAGTATGCGAGCCAGTTACTGTGAATGTCCAAATCTGTCATTATCATGCTAAATCCATGATATTAAAGTTGGATGTCTGTTCTTTTGTGTGAAGACTTGTTAAATTATTTAAAAACTGACTGCCATGTCAGTTTTTACTTAACCATCTTGGTTCGGCTTTTGATCTTGAACCCTATGGCTTTAGCGGCAAAATATACAGGTGGGTCTATATACATGAAAGACGAATTCATATCAGCTAGAATGAATTCAACTCAATATATTATTTCAACATGTCAATACAAATTAAGATGCAAATTTGTAGTCCTCTAGGTATGATAGTTTACAAATGAGAGCAAAATCAAATTTTTATTGGTTTCGATTACTTGTTTCACAGTTTTATTTTTGCTCTCATTTGTAAACTATCATACCTAGAGGACTACAAATTTCCATCTTAATTTGTATTGGCTGTTCAAACAATATATTGAGTTGAATTAATTCTAGCTAATATGAATTCGATTTTCATGTATGAGCCCACCTGTATTTTTTGACGCCGAAGCCATAAGCAGGCTGTTTCTAAATAATTTAACAAGTCTTATTGCAAAAGAACAGACATCGAACTTCATTATCATGGATTTAGCATGATAATGATAGTACTTGGACATTGACAGAAACTGGCTCGCATACTGATGAGGTTGAAATATCTGTTCAAACCTCATCATTGGTGATTTTGAGCACAACGATGACACTTTTTACACAGTACTTGCACTTACACAACACAAAGTCAGTCAGTACCGCATACTTGTACATACTTTCATATATGCTTCTGTAGGGTTAGGTTAGCACATAGCTTTTATACTAAAAGTTTACATTGAAACATTGTCAAAAAAGATATTTTTGATTATTTCTTTTGATTCTAATTCATTAATATTAATTTCCAATGTTAAAAATGGTACGAAACGCACAATTGTCATTAGTTATAATTTCAAGTCTGATTCCCCAGTCCTTGGCCAGTGACTGTATCAAAAATCTGACGAAATAGGCACAGCGACTGGCGAGTCACTGCTGAACGCACTGGCCAGTTCAATCTGAACTGGGCAGTGACTGCTAATAAACTGCTGAACATTTCTACCAGGGCAGCCGCGAGCTGTATTGACACAGTCCTGCGTATGGCCTCGATCAATTAATCCTGCAGCGCCTGCTCTCTGTGCGCAGCGCTTACGTAAATAAAGGATCTTTTCGCAATTAATTCGAGTTTCCACATTATTTCTCGCGCATAGATACCTACTCTTTGCGCGCGCGCGGGACAATCGGAAATTGTGTTTGGGCTATCGATCGCTCACCCTCTACGAAAATAAAGCACCCGACATGCGAGCATTTCTCATCGTCGCTTTGAACCGCGCTCTCGGACTCATCGATGGATTTTACATTATCACGATGAAAATCGCAAAAAAAGCCAGCTCGACGGGGAGCGAAAATTATAGCGTCACGAGTGAGCTTGTAAAAGTTTTAACTAGATTTGCCGCGCTCGCGGATTTTTCCAAGACCGGCTGCGGGAATTTCCGCCGAAAATCCCCGGCCAAGCCTGCGCCCTGTAGTACGCACACACACACACACACACAATGCATAGAGGCAGCGACACACTGCGGAGCAAGTTTAATCTACCGGAGTACAAATATAAAGTCAAAGTCGGAGAATCCACGAGTAGATGCTCCCTCTCTCTCTCTCTCTCTCTCTCTCTCTCTCTCTCTCTCTCTGCAGCAGCGCGAGCGGCGTTTTATCAAAATTCGAGCTCGAGCAAACTGAGCTGCCTCTCTGCCGCCGCTCATAAGCCCTTTGGAGCCGAGGAGAGATAGCGGAGGAGAGGAGACGGGAAAAAAGGAGAGAAGCGCGCGTATATATCGCGAGATATCTCGGCTCGCACAGTAGCAGCGGCAACGGCGCTGGTAGTAGTGGGAAGAGCTTGTTCCGGCTTCATGTACAAGCAAAAATGAACGGAGCGACAGGAGCTGCGCCGGCGCCTTTTTTCGAGATTGTTACTCGAGTGAGATTAAACGCGCCGTTGCTGCGCGCAGTGTCGCATTCTTTCAGCGGAATGTTGCTCTAACGCGTTCATGAGATTCCCGAGAATGAAATGATCTCGCCGCTTGTTACGCCTATCATCAAAAAAGGGTTCTTTGCTGTAATTCTTTTCATCCAGCGCAGGGCAGCGTATCCATCGACGCGCAGGTCCTAAAAAGCCAAAAACCTGCGTGCTTTACCGCCCCATCAGATTTGCCAGGACAGTCTGAGTACTTCTTACATCGCCTGTAGAGTATATAGAGCAGGTCTTAAAAATAAACACGCGTACACGCACGCGGTCGTATAATAAATTCGTGCCGGGGCGCGGCCGTTTCATTTTTCCCTCCGCTCTCGCTCGGCCGAAATTAAAGGGCAAAAAGGAGGAAGATGAGGCCGACGTCTGCAGCCCACTGCTGCTCGAAAATAGTGTCTACTTTTTCTCCTTCAGCCGCCGCGTCGTTTTATCTCGCGCTGCTGCAGCGGGCGTCTTTGTGTCAACTCGCGCATTGTTCCCCGTTGCGTCTGGAACGTGATAGAAATGCGACGGCGAATTTTCCCTCCTCAGCGCGATTGTCTCCTGTCATCGTTTTCACGTTGACAAGCGAGTATCGAGAAATTCAGCGACGAGTCAAGCAATCCCCGCGTTTTCGACTAATGAGCCCGCAGAGAGAGAGAGAGAGAGAGAGAGAGAGAGAGAGAGAGAGAGAGAGAGAGAGAGAGAGAGAGAGAGAGAGAGAGAGAGAGATACAGGCGCGCGTTTCGGCTGCGCAAAAGGGAGCAATAAGCTCGTATACCGGAGAGCTTTGCTGGCTTTTCACGAGGCGCGGCAGCATTAAAAATTTACAGCGAGCAGACTCCGGCACAGCTGTGCACGCTCCACGCAACCTGCGTGCGCGCATGTGTGTGTGTGCAGTCCTCTGGTTTTGTCTCTCTCTCTCTCTCTCTCTCTCTCTCGCTCACGGCTGCTTTTTTCTTCATTTCGGCGTCGCTGGAAGTCGAGGCACGTTGGAATGGTACGTTTTTGTAGGCAGAGGGGCGACGCCGTGACTTATGTCCGCGTTTGCATCGGGAATATGTAAAGAGCGATTCGCGCGCGAGAGAGTCTGCGCTGCCGTGAGAAAAATTTATTGAATGAAGAGATGGGCCCGGAAATTTCCCTGACGCGACGCGCGCTCGTGCAGCGAAGAGGGAGAGTAATTGCGACACGATTGAAAGAAGAGAGTGCTCCGTGAATAAGGCTCGAGCTTCTTTTCCAAGGCTTTTCAAAGTTGCTTAGAACATTAAAAAAAACACATTTTTTTGTTTTTTTAATTACACGCGCTGATGTGGTGTACGTGTCGCGACTCAATGAACGCGCAATTAAAACGCCTGAGCAAATAAGCTGTGTATCGTAAATAAATTATATCAATGGCTTCAGTTTTGCGCGCATAAAGCGATAAATAAGATAAACAAAACGAGGGCAAATTTAATTAACGAGCGCAAATTTAATATTCCGGCTCCGCACTCAAAGCCTCGGCTGCGCTGCAGCAAACATTTGGCCGAGAACGGCCGTTGTTTTCGTAGGATGTACTAATTAAAATTTGAAACGGTTTTTTTTGCCGCCGTAAATTGAGCGTAAACAAGGGCAAATTGAACCGAGCCCACTTTAATATCTTAAATGCGCAGCAAGCAGCGAGACAACGTATTGCAAACAGACACGGCCGTATCTTGACCCGTGCGCGTCCCCAGAACAATTACACATTTTCGAAATTCTGCAGCCAGGCCCAAGCCGGCCATCAGCGCGGCTCTTTCGTCGAAAACGCACTGGTGAATCCTCGGCCCGCTAGTCTCTCCCACTCTCGAGGAGAAGGATATAGTTCAAGCGCTCGGCCTCGCGCGACGTAAAAGGATCAGGAAGTTCAGAATTACGACTAGCAGAATTTCAGCTCGCGGTGTAATTTATCGCCCGACTCTCCCCGAAGTCCGAACGCTCCGGAATATCAGCACCGCAGAGGAGGATGCTGCCTCTCTCCCTCTCTCAACTTTGGAAATTCCAGGCGACCTACCTACGGAACCGGCTCTTCTCTCTCGCTCTCGTAAATTCTCTCTCGCCCACGTACGAGTGTACACGCGAGATGCAGAATTTTCATCCGAATGCCCGTTCCCTCTCTCCCTCTGTCTTTCTCGCTGCGCCTGTCCTCGTTCTTCGCGTCCTCGCGAGAGGGGACAAATTTGGGATTGTCGCGTTGGCGCCGATGCGGTGCTCCGAGCTGGGACAGCCAGCGGTTCGCTGTTTACGGCGGATTGTGCTCGAGACGAGGCGCACGATGAATTCGGAACGAAGACCGCTGCCATTGTGCGGCGTTTTTGCGTGTTCCAGCAGACTTATTAATATCGCTCTTTCGCTCTCGAGATAATCGTCCGCTCAATCATTCATCCATCTCCGTTCTCGGAATAAACAAGCGATCGCCGGCTCAGCCACTCATTTCCACCTCCGCCGTCGAACATCAGCGGCAGCAGCTCGAGAAAATCTCCTCCGCGGACTCTCATTAAAACTTGGCTGCTAAAGCTCCCGCGCCCGCCTTTAAATAAACAATCGCCCGGGGGTGTAAACTAGGAAGCCCCGAAGAATACAGTGCATAGGGAGCTTCTTCGAGCGACGATCTTGAGTGCAGCTGGCGGTCATCGAAATAGTCTAGGCGCTGAGCACTTTTCATCGGACTTGTGGCCGACTGCTGCCTTAAATGGCCAGTGGATCACCAAGGTTATTTCTAAATCGAAAATGTTCTTACAAGATTTTCTGAAAAAGGCTTTGTTTTCGAGTAAAAGAGTACTAGAATCCGGTCCGAATCGCGATTTTTTTCTCAAATTTATCAAAATTGATCAATTGTTAGTACTCTTTTACTCGAAAACAAAGCCTTTTTCAGAAAATGTTATAAGACCATTTTCGATTTAGAATTGTATAAAGAATCTAAAAAAATGTTTTCTGGGTTGAAATAATATAATTTTGTTGAATATTAACAATTAATTTGTTAATAACAAATTACCTGACCACTTTTGGGCAATCCACCCTCGAAATTCCTATTCAGGAGGCAAAAATACATAGAAATAACTTTGGTGATCCACTGGCCATTCACCCGTACGCGCGCCCTCGCGGCCCAGGAACCAGGCGAAATCCGCTAATCGCATCGCGTTCCATATAATTGACCGAGCTCCAGTAGGGCAAAGACGGGATCGGCTCAAAGTCTGGCCGCGGGGGCTGATTCGCGAAACTTGTGCCGGTGACACTTGGCCTTCGCTCGCGCTCTCTGATTGATTAACGTTTCGATAGAAAGCGTTTAATCGGCCGAGTGCTTGTAGCAGCAACGCTATACCAAGATGGCCAAGTGTTTGGTCCGAAAAGTGGGTCAGCGGCAGGCGCTCTGCCGTCTCTGCGATGACAAGACTCGATTCGACGCGGACGCCATTAATCCTCGCGGAAGCTTTCAAATCTTCGGCGAGTCGACGCTACACGGACGCACGCGGCGCGGTAGCCCCTGCTTTGTGGAAAGGGACGAATTTCTAAATTTGTTCGAGCGCTCGACTAACCGGCCCGGCTCGTCCCCGCTCCAAGTAATATAACTTTTTGCTCTCGCTGGCAAGATTTTCGTCAAGTTTTATGATACGCTCGACAAACTTCGGCTTGTACCGCGACCGAGCTCTTTTTCCGCGCGCAACTTTGCCAAGCCTTGTTATCTTGCTAATAAGCTCTAAACATTCCTTTCTTGCGCTTCTTATTTATCATTTGCATCTTGCTCCGCGCACTGATTCACCTCTCTGCAATTGCAGGATTTTATCGGCCGCGAACGCCAAACTGGCTTCTTTTTCGGTCTACAAAAATAGACAGCGGAGCGAGCAAACTTTGAAAGTTTTCCAACGCGAGAAACAAACATTGTTTTTGTAATCGAAGCCTGTATGCACTTCGTTAAAAACGTATACGCACACAGCGGAGCAGAAATTGAAAAAAAGCGACGCTCTTCCGTAAAACACGTAGGCGAGTTCGGTCGCCCAGCACAAAGATCCACGTTTGTAAATAACTCGTAGGCGCGGGGCTTCTGGAAAAGGCGCGCTCGAAACGTATACAGCACGTAGTTCGGTAAATCAGTCGCGCAGGACCCTCGAAGCGGCCGGCGCCGGTGAATCAGAATTTCTCTTGGAAGGAAAAAATTCTATTTTAAATTTCGCTTTCTCTCCCCTCTGGCGCGAAAAAAGGGGTCCGCTATTATTAGCCCGGCTCGACGCGTGCCATCTTTTTTTCGCTCTCCTCTCGCTTGCAATTTCCTCTCTCGGGTTCTGCCGTTCCGGGGAAGAGCGGCTTTCGGGGGGCGAGCGCGTGCGACGAATATTTTCGATGATTGCTTTAACGAGGCGGACGACGACGAGGGATTTGCGCAAAGGCCGCGCCGATAAAAGCGCCAGTTAGCGAGCGTTTTGCGCGCACGGAGCCGTGTGCCACTTTGCCGGGGATCCTGCACTCCTTTTTCTCCGCTTTTTTCGCTTTCCATTACGTACGCGCGAGTATCAAAGCGCGGCCAGGTAGTTTTGGCACGCGCTCCTGATGTTTTTGCGCCTTTTTTCGTTTGCCGCCACGCGGAGGATTTGTTTCTGCGTTCGCACTGGACCGAGAGCGCCGCGCGCGCTCTCTATTAAATTTGCACGCGGACGCGACGTACGCTAAAGACCGCTCGACATGTTTGATCATCGGCCACCTCTCGCTGCTCCTTTCACAAAGCTCGTTCGCTCGGCGGGCGAAGTTGAATTATTTTGTTTGTTAACGGCGACCGCGCTCGCCGCGCGAGTTTCATTAGCATCGGCCGCTCTTATCGTGTACACATAAAGTCCCTTCTATTAAATTCCGTCGCGCATGCAGGCCGCCGGCGACGCAGCTCTCGCTCCCCCTCGCTTATCTCAAATTACAATCGCCATAACTCAAACCGCGAGTTCTTTTGTGATTAAAGCCGGCTAATTAGTCAGCTGCTGCTGTTGGCTGCGCGGCGGCAAGCATCGCGCGGTATTATGAAGTCATTACCGAAGCCGACAACGACTGGATTATTACGAGGAGAGGAAAACCAGAGGCTCCGCGTCCTCGGTGTTTCTTCGGTTTTTTTTTTTAGCAACGATCAGGTTACGGAATGCGTCAGCGTCGGAGTACAGTTAAAATGGCGACCGTCGAGAATAACGATGTGCGTAAAACCCACGCCAATTATGAATAAACGCCTCGAAAATTTGCCGTATCGGGCTATTCCGCTTCTAAAAATAAGCGGGGTCGAGCCGGCCGGCAATCAACGTCAAATCGTTGTCGCCCGACGAGAGCCGAGAAAAGCCCGCGCGAACCTTCGTCAAATCGTCCACTCGATTCCGGCCAAAGCCAGGGTCACTCGCCGTCGTCGGCGTTGGCCAGCAGCAAGGCATTATGCTAAATCAGCCGTATCCCCCTCGGCACATAAAAATAAGCTGCTCGACGCCGCCAGCTGAAACAAAAAAGAGGCGGGCGGGAGTGACCCGCCGGACGAAGGGTCCGAGAAGATGGAGAGCGCGAGATGAAAGAAAGCCAGCGACAGCCGAGTTTCCGGCTTCCGCGTCCCTTATCGCTGCGAAAAAAAGAGCGAGAGCGCGTGTGCAGGGCCGCCGCCGCCGCCTTTATTTTGCAAACAGTATTTGCCAACTTAGCCGTCGCGGCCTCGTTAGTATTCGTCGCTGAGAGCGCGCGCACTAACGGCATTTTAATTTCGGGCATTCCGCATTCGTACCGACAAAGTGCTTCCGGCGCGCGGCACCACCCTTCGTCCCTCTCCCTCTCTCGCGTGCCTTTCTTCTCTCCGCGTGCGCGCGAGCTTTCCATTTCGCGTCCGTGTGTGCAGCCGGTGCGCGCTCGTTTCTGTTCACTTGTTGGTTGGATGCTACGAGCGAGTGTTGGTGCTAGGCATTCCCGCCGGGTTTAATAACGAAAGTTTTTTGCGGGGAGAGAGAGAGAGAGAGAGAGAGAGAGAGGGAGATAGTTTGCGGATTGTTCCGGCCGATTTTTCCTTCCCGGCCTCGACGCTCTTGTGTTTATTTCCGCGCCGCGCGCGAGTTATTATTTGGGCTATTGCAGTAGGGAGTGTCGAATAAACGAGATGTGAGCTGCAATTTTACGCCAGCTGCTTCCGCAATGTTGCGGGTGAATTTCCTTAAATAAACACTGACACCGGGCGGCTAGCGCGCGGGGGTATCGATTGCCCGCTGAATATGCAATGCAACAAATTATCCGGTGTGCAGCAGCCCCTCTGAAATACTGCGGATTAAATTAATTACTGCACTCCGCGCGACCGCCAACAACTCAAAGCAGCCCCGCAACTTCCCCCCGATTTAACGCTTTCGATGTATCCATCAGCCGGCCGTTTGCATCGCAGAGCCCGCGACAAAACAAAACGAAAAATGCATCCCGTTTTTCGCGTGAAGCCTTTCGTTTTCATCCCTTTCCCTACGCTCTTTTCGGAGCCTTTCTCCCTGCTTCTCCCTCCCTCTCCGATGAGTCTGCGCTTTTTTTCGTCTATACTCTGTACCGCAGGCTATCCTGTATTCCCTTTTGCGGAATTCGCGATGCAGCTACAGTGGCGCGTGCACCGGCGGACTCATCGCCTGCATTTTCGGGGGATGCTAATAGCGAGCTCGCCTCCTTCCAAAGAGCCTCGCTGATTATTAGTTTCGTCGGAAAAACACGCCGAGAACGCGTCGCCGCAGTGTGATGTTCTCTCGTGGTTGTTCCTTCGCTCGAATTCGCGGCGAGGGAAAAACAGCGGCAACAAGCCCGAAAGCGAGAAAAAATTAGGCCGTCCGGTTGTACAGCATAATCAGCTGCGTCGTGCGATGCACAGGCGTCTCTTCACAATTTTTTTAAACAACTTCAATTCTCTCCTCGCGCAGCTGCACTTGTTCCGGGGCCCCGGGACTATCTCAACCTAATGAACAGCCCTCGAAAGCGCAGGCGCGCAAAGAACAAAGCCGCACGGCTGCTGCTCCGCGCGCATAAAAAGCGTCGCCTTTTCTCTCCCCTGCAGCTAGGAAAGAGCTCGAGTCACGGAAATCCAGATCCACCCCCTCGCTCCGCGCTCTTTCCATACGTCTAAATATACACTCCATAAACGCGCGCATAATGCGCGAGAGAGAGAGAGAGAGAGAGAGAGAGAGAGAGAGAGAGCCGAGAGCCGAGAGCCGAGAGCGCGCAGAAGCAGTGTAGGCCGTGTAGGTGTGTGTACGCGCGCGGCTCTCGCGTGTTTGCCCTTCCGAGCGAGGGCCAGCCAAGCGAATTACGGGGCGATAACCGAGGCTGCTGCAGAGAGCGACGACCTGCAGCTCGCGGAAAAATTAAAACTAAAGCGCCAGAGCAGCAACCCCTTTATACATGCCAGCGCAGCTACTCTTCCTTTCCGCGGCTCTAGGCCTTTGTTCCAATGCTGCTGCTTCTACGCTATTTCTGTCTTTATTTCTCCACTCGAGCAGCGCGCAGATTAGCCCCGCTGCGAGAGTTTTCTCGCGGATAATGCGCGCGCGACACTTAATGTGCGCTAACAAATAAACGGACGTGATCTTGTTAGCGCTTATTGTCATGCTGATGATTGGTTCTCCGTGCAGTTTATCGCGCGGCTGCAGCAGAATGTGTGTCACGCGATGCACGCGAACTTAAAATAAGGCCGCCGCCTCGCGGAGAGATACCGACGCGTCACGCGCGCTCGCTGCGTTATAAGGTTGCGTCAAAAAAATATTTTTCAACGCCGAGTCGCTGTATAATACGGCGGTACAAATCGTTAATCGATAGCGAAATTCGCCGAGCTCATACAGCTATGTATACTGCGACATCAGCCGAACTTTATGGGGCTATCTATGAGCGTTAGAGCCCGCGACATTACCGGCGCGGGCTCTAAAGGTTATTTTACCAGGATTTAGTGAATTTTATAATGAATAAAACCTGCGGGGAATATCCATACTGTATATTGCCGCGCGCTCGCCGCTCTGCCCCTTATAATACAGAGGAGCTAAAGCTTTTATCATCTACGGCCAGCAGCAGCGCGCGCTCGGTTCCAAGATTTACGCCAGCAGCAGCACGCCCTGCATCGCCGACGATTCATTCGCAGGATAATTTAGTGACGCATGTAATAATAAGCGATCGTCGTCGCAGCGTTTTAATCAAAACTGCAGACGCACCAGTTTTTTTTATTCCCTCCCTCCCCACATCCATCCGTCTGTCCGCTGGTCCATCCTGCGCAGTTTCATCTGCCGCGTGTACATGACGTCAGTGTGTATACGCGGCGGCGGCAGCTCTGGTTAATCAGCGCGAGCTCGAGTCCCGCGACGAGGCTACAATGGCTGAAACAATATCGAACGGATGACCGCGTCGAGCCTGCGGGCTCGCTCTTTTTTACTATCTTCCCCCATATACTCTCTGATCGCGGTTTATATCTGCGCGACGATGATAAAATCTCTCTCTCTCTCTCTCTCTCCTTTTTTCTTGCCATGGCTCTCCCTCTTCATAACTTTATATTATTGTACTCCTCGGGGAGTCGTTTCCTTTTTTTAATGCCTCGGACTTTGAGTGCGCTCGAGAGGAGGAGGCGCTGATGGAGGGAATTGTACGGGTCGCATAACGTGTAATTGAAAGAGCCAAGACAATGGGTCCTGTTGCGTGTATTAGCGAAATTTTTTATCTTTTATTTCCGGCGGCGGCGGCGCGACGCGACACGCCGCTTGAATAAATTCAGCCCGGGGCTGTCCGCTGCATTCGTAAACAATCGATTTCGGATGCAATAAAAATGCAGTGGCTGTTGCGCGCGCTGCTGCTGCAGCTTCGGGGAAACCCTCCGATTGACTGACATTGCCACAAGCGCGGCCTGCATTTTAATCGAAAATATGGAGTCGCGGTCGCGCTGTATCCACTGCGGCTAGCCCTTGATCTCCATATACGATGTTTGAAAGGCCGATAATCCTAATTCTAATATACACTCGCAGCGCCGGCAAAGGATCCTGTACATTGCGTCAGCTCAACTCGTCGGCCAAAACTCGCGTTCATCCGCCGGCGCCGTGGGAATTAAGCTCGCCGAGGCGGAGGGGAATACGCACTCGCACGCACGCTCGACTTCTCAAAAGCCGGCCCCTATCGCGTCAATACACGGTTCGATAATTACCCAGTACAATGAAAGCACAGATCTTCTAATCCTGCGGCGAAGTGAGTGTCGCGCTCCCGAAGCAGGCGCGGGAGAGCCTGGAAGCTGCTGCTGTATAAGCGGCTGCGGAGGTGGAAGACCGGGGACTCTCATTAGGAGCTCTAACGACCCGACTCTGGCCTCGTTCAACCCTCCGCGCTGGCTTTTTTTCTTTCTCCTGCTGCTGCTGCCGCTACTACGTCGCGCCGACGTCGTTGAATCAGTCCTTACGGCCGGGGCGGTATGTATTTCTGGCCGCTGCACACTGCTCGCGATAATCTGAAAGTCAAATTTCTCTATCGCCTCTCTCCCTCGCTCTCGCGCACGCGTGTGTAATGCAATTGATCTCCCCTCTCGAACTTGCGCTGGGCTACGCGACTACAGGGCCTGCTGGAATTGTTGAATGCGGAGAGAAAAAAGTTCCGCCGAGGTGCGAGAAGAGGGACTTTCTTGTTCTTCCGTCATCCATTTCGCGTGTTTTTTTTTCGCCGCGCACTCTCCACGGAGATAAGGACGACGGCTTTCCGTGTTTCGTTGATGTTGGAAAAGTTACAAGACGGTCTAATTTAAAGTGAATAAAAGCACCGGGGACAATGCGCCTGACATTTTCTACCCCCGTAATTTCATGCATACAAAGTTTTCGCTTGCTCTCCGCGAGACGTCATGATATAACCGAGTTTCTTTTTTTTTGTTCCAGGTGAGTAATTACCAGATCGCACTGTCGCTTCGGCGCGCGGTGAGTATGGGAAGCTTTCGATGCTGCATAACAATTCCATCGAGCGAAAGTTTCCAAATTCCTTCGACTGATTATTTTCCAACTTCCTGCAGCGCGGCGTCATAATTTTCCGCGAGAGACATTAATTCGCACTAATGAAACCCTATTAAAAGCGCATCCAGCTAGTTTCATTTTAATTTGTTTCTCATTACCAACTTTGATGCAGCTCTTCCTGGCACTATTAGCGTGCGGCGTTTCTAATTCTGAATGGAAAGGTTCAATCAGCGCGATTAATTTTGGTGCGCGCTCACTCCGCAACAAAAGTGCTGGGAGAGCAGATGGTTATCGAGCTACGTCTCACCCTGCGCGTCATAATTTTTCCTAAATCACGAAGAGTCGCACGCTATCGTGTAGAGGCAAGACGATTCTCAGACCCCTGCACAAACGCATCGACTCGGAGATAAAATTGATAACATCGCCGAAAACGTAATTACGAATCCGACCCTTCGACTCTCCGCGCCATCCCGCCGAGGATACAGGCGTCCGTGGCTATTACTTACGCTTCACCCTACACGATGCAAGCGCGCTACTTTTCTCATTTTCGACCGAGCCCGGCAAAGTTGGACCGAGAGAGGAAGCTTTCTGGCTCGAGGTGTGTGGACTTAATTTTAAGTATGAATTGAAATTAACGAGAGCCCGCCGCTACTTCCGCGCCGCGCAGGGGATATACGAAGAGCTGAGCGCGTGCGGATTCATTTAGTTTCGAATTATTCAAAGAGGCAAATTAAGCTGCGGGAGATGGTGGTTTAGCGTATTTTATTCGGCTCGGCCGGAGCTTGCGAAAATTTCGTGCATAAAGTCGACGTATAGATACGACGAGTCCGCTAAGTGCTTCGGATAGAACGTGCATTAGCGGCGGCGAGTGTGTCTTGTCGGTGAACACTCGATGAATTTTTCAAAGAGCCGCCGCGGACTTTTTCGAGCGAGCGACGGGAGAGCCTAGGCCGCGATAAACGATCGCAGCAGAGCTGAGCGAAGGGGGCGGACTCGCTTGTATTTAAATTGCGGACGAAGCGGCAGCCCCGTGCCTGTCCCCGGCGCCGCCTTTATCTTCAGGTTGGCCTCTTACTTCCTCGAGGAATTAAGCGGATTACGAAATGTTATTATGTCACCTTTATCTAGGCTCGTTTGTAGCCCGCGCGGCTCTTGAGACCCGTCGTCTTCTTCTTCTTCTTCTTTTTTCTTCACAGGAGATCCGAATAAATTGGATGTATACGTGTAGACGCTCACGTGTGCAGAGTAGTCCCTCGCGTGCCGCGCGCCATTTAGATGTATTTGACTCTGTAATTGCGAAATGAGTGCGCGATACTGCGACTGTGTTGCACGCGCGTGTACATTCGTGTGACATGCTCGTTGGGATTGCTAAGCAGTCTCGAAAAGTTGATAAAATTCGTCCCGGAGTCTGCGCTTCATTTGCGCCATCGGCCGGATGTCTGAAAGTTGCACGTCGCTCGGTTTTATTCACCGAACACGCTCCCGTCCGACCCAAGCGGGCTTTTTCCACTGCGCGCCACTTAGCACACATCGATCGGCAATCACCACCGCTCTCTAATGAAACGCGAATCTTTGGCGACTCGATGAATCGATCGGGCTTCTCGCGGCAATCCGACGATCCACTTTTTCCAGCGAATCTCCATCCCGACTTCTCTCGCCATTGAACTCGCCATTGAGTGAGCAGGGGGAGGTAAAGAGACCACAATTTAGTATCTCCTCCTCATTGAATTACGATATTCAGCAAAGTCGCGCGGGCTGTGAAAGCCGCTATTGCATTACCGCGGTCATCATCGAGTGCCGCTGAAAGGCGCCGGAGCCGAGGGGGAGTAGATGCAATTAAGCATTAAGTGCATTTCCAGCGGTATAACGATACTCGTCGTCGGGGACGCCGTCGTACACAGCTCTAAACTTTCGCGCGCTGCAGCGGCTGCTCTGAAGCGACGAGCTTTTCAAACTGCTGCGCGCAAAACGCTCGGGTGTTTCGTCGCGGTTTCTCTAATACCCCGTCTGTTTTTCCCCGCTTATTATGTTTCCGGTGGCTCACCCGATCACCGCGCGCTGAGGAACTCGAGATGTTTCCAATCGGGAAAAACACGAAGATTAAAGAGCATCACGTTGCCGCGTGTACCATGCAGCGAAAAAAAATGCTCGCGCGAACGAACGGAGGCTGTATCCCCCTCGTGTTTCACACGTTGAAAAAAATTGCAGCGTTGCGTCAAAAGCTCGGTCGATAATTACACCAGTGCCACCTTCGTGGCTGCGCTGCTGCAGTCCCGAAAAGGCGCACAATTAAGCCGGGCGGCGCTGCATAAAGCTGCAGCTATATATGCACGCCGGCGCGTCCCGACACACCTAGCACATACAGCAGTGTAATAACCCTCTCCGGCATCGGCCTGCAGTAGCAGCAGTATAGCAGCAGCTGCTGCTGCCCTTAACGCGCGCTACGCGCTTTATTAAATTAACGCCGCTCCCCTGCATTAACGCCACGCTGCCGCGCGTGTCTCTTCGGCTGCTGCTTTTTTCCTCTCTTCCTTCTCCTCGTTCTCTGCGAGTGCAGCCATACTGCGAGGCGAGCGAGTCCTTTCCCCTCGCGTAACACAACGTCGCCGTTGTCCTTTGATCTTTCCCGGATGCCGACCCCTGCCGTTGCTTTTCAACCCCGCGTGTAGCTCTTGTATTTTGCAAGACGCGGAAGCGAGCCATCCCAGCTTCTTCGTCGTGCGATTTTTCTATTTCGGCCCTGCAAGCTGGGTGGATGACATATTTTTCTTGTCGCTGCTTTTGCCGCGTCTCGCGTCTCTTTCGCGGATTATTGCCATCTGCTTGGATTTCACGATGACGCATACCTGATAATAAGATTTGTCTCGAGCTATTTTACACGTACGCAATTACCTCTGGCCAACTTTCTCCCGGCCGCTCCCTTCGCATTTTTCGGCCGACGAGGCGCGCGGGCTCGCGATAACAAGATTTCGCCTGTGTCAGCTGTCGCGCTGTGCGCACGCAGTTTCGCACTTTCTGCCTTTTATTTTTTGACGCCCCGCTGGCCGCCGTGGATTTTTCACCTCTTTGTGCGCGCGTATATAGCCGAAATATTTCAACGCGCTTTTGCGCGAGCAACGGAGATATAGGGAATTCGTATATGCGTATAGCGCTTTATCCGATTTGTAGCGGGCGCTGGAGAGATAGGGAGAGATGGAGGCTAATGCGCGCCGCTGAAACGCGCTTCTCGCTAATTTAGGTAGATGCGCAGTTTTTGCAATACTGCATGTCACATAGGGCTCGACTTTGGCTCTCCGCCCGTTGATACAGAAATCGTCATTATCACGATTTCTGCATCGCAGTAATATTCCAGGAGGCTCGATTACCCTTTGACATAAGCTTACAAACGAATGGACAAGTTGCGAAGGGCGAAAAAGCCGGATCCGAATTTTCACGCGTCCCGCGCCTCAAAGCATTCGAGCTTTTGTCAAGCACTCGGGCGGCATCGGCGCAGCCGCTGTATCGATTCTTGGCAATTAGCGGTGCAAAAAATCCCGCCCTCTCGCTTTGCCGGCTGCCGGCTGCTTTTTTTACACTGGCCTTCCGGCTGCTCCTCTTTGTTTTTCGCGCTACTCATGCAAATCCCGTGAACGCGCGCGGCCTTTCTATCCTTCCAAGAGCTGCGCAATCAAAATTAACCTAGCCGGGGCTTTTGCTCTCGCGCTAGTTTTGTGTGACTTTGACGCTGCATACTCCATTTCGTCAGGGATTTAACAAATAAACGTGATCGTAACAACGGGAACGTACGCGAGCCGTTGTTCAAAAGAATTCAATTGGTTTCCGCGAACTAACGAACGCCTGCGTTCGAATCGAATATCATCGCTGCAATTCTGGGCCGTGTCGATGGCTGCAAAGCAATAAAGCGCGGGGCAAAAAGTCGTCGATTTACTCTTCCCCGCCCATCCGGGCGTGTATATTATCCGCACATCCAAAGTGACCGACGTACATTGAGGCAGCCGGGACAAAGTATCTTCCATAAAGTGCGCGGCTATTCGTCAGGAGATGGAAATAAAGGCGGCTGGATTCCGAGCGAGCTCCGGCGGAGCTGGAGAAAATCCGACGTGTGGCGCGCGGGCGAAATGCTAGCGCCTATCGATCGGCGGGCGCAAAGTATAATCCACGAGGAGGATATGTGCGCGCTCTCGAGGATGCTCCGGATGCCTGGCGCGCTGCTGATTGCGAGCTAGCTCCCCTTTTTGTCACCGGCGGCGTTGTATCGTCAGCCGCGCGCATGTTGCCGATGATCGTTTGCATCCGAGTAAAAGCACTCCCCGACATCGATACACTCGCGCACACGTACACGCGCGAGAGGAGCTTAGGGAGTTTCGAACTAAGTGCGCAAAAGTTCTCTCGGAGAGACGCACGCGGCGGCGCGGTCGTCATCAGCGAGGCAAAGAGGAGAGCGGAAAAAGGAGACGGAGGAGGAGAAAAAACAATCAAAGCCAAAAGCCCGGCTTTAATTCCGAAACAGCAAAGTTAGCGGCTGCAGTATCCATCTCCATCCTGTGTGTTCCAGCTCGGGCGGAGAGCGGAGAGCAGCTTCATTCCTCTCTTCCTCGCTCCCTCTGTCTCTCTCGGCGGCGGACTAAGGTATTCGGGTTACAGAGACCAAGCGCGAGCGAATTCGGCCGAGCAATCTATAACCCGTCCCTAGCCGGCGCTTCATCCCCCTAAGCCATTTCCCTCCTCCCGCGCTCTCCGGCCCTGCATCCCTCTCCCAGTGTTTCCCTCGCGCACACACGCGCTTCGAAACTGCTGCACTGCAGCCGCGCGACGCCGGCACTCCTCGGGCGTCCGGAAGCCTTCTCCCAGCCTACGCACACACGCTTTTCCGAGAGTGCGGACACAACGGATGCGTCGCCGACGGCGATGTCACCGATTCCCTCCTTTTGTGCAGGCACGGTCCTGCATACGGCTCCGCTATACGTATACTTGGTACGCGAATGCGCGAGCCAGGAGAGGGAGAAGCCATTCCCACGCGACTGCGGAACGACGGAAAAACTCGGGAGAAATTTATCGCCGGAATTGCACGCGAAGGAAAAATAAATTCGCCTGGTGTGTGTAGTTAGTTCTGAGCTTTAATAATGGAGTAGATGCCGGCGCTCGGCTGCTGCTGCTGCTTTCTGTCGGAGCCTTTTCTCTTCGGCTCTACGGCTTTGATTTTTTTACTCTCTTCGCTAGCTAAATGATATACATCGCGGCTCGCGCTCGCTCCACACTCGACTCTCCCGCAGTGCGACGTCGGGGCATAGGTGTTATCAAACGTCCGTTATACGCGGAGAACCTTATAATCACATCGGGGAAATAGCTCATACGTTATACAGTCAAACTTGTGTACAGAGGAGAGAAGTTGGCTCGTAGCGGGCTCAATGGGACGCATTACCGCGCGTCACGTCGATCGAAGCACCTGCATATAATGGCGAAGACGCGAGCACCGCCGAGCACAGATAGCTAGACCTTTACATACAGATTCACATGCGCGTCCGATGCCGGGATTGGATCTCGCGCAGGGCTGTATTCCGAGTAAATCTTTACCTCCGCAGCCTTTCGTCAATTTGCGTAAAACTATGCCCATAGTCGACCGAGGGATTGAGCGGGATGGCTCTCTCATGCAGCAACAATGCGCGACAAAGAAATTTTCATCAGGCGAATAAAAAACCGCCTGTCATTCTCCCCGCAGCGCTCCATCAATGAAACAGTTATCACCGCAAATTTCCAGCAGCGCGCGATATCAGCCCTTTTCCGCATGCAGGCAATCGAGTCCTCCCGTTCATATCCACTCGTGAGCCCTTATTTTGCCGGCTGTCTCTCTTCGTTGCGTCAGGCGCAGCCTCAATACTTCGTACAGATTTGTTTTTCGTTCCCAAACAAATTTCCGCAGTAGCACGAAATGCGAGCCCCCGCGAGGTCGGCCTGAAAAGTCGCGGAATCGCCTCCCCCGGCCGCCGACAAAACGTCCGTTCGTGCGGGTGCCGATGACGGTTATTGGTTTTAAAGCCGGGGCTCGCGATAGCCGCTTTTTCCTCTCCGAATTTTCTCGCCGCTGCTGCTGTCGCGCTTTTTTGCAGCGCACGCGTTATACGGCGCCGCGAACGAATTTTTGTAATAATTTAACGATCCGCCAGGCGGAGTTTTCGATTAACGGAATAATCGGACAATCGGATTTTGCTGTGTTATATAAGAGAAATCGTAAATTCTCGCCCGGCGCGCTGCGGTATTACACCGAGCTGTGCGGGTGGATAGCGTGCATATTTTTTGCAGGTAATTTATTATGTTAGCGCGCTTTGATTGCGAAAAATCGCACGGGTTGCGGATTAAAACCGCGCACTGCCGGGTCGTTTCTTAAAAGTGTATTTCTCTCGCTTACAAGCGCGTCGGCGGGTAAAAATAAAATATCCATCGAGAGAAATAAAATACTCCGAGCTCGCGCACTCGAGCAAAGGCCGAAGAAGAAGGAGGAGGAGGCGACTCTTTTCCTCCACTGCTGCTGCAGCAGGGCTCTCGCAAAGAGGCCGGAATCGTCCCGTTAGCCACATTTCTCACGCCCTCGCGCGACGAAAGAGAGAGAGAGAGAGAGAGAGAGAGAGAGAGAGAGAGAGAGAGAGAGAGAGAGAGAGAGAGAGAGCAGAGCAACTGGGACGACGAGGCTCGTTTATTTTTCCCGGGCAAGACAGACGGCCGAGTTTACGACGTCGACAATGAAAACAACGTTTATTACCTCCCTGCTAGCGCGCTCTACAGAGCCAGCCTCGCCGTGTGATCGAATTAATTTTCCTCCGCGAGCACGCTTGCCTTTGTCGCGCCGCCTCCGCGCGCTTTCTTTCAAACTACACCGCGCCGCTGCGGCTTTTCCGCGCTGGCATTTCGTATTATCATTTTCGCCGAGTTTTCCCTTTCCTCCGCGAGCCAGCGCCCGCGCGCCGCGTTTCATTAATTTCGGCTAGACGAAGGAGAGAGAGAGAGGAGTGGGGGGGGGGTCTTGTTTTAAGCAGGAGAGAGCGAGTTTATTTCTCGCCCATTGTTTTGCGCGCACGTCGGGGCCACTAAAGCCTCGGCGACGGCTGAATCGCGGACTATTTAAAGGGCAATTATAATGAAAAGCTTCTACATTGTTCGCTCGCGAGGATTATGTTTAAAAATAGTTAATTAAGCGCCTCCGCCCTGCGTTGTAGGTATTTGGCTGCCCGCAAAGGAGCGCAGCGTTGGAGTATTTGTTTTCTCATCGAGAAAAGTGCGCAGCCACGCGGTAATCCGTCTGGATTCGCACGCACGACTGCGCAGTTGTATAATGCTAATGTAAAAGGGATTTGCGATGCAAAACTTTCACTTTGATAATGTCGCGCCGCGCGCATTATTTCGGCCATTAGCCGTTTATGCTCGTTATCAGCGCTCGTACTTTTCCTTTGTCAAACGGATTATGCGCCGCGCTTTTCAAGGCGTGCGCGCACAAACGGACGGGCAATCCGCTTAATTCTACTTATACCCTTTTGCCGAGAAGTAGACTTCCACACGGCGAATAAGAATCCCAATAATCTCCGCTATTTGCGCAATAATAACGGCAATGCGTGCACCGACGAGACGCTAATAATGCAGAGGCTGGTGTGTCTGCGCCGTACATCCGTCCGCCCCTACTACGATCTGATAATAGTCTGCACGGCGGCGGGGTCTCTTTCCTCCGCACTGCGAGTGACCTCCTCCGCAAATTAGGCTTATATGCGCGCCCGCGTACGGTAAACTTTGACCTCGACGTATGTGTGTGTGTGTGTGTGTGTGTGTGTGTGTGCGGATGGCTCCGCTGCTGCGATGCATCTGAAAAGCTGCTTGGCTGGCTGATCCCCGAACCTTAATGATCCGACCGAGGCCCCGCTCGTGTCGCGCGGAGTTTCGGCTTATCGCGATGACGATGATACGGAGGCGCGTAAACTACCGCGGTGTATAGATGAGCGGCGCTTTTGTTCTCGAATTTAAAAGGCGTAATCAATCGGCCAGTCTCGCGCAGGCAGATTTAATAAGCTCCGAGAGAGCGCGGCGTCGTTTAACTTTATCGGTTGATTAATGCAGGGCTGGCGTGTCTTCTGGCAGTGCTTTCGGCACAGCCGAACAGCAGCAGCAGAAGCAGCGCTAGTTCTCTCGACTCGAAACTTTCCTCAATGGCTCCGGCGCACACGGCTAATTGAGGCGATACCTTTTATGCATTCTGCTCCGGAGCCGCTGTGCAAGAACGAAGAGGGGGGAGAGCCCGCGTGATTTCTTGCCGGCGCTCTCCCCGTTATTAGAGCTCATTAGCAATTGGGCTACATTTGTTTCAGTGAATTACCGCCGTATTATAAGCCTCGTACTCTCGCGGGAGTTGTGTATTTTTACCCGCGAGTAGCGCGGAGGGGATTCGGAATTTAAATTTATACAAAGTGCGTTTTAATGTTTACCACGGGTTGTTCGGCTTCACGCGATTACGCATTGTTTTGGCGCGGAAAGAATGCGTCGCCGCCCGCCGGCTGATAAGCAACTTTGCGGTCCGGCCGTTCATACACTCGTGAAGCCTTATCTTAATGACCTGACGAGCAGGCGCGTTGCCTTTGTGCGCGAAACTTTTTCGGCGACTATCTCTGCGTCCAACTTTGCGACGCGACAATTGCTAAACGATTTAATTATCCTCGTTGAAGCGGTAACTAATTCTCGTGGGACACCGTGAAATGATCCTAGGAGAATTAACCTGGTGCAATTAATGACGATTTTATTAATAACTGATGCTGCTCGAACCGGACATCAAACTCCTCTCAATTCTCTTATTTTGAAAAGTTTTTGTCTTTTGGTTGAAAAAGTGAGGGATCATCACTAGTTTCTAGCAAATCCATAACAAACTCTCGCCTCTGTTGGGCTACGTTTCAGCAGCAGTAGCATCGCAGCTAGCTGGTCGCGCTGCAGAGCTCTTCATACACGGCGGCCGGTCGTTTCCCGGCAAGGAGATTGAATCCATTCAAACACAGCGTTCGTCCTCTCTTGCACGGAGGCAAACAATCAGCCTGCTGCAGCGGTGGAGGCCAAGATCTCCTGGCGATATGGGAGGGTATGCCAGACTCGGCAGCAACGCAGCTGAACTGCGGCTCTCGGGGAAAAAACTCAATTTCGCGTGGGCACACACGTCAAACACGTGCTGCTCCAGCGTACGTGCGAATAAACAGGTCGTCTGGGCAGCGCAGCGGTGCTGCATGTACCAAGGTGTCTATGCGAGGGCAAACATATAAACGTGCAGGCTGCTGTGTGTCACGGGGGAGATCTCTCGCGACGACGCGGGCCTGTTTAGAATGCAACCGCGCGTTCGCGCTCTGCAACATGCGCTCCCTCCGTGTGCTGCAGTTGCGCGACGCTCCTGTGTGTAGTGTAGGCTGCCGCTGCTGCTTTGTGCGTTCCGCCAGCTACGCGCGTGGCTAATTATTGCGCGTCGCTCTCTCTCTCTCCCTCTCTCTCTCTCTCTCTCTCTCTCTCTCTCTCTCTCTCTCTCTCTCTGTGGTCTGGGGGTTTGTGCGTGTGCATGCACTTCCGCACACGTGACAGCTTAGACGCTCCCTCCCTCCCACCCTCTGTGCGCGCTCGACTCGACGACGTTTGCTGTGCAGCGCTCCCGAAGCTTTTTCGGCATATCGATCCAGCATCCGAATCGCGATGTCGAAAGATGCACGACGCAGCAGCATTCCACGTCATGCTCTGCGAGAGAGCGCTTCTCCCCCGCTAATTGATTGGCACGTCGCACTGCCGCCGCGCGGAAGCGGGAGATGGCTTTCCCGTGCATATACATATTTGACATACCCAATGATCGGTCCGTCGGCTTATTACCATTGAAATAGGTTCACGCATAGCGGCGAGACGGCGGGATGGATCCCCCGTTGCCCCTCTACACTGCTCTATACGCATTGCTCGCTCCCGCATACGGCTCGGCGAGCTTTGCCGCCAGCCAATAATGACGCTCCGATGAGCACTGGCTTCGCTCTCCTCCTCGACAGATCTAAGGCTCTCGCGGCTCCTTTCGCCACTTTTCCCTCATAGCGCATGCGCGCAACTTTTTTAATCAAAATAAAGAAAAAAAAACAACGGAGGTTTTCACTCGCGCAAGCGTACATAAGGAGTAAGTGCGAAGGCGTCATGAAAAGGCAATTCGAGTTTTCATCTAAAAAAGTATGCAAATGAAAAATGCACGTCTTCGAGGAGTGGAAACATAATGCCCCCCACCGTAGTACACGCTTTTACGGCTCTATCTGCAGCATCTCTCTCTCTCTCTCTCTCGGCAGTTCAGCCCAAGCCTCGCGCAGTCGTTACGAAACTTCAGACGGAATTAAACTTTAAAGACGGAGTAATAGTCGTTACGCAATTCTGCGCATCGGCGAAAGGAAGAAAAAATCCACGGGGGGCCGCGCGAGGAAATTTTCATGAAATTCGCGCGGCGGTAAAGCCGGGGCAAATTGGCCCTGTTCTCGCGCTCTTTGTGCGACTGTGATGCTCGACGGGGCTGTAAAGCAAGCGGCGCGCTGCGCGTCACAGGTGCGAACGTCGCCTGCAGCCTAATGGCCTGTCTTCTTCGGATAACGTCGCGCCCGCTTTCAGCTACTTCTAGTCGGCTGACGTTATTGATAAGGAGCTGTTGGCAGGAGAACTGAAACCGTTCCGCGCGCTTGTTATCATCGATGGCCAACATTATGCAGCTCTCCCCATCGCGAGAGAACAACCCTTTGCCGTTACGCTCGCGGGCCCTCGACTCTCGGAAAAAGCAATTAATCCGAAGCCAGCACTCGACATGCCCGAGCGCTATCCCTATTATGCTTGTTGTCCATAGCAGGGTAGCGCAAGAGCGACGCGTCTTCTTCGCCTCGGATAATTCATCGATAAGTATGTAAGACTCTGCACGGTCGAGCGACTCTGGAGACTCCGGAGGTCAGGATTCAGGGGCTAAAAATAGAGGAGTCGGGCGGAGATTGGCTGCCTTGCGGAACTTGCCCCCGAGTGCACATCGGGAAATCAAGATCTCGGGGAGCATGCTTAACGAGGAAACTTTGCACCCCTGCAAGACTCTTCTGGGCTTGCCTCCGCTGAATTCGTGGCGGGTTTTTTCAACGAACGCGCCGACTATTAGGTCGTTGAATCGTGGTGAAGTCGTTTTCTAGTCGCATGTAAATGCCCTCTTTTGTTTGTATTGTGGCATGGCTGGCACGTAATATTATACCAAAGCAGCAAAGGTTCGAATCTAATACTATTTTATTATTTCTGTTTCAGGTAAGAAACGATCATCTCAATTATTTTCACTGTGCGCCGTAGTAGCAATAAGTAGGTGAGAAAGTTATCATGATGTACATTAGAGAATTAATACATGTTATCAGCGTTAGCTGGAAAGTTTGCCAAAAACCCAACGAGTGTATGTAATTAGAAAACTTTGATAGAAAAGCAAGTTTTGTAATTGCTCGTAATAAATTAGACGGTAACAGTATACTCTGGGAACTGTACAATTTTAACAGTTTGCTGTTTGAAATTGCATCAATTTCGAACAAAACGAGCCCCGGCAGATGAATATTGCTTCGTCTATACTGCGCTCAGCGTCGAGCCGAAACATGCATTTTAGCTTGCTCCAATGGACCGGATAATGACTTCGGGGCTGTGTCAATGCGAAAAGTCATTATGTACTGCATTATACACACAATAATGACTTGCACTGCGATACACGTGCTTTAAATTTGTTTTTTAAAGCTCGCGCCACACACACACAGGACTGAGCGATTTATCTCTCCTGCTTATTATTCGAGCGAAAATTATTCATCCGATTGTCCGGATATAATATTTGCACTGTCGAATGAGTCGTAAGGGCTGCGCGGCTACGGTGCCACCGAATACCGACAGTCGGTAGCCGGCAAATCTACTTTACCGACAGGCAAATCTGTCATACCGACGCGGGCAGCCTTAATTTGAATTTCTTGCCGATTTATGACGCCAGCTTGCATTCGATGTTGGTAAGATATATTTTTGAAACATCTGATGATGTGGTACGGATGTGATGGCAATCCCCCTCCCGTGTTAAATATAGCTCTTCACCACATTATACAGTGTGCCGAGCTCTCCGCATTGTATCTATACTCTCTTCTCCCCGCAGTCCGATGCGGGCTGCAACGATCTGCCTTACCGACGGCTGAATCTGTCATACCGACGTCCAACGCGGGCAGTCGGAATTTAAATTCGATGCATGTATGGAATTTAAAAATTCGTTCTTATCTGTTTTACCGACGTCCCACGCGGCAGCCTGCATTCGAATTTCTTACCGATTTAATCCTAGTATTATAATTTATTATTTTATGAATCATTTATTATTTGTTAAATTATACGTATAGAAAGAGTTTAAGTAAATACATTAATTTTTTCTTTCTTTTTCTATATCAATGTAGAATTAAGACTTATCCAACTTATAAGAATTCGGAAGAGATGACGGAAAGGAATAATAAATGTATGCAAAATATAAGATTACTTTTTGTTTATTAAAAAATTATAACTTAATACAAACATTATTCTTAACAATATGTATGCTATTATCTCAGAACCTCTTGTAACCTTGCTGTTCTGGCATGGAATTCATGTTGCTGGAATACTTGCTGAAATAATTTTCCCATTCTTTGCTTTTATCAGCAGGCTTAGAACAAGGCTCACCTCGATATGTATTACATTGTTTGCCATCTTGTACTTTTCTAGCGTTCTTATCTTCAACCAGAGGTGTATATGAAACTTTATTTCGACTCATTTTGGAGAAAGTCGTAACCACACTAAGATCTTATGGTTATTTGTACGCTTTATATAGAGAAAAAGGTGGTGGTGGAGGAAAATTATTGTAATTAAATAATTTTTTTAACATCTCCACTTATAGGATTATACTTGACAATGCGATCATGTATAATTAAACAATATGATGTTGTATCAGCGGGTATATTTTCTTTTGATTCAAACTCGAGACGTACATCCACAGCTGCTTGTTTCAATGATTCATTCTGATTGGAACAGTCAATAACTATAAGATGTGCATATGTGATGAATTCTTCCTTGCTTAAAATAGGATTCATATTTTCATGATAATAAGCACTTTGAAATTGTGCATATATGTCATACAACATTGCAAATTGATTATTATCAATATCAAGATTAATATTATTGTATGGATAATTCTGCGAGTTAAGAATAAGTTTTTCATTGCTAATCTTACGATGATCAAAATGGCTACAATTTTTACTATTATGTCCTTTTCTAGCAGTTTGAAATGCTAGGATAATAAAGCATGGTTTTTCCAACAGGTTTGATGTTTTGACGGTCCATACATGCTGAATAGTACGTGGAAGTACTGGATATTCATACAATTCCCAAGACCGAAAACTCATAGCAATGGGTATATCTTTTTCAGTGTAGTTATAAAGTTGTATTTTCCTTTTGTCTGATAAAATTACATAAGGCATAAGCCACTGTATACGAGATATGGTTAATTTAAAATCATCATACGTAGCTCTATTTTCAACCATTATTGCCTCCTGTATAATAACATTCATATCACTCCTTGATCTTGTGAGAATAAGTTCATGTTTAGCATTTACAATAATTTTTCGATAGTCTTCAGCAAAACCGAAAATCATTGATAGAGGTATAGTGATGTCAAAATTTCCATTGTTATCAGTTATTACCCCCTCTTCTGAAACATTAGTCCATCCAGAATTCTCATTATATTTACTCTGACTTGGTGCGAAGGAAATATAACCTTTCATTGTACTAGTTAGGCCGACATTTTTACACCGATCAATTTCAATCGCATTCATTTCACATCGCATTTCCTCGAACAGATGACATATAGCATAGTTCACAAACTTGGTATGTGGCAGCGCAGTACCATCTGGTTTTGTTAATTTACCACAAAAATGAAGTAAACTTTTGGAAGGTAGCAAACATAAATCTTGATGTTGAATAGAAATACGAATTTCATCACTATTATTGAACGATGCTGATGTATAGGGTTGATGTGCATGAATCTCATAATGAGCTACAGACTCATCAAAAATGATTGGTGATTGTATATCAAGGACTCCCTCCATTTTTTTGAGGTATACAGCAGCAAACAAAAACACAATTTATTTTTTGCTCCTTTTTACTTTTCTGAAACCGTTTCCTCTTTTTACCTTGAGACCTAGACTGTAGAAACTGAATGTTCTGACGTGTTAACTGTTTGACGATTCGTTGTCGACTGACTTTCTGACGACATACTGGATTATTAATATAATTTTTTTCAGGCTTGGTATTGAAAACGATTCCCATTATAAAACCTTCTTCAAATGTAGACGAATTGTTATAACTTCTCCACGTAGATTTACCAAATCACCATCTTGATCTACGATCCGCAATTGTAAGTGATCAATAATTTTAACTGTTATCGGTAAATATATAATTTGTTTTGGAACTTCAATTATTTTGTAACCTGGTGGAACTGCAGGGAAAAACTCGTGAATGGTATGAACTTGATTTTGATTAATGTATGCTCCAGATGTGATATTACACTCTACTCGTAGGACATTTACTTTTAGAATGGCTACAGGCAAGTCGGAGTTGTGAGTTATATAGGGTTTCAACAGTCGTGGAGTTCTATGAAACCTAGAAAGAGTTCTGAAATCTAAAAGTCGAGTTATCGAGTCTTTGGGGCGAAAGTCTACTTCGTGGCTACATGTAATGACACTTCTCAGTGTATTATTATTAGGTTTAATACTTAGCGTGATAATTTTTAGGCTGAGAATTTCCTGCAGAGTACGTTCAATATCTTATATTTCATAGCTACCAGTTGGTAATTCAATGATTTCTTGTCCAACATAAAATTTATTGCTTTTGAAGTCCACGTTAGGTATGGAGTTGAAAGTTAGTAATTCAACCAATCCGAGAACGTACATTTTATCTGAATCGAGTTCAATTGGTGGAAAGTATTGAGTTTCTAGAACAGACGAAGTGCCTGGCAGGCTCAAAGTTAGCGATTCAATCATTTTGAATGTAAGTAAGATACTGATAGTTTATTGATCTAATCACTACTTATATAGACGAAAATTGTCTGCCTTACCGAGTTGATTGCATAAAAATTTTAGGCAGAGGTGACCAGAAACAAAAGTATCAAATTATTGATATCTTTTATAATTATATTTAACTTTATCAATTTTCAAATATTTCATAAGATCTTCAGGTGGTTGTAAGTCACCAAAACTGTCGAATTAGAAAACATTATTGCCATTTTTACGATAAACTACCCAGTGAGTACCAGCTCCTTTTTTATCATCCAGATTTATAATTGCAGTTTCTCGATAATGACTTTTATTTGCAGGCAAATCATTTCCCATGAAGACTCCTCGAAAATTTGAAATTTTCAATAAGCACGCGTATTTCAGTAAATCATAGTCAGTCAATGGACGATGTGGTAAACGTATTACGTCAACGAGGTTTTTTTTTGCGAACGTTTTTGTTGCATACGTTTCCGCTTACGTTGTTTCAAACAAATGCCATAACCTGTTTTATGAGGTTCTAAGTAAAGTGTCTTTCCGAGTGCTAACATTTCTATTTTTTTATTATGTCGTTTTTGTTCTTCAATTTGCTGTTTAGCAGCATTTGCCCTATTAATAGCTTGAGTGATACCTGCAGCTCCTCCAGCAAGAGAGCCTACAGCATTCAAGCCAGCAAAAATAGGAATTATTTTGCTAGCTAGAAGCAAAGAGAAGCAACAGCTAGAAGAAAATCACCTACCTTAGGCACAGGTAGTACACGTGGAATCTTGATATTTGTTTTTCCACCTACATTTTTTATATGCGTACGAGCTACCATTAAAGCTGATTTGATTGAACTATATGAATCATTGCTAGGAATGAATGATTTTGCCGTAGACTTGTTCACATTTTTCAATGCTAACAATTTTTTTTTCTTTTGCATCTTTCTTCTCTTTCCACTGAGTCCCATACCTAACTTTGATTTTACTTTCATGATCTTTGAAACAGCAAAAGCAGCTGCTTTTTCACGTAAATTAGCGTCACTGGAGGTCACTCGTTGCCACGCTTTTTCCGCTAAAACTCTATCAGCAACGTTTCTTGCCTGAATATTGTTAGGATTCTGTCAGTAAGCTATATCATGTTCTTTACATGCAGCGTCTAGAGGATTTATTCCAAGATCTCCACGTGCTAACCTATTAGACAGTTTCGTGCCTGGACCACAGTACTGATAACCAGGCAAATGTAATTCTATAGGTAGCTTATTTATTAACTTATTTACAAGACCCGATCTGTTATGGGTGATCATCACTCTCGGAAAGTTTTCTGTAAACTGACGTAATAACTATAAATGCATGTTTTTATACTTATATCAAGTCAGTTGGAATTGATCTTTAAAAGAAGATGGATCTGCAAGAACAATCACTAAAATTACCGGTAATCAATTTTGATACACTCACTGAATCAAATCCTAAACGTTATAAACGACATGGAAACTTACTTCCGGATAGCATTCGAGCTGTTTTTTGCGGACCATCTAATTGTGGAAAAACAATTGCTTTATTATCTCTCATAATACACCCGAATGGTCTCAAATTTGAAAATATATACGTATATTCAAAGTCTCTAAATCAGTCAAAATATAAATTTCTCGAAAGCTTATTGAACCACTAGAAGGTATACAATACTTACCTTTTGGCGAGCACGACCTTGTTGTATCACCTGATGAAGCTCGAGCTAATTCTATATTTGTCTTTGACGATATTGCACGTGAAAAACAAGATAATGTCAAAGCGTTCTACTGCACGGGCAGACATAAAAATGTTGACTGTTTCTACTTATGTCAATCGTATGCACAAGTACCAAAACATTTAGTTCGTGATAACGTTAATTTAATAATACTTTTTCGACAAGATGATATGAATTTGAAACGTGTATATAATGATCATGTGAATACAGACATGTCATATCAAAGATTTAAAGATTTATGTTCATCACGTTGGAATAGCAATCACGGCTTTCTTGTAATTGGCAAAGATTCAAAAATTAATGATGGCCGTTACTGAAAAGGTTTCGATAAATTTATAATAAATATACAACGCACGGAAGTTTAGTATTCGACTGTGAGACTTGAAAGTGACAAGATGGCTAATTTTAATCAACAGATTGCTGTGCTGCGAGAAGTAGAGAAGGCTCGTAATACTATAAAACGAAAACATTGTTTATTGAAAAGTCAGAAAATAGATTTTGAGAAAGCAGTAAATGATTCTGTTAAGCCTATTGTTGATCCACTGGAAAAGTTGATACATGTGACTGAGACAACTAATCACATGAAAGAGAAAAGTGAACCTAAAGTAGAAACTGGGAGAAAGAAAAAATTAAAAATAGAAAAGTGGAGAAAAAAGATGATATTGCATAAGATAGTGAAGGTGATATTGAAGTTGATACTGAAGATGATATTAAGTTTGAGTCAGCTTTAAGTGAGCCTAAAGAAGAAGATCTTGAAGAGACTATTAAAAAGAAAAAAATAAGATAGAAGACGAGTACATAGACTTATTGTTAAATGGTCAAATGCAAACTTTAGATACAGTATATGGTGTACGAAGAATGCGTAACGATAAACTCAAAGTCGGTGATAGTTCCATAGATTTTGATGATAATTTCATTACAATTGGTCGAAAAAAGTATAAGAGGCCTGGTCTGATTCAATTGTTGTTCATGAAAAATCCTGATCAAAGTTTAATTACGGCTGAGGATATGAAAGATTATGATGAAATTTGAAATGATACCAACACACATAGAAAATATTATCTTCCACATGAAGCTATCCGTGTGCAAGACAGTAAAAAGTATACTCATTACATAAGCAAGTCTATGAAGGAAGTCAAGCTTAAAAAAGGTAAAGGCTTATCATCCATATCGTATAAAGTTGCTCGTAAAAACGCATATATGGACTACATTTATTGGGATGATCCAAACGAGCTTGTTGATCGTTTAAGATTGCTTACTGCTGAAACAGCAGCTGGAAATCAGAGTCATATAAATGAAATTTAATCCATTATCGAAGAACTCCGTGAAGCTGAATATATTTATTAATGTGTAGAGTAGAGCTATCGCTCAGTATCAAAATGAGTATCGATGTATTCGGACGACAACTGATCCGTACTGACACAGTTCGCAGTCCACCAGGTCAGGGTTTCAAGCTTACTGCAGACGGACAATTTGACTTGGAAAATAATAAATTGTGTAACGTAGCTGATGCTACGGAAGCAAACGATGTGATAACGTTAAAAGTTATGAAAGAAAATGTTAAACTGGAATCTGAAAAAATTATTCATGATTTTAATCAAATTTTAAACGATAAAAAGTTAGATACAATTGGGAATGATGTATCTGAAATAAAAAAAATCAATCATCGAGTTATATGATAAAATAAAAGTGATTGAATTTTTTATCAATGAAAACTCATCTACTACTACCACTACTACTCGGGCACATTTTATGTAAATGAAAATGAAAGAATCGTTAGTGGAAGAAATCCATAAGCCTGCAAGGCGTAACTACCACGAAATTTGCAGACCGTGGTAAAGAATTTTACAACAAGGAATTTCAACAATTAATGAAAAATTTTAAAATAAACTTGTATTCGACTTATAGCAATTGAAAGCTTCGATATGTGAACGCTTTAATCGTACCCTTAAAAGTAAAATGTGGAAGCGTTTTAGTTTGCGTGGTAATTATAAGTGGATAGATATACTGCAAGCTATAACCTTGCAGTACAATAAATCTAAGCATCGAACAATTGGTATGAAACCTATAGATGTAAATTCCACACATGTTAAAGAAATTCTTACTCGATTAGCTGCTCAAAAAAAATTACGTCAACATAAGGAAGCTAAATTCAAAGTAAATGATAAAGTTCGAGTTAGTAAAAGTAAGCAACTGTTTGAAAAAGGATATACACCTAACTGGTCAACTGGAATCTTTACTGTATATAAAGTATCAAATACTGTTCCACGGACTTACCATTTGAAGGATTATCAAGATAAACCAATAGCAGGTGGATTTTATGAAGAAGAACTTCTCAAGGCTAGATATCCAGGTATTTATTTAGTTGAAAAAGTTTTAAAGAAACGTGGAAGTAAGTTATATGTTAAATGGCTTGGTTTTGTTAACTCTCATAATAGTTGGATAAAAAATACGTGTAACTATCGATATAAGTAAAATAAAAAAATTAATACAAATTTTCTTGCTTATTTATTTATTTTTATACCAATTTCTTTATATTTTCTTAAGAGTACTGGAATAAGAATTGTATGTTTTTTCTCAATCCTCATTTTGAAACGTTCTCGATCACAGGCAGCTTGCTCCCACTCTCCACAACGAGCCTTATGATAGGCAAATTTCCATACATACATTGGATGAACTATGACATCGTCCGAAAAATGTACACGTTTTTTCTCCTCTTTGCTTCTCATGCTTCTGAAATTAAATGTTATGCGTGTTTAAAAAACTAGAAAATAAAAATAATTAAACTGATCTGATAAATAATCATAATTACGTACCTTTCATCGTATAATGACCCCATGTTAAAGTCTGTATATTATCGTCTTGAATGCGTCTTTTATCGTCGTATGGACTTAGAGCGATTTTGTTCTGTCTTATGGTTTCCACATTATGCAGTCGTGAACGTATAACGTGCTGTTTTCGATGTTTGATACATGTGTTTCGAAGACAATCTACATAATCGTCAAATTTAATGCTCTTTTTTACAACGGAACCCTTGATTCCCTTGATTTTTTTCACACAATCTTGACCATTGATCCGAGTGGCATACATTTTACTTCTCAAGCCGACAAACTGAGTAAGGATCTTGCCATTGCACTCGTCCTTCATAAGAACAACAATTTTTTTATTGACATGAGTCATGTTAAATATATTGTCAGCTGGATAATCTGATGTATCAAACCTATGTATGTTTGATTTCATGTCTTCGTAAAAATCATCGCACTTTATAGCGTATATAAAACTGTCGGTGTCAGTGTACAGAAGTTTACAATTGTCTTTATACATTTTTCGCATATAATTGTAACGAAAATCGTACATGAGTCTCTTAGAAAGATCTAAGACTACAAGTCCCACGTAAATAGGTTTATTAATTATAACTTCAGTCTTGCGAAGCTGAATAGCAACCAAATTTTCATTAAAAATAGAACTGCTATGAAAATTTTGGTATGATATATATGCCTGGGCTCCATATCTTCCATCCCATTATTCATTAATTTGAAAAAAAATTTTTCAAATTCATTTTTAGCTTGTGCTCTCATCGAGCTATTCAGGTCTATGTAAGATTTTAACCATGGAGATTGCTTGAATTTTAAAACTCGATGTATTTTTCTCAGACGAATGCCATGAGCAATGACTTGTTTCAAAGCTCTATAATCAATGACATAATTTTTCTTATGCTGAAGTGTAGCCAATAGTTTTTTTTTGCTTAGATCCAGGAGGTGTTAGATGCTCTGGGGAGAAGGGTAAATCATTGTGCTCATCGTGCAATTCATAAGGAATCCTAAATCCACTTCTAAAATATAACCGTTTGGAGCATTATCTGCTACTGAGAAAAAATCGAAATTCTCGCAATCAGTTATCCACTCAAAGTCATCGTATGGAAGATACTGCGATTCTCCATAATCGTAAAGGTTGTTGACATCTAAGTAAATTAAAAAATTGGTTTCTTCTTCAGTCTTATAATCCTGCAGCATGTATTTATTGTTAGCAGTCGCATATCGATGTGAGCATTGACTTAAATCTCCTCGAATACCTCGCTCTATGAATAAAACCATGTCAATGTCTGTCAATAGTTTTAATCTAATACCTGAATGTTTAAGCATAGCATCCCAAGAAAAGCCTGGTGTAGTATAATAATGTGCAGAATCTAAGCCATATGCCTTTATACTATGTAAATGAAAATTTTCAAAAACATCTACGAGTAATAATATATCAGTTTTCATGTATAAATCAGAATATTCGCCCAATGTCTGTATGTTAAACGAATGCCATACATTTTGCGCATGTTCATAGTCTTCCATGCTTATTCCAGAATCATTGAGTGTACTGAAAAATTTGTCTAGATCAGGTAAAGTCGTTTCATCCAATTTATCCCACGAAGTAATGTACTCATATGGGAGTACACCTTTTCTCGTCAGCAGATTAATTTTTTCTTTTTCTAAGACTGAAAATTCTCTATCAACGATCTTATATTCTTCAAGATATGAGGATAATTTTTCGAGCGATGGAGGCATGAAACGAAAAGAATCAATGAATTTGAATTTAATATCACTATTCTCCACACTCTTCGTGAACGAAATGTACTTCTCTTTTGTTATTGGAAGTAAATAGACCTGCCCAGGAAAATGATTTGATACGTCTGAGATTATAAAATGAGCATCATAACCACTTAAGTTGTGAAATGTTACAGGTATAATTCTAGAATATTTTCCCGAAAGGTGACAATGATCTTGAACTTTTACATTACCGTCTAAAAATGGTTTTTCACAAATATGATAGACAGTAGCAGTATTATAACTGATTATTTCATCCGACGTGAGTGGAGTCATAGGTATCACATTTTTATATAAATCAGTCACACTCATTTCAATAATTCGCAGCTCTTCAGCAAACTAGCGAGCGGCTTCAACACCCCTGTAAGCTCTGTATACAGATAGAGTATCATCGTAAGCACTTAAAATAATAGCCAATGCTATAAATTTCGTGCTTTTGCATAGGCGTTGTATTGCTCTCACTGTCCTCTTTACTTTCAAGTGGTTTTAATAGACATTCACAATCAGCATAAATTGTAAATGGCACTTTTTCTTTAAAACCATAGTTTTTAAACTCTACGTAGTCTCTGCCCTCTGTAGGGAGTTTAACTTTACAATCGTTTAGGAGTTTACAGTGTTCTTCATGCATTGCTAAATTTTTTTCACCAAAGAAAAAATTTAAGCATCGGTCGCATATAAATCTTTTTTTCTTTCTACGTGCAAGATTATCACTTACTAAGCGTGATAGATTTTTTATATACACAAAGTGAGATATGTTCTCTTCCAAAGAGTCTCCACTCCACAGTCTCCACTTCAGTGAGTAAAAGAAGATTCATGTGGTTTTCTTTTTTCTCCGATGTCAGATAGAGAGGTACAATACTCTTCTCATCAAGTCCAAAAACATTTACTGAAATTCCATTGTTTTGCTTGTCAAACTTTTTTCAGTGAAACTGGAAATTCAATTCCACGCATATTAAGTTCATCCTCGTATGGAAAATAATTTGTTACTCGATTTGGATGTTTTTTGTTAGAACAGGGTGTAAGGCAGATAGAATTGCCCATTTGAAGTATTGATTATCAGAATTTTTAACATTTATGCATGCTTCTTTTTTAACTAAAAATTCTGACAGAGGTATATACGAGCTACCAGTACGTATTGGATTAAATACATTCATATTAATTTGTATATTGACAATTGAATGTAAAGTCCAACCAGAATCTTGCTCTTCAAACTCCTCTATTTTAGTGAGAAGAGGTTCCATGATGTGATCAATAAACCACTGTTTAACTATAGATGCTGCAAAAATTTCTGTATTGAAATGCTTTGTTTCAATACATTCTCCCTCTTCATCACCATCCACATTTTTCACAATTTTTTTTAATTTACATGCTAAAACTGAATTAATTTTCAGTGGCTTATCATTCTTCTTAAAATAATTTTTTATTCGCCTAATGAATAAAACTGAGGCATCTTGTAAAATGTTCTTTATATCAATATGCTGAATATTAGCTACTATACTGGTACGCATCCTATTATTAAATGCACTATCTACATCCATCCATCTTAGACGGGCATTTATCTTATTTTGCACAAGTCCACCACCGGATTTTGTCAATATCTCATGTAATTTTATGTAAAAACATTCAATTTTACCAATCATATGTATATTGATTGTTTTTCAGAGACAGAGAGTAGTTTGTCTTTCAAGACATTACGTAATTGTTTAAGACATAAAGCACACTGACTTTTCCAACGATTTATCACAATCGTATTAGTAGTAGGTCTGGAAAATAAAAGCTCTTCAGCTTCCTTCACATGATGCACTAATGATTGACAATTATCTAACAGAGTAGCCATGTCACTTGCTTGTTGACAACTAAAAAAATTAAGCATGCTGCTAAAAATATATGACCTGGGGAGATCAAAGCATTTATAAATATTAAAGAAGGGGTGAAATCATAGAGATTTTTTGATAAAGCAACTTAGTATGAATTTAAATAAAATTTGCCTATATCAATTAATGTTTTTGTATTTGTTTTTTATATTTGAATTTTTGCATCAGCATTTTGTAGTGTGTGATTTAATGTAGTGATATGTGAATTATTGTTCTTAAGATATATATATCATGTTACTGTAGGATACAAATCTCGACACGGCGGTGCCATGTACAGTTTTTATATCGTATAAATAGGCTTTCTTATTCTTATTCGATACAGCGAAAATCTAGAAATATATTGTCATGAGAATAGCATAAAACATTTGCAATATAATGTTGGTTTGAGTGGCGACTCCCCTCCATACGCTCCGCATATCATACATTTGAATTTGCAGGGCAAACATAGCGCGCGCCTGACGAAGAGTCAAAGTGAGTATAGGTATGGCTATACTCGGCACGCATAAAACTCGTCACTATGTGCGCGCTGTGACGGTGAGAATATATCTATATCTATACTCAGCGCGCAATATAGCCCGCGCCGGATTGCTGCGGCGAGAAGAGAGTATAGATATACGCGGAAAGCTCGACGACACTGTATGCGTATACAGCATGCGCTGTATGGTATAGTGAAAGAACACATTTTTAAACTCTATACATGCATCGAATTCAAATTCCGACTGCCCGCGTTGGCTGTCGGTATGACAGATTCACCCGTCGGTAAGGCAGATCGTTGCAGCTCGCATCGGACTGCGGGGAGAAGAGAGTATAGATACCTACAATGCGGAGAGCTCGGCACACTGTAGAATGTGGTGAAGAGCTATATTTAACACGGGAGGGGGATTGCTATCACATCCGTACCACGTCATCAGATGTTTCAAAAATATATCTTACCAACATCGAATGCAAGCTGGCGTCGTAAATCGGCAAGAAATTCAAATGCAGGCTGCCCGCGTCGGTATGACAGATATACTTGTCGGTAAAATAGATTTGCCGGCTACCGACTGCCGGTATTCGGTGGCGCCGTAGCCGCACAGCCCCTACTACTCGAATGCGCCGCGGGTCGCGCAACTCTGTCGCCGCTAACAACCATGCCGAGCGAAATATTCATTTGTTTTTTCTCTAGAAACGGTTACACCGCCGCTGGACTGGTGTAACCAGTGTCGTTATATTTGAAACGACACCAGAATGTCTGATGAGGCTGGCCGCGGGTAATATCGAATGAGCTCCGCTGCGTGAGAAATAGTTCAGCGTGAAAAATCCAAGCACGACGCGCGAGCTAAAAGTGCTGACCGAAACTGCAGACTTTTGATCGGAAGACAGCTTGGCAATTATTCGTCGTTCGATCCCCCGACCTGCTCAGTCAGTCACGCGTCCCTTTCCGAACCTGCGAAAATCCTCCTTTATTGCCTCGGGCGTGATTTAAGTCCCTGATTAAAAAACGATAAAATTTTTTCCTAAAACCCCTCCCTATACGAGCATTAAACCGTTAATACTATCTTTCGCCCCCTCCGCTCTTTCCATTCCGGCGAAGAGGGTCGTTAATAATTTTACGGCCCGCGTTCGCATCTTACGGAAGCGAGGGAGAGAGGGAGGGGGGAGGGAGAACGAACGAGCGTAAGACGACGTCGCGCGATATCGACTAACGCGGGTGAGACGCTTTGTGCCTTAGCGCGCGGAGAGTTTGCCCGTAGCGTATTAGAGGGCGCTGCCGCATAGGCTCGCTCGCCCGCGCAAGACATCTTTATGGGTGCTAGCCTTGAATGCGCCAAGTTCGGGAAATTCTCGAAGTGGGAAGTGGTGGTGGTGTTGCTGCTAGTGCACCGAATGACGCCAGTTCCTGGGTATTTCCTTTGATCAATCGACGAGTCGCGCGCGCTGATTTATCGAGTTTCCGCGCTCCTCGCTGATTGGTTTTTGCTTTTTGAAACGGGGACGCGCAGCTTGCGGAGAAGTTTGCGGTCGTGCCGGATATGGAATTTATCGATTTTTGACGAGTTAGGCGCGGCTGAGCGAGTCGCCCCGATGGCTCGGATGTGATCAAGGAGGCGCGCAATTTTTTCCTCATCATATGATAATGACGCGCTCCGCTGATGGGGCTCGATAAAGCTGCCACGTGGATTCGTCGAATCGAGCAGCAATCGCCTTAATTAATGCTAATCACCGCTGAAAATTCGTCAGGTGCTCGCGATGGCTCGGGCGATTTGTCTTGATTTCATTTGAATATACGATTCGATCCATTTAATGTACTTGCTCCGACTTATAAGCTTCGGGACCGCGCGCGGCTCAATTAGTCTCCACAGTGTGTGATATCTCGCCCCGTATTTAAGCGCTAATTATCCGATAAATTTGCCTGCCGATAAAAACGGCAGCTAAAATCTCAATATCGTCGGATGCTCAGCTGCTGGTATGCGCCGCCGCGGAAGGAAAAAGGGAAAACGCAGAAGGAGGAATGCGCGTGCGGCTAAGAGGCCTCGTCAACGGCTCGCACGCTAACGGGAAATTTTATGGTGTCGTGCGCGAGAGAGGCTCGCTACTCTCGAGTGAATTCGTGCGCCGATCGCATGCAGGCTTTTACGAGCCTCGCGCCGGGTTCTTCCGCGAAATATACGCGCGTAAAATTAAATCAGCGAGAAATTCAGCAGGATGGCACGCCGATCGCTCGAGCGAGTCGCAGAGAGCTTCTCCTAATTTTCATCAGAGCGAGGCTATACACGCGTCCTCGCCTCGATGGCACCTCCACTCATCTTCCGCAAACGAATTCTCCTCCCCTAACCGCTTGTGTACACACGCTCGCTCCAAAGTATTTCGCGTACGAGGCTCGTCGCCGTGCAGAGAGTATACATGCGCGCATATAGGCATTCACCCCTTCTCAGCCGGCAGCCTGTGTTCGTGCTGCTGCTGCTTGTTTAAAAGCCACTTGACCGACTAGCTACGCGCGCCTCGGCTCTTCGACCTGCTTCTCCTTCGTTGCGTAATCTTGGAAGAGACGCGGCGCAATTTCCGATAGGCTTTTATAAGCCTCTTTTACCTCAGCACGCGCGCACGCGAGAGCGTTGACCGATGCTGCTGCGGAGGCTAGACGCTCGCTTAAAAGCGATAATAAAGCCGAGCCTTGCTAACGTTTTGTTGATATTGCGCGATACTTACGATCCGAGTTTCGTCTTTCCAACTGCCGCTGCTGCTTTTTCTTCGTTGCCGCGATCACCTAGACGACGACGTAAAAATCGTAACGAGGCTCTACCTCTCTCAAAGCGTTCCGCTGTAGTAGCGGAAACGGGCAGCCTCGGCCTGTAATTAAAGTCTGCTGATTGATTCTTTTCATTATCGGCAGATTTTACGGACTGCTTTCAGCCTCGGTTTGTTTGTTGCACGCGATCAAGAGCTTTGGTCAGCTCACGGCTACCATCCGTGTGGCAGCTTTATCTTTGAGCAATTCTGACTGGAAAGCACTTGAAATTGTTCTTCGAAGAAGTCGAAAAAAGTTCAAAGAGCTCGAGAACTCGCATGGAGCAAGTTATTTATACTTGGGTTCTTTTGAAAAATTCTTCGGGGAGCTGACGGAAACATTTTTTATGCTTGAGAAATTTCAGCGTGAACACTGAGCTGCGAAATTGCAAAGCCGAAGAGGAAATACTTGTCAACTAATTTGACATTCTGCTTTTGGAAAAGAGACGACTGAATAAAGAGTTTTAAATAGCAGCGCAGAGTAATAATTAATGAAGAGCTTCAAAACAGCGCACCGAGATTCATTTAAAAATATTTTTCCCAACACGCGCATGAAATGGGCCTTTTTTCATGCCTATAAGTAGGTATAAAAGTAGTCCATTCCAAGCGTTTTAGAAAAAGTTTGAGCTCAAGTGGGGAGAAATTTTGTTTCTCCCCTCTGTTAATACCCGTTTTTCAAATCCCTCAAATTTCTCAAATTTTTTGTGCACGACTTGAAATGCACGATCTCCTACCCAACTTTCAAACATAAATAGTCTCTTTCACGCCCTTGTTGGAAAGAACACGGTGTGCAACACGGGAATAAAAGCTATATGTCAGATGCCACGCTTGATATAGCTTATTTCCTCCCCTTGTTGCAGAATGTACTATTCAACGAACCTTTTTATTAAACTGGTTCAAACAAGCTGCGTCGCACTCAAAAAAGATGCGTGTCAATAACCCCTCGACGTTGAAAATTTCACAAACTGAGTAGTGGATTCGGACTTCTGCGCTCGCAACTGGTCTTGTTTCTTTCTCCTTGAAAAAACAAAGAAGAAGAGCTGCCTGAACAACACTCGAATGAAATCCGTGAAGCAGACGGGGGACGCCATTATCCCTGTACGGTCATTTACCTTCTCGCGTGGCTTGATCGTCAGCGGCTCAAGAATTGATCCTCATCCCTCTAACCTAGATGTACTTATTTTTGCCATTTGCTCCCGGAACGAGCGCGGAGCGAAGACATCGGGCTATAACGGTCGAGTGGGCCCTCAATTAATAACGTTTCAGTAACCCCCGGGAAAGTTAGTCTAAAATACGCGCGTAGTAGTGCTGCACTCGCCGCGCGCGCCTATAGCGGGAAAAATCCCCGCACCCGCTTAACGACTCAGTGAAAAAGCTGCGGAAAACGCGGCTGCTGCAGTCGAGAGCGAGCGAGAGAGGAAAAAAAGATAATCGCGCGCGCGCGCACGCATCTCCGCTTATTTCCCTCCAGCAGCTCCCTCTCGGCCCCGCCTAGACTCCGCGCGCGCGCTCGATTTGGCAGAAAAAGAGAGACGGCGGCCAGGATCGACGATTACTTCCGCGAGACTTGCCTGCAATAAGAGCATTCTTTCAATTTACGGAATGTAATACCGCCTTTAAGTATTCGCGGGCCCGCGTCGGATATAAAGCGCTTCTTCCGCCGCTCTCTCGCAAAATCTCATTCTTCCGAGCGCCGCACCACCGCCGCCTCCGTCGCCTTCTCGTTTCTTTGCGCGAACACTCAATGAATATATCCGAATGAAATCCGGGCGTCGTATACCTTTTTCCCTTTCCGAGAGAGAGAGAGAGCTAGTATATAGAGGGCGGGGGGGGGGGGGGGTGCTCGGGACAGGGTATTATCGTTTCAATGAAAAACGGCAGAGCGACTGGAAATTCGGCCCGGCTTCTCTCGCCCTCTCGTTCCCTCGCTTCGGGGATTTTCAGGTCTTTCAGGGCCGGGATTTATCCGAGGCCGCCGAAGTTTATGAGAAATTTGCGGCTATTGCTTTTTCCAAAGTTAATTTTTCCGGAGAATTGGCCGCACGCTCGCGAGAGTTATGCGCGACCGATTTTTATCTCGGCCCCCTGGATAAAAAATTTGCACGGAAATATAAGCTTTAATTTGGCGTCGTACGCCTATAAGCTACGTGGCTCCCGACCGATAAAGCAGATCTATTCATCCCCCGCCTGCTCGGCGGCCACGCTTTCTCTCTCTCTCTCTCTCTCTCTCTCTCTCTCTCTCTCTCTCGCAAGTGCCATCCATCCCTCTTGCTCGTGAGCAGATTTAATTATCGGCGCGCGTCCATTACCCGATGCCGAGGCTCGAGCCAGGCGGAATAACGCGCCATAATTAATAATTCGGTCGACGTTGCGCTGCTACAGCAGTACAGCCTTCGGTCGTCCGTACGCTATACTCGTGCACGCTCCATTGCGGAAAATGTCGGCTGTTTAATGAATGAGAAGAGGACGCAGCAGCCTCTCTGTTGTACACACAGACTGGCTACAAGCGCGAGCGAGTTGGATAATTAAGCGCGGCTGCCTGCGCGCAGTATAAGGACCGATAAATCGGTAAAATTCGCGTACGCGCGCGCTCAATTGACCCAAAAGTTTTCGCGCTGCGTAGTGGCGAAATTTATATTATCATAGGAGATCGAGCGGGCAGCCAGCCGAGAGATAGCGCTGTGTAACGGCTCTCCAGCGCTGGGCACCAAATGGACTGGGAATGATTTTATGATAATTCAATTACGAAGCTTTGTTGTTCAAACGTATAGTCAGCTCGCTGCAGGATGTAGCGAAGTGATGTATGCTGCTCAGTCCTGTTCGAGCTGTTATTGTTGCCGCATTGTTTGTTTCCTTTTGTTACTGCCGAGGAATTGGGCCGCGCGTATGCAGCGCGTCTCTCGCTCTAATAGACATACGCAAACCGCTGCCCCGTGCGTTTATTCGATCTCGCACAACGATTAATCTTCCATTATTTTTTTTTATACACGAGCATATGTTTGTGCCAATAAACTGCTACGATTTTTCCTGATCCTCCGCGTTCGCGAATAATTACCGCGAATGCGATAATCCGGTGTCTCATAGAACCTGAAACCCCGTCTCGGAGAAGGAGTAGCTCGTGAGAGCAATTAGTGTCACGCGCGCAACAAGCTCCGCGACAGCTATTGAAGCCTCGATAAACAATAGCTCACGTCATTGTGTACCTAGGCGCGCAGGATGTTCGGGAGAGCGAAATGCGTGCCCTGAACTTGCGCGCCGAGCAGTGCTCACTTTCTCCCTCTCGGAGCCGTCTTCCACGGGTTTCCCTCTTGTTTTCCTCCACGCTATTACTTACTCGCTCCCCTGCGTTTTCGCTTTCGATTCGGCGGTGCGTCTGTCAAAGCTCTCCGTTATAGTCCGAGCGTCCCGTTATTGTTGGCGGATTTTCAGAGCAGCGAGTTTTCCGTACGCAGCTTTTGATGTACGCACAATGAGTGTCCCTCGTTATCAAATTATCTAATCGTCTCTACGGTTACGCGATCCTTGGGCGTTCCCTCGAGAGCGAGAGAGGGACTAAATGTCAAGATTTGCTGAGTAGGGTGCAATAGAAAAGCAATTCTAACCCCCGTTTGCAAGCCTATCGCTCGCGCGGATTATATTATAGGCCGCGTATCACTGGTCGCTGATTATACTACCGGCTCCGCCAATTCAATCGCGGTGATGGCTGCGTGCGTGAGCGATCGCTATCCCCTGTGTATTGTATATATTCGAAAGCGAGTACAGCACGTTTTCGAACGACTGTTAAGCCGTTAATCAATAGAGGTCGCGGCGGGTCCCTCAAAACCGCAGTTGCACTCGAAAATTCCCTTCGTCGGCTAAACCGCTCGGGATCTTTCACGGTCCGTCCTCTATAGTACTCCGCTGCAGCTCGCGCAATTTCTCGCGCTCGCTTATATATACGTTATACGTACACGGCGCCGCGGATTCTCGATACGCTTCTACCGTCGCTCGCGCCGCATAATACCATTAGAGCCCGAGTAAATTATCTCTTTGTCGAGGTTTCCGTGATTGCGCCCCAGCCACTGTTTCTACGTCTACACGCACGCGTTCGCCACGAAAGACTTTCGTCCCTGTACATGTGTCCCTCCCTCTCTCTCTCTCTCTATCCCTATCTGCGCGCAGGCTCTCGCGTACATACACGCGGGGACGAGCTCTTTGTCTCTATTTTCCGGGCCCGCAGGCTTTTCCGCGCGCGCGTCTCAATCTCATTTTGTGCTCTCTAAGAATGAGCAGCGACGATGTAATTAGCTGCTCCGGCTGCCGAGCATTTCCGATGCCACTGCGCTCCTCCCCTCCCCTCCCCCCTCTCGCTCGAAGCTGCAGCTAATTAAAAAGCCCTTCCGCGCGCATGCCGTCAAGCTCGCAGTTCTCCGGCAATCCGCTCTCAAGCCGCATTATCGCGCGAATTCATTTTCGCTAAATCTCTCTGCGCCAGTAGTTCTCCGTTTGTTTCCAAAACAAATTCCGCACTAATTCGAAGAAAGTAGGGATAATAAGCGATAATCAGCAGGTGTCCTATTAAACGAACTTACTCGCCATTGTGGACTGCTAAACCTCTCTCTGGAATTTTCATTAAATTCACTACATCACGCCAAAGTCGCGCTAGAATTTTTAGCGAAGCGCGCGGAGCTCTGTGAATTTTTTCGCGATTCTCGCATACAATACACAGCATGCGTGCCTTTGTATATTTGTAGCGCCTTACTGGTATTCTCTGTTTCGGATATTTAAATTCCACCCATACTATTAACATAAGAAATAGTCTTTGTATTATCAACTTTAAGTAGAATCTCGCAATCACGTTTTTTTTTGCTTCCTCCTAGAGGAAGCTTTGTAATAGTACAATTTTGAGTTTCTTCAAAACTTCTAGAAAATACTTTTTAGTGTGTTAGAAGTTCAAATCAAGTGTTTTTAGAAAATGTCCGTATGGATGCGAGCGTGTGTGAATGTATACCGTAATATTTCTGGAACTACTCCGTCAATATCAATAAAATTTGACATGCATATATATTTTTGGATTCTGAATTCGGGAAAAACAGTTATTTTTTATTTTTTCAACTATTTTTTAATGGCCATTTTTAAATTTTTGAAAAACACTATTTTGCGTTTTTCCAATCATCCCATTGTTACAAACAATTCAGCTATAATGATTTGAAAGAGAATAAAATTCCTACTTTTCCTCGTTTTTTTTTTTGCAAAACATTCAAGATTGCGCTTTTAGTTAGTTCTAGTGAATCGACCATTACAAAAAACACCCCCATCACCTACGAGTCCTAAAGATTCCAGCAGATTTTGTGTAATGTAAATATCTCTCAAACACAGTTCTCTTTTCAGCTATTAATACAAGATCGTCTAAATAGATCACGAGCGAAATCCCGTATGATCTCAATTTCTCCGTAACTGACTTCAACAGTTTGGTGAATATACAATAAGGAGCTATGGAAAGACCAAAAGGCAGAGCGTCAAACTCGTACAATTGATTTTTATATGAACATCTTAAAAATTTTCTCGATTTTTTGCCGATTGGAACAAGTAAATAACCATCTTGTAAGTCTATAGCTGCCATATACAAATTTCTTGATTAAAGTTTTAAAGCCGCTTTGATTCGATATTCTCTTCGAATTTTAAATTGAGGAGCAGTGATGAATTTATTCAAATTTTTTAAATTCAATTTTAAACCGATAATCTTCGTTTGATTTTTTGACAAGCTTTACATTTTGATACTTCGCCTTGGATTAAAGTATTTATAGCAGCTCCTCTAGCTTGGTCTTCATCTTTATAAACAGACGGTTCTACAGGTGCGGCGAACTGTGTGACCTTAAAATCGAACTCAATTTCATAACCTCTTACTCACGATATAATGAAAAAGGATCGTTTGTTATTTTTTGCCATGTTTAAAAAACGTATTCTACCGGCAATCTCACTCACAGGCTCGGTTACTTCTTCCTGTAGTTCTTGGTTTGTCTCTGCCCCCTCAGATGGCGCGAGTTCTTTACGTTGCGGCAGCGGGGGCCTCGGTAGTTTAAATGAACCTCGACTTTGTCTGGTTCCTGTAGAAACCTCTTGTACTAGAGAAGTCACCCTTCTTTTCAAAGCGGTCCTATTTCGTAAGCTCGTTGCCAACCTTTTCAGCCTCTTTCGCGACCTTTAATTTTTCTGAAAAGTTACGGCCATAAAGAAAATCGTCAATCTGTATCACCTTCGACATTGATTGTCAGTTGTTTTAGAGCAGGGTTTACGAGCGCTAAAGCTAATTTTCTACAAGTTATTACGAGTATATGCATGGAAAAAAAGAAGATTCCATATTGTTACGTCAGTCGATTTTACGTTGAAAAATTTGTTACTTTGAACTGATTTTTCAGAGTTAAGATCCCTGGTAGAAACGTTACGCAGTTTTTTAAGTCAATCCATTTCTAATTCGGAACGAACTGGCCAGTTCCTTAAAAGGAGGCTTGTCGTTTATGAAAAAAACGACAGAATGCTCTGAAACTTAAGGATTATCTCAATAAAGTATGCCAATTTTGATTGAAAAAAAATACCATGGTTGACGTCCTTATTTTCAAAATAATCGCTACTAGGGGTGTGCGAGTACTCGAAAAGTCGAGTTACTACGAGTCGAGTACCGGGTCGAGTCCAGTTACTCGAATATTTCAAACGAATTTTTCGAACTACTCGAATTTTCCGAGCTACTCGAATTTTCCGAGCTACTCGAATTTTTCGGGTTACTCGAATCTTTTGAGTTACTCGAGTTTCTCGCACTACTCGAGATTATTTTTTAATCATATATTTATCAAACCACTCGAAACTTTATAATTATATTTTACGCATGACTTTAAGACAGCCTCAGTAAAGCAGGAAGCAATGAAAGTGAGAGCTCATAAAGCTTATACAGGCGAATTGCTTTTCGTTCGTATATATAAACTGAGCAATAAAGAAATTTACACGTTCAAATTTTGACTAGATTGCCGAGTGATCGAAAATTTTTGTAAGCTACTCAAAATTCACATTTATTGAATCATATGCCTCATAATATTAAAAAGTTATAATTTTACTATATTTAATAATATAACATCGAAATATCTAATTATTCAAGGCCCGATAATTTCGATCTACTCGAGTTTTTCGAGTAACTCGGTAAAATACGTGCACCCACGGGGCTCCTCGCTTGATACGGCACCAAAGACCCAAGCCTCCTTAAGCAGTGACTGCCCAGTAGACGCGCCATTTTCGACAGATTTTTTAATACTTCACTGCGCAAAAAATTGCCAGTGAAGTGAAAAATAGAAACTAGTAACCATTGGACGCTTTTTACTAGCTTTAGTATTTAAATTAAATAAAAAGTCTTGGTGTATCGCATTAATTCATCTAAAATGTTTTTGGTGGGCAACCTAACCCTACATATGCATACACTCATATATGAAAGTATGTTCAAGTATGCTGTACTGACTGACTTTGTGTTGTGCTCGAAGTCACCAATGATGAGGCTTGCTAAGTGACTTGCACAGATATTTCACTCCTATCAGTATGCGAGCCAGTTACTATCAATGATCAAATCTCTCATAATCATGCTAAATCCATGATATTGAAGCTAGCCACAACTTCTGAATATTCTCACTTACGAAAGAGAAAAAGTAGAGGACGAATTATACAGGCCAGCAATCGCGGTTTTCCTTGGTAATACATATTAAACGTTGCGCTCAAGAACGAAGATATAGGCGATACACGCTCACGAGTTTCACGGGCTGGGTGTCAATTATTAGGATGGGCTTTCAATCAATCGTGAACCTTCGAAAGCAAAACTCGCTCTTCAAAGTTCACCGATCAAAATGGACTCCTTTCATCAACTAATGACCCTCATCAACTAGATCTCCCCAGACGACAGTCAACCAGATCTTGACATCCTGAAAAACCTTCCCGTAGAAATTTCTTAAATGATCCTGTCCAAATTGGTCAACGACTCTTTGCTTAATTGTGCTCTGGTCTTCCGCAAATGGCTATCCCTTTGCAAATCTAGCCGACCACTACGCCGAAAAATCCGCCTCCATATTCGATCTAAAGAAAATGTTCGCTCTTTCAACCTATCGAAAATTGATTCCTCGAGTACCTCCAACCGAGGCATCTCTACCTTCGACGTCCCTTCCACCTCTTTCGACGCCAGCCGAATCTCATACCGTCCAATGCCCCCCCCCCCCTCCCAGCGACTGCCACCAAATAACCGAAGCATCGTTATCTTCGACGACTTTTCCATCTCTAACAACACAAGCCAAACTTCATCCAGTCCAAGCGTCTCCCAACAACCACCTAGCCAACGCCGCCGATTTATCTCTACAAAATCAGTGTTGAAAAAAACTTATAGCCATCTGCGATTGTAATATGCAGGATAAGTTCGATCGACAAAATATTTTAAATATAACATTGCTAATATTAAATGTAGGTATTAGTATAAACATATAATTTGACAAAATATTAATACAATATGACTATGAAACGAAAGTTCTTTAAACATGGTGTTCGGCGGTAGGATAAGTATATTGACAAAATAGTTGTATTTACTAGTAGAATATAGAGTAGAAATATAGTTTGATAAAATATTAATAAAATAATATCGCTAACAAATTTCTACAATCAACATTAACTCGCTGAAATGCATATTCACATTATCTGAAGAGAAAAATAGAGAAATAATTATACATCCGCTTTTTGTCATCAAAAGACACTATTACAATTCGCCTAAATTCTCTAGCTCTACATTGTAGTCATGAATGAAGTCTAATCATGAAAATAATAGTCTATAGTCTCTCTTTCCTCGACCGTTCATTCATCGACCTCGCGCATTCACAACAGACGACATTTTCAGAGACAAATAGTAGCCATTTCAGTCGAGAGTGGAATAAAGTACTATATGCAACACGAGACGAAAGTAGATTTTGTACCAATCTAACCTCAAAATCACATCTTTAATGTGAATTTTCGGCTCTCGTGGTATAATGGTATATTGTGTACCAAGTTATTACCCATTATTAGTATCCCCATTACCCATTATATAAAAGTCAAATTCATTTTTGTTTTTTTTTTGTGTAAATAAATAATTTATTTTAACAGTACCGAATTTATAATGAGAAAATTGGAAAAAAATGAAATAAAGTATTATGTAAAGGTTTTTAATGAAAAAAATAAGAAATTTCGACAATGTTAATTTATATTTAGTTATAAATTATATATTGTTCAAGAACATAACAGTTTGTACATTTTTTATTTAATAATAAATAATGCAAATTTATCAAAATCAACTTTTTTTTAAATTACAAAAAAAAATTTTGCGGGCAATAAAGACTTTTTAGCGGGCAATAAAGGCCATTATTGCCCGCCGGTCAAAAAAGAGTCACTTTAGTCTCTATTAATAGGTACGAAAAACGCGAAAATCGTTCGCGTGTTACATAAAATATCGTATGTAACTTGTACATAAAGACTGTATTTTCAAAACGAGAGTTATAACGAGTTTTGAAAATACAGTCTTTATGTACAAGTTACATACGATATTTTATGTAACACGCGAACGATTTTCGCGTTTTTCGTACCTATTAATAGGGACTAAAGTGACTCTTTTTTGACCGGCGGGCAAAAAAGTTATTTTAGCGGGCAATAAAAAGCTTCATTGCCCGCAAAATTTTTTTTGTAATATTAAAAAAAAAGTTGATTTTGATAAATTTGCATTATTTATTATTAAATAAAAAATGTACAAACTGTTATGTTCTTGAACAATATATAATTTATAATTAAATATAAATTAACATTGTCGAAATTTCTTATTTTTTTCATTAAAACCCTTTACATAATACTTTATTTCATTTTTTCCAATTTTCTCATTATAAATTCGGTACTGTTAAAATCAATTATTTATTTACAAAAAAAAAACAAAAATGAATTTGACTTTTATATGATGTTTAAACAATACAAGAGCACGGTTGCCGTGTCAAAAAATAGTCACATCAGTCCCTCTTAACACGTACGAAAAAACGCGAAAATACGTCTGCGCGTTACATAAAATATGGCGTGCACCAATATACTATTACACAATATACTATTTTCCGTGTACACAATATACTATTTTCCGCTGGTGATTACTGCCCTCGCTAGAAGATTTTTTCCTCGGGTGCTTACTGCCCTCCAGCAACACTGTAAACCAAACAAATGTAAACCCACCAGCGGGAAAAATCTGCTGCTTTCGACCCTTGTTGCATAATGTACTATTTGGACCAAGTTGTTTTTAAAAGTTCGAAAGTGTCTGGGACGGGTGATAATAGGCGGCGCTTAGGCAGTTTCTCCCATACCAACATGCGTGCTGAGTCTCAACATGGTGGTGTTCCACCAATGCTACAACTGCCTTCTTTGGCCTACTGCTTTAACCGCTCATGCTATAAAAATGCGCGCGAAACAAGGTAAGAGGAAAAAGTATAAGCGATATACAAAGACGCGAGCGCGAGATTTAGAGCTTCTCAGCGCCAGTCGGTGGGATTTTGATGAATTTTCAATTTTTCCGTCGAGACCATTAATTTTTCCGACTCGCGCTCACCGCTTGAAACTTTCTTAATGGATCCACGCGTAAAACTCTCCTTCTCGCGCCCCGCGGTTTACGCCGCTTTGTTTTTTCCTCTACTCGCCTTATTCAAGCGGAGATTTCCCGCCTTTCTAATGTATGCGATTACCGGATGATTTATGCGACGCGTAGGCGATAAAGGAATATTCAATTAGCCTGTCTGTCTCTCTCTCGCGCGCGCCTGCGGCAATTTTGATTTATACGATTTTTCATCGCCCGCACAATCGCGTACGCGATATGTAACGGCGCCGACTTAATTGGGCTCGTGGCAAATGGGTTTTTGCGCGGTGCAGGGACTACAAGGGCTTTTTCTTTAATTAGCCGGATCGCGACGAAGCTTCCGTTTCGGCGCTTATCTCGCTCTAACTTTTGCTATTCTTTAAAACTAATTTTCTTATTTTGTAATCGAGTCAATTACCGCGCTAAGTTAATTATTTTAATATTATTCGGGCCAGAGGCTAAGTTTAGCTACAACGCAGCGACGACACCCATTAATTATTCATGTATTTTGTTCTAGCTAAAATTAGCCGACCCGGAGATACTCGATTGTCGCCAAACTTAGTCAACTTCAGGAGCGACAAACTTTGTGATATTTTTCGGTGACCGCGCGCGCTTTCGTTCAATTTAGCCGATCCGCAAATCCGTGCAAAATAAGAGGCCGCAGCTCCGAGGGAAAGAGATTCGAAAAACGCGCGAAGCATCAACAGCAGGCGAGCAAAGTTCCGCGGAAATCAATTCTCAGCCGCGCACAGTTAAAGAAACAAAGAAAAAGGAAAGTAGCCGAGGCAAACGGAACGTGCAGCGTAGGCCGGAAAGTACAGGTAGCATGAGTGGCAATTAGTCCCCCAGCAGCGGCAGCGCAGTTCTCGACAGAGCGAGTTTATCGCGGCCGTTTACCGATGCGGGCGCGCGATATCGTTTTCCTCCTGTATGTACATTGTACAGACCTACTGCATGCGCGGCAGCAGCTCTGGCAAAACACAAAGTTGACTCTTCTCGTCATTCGTTCTATACACCGAACTTTTTCTCTGTTCATCCTTCTTGTCGCACCGCTCTATGCATGTATTTCGCTATACGCCCTTACACGTAGAGAGATTCTTGAAATTTTGACCTATTAAATAATTTGAAAAACTCGAGGGCGCCTCTCTCTCTCCGACTCTGTTTCTCTTTTCTTCTGCCTCTCGGCGGCCCGAGGGAAGGAGGTCAAGTCATTATTCTTCACTTTTCAGCCGCTGGAAACCGCTTAGAATGAAAATCCTCGAGGAAAATTTAATTGTGCTTTCTTTTTCTCGAGGATTTTCGGAACGCTCCAGCGGACTGCAGCGAAAAAGTGTGTATTTTAAGTCTTTAATATTAGTTCCAGGGATGAAGCGCCAAGCGTTTATAAAGGAATATATTAAATGCCTTGTTCTCTCGGAGAGCTTCGTGCATTTTTAATATTTTCGCGGCCGGGCCGGCTTTTTTTGACCGCTATCTCAAAAAGAAATTCCGCGCGTGAAAAAAAGCTCGATCCATTGTTCATTTTGCAGCAAAGGAGTGGCGGCTTTTTGCATTCATGCAAACACCGTCGCCGCTCTAACTACTAAGGCGGCATTTTAATTTGGGAGAACAATACTTTCGTCTCAATAAAATTGAAGCAGACAATATGCATACGGATGATTTGCTTGTGCGATTTTTTCTCGAAGTCACTTAGCCGCATTGGATTTGAAAGGCCGAGGCGAACAGGTGGAAAGTTTTTTCGACCCACCGACGCTCCACGCCGCTGTTTTCCCTGATTTACGCAGCTCCGGATGATCGCTCGGCCACTCGCCGCGCAAACAGACGCTTTTAAGACATTGCCTGTTGTGCTTTTTTCGCGGAACGCTGGACCGACACCGGGCTGCGGATAAGAAGGGATCGAAGTGCGCTCCAGAAGTGAAAGAGAGAAAGGGATTCTTAATCCATTTAGTTCAACTATTCTGCTTTCGGACTCGAGCGTTACCGCGGCCGCAAAAACTGGCTATTTTAAAATCGCATTTATAAGATTATTTCGAATTTCGTCCGCAACTTTCGCTAGCACGCTGATTCACTTCATTTGCAATTGTATGAGTTGAGCGAACGAGACCGGAAAGTTCCGGAAAGTCGAAGCGAAAGTCGACCAGTCGCTAAAGTGATGCCGATCTTCGAACGCTTTCCCATTTTCTTGCAGTTTGACAATAATTTGGCATGCATTCGCGATTATGACTTTCTCGATGTTTCTTACGAGGATATGTGATAGACAAACGAAGTTACCCTCGCTTAGCGCCGAGCAATTTTGTATTACTGACATTCGCCGATACAATCTGCCACTTGCCTTGTCCATTATCATATTTCTATATAACTGAATGTAACTTCGATTGACTTGATCACACGTGTCTAATCCACTATTTTTATTTCTGTTTCAGGTGAGTAATTGAGAAGCGAACGAAAATAAACTGGCCCCAACAACGTACTGAGTATGGAACAATTCTTTAACCGTAAAATATACACCATCAAGAGCAAACTTCAAAGCTCCTCGAGTCAATATAAACACTCCTCCTAGCGAGTCGCCGGCCTTTTCAACGTTACTAAAATTAGACGCAGTAGTGACCCTCTCAGCGGCTCGCGCTCGAAAAAACACAAGTTCGCGTCCGAATTCTGTCGCGCGAAGAGAAAGAGAGCGAGAGTCACGCAACGACGACGCGAGACCCTAATGACGCTTTATTACGCTTTCGCGCGCGCGCGAGTCAACTTGGCCTTCGTTAAGTCGAAATTTTCTAAACTTGGAGCTTTGCGCGCGTGCGAGACAAGGAGTCGTCGAGAGAGAGAGAGAGAGAGAGAGAGAGAGAGAGAGAGAGAGAGAGAGAGAGAGTAAAATGCGCAGAAGGAACTTTGGGAGTGAGGTGGCACAGGAGAGTGAAGGAGAATGTGTGGTGAAGAAATCGAATATTGCGTGACAAGATTCAAGATCGATTTGCGTGACAAGATCTGGAGGTGATGCGACTCGTGTCGTGGCTCCAGTTGAACTGTTTGTGGTCGGCTCCAGCATCGACCGTCGAAGGTCTCGATCGTTCCGCCTCCTGTACCGATCGCCGATCGGATTGGCAGGGACGGAGCACGCGCGGTCCGGATAGCGCGTCGGTGGCGAGGGCAGCTGGCCCAAACGGCCGGCCGTTTACTGTTTTATTACGCCAGGGATTACCCGCGCCGGCGAGCTTTAGGCGCCCGCGTCGAGGTGCGGATGACCGCAATAAAAGGGTTGGAGCGCGGGCCCGAGCGTTTTACTGCCTCCTCGATGCGGAGGACTTAATTGTTCAAATGCGCTCGGCCGGGCCGGAAAAACCGAGTTCTAATCCGGGCCGCGTCGTTCGAGGCACGGACGCTGGAGTCTTCACGTGCGCGTGCGCGTGAGGTTTGTATATGTGTGCGCGCGTGTGTGAGTGCGTGTGTGTGCGAGTGGGTGGTGTGTGGCCACCACAGAGCAATGGAACGCTGCTGCTATTGCTGTTTATAAATGGCTGCGCGAGGGCTGATACTGTTATTTATGTGCACTGGCTTACTGCGGATTTGAGGAGCTGTCTAAACAATTTTTCACTAATTGGAATTTCTTCAAGTGCGTTGGCTTAATTAATTCTCGAGTCACGATCGCGAGCTACGTATAGAGCAGGGCTAGTTCCATTGTTGTTCATCATAATATAACGCAGTATCATGCCTCGGAAGCCGTTCCCTAACAAATTGACTCAAGTTGAATTTGCCCGACCCGCGATACGAGCCGTAACTCGATTCCCGCATCCTCGCGAAAATTGAAAAATCCCCCCGACATGCAAGATGCTCGCTCTGCAAAACGTTCTCCCCTTCGACAAAACAAGCCCGCCTCTACTTCTTGCCACGTGTCCAATGTAATAAGAACTTTATACACCAGCCACGCAGCTAGCTCTCGAGTCTGAAAATTTATCCGCGAAATTCGTAAAAAGAACCGCTGCAGTGTACTCGCGCAGCAGGAGAAACAAATGGACGCGAGCACGCGCGGCCCTGGAGAGAAATTACGAGGCTCGCAATTTTCAACTCAATTACCGGAAATGCAAGTTCAAGGCTCCACCGCCACGCGCAGTTTATCCTCCTGCATACCCACGCCAAGTTGTGCGCTTGCGAATTCTTTCGCTGCGCGTAGCCGCTATATGAAATTTTCTTTGAGCCGGATTGCATTTGTTTATGCGGCGCTGTATGGAAGCCGCGGGCACGCGAGTGTATAGTAGGCATTGTCGAGCGAATCTCGGCTGGCTGCAGCGCACTGGTTTTGTTAAAGCTTTGTTCAACCGCGGTTTTTCCCCCCAAGGACGTTATTTATTGTCTGAAAATGCTCGCCGGCGCCGCCTGGCTGCGAGTTTAGATTCTCATCTTCATTTTCTCGTGTGCAATTTGAAAACCGAAAAGCAGCTTTCTTGATTCTTTGTGCCTGGCTCGTCGAGCTTCTTAATTAGTCGAAGACCCGCCGCGACGAAAATTTTCCCCGAGACTCTTCACTCGCTCGGCTCGGACGCGTCGAAGGCTCGAGGGACGTCGAAACGAAACGAAGCGGGCGGAAAATGAAAGAAAGAAGAGAATGACGAGGAAAATGAGGGAAAAAAGTAGGCCACGTCCTTTCTCTGTGCTGCCCCTTGGGGCTTTTCCTCAGCCCCGCGCTGCTGGCTCTTACCTCTTTTCCATATATCTTTTGAATTTTAAATAAATGTTCTAAATAAAAAATCCTATTCAACTTTGCCGCGCACAAAATTTCAGTCCGACCGCGACGCTAGCATATTTTTACGCCGGTTATTCTTAAGTTGTTCTCAATCAACCGCACTGCAGCTCATGCTAATAGGGTTTCGCGAGCGTTATTTGCGATCGCGTCCCACTGAAAAACTCGAGATCTATTAGTTAATTTAGTGAATGCAACTGGCGCGGGAAGAAAAAACTCGCTCGCGCTTAAGTGCTCGGAGCGATTTTATGCGTCGCGGCGCTGCACTGCGCGGCTAAACTTTTATAGCCGGCGTTTTGAGCCTTCGACGAGATACCATCGTTGTGGAAGCGCTCTCCCGCCAACGCGCATGCCGCGCGGCTAAAAGCCATGGCGAGTAACTTGCCAGACTGTAAACGCTTTACGACAGGCCTCGTCGGTGTGAAGCCTCTAATTTTGGAGGAAAAATACTTTGGCTTAAGTAATTCCCATATAACTATACACGCTTTCGGCTAATCGCGAGGGGCAAAAATTTCCTACGTTCATTGCACATGAATTGCGCGCAGCTCGATGAGCGGGGGAAAATCCGCGCGCGCAAGCCTGAAATTAAAACGTCATCGGGTCAGAACGGAGCGCGAAATAATTACGTCGAGATGAAAAAGCGGTAATCTAGAGAAAGAAACACGCGCTCGACCCAGTTTTCGGAAAAACTGCCGGATTCCCTCACGGAAGATAACCGATTCGCGTAAAGAAAAAAACTCCCGTCCCGACCGTCCATACGAAATTCTCGAGCGAAAACAAACATATGAAACGGAGTCCCCCATCCGGGCGCATGCACAAAGTCGTTTCTCTTCTCGCAACGGCCCCGGGCTGCTGCGGCGCGCTCGACCCCGATAAGTCGGCTTCTTTCATCTCGGTTGCCAGGCGCGCGCTCCTTTTTCCTAATTATCGGCCGGGCGGCAAATGGAAATCATCGATCGGCTCTCTCGGCCCCAGTGCTGGAATTTCGGCTGCTGTCCTCGGCTACCGGGTATTCGCGAACGAGGTTAGAGTCACTCGGCGTACTATCGGTGTGACGCGACGTTACTCTTGCTTTGCGGCGTACGCGTGACAGCCGAAATGCTAATGTAGGTTAACGAAAAGTCGATAGGGCGCGTGGTTTATTGAGATCCGGCTATTCGCATTATTTGCCTTTTGCCTTTTAGCGCGAGTAATGCGCGCAGAAACGTAGGCATTCATTTTTTTTATTTGAATTTAATTTTTTATCCATCGCCGCTTCTCGGGTCAAAAAGGTCGATCCAGAGGGCATCGGGAAAAAGCTACCTTTTTTTATTCGATGGCCTCTCGACCAGGGGAAATTCGCTCTTGGCTTACGCGCGGAAATGTAAAAGGAACAGATAAACACATTTTCCCTTATCTTTTGGCTCTCCGGCAAACTCGCGTCGCGGCGGGAAGCGAACTTTTGCCTTTAAAATGTTTTTCGCGAGAATTTGCGCGAAAGCAGGTCAATATTGAAATAGAAGTAAATATGTTTGCCAGCTGTAAATGCAACCGCGCCGCCGAAAAGTTAAGCCGCGAGAGAGCAAGGGGGGGGGGGAGAAGCGCGCCGAAAGAGGAAGAGCGAGAGAAAGAGCGTAACATCAGGGGGGCGAAAACTACTCAAAACTATGTCACGTAATTACTGCCGTTTTCGAAACTTTTAATTAACGACGGCAGATCAAAACGGTCTTGAGGCACGAACGGTATAATGTATCTGCGAGCGCAGACGAAATTCTCCCCTTTTTTGGATCCTATGTATACTGTTGTACAGTTGGGAATTCTTTTGAAATTCGGCTTAATTCTTTGTGATAAGGGCTCGTCTCCTTTGAGTCGAAAAAGTTTTTTGAAACTCAAATTTAAAAAGTTTAACTAAAACACTACTCTGAGTGAAGCAAGATAATTATTTAGTTTGGCTCAGAACATGCACGGATATCAAATACGTCTGTGAATTCCCTTCGAAATTTCATTAAAGAGACGGAAATAACGATTATCTATAATGTATAGGGAACACTCTTGAAAGCGATATCCGCTGCTATATTTCTTTATTCATTGCGCAATAATGATGAACTGTTTCATTTAACACACCCACACACACACACACACACACACACGGTATAGCGTAATGTATGACCTGATATTAACGGAGACTGTGCGGGCGATCGATTTTCCAACTTGCGGTTAGTGCGATATTTTCATTCGTCCAACTTGGCGAACATATACTTTCCTTCCGGCTAGACTCCGCGTAAATAACCCTGTCCCACACGTTGCTGCTCACCTCGCAGCCGAGAAAACGTCGCTCGCCATAATTAACTGCTGATTTCATCGCCGGCAGCAGTGCGCCTCTCGCGGGAATAAGTGGTGGAGCGGCGTGCGAAGCTTATTGAGATAAGCTGTGCTTAACTCCGAAATCCCGGCAGCTGATTGGGTATTTCGACCGCGTAATGCAGAGCGAGTACCGCTGCTGGCGCCTTTCGTCCCCCGACAAGCTAGAGCTTACTCAAACTCAATTTTAAAGTCGGCCGCCGAAGCTTGTTTTGACCTTCTTCTGAAGCTGCCAGATCTTGACGGACGCCGAAGGTGCTGTGCACACGGCGAATCGAGCGTGGCTTTTTATTGCGCCCGGCAAGGCTTTTTTCGCGAAGTGAAAGTTTCAAACGTTTTAATTTTCGTTTTGCATTATAAAAAGTCTAGCTAAAGCTGTTACCTCTCTAAAAATATCACGTTTTTCTTTAATGCATTCAGATTAATAGAATAAGAGCCATTTTCGCTCATTTTTATTTAAACATTTTTCACATTAGAAAAGAAGATGTTCAGCTTTTATAAAACTTTCAGACTTCTGGCTAAAAGATCATTTAAATATGACTATACCGGTGTATTTATGAGAACTTTTGGATCGACTATAAAAACAAGAGCTAATTGCTTTGCTTTCGATTGAAAATGGAAGGTTGATAAATACTGTTTTTTCTGCGTTTCGGATAGCTCTTTGTGCAATCGTGATTCAATTGAAAGACTAATTTAGCTCTAAACGCATTTGTAACCGTAGCTCGTAACATAATACTCCGTTAAAGCGTATTCATCGTTCGAATTACAAAAAAGACTTTCCTGCTCGAAAATCAACAGTTCGCGCACGACATTAATTTGTTAATCTTCTTGCTCGTATGAAGGAGAGAAAGAGAGATAGCTGAAGGAAAACATCTCTCACGCTGCAGTCTCGAGACTCAAACAATAACAGAAGCTCCGAAGAAAAGAAAACAGCCGGCGATCGAAAAAAGAAAGCAAATATATATATATATATATATATATATATATATATATATATATATATATATATCGGGGCGGGTCAAAGGACAACGTTCCTCATCCGAAATTAATCATCGCTCGCCTCCGCTCGTACGTGCAGTTCGCACTTTGCCAATTACGCCGGCTTCCAACTTAAAAAGCGGAGCCCGTACTCGTCGCGCGCTCGATATAAAAACTTTGCCTTCCACTTCTTTCTATAAAGACCGAGTGTGGACACACGCTCTCTCTCTCTCTCTCTCTCTCTCTCTCTCTCTCTCTCTCTCGTGCGCGCACAAACGCACACACGCGCGCGAGCGCACTCATACGCTCACACTCATACGGCCGGCGAAAGGGCCGACTACGTGGCGGAGTCGACGAGCTTACGTGTTGTCGTCGTCGGCGCCGCTATGAGGTGGACGATAAATCCGTGAGCGCCACGTCGCAGGTATAAGAGAGCTGCGATATTATTTTGCTCGAGACGTGCCGTGTTTGTTGCTCTTGCCTCTGGCTTTGTCGATACTTTTGAATCTCACACGCTGTAATGAAAATTGACGATTTTACAATATACACGCCGGAGTGAACTGGTTTCAATTATTCAGCGCCCGGGGATCGGAAAATTAATTAATTTCATAATTATAATAATTACATTTAACTGGTGAAAGATCGTTTATTCGCTTTCATTCAATACAGCGATTTGAATAAATTATTCATCTGCGATTGGTGATCATATAAGTGCAAACGGTATTTTCCGATAATAAAAAGTGGATTTCGTTCGTCATTCGTTTAATTATTTTGCTTCCTCTGCGTTCAGCGTTTTTTAATCTACGAACATACGTGACCAGAGTCATTTCCGAAAAAAGTCTCGATTCGAGTCGTTCGCGACATCGCCTCAAAAACAAAGAAGAACAAAAGTCCCGTGATATCGATCTGACTCGAGGCGTTTTTTCCTATAACGGCCGCGCTGTGCGTGTATGCCGCAAATTTTTCGTTGCGTGTCTATGCTTGCTTTGTCATGCCACGTCTACGAATAGATACTTTACTTTAGCCTTTGTGCGTAATGTATAATCGACTTTCGCGTTTATCAATACACACGCGATACCCGAGAAAATTGCGCGTCTGACCAAGCACGCACCCGTTCTACTGGACGTTCTTATGAGGCGAACTTTCGCAGGTAACGTCATTAAAATATTCGAGATCGCGTGGAACATTCCGCAGCCAAACTTCAATTTAGCCGAGCAAAGCGGGGGCATAGTTGGGCAATACCGCTGCACGGCACAGCGAGAAACTAAATTAATTCCGTAGGCAGTGGTTGACGGGAAAAATCCACACACATACACACACTCACACACGTGCACCTGATCCCCTCGACGGCGGCGCAGGCGGCTCTATTACAGGGGCGAAACGTGGAATGGCCACGGTGACCGGGCTCAAACCGAGCGTCTCTAATTCGCCTCGCCGGCTGGCACTTTCTCGAAAGACGGCGTCGACGGGGCACGACGCTGAACGTCTATATAAACGTCCACTCTCTCCGCCACCCCATGCATATTTATCGGCCCTATACTATACATGTACCTGCGTAAACAGTCGAGTTCGAGCGCGCTGCTTTACCTACTCGCACGCGCGTCCTCTCCTCGCCGCAATTATGCATATGGATTTGTACGCGTGCGCGTGCGGCGCGAAGGGAGGGAGATTGTAAATTAGGATATTTACGGGAGGCGTATGTTTATGCATGGCTAGACGAGGAATTGATGGTTTTCGGCCGGCCCGGACACGTGGCAATCGGAGCAGCAGCAGCTTTTTTCTCAAGTGCCGAGTCACGGACAGTGATTGAGCCACTGGCATCTGATTATTTCTTCTGCTGCCGCGCTGCTCCGGTTTTTCTCCGGAGTAATTCCCCGGCGGAAAAGGTTCGTGGAAAGTGTAGTAGTGGCCTGAACTGAAGAGCTGCTGCTACTGCTAACGGCGATCGATGGGGTATTACTTTGCGCGCTGCAGGTCGATAACAACCGACGTGCACTGGAGTGGAGTGGGAGCTTTTTTCGTGCTTTTCGAGGGAGGCAGAAAGAGAGCTCGTCGATTGTATGGATTCGAAATTACCTTCCGGCACGGAGAATCGCTAATCTATTCGCAATATGAATGTTAAACCAAGAGCTCCGAAATGGGCCAGGTTCGCCAATCTCGCTTACGAATCTATCGGTTCCGCAAAGCGCGCACAGCAAAATCTCGCTAAAGAGTCAACAGCTGGAGCTCACCAGCGACAAACTCTTCAAACCGCCGGCGTAAACATCGATTCTCCGGCCCTAATTCTGGCGCACACACGTGGGCTTCACGCCGAGAAACATGTGTCAGCGCGGAAGAAGCAGCAGCAGCAGCTCCGTCGCGTCGGCTTCCGTGACGTATACACGAGAAGTCGCTGCAGTAACGCGACGCGTCGTGGGCTTGTACAGCTTTGCATATTACAAGCCGAGCGCGCAAATTTAGCGGAAAATCCGGGCCGAGCGTGTAATTATAATCGAGTTGCAGCCGCGGACGCGCTTCTAGTTTGGCTTTAGTTAACGGCGGAAAAATTCGTTTAGGAGCGAAAGCTGATTATTCGCGGCGCGGAACCGCGAGGGAGCCAATGTTTGCGGACGCAGTTTGCCCCTCGTGTGGCGATTATGTGCTGCGCGTGTTTAGGATTTGCTCGGCTCTCTCGCGAATTGCTATTTGCGCGCGTTTTACGCCTCAGTGCTGTTTGTCCGCGGCGCTCCGGACTAGTTTGCCCTCCTCTCGTTGGAAGAAAAATAAAGCTCGCTCGCAGTGGAGTAGTGGAGACAGTCTTGGTTTGGTCAGCCAATGCGACCGTGTTCGCTCTTTTTTTTTCATTTTTCAATTCGAATTCCGCGGAGTAGCAAATAAACTGACCGTTCGCTGTGTCCATGACACGAGCCGGTTCGCGGAGCTTTAAATTTTTGCCCCAGCCTTTGAATATGTTTGTCGATAGCTCCCGGAGCCTTTCACGCAGTGTTAAGGTATCCCTGGGGGAAATTGCAGCCTCGTGTTGCGATCACGGCAACAGAATTCCGTCGTAAAAGTTTTCGGTGGAAAATTATCTAGCTATACGCGTATACAAGCTGTGATAATTAGTAACGGCGGCGATAAAATAAACTCGATCGGTACAGCGCCGCGTGTTAAAATATTTAAACGCGCGGCGCAGCATTAAAAGCCGACGTGGGCAGTAAAAAGTTTTTATTTGCTCTCTGTCTGTGAATTTTTTTATTTATCAGCGCGTGCGGCTGGTTCTTTGTTTTCGAGTGAACAGTTAGCAGCGAGAGCCGCGAGAATTAACGCTGAAACGCATTCGAAACACAATGGGATGGTTTTCATTATCGGTGCGCGCGCACGCGGTTCACAGAGAGAAAAGCCTTTAATGAGTTTCCTCGCGCGCACTCAAAGCTTTTCCCTAGCCGATAGACTAACTTTATTATACATCCTTTGTTATTGCTTTCTCAAAGGGAATCGAGCGCGCGCTCGGGCAATAGCAATAAATCCCCTGCTTTCATTATACACAGCAGCTCCCTCTCTCGCACTCTCGCGCGCGCGAAATGAGGCGAAGGAAAAAATGCCGGAATATAATCGATCAAAACTCCACATGCAGTATTGGTCATTTTTCGCATGCGCGCACGACATCGCGGCACACATTCCTCTAATTAATCCGAGAGCCCGCGACAGAACACGCATCGCTCGCAGCAATGGTCACGCGAAATCGTGCTTACACACACACATACGTATAATGTACGTGGCACAATAAAAGTCCGCGGTAATTATACGATCGGCCACCGCAATCCGTTTAATAATTATACGCGCGCACCTAGCCGCGCGCACTCGAAACGGAAAAGTCGTGCGCGCGTGATTTTCCGTCGCTGCAGTCGCAGGGAGAATCCAATTTCGGAACAGCCGGTCGCGAGAGAGCCAGCGGTCGTAAACCGCGGTTTTTCGTTAGCTCACGGAAGGAAATCGATGTACGGTCGTGCCGCGAGAATTTCGCGCGTCGGCAGTTTCCGCGCGCGCGGGGCACTTGGCGCGCGAAAACAGAATTTAATTACGGCTGTGTTCCTCCGCGCGGCGCGTTGCTACACTGCTCTCTCTCTCTCTCTCTCTCTCTCTCTCTCTCTCTCTCTCTCTCTCTCTCTCTCTCTCTCTCTCTCTCTCTCTCTCTCTCTCTCTCTCTCTCTCTCTCTCTCTCTCTCTCTCTCTCTCTCTATCGTTGAATCAATAATAATTTATGGCTTTGTAGCGGCTCACACACGCAGCACCTCGATCTCTCGCGCTCGCGTACGGCCTGATGTGTATGTCGTGCAGTGTAATTCGTGGATACGCACGCCCGGGGGCTCATTTTCAGTTTTATCATCGTTGCGTTGTCGTTGTTGAAAAATTCGATCAGTTCGTGCGCGTTCCTTCGGGAACTCTCGATTAGCCTTGAACATTGCTATCTCGTATGTTCTTGCATGAAAACAACGCACGGACTATTCATTCTCAGTCTTCGCTATAGGCACTACTCCGATCGCCCTCTTAGCAACGCAAATTCGGCTGTTACGGAGCACTGAATTCTCTTCGCCCCCGCGTACGAGTATCAAACCACTAGACCGCGTGATAAAAATCGCGAGCTCAGTTGCGCTTTTGCAATTACCGCCCCGAGGAGAAAAAAGGAGGAGAATCACAATGTAGCTCGGAGCTAAGCCGGAGGAAAGCGGAGCGAGCGGGAAGTCGGAGACGAGAAGGAGGGTGCGGCGCAGGAACATACAGAAGGGGGGCAGCCTCGTCGTTGGGTTATATTGCAGCAGAATCCCTAATTCAGAGTGCGGGCGCATACAGCACACTCGTTTTCGTGTATTGTGTCTTCGCGCGCCCCTTTAATTGATACTCGCTTTTTTAAAGTTTAACGGCGAAAGCGAGCGTAATGTTCATTTAAATATTTAACGAGTGCGTTGCCTCGTTCCGACGACGTCGTTATACAAATAAAATCATCAATTACAATAGAGAGGCGAAATTACATCGCGCGACCTCTCTCGATGATTCGGTTACGCGCACTTAATTAAAATTACATCGCTCGTCGTCGATTTTTAAAACGCGCGTTTGGCCGCTCCCTTTCGCGTTTATAACATATCGCCCCGAGGAGTAAATCGAATGCAACTCGCAAAATATATTAATCACGCGTCAGCTGGCGTAATTGCCTGCGCTGCGCGTCGCGCGCTGTTTCCAGGCAAAAAATATTGACAATCCGGTGCATATTTTAATTAGCCGCATTGTTTTCCATTCGGCTCATTAAAAAAACATCGATTCATCGTTGAAATATCCAGCTACTGCTGCTGCTGGAGGGCGGATCGAGCCGCGAGCACAACGCGCTCGGGTTTTTAATACTTGATTAATTCCACTCTCTCTCTCTCTCTCTCTCTTAAATGTACAGCGTAATATTAGAAAAGTTTAATGTGATAATTAAATATGACGAAATGTGATTTTATGTGACGGTATTTTTACATATTTTATTATCTCTTTTTGTTAGACTGTATGACTGTATGCGACACAGTCTTTGTGATCTAATTTGTATTATTTTTTTGCTTTTAGCAAATAAAGACCTATCTCTCTCTCTCTCTCTCTCTCTCTCTCTCCCTCTCTCTCTCTCTCTCTCTCGTCTCGAGGAAGACGTCGGTTTGATTACTTCGAGCGAAGTCGGCTCGGCAAATACAGCGGCCCTCGGAAATGGAGTGATAAAATAGCCCTCGAATTAAAACGCCGACGTCCTTCCGAGAGCGAGAAAAGTAAAAAGCGAGTGGCGCGCGATAAAGTAAGCTCGAAGAGTCTCCGTATACCCAACGTCTCTTATATACGCGTTCATTGCTCTGCGGTGGCCGGGATTAAGAGTCGCTGCGTTTTTTTCGCGTTTTTCAAACGATCCCTCGAAGTGAAACGATGCTTTTAGCCTGATGACCAGCGATTAGTTGTGATTATGGGCGCGATGCTGCGATATCGATGCTTGGTGCGCGCGAAAATTTCAGCTCGAACTGCGCTAAATGCAGGGTCGTGCCGTTGATTACTGATTGTCGGATTGGTCGATTCTGCTGCTGCCGCCGCTACAGTATTTCAGCGAAATAGTCGGCTACCAGCTGACCCGAAACTGATTTCTAATCGCGCCGAGTCTGTACTGCGCAGAGTTCAATCGAACGCAATCCGCAGCGTTTTGTGTAGCTAACCAATATATAACTAAATTCCCGTCCCATTAATGTTTATCTTTTCTTTGTGTTCCAGGTAAGCCAACAGAGTCGCTGTTGATTGTTTGCGCGAGCGGAATAGTACACATAGGTAAACTGTCGATCGCATGTGCAACGCTTCGCAGGTGCGTGTATACGAGAGCTCGTTATGTTTGACAAATAAAAGTCCATCTGTTATACTGGATGCCGAAATCAATTCTATATCCAGCCTCTCCGAAAAATATCGCTCTGAAAAACATCCAGATCCACCTCTCCACCTCCGTCGCGCGCGCGAACATTAATAACGCATCGGGGGGCAGTGCGCCGCGACGCGTCCCTCCATCTTGCTCGCGAGCGCGCGCAAAAAAGGGAAAATCATCAATGCGCCGCTGCTACTGCTGCTGCTTCATCTATATCAATTCATCCGGCCGTCCATCCGTCAACTCGCTACTTTTGAAATCCCTCGCTCGCTGCTGCTCGCGCTAAAGGCTCGTTTCTCCGATAAAGCGGATCGCCCGGGGCGAGACGAAGATGAAGTCACTGTTGACTCTTCGAATGGTTCGCCCTTCCCCACAGCCCCCCGAACTCTTTCTTCTCGCTTTTTCGCGCTCGCGGATATATCCTTCGGACGTACAGCCGGGCTTTTCTTTCCTTCTTCTTCTTCGTCGCTTTTGCGCCGCCGCCGCCGTGTGGGCTCTTTGTGTTCCCTCCTCCGAAAGAAAAATAATCCCCTTTCGGTCCTCTCGCTCGAGCCTGCGGACTCCTGCGAGCTAGAATGTTTATATCAATCGAGTTACCTTAATTCGCGCTCGGCCGGGCTGGGGATTTCCTCGGCTAAGCGTTTTTCGAGCATAGAAATCCCGATCGATGTTAATAATCCGCGATAAGAAATCTCATGAGCCGTCGCGCGTCCCGTGTCATTCGTCTCGCTGCGCACTGTCCGAAAATAGACTCTGGCCGACTCGTCTCCGCGGCGATAAAGATATCGAGAGGATCGCCCGTGGCGCATACGCAAGAGCCGGCAGCAGCCTACGGGCGTTTGTCTTTCCGCGGCGACGGCGGTTCGCAACCGGCATGCCAAGTATCGCAGGAATCCCCCAAGGTTATGCGACGGCGACGCCATCGACAGACGTACGTACCTATAGCTATATCGCCGGCCCCTTCCTTGACGGCTCTCTGCTCTCTGTGTGTCTCTTTATCGATGCGCGAGTGCGTTCTCTTCATCGACGAGACGGGACGGCTCGGGAACTCCAGTCTCGCGTGGCAGCGGAGAGAGCTCGGCCCATTAATCTTTCCGGTCCGTAATTCGACGAAATTAGAAGCAGCATTTCGGCCGCAAAGTTGGCGCATCTCTCTGCGTTCCGGCGGGGTGATGTATATATAAGTACAGAGGAGGGGGATGAAAATTTTGTGCTGCCGCCGCCGCCGTCGCTGGTGTGAGGAGTTACGGCTGTTTATGAAAAGAGTCGTAAAATGAAGGATAAATAGAGGAGCGTAAAGCCGATCCGGCTGGAAGTAACGCGTGCAAAGTTTTTCGGACGTAAAAGTGTCCCAACGCGAGCTTGTCCTGATAAATTTTCGAAATGGCGAGTCAGCCGGGGGAGAGATAAGACGGGAATTATTTCGGCGCTTGCTCTACTATACTATGATACCCCACTGTGCGACGTTTTATTGGCTATCTTCTGGGTTAAGAGTTCATTCCAAGTGCGGCGGCAGGATAATTGATAAAGCGAATCACCCGAGAATTCCGCGCTTTATTCCATACAATCGCACGATCGAGCGCCACTTTCGCAGACTGGAATGCAATTACGAGAAATTCGTCAAAGACTTTCACCGGAGCGCTTAGTTCTTGAAATATTGGGAGGATCGAATCAAGCGAGTCGAGTACGGATATGGCACCGCGCCAGCGGAGCTCCATCTATTTCGCTTCGGATTAGGCAAATTGTTGTGCCCCGCCGGCGAAATTTACGTGACGGCTTCCTCGATATTACTCATTAAGAAAAATCCAATACACGTTAAATCCCGCAGCACAGAAAAGCACGCAAAGCGAATCAGTTTGAACCCCGGCCAAGGGAAGTCTTCGCCGCCGCGGCTGCATTACACGAGCCGCGCAGCAGCACGCAATACGGGAAATAGAAGGTAATCCCGATCGTTAGCTCGGGCCACTCCTTGACATCGATTCCCGCCGCCGCCGTCGCCGTCTTTATTTCAGAGTAGCATCTTGCGCCCCGCTGGTGTAATCTCATTTCTCTCCGCCACGGCGCGGCGACAGTAACCGAATAACCAGCGGGATCGGGCATCGGAATACTCGATCCAGATTGCCCGGCTATAATTTCCAGCCTGGCTCTGCCGCTAGCACTTTTTCTCCCGCAATGGCAGAAGGAGGCGCGCTCTCTAGCTGACGCTGCGGGAATCCGGCCCTCGAGATAGTTTCCCTTATCCGACGCGAGCCCTACTACTGTATATGTGTACTGGATCGAAAGAGGCGAGATTGGGGGATCGAGATTAGGATTAAAATTTTCCGCAAGCTGATGCCGCTGCTGCATGCGAATGGGTATCGGCTCGGAAACTGTACGCCTTGCTGCTCAGCGGCTCTTTGTTTAGATATAGAGAGGCGCCAGTTGTGCAGTTGCGACTCTTCTTTTGATGTGCGGGTAATCGAATCGTTCGCGATGCGACGTAAGCCGGGGAATCGCATTATATTCCTTTTCTGAGATCTTAAACTATGGCTACACTCGCATGGTTAACTCCTCGATTTCCGCTAGGTGTCGTCAAAGCTCGAGAGCGGAGAGTGGATCGAGAAAATAAAAAACGAGCCAAGTTCACACGAGCGCGAAGCCGAAAGACATAGTAGCGCGCGAGCAAACGAGGGTAGGTACGGGAGGGTTGAATGATCTGCTCGGATTAAGTCGTGCGCGCGCAAGTCCGCGGGGGTGGAGCGAAATCTGGGTTTAGCGGTAAATCGCTAATGACGACTTATGGTTGAGTTAGCGCCGGGCGATTGTGGGCTCCCAAATTTCCGCGGCGCGTTTCGCGACGGCTTCGCGCAGCAGTTGGGGATTTTTCGGGATTCGCCAAAAAAGTTACGCCCACACGCGGGAATTCGCGCCGAGCAGTTATGGGATTTAGAGTTGAACTAATGTTTCGACACTGCTGTGATTATACCGGTTGATCGAGGTTGACTAGAATTAGCTGAGAGGTGAATTCGATCCACGATATTCGATAAATCCGGGGGATCGCGAACAGACGATATTGTTGGGAATAAGTTTGTCGAAAAATTTGTAATCAACTTCAATTGAGGAGAGTTCGCCGTGTATTATCCGCAGCTTTCCTTTCTCCTTAACTCTCGTTTCCCACACAAAGTAAAAGGATACACTCGCGGCCCATTGTTCCGATAATGGAACACGTCATCACGTTCGCCGTGCCTTCGACCGCTGTGTGTATTATGTACAGCAGCTCCTTAGGACGACGGGAAATTCGATATGAAAATGGATCTCGCTCGTTGTCGCCGCGCTGAGAGGAAAATTCGTCCTTTCCTTTTTTTTGAAGATGAGCCGCGCGGGCGGCTTCTCAGCCCGAGCACTTATAACAAGCCGGCGCGGGCCCGCACCTTTTTTCTTTCTCTCTCGCGCGCGACAAACTCTACTATTTATTACTCTCTCGCAAAAGACGCGAAGACTTTCGGCACGAGGTCTAATTAAGAGAGGATATTTATTTCGAAAGAGTCGAGCAGACTTAATTTCAGAGTAATTTCGGGAAACGCGCGCCGACAATTCCGCGGGGCCTGTCCGAAAAATAAGTTTAATTACACTCTCGCTGGCGGAGCTGCAGCTGCTGTAAATTTTAAACAAACCCAAAAGACATTTCGCCGATTCCTACTTGTTATAATGCGCAGTTTGCAATTACACCGGTCCACATAATTAATGAGGTTTGCTGCGCCCTTCTCGCTCCCACTCACTATTTTTCGCGTCATTAATTATTCCCGCATGCAAAATTTCGAATTATACGCCGGGCCGAATAAAGAGAGTCAACGAGAGAGCCAACCTATGCGCCGTGGACATTTTCGTTCGAGGATCGACATAGCCTCATTAGCTTTACACGTTGGCTGAACTCGATCCTGATTTTGATACGCCACCGCCGGTTCTTTTGTGTTTTACGGCTGATAATTAAGCCCGATAAATAAATTTATGTTTTGCAGAACGGGACACGATGCACTTTCCTGATATAAACGTAATCACCTGCTCGCGCGCGCGCGTGGAAAGTCGATGCTGCAGAAACAGCTGTGATGCTGGCTATTCGGATTTTTCGTTTATCGGGATGAAGGATGAATAACTTTGCGTTAAAACAGCCGCGGGCTGCGGCCATCGTTCATAGCGTGGAGCGCATCGTAATATATCCGGTATCCACGTATAGTCGAGATTTTATGCGTGAGATGGAAAAAAGCGAGACGAGATACGAGGGAGCAAAAACTTTTCAATAGTTCTCAGAACGCTTAGCGATAAAAGAGAGGCATAATAAGTACTCCAGCTGTGTTACGAGGCGATTTTGCAGCGTGTATAAATTTTGCACCGAGCAAAAGCGAGTATCCAAGGAGCGTTAATTAATTCGTCGTAATAAATACGTAACGATAACGGGCCACAATGCGGCGCGTTAATCATTTATAAACGCATACCATTACGCTGGATTGTAAAAGTTAATTAACCATGATACGCTCTCTGCCTTGCTCGAGGCAGCATCGATGGCTCCGGTCGCCAGTAGCCGAACGATAGCGTTACATCTAATAATTAATATTTACCTAATCGTGGACACGCGCATACATGCGAAACAGCGCGATAATTCGAGCAGCTCCATGCTATCGCGCGATCCGTACGAATGTATGCAGGGGAAATAGGCGGGCGTATAATAAACACGGCAATAAACAGCGGCAGTAAAAAGTAAAAACAATCGAGTTTAATATTCATACGGATCGCAGTGCCGGTGGCCCGCTGAAAGAGGGGGAGAGAGGAGCAGAAAATTTCTCAAAGAGATAAAGACGGAGCGCGCGCGTGGGAGAGAGAGAGAGGGAGAGAGAGAGAGAGAGAGAGAATGAAAATGGAGGGTCGTCGCGCGCGCAAGCGAGAGCGAGCATTTTATTGATTTTCAAGCTCCGCGCGCGCGGTTTTCCCTTCTCCATGCCCACCCCTGCGCTCTTCATTCTGCATCCCCTCCAGCAGCCAGTCGCGTTGCGCATCTCCCGTCTCGCTCTCTTCTCGCGCGAGCACGTGCTGCGCATCGCCGCGCGGGTCTACGTAGCCAAGACGCAAATCCAGCCCGCGTATTTACGTATATACCGGCCTCGCATTTTTTCCTCCTTTTCGCCCCTTTCTCTCCGGCAGCATTCGGCTTTTCTCAAAAGTTTTAACGCTCTCGCTTCGAGCTGCGCGCGCGAGAGCCGAATAAAAATGCAGACACAAGAGGGAAAGAGACGCTGGATGCGGAAGAAGCAGAGAGAAGAGGGAGTGAGAGCGCCGGCAGCGCCACTCTGCGGCGTGTTATTGATCGACTCCCCATACACCGGCTCGAGTCTCTCTCTCTCTCTCTCTCTCTCGCTCTCTGTCTCCCCCACCCCTTTCCGCCCTGCAACCCCGCGGCGGCGGGGCACGACCACCGCTGCTGCTGCCTTCTCTGTAATTCTGTCTTTCTCTCGTTTTCTCTCTCTTTCGCTCTCTCGCCGCGAGTCACAGGTTTTGACTTTTTCTGTCTGCGTCGTCCTTTTTCCTCTTCCGAGCGGCACCGACTACCACCGCTGACGCTCTGTTACGGCTAATGTGACGTTTTTTTCTGCGAGCGCGACAGCTTACTGACGCTTTCCCAGTCGAGTTTTTGCAGGGGTCAACTGGAGCCGCGTGGCTTCGACACCAGTTTTCGCTTCGACCTGCACTTTATGGTGGCGTGAGCTTGATCTGCGCGAGACCGAAGTTTATGATTTTTGGATCCATTGGTCTGGCTCGAAAGAGAGGGAGGCATTGCGCACAGCGCGGAAAAATTTCTTTGCTACGCCGTGCTTCTGCACCGGGAAAGCTCGTGTGCGTGTATGCTGTGTGAGTTACCGGTTACTCGTGTATAGCCCGAGCGTTCGCGAAAGTTACGAGACACCGGTGACCTGTAAAACACGGAACTTGTTAAAAGGATTTCGGTTTTATCCTCGGCGAGGATAAATAAAAAATCGGGTTTTCCAGTAGCGCCCTCTTCGAAATTGAGTTTTTAATTTTAATTTCCATATTTATAATGAGGGCTCACGCAGATAAACGTTTGGACCCTGCTTTTTCAGCGACGTTTTTAAATAGAATCCGCTTTGTGAATAAAAATTCCAATATCACGTCTCGTCTAATTAAAAGAGCGAACCTACCTGTTTTTCATGTCACAATAATTATACTCTCATTACGTTTTTCGACGTTCATAACAGTTTGATAGTGCGCTTGATGAGTGTAGATTAAAACGAAATTGTTCGTTTGAGCATACACGGAGAATTAATGTCATTGTCGCAGTAATTAAAATTTATTTGCGAGTGGTAGTTTCAGTCGGGGCCTGTTATTAGACTGTTGCAGGAGTTGGCTCCCGCTCTATGATTCGAGAAAATTCGAAATCCACGACTGCATGACATTTCGCGAGCCAGATTGCATCTGTTTTAGCGAAATTAAACAGCGTGATATTGAATTGAAACTCCGGAATCCCCGTGATTTCGATATACTCTCGCTGCCTCTATCTCCGTCTCTTTCAGCCTCCGTCGCTGCGTCTCCGAAAAGTCGACCTTCGATGCGGCAACAGCGGCGCCAGCGCTGCGCCGCTTCTCGAGGATGGCCCTTAGGGCACGAGACGGGAATCGAAATTCCCTCTAATACACTCGCTGCCGCGGCGCGTTCTCTCTGATGCTTCCTCCCTCTCTGTGCACCTAATACTATGGGGGCTCTACTCTATCACACTATACGCTCGCTCGCGCGCGCCTGCAATACTCCAGTTTAATTTACGAATCGAGACGATCATTTCGTCGCGTCACGCGATGCAAATGTACGCAGCTTGCCGCCCTATATATAGATGTGTATAAGCGTGCAAAGGTGCGAGTTTGTGTACGGGGATCGCGTTTTAACGCAACGTTCGCTTTAACGAGTAATTTGTTCTGTCGTATTTTTCCCCCGGCCATGCGCTGCGGCTTTAATTGGAAAGTTTGACTGTTTATCCCCCATGATGAAAAATTAGGCACAGCTCATCCGATAATTTACTGGGTGCTGTCTTGTTCTCTTAAATGGTTTTCTAAAGCATTTATAGCTCTCTTAGCTCTTGCAGGGCAGCTCCTATGAAGTCGAAGAGTTTAATTGCCGCATATCAGAAAAGAGGTGAAAATTGTGTCGAGCCAAATGCGAAATTTCCTGGATTTTTTCTTTTGCAATATTACAATGAAACGGAGAGATAGATAGATAGATAGAATTTATTAAACGACTAAGGACTCGAGGCCACGTTACAGTCACAATCAGAGCATATTTTTACATAAGTGTATAACAATTGGAGAGAGACTTTCGGAGCGGGGTCATTATATTATTATGTGGCAGTAGCGAGAGAGGATATTAAATCAGCCGTCGAAAACAGCGCCCCCAATATCCAAAGTGCAGCAGCAGTATCCGAACAATATTATTCACGACCGGCTGCACAGTCGACTGCGTTACAGCGGCTTTAAATTCTTAGCCCGCAGCCTGGCCGCTCCGCAACAACATTCATCCCGCCGCGATCTAACATTAAATATCCCTCCGTTCGAGCTATCGGTTATACTCGCAGCCGCTCCCCGCCGGATCGGAGCTCGCGCAAATGCACCAAAACAATACCTCGCACAATGCAAGCTCTCCCCCGCCGCCGCCGCCGCCGCCGTATAACGTATATATCCTACAGTCGATAAATATTTCCCCCTCTCGCTTTGCGGCGCGCACAATACGAGCGACAGTGATATTTGTTTGGTCCGACTTGGTGAAAGTCGCCACCGACGACGAGGATTTTTCCACAATATCGAGCGATGCAGAGTCTTTGACGTCGAGTAGCCCTCGTCATTTATTTAGAAGATTGTCAAATTATCGGCAGCCGCGTTGCCGCTGCATAGGAAAGTTTGCACGGCTCTCGGGGGCAGGCAGGCGCTCCTGCATAATTGTCAAGGCGGGCACGGGAGAAGCGGAGAGGGCGCTGCTGTTTGCACTTGTAGCGACAGAAGCAGGGGAGCTTTAGCAATAGCGTTCTCCTGTACCCCGCGTTGTTCGCCAGCCTTTTTACAAGGCAGCCAGCTTGTGTTTCGCTGCAAGGCGCGGCTTTAATCCGACTCATTTTTCCGATACGCTCGCAGCGCGCTCGAAATATACCAGTTTGGGAAGCGCTGACCGCATGCGTGCAGCGAAAGGTCAACTCTCCGTCCCATTTTTGTCCCGCTTCCCTGCGGCTCTGCAGCGCGGAGCAAACACTTTTGGGAATTTATCTGCATAAGGCCGCTTCGTTGCCCGCTTTTTTAAACTTTGACTATTCCGCTATTTTCAGCGGGTAGTGGGCACACGAAAAAATGTTATTTACCTTTGTATATGCGATAGAAGAGTCGACGCGTTAGCAGGCGCGGCTTGAAAATTCAAATATTCATCGAACTCCACTATATGGCGAGAGTGCGCGGGAGTTTCGAGAATCTAGAATACAAAGTCCTCTCGAATATACGTATCAAAGGCGTGTGCGGTATATATTCCGCGAAAAAGGTAAATTCGTAATCGAACGAAAACACGAGGTTGGCCAGAGGCAATCGTTAGAAATCCTCGGAATAATTTCCAGGCGCGCGCAAACAGCTCGATTAATCGAAAGCTCGCTGTCTCTCTGCGGCGGGAAAGAAAAACACTCTCCTCTCTTGCCGCAGTGTGCATAGATATAAAGGAGAGTCGGAAGCGACGACGAGATAGGGAAAAAAGCAAAGGGAAAGGAGATAGAGATCCCAATCCTAGAGGAGACGAGCTGGAGCTGCTGCAGCAGCCTCGAATTTTCAACTCGCATGTGCGCGCGCGCCACGGAAATGCAAATCCAAAAGACTCCCTCAAGACTCGACGGCGCGCGCGCGCGCGCTCGCGCTGGTGGCAGGAACTCCAGAGCAGCCACCCTTCGTCACGGTTCAATAAGACGCTCGCGCGCGCAGGAAAAATTTCAAGGCGATCTCGCTCTCGGCTCCCCGTGGAATTCGACGCCGTGTGCGCTCGGCTCGGCGCTTCGAAGGGATCGGCGCCGGGTATACTTAGTCGCGGCTCTCATGCATACGCGTATGAATTCGCAAAGTAGCGGTAGCTGCGAAATATTTGATGACCGGCTGTGAAAGGGTCCGCTGACGCATAAAGACGCCGCGCGCGGATACACGGAGGACGAGGGACTGACAGAGACGTACACGCGTACGCACGTAACGGCCCTGCAGATTTGTCGTGGCGATACAGCGCATACGGCTAGAGCCTATAAGAGTAATCTGGAAGGAGAAAAACCAAGACTCTGAGTCACTCCCGGGGCAAAGTTAATTATGCAGCGCCGCGGAGCAGCTCTGGGCTCTGGCCAGGGGTACGAGCTGATACAATGCGCGACCCTCACTCTCTAATGTGTACACTGCTGCTGCTGCTGCTGAGCCTGAGAGGAACGACGGAGCGAGATAACTTGAAGGACGGCGCTCACCTATATACTTGACAGCAGATGGAAAGATAGAGGCTGACGAGCCTGAGACAGACGGAGAATTGGGAGAGAGAGAGCACAGCCCTTCAGAGTATCGCGAGAGCGAAGCGGAGGGATTAAGGGAACAAAGACAGATAATGCCGGGGGGGGAGGAGCCGTATGTATACAAAGAAGTTAAAGAGCTCGCGGATGTCGTCAAGAGAGAGAGAGAGCGAGAGAGAGAGAGAGAGAGAGAGAGAGAGAGAGAGAGAGAGAGAGAGAGAAGGACACAGGACTCCTTTATCCGGGCCGCCGCCGCGACTGAGCTGGTAAATTGAAGCCGCGCGCTACGGACGAGCTTAAGCAGATTGAAAGTGCAATATAGCGGCCGGAGATGTCCGGCGAGAAGCAAATTTTAGCCTCGCAGTCCGCTGCAGCCAGTGCGCCTGCGCACATAGGGAGACGGAAATCGGGATATTTACAACAAGAAGGACGATTATGGACGCACGCAGCCTGATTGATTAGCGCGCTATAGAAATTACGGTGTTTAGGTAACTTTAGACCGAGGAAACGGTGCTCTGCTCGTCAAATAGTACTTGGTTTGTCTAATTAGAGGCGTGTATGATCAAAGCCATTACAGACACGCACGCGGGCCGAGCGCGCACGTAAAGCCCTTATTACTTGCCTATTCAGCCGAACTCGGCTCAGCGCTGCCTTTCTCGCCGCGGTACACACACACACACGTGCCAATAATTTCTTATACTCGTTAAGCGGCCCAAACTCTGAATTAGCAGGACAAGTAGCTTTCCGCTCGAAAGATTACAGAACGAAAAGTGCACGTGTCTGCACAGAGGCAGTGCGAAGCTCTCGGTCTATAACCGCGCCATCGCGGACGATAGTCGAACTCGCGGTTCCTCGACATCGCGCGCGCATGCAGCGAAGGAGAGGGGAGGGGAGTCCGGCTCGCCTCAATAACGCGCTAATAACGCATTCAGCGGCGCATCAGCGGGGCTCCGCAGCATCCGGCCAATCCCACAGGAGAGAGCACAATGAAGCGACTGCTCGAAGACTGCGCGTAAATCCGCATTATAGCCGCCTGCAGTGCAGCCACGGCGATGCAACAACGTCTGCAAACGAACGTAAATCAGCGCGAATGCGCCTCGTAAAGTCGCCGCCGTTCGTCTGGACGAGCTCCAAGACGTCGCGAGCGCGCTCTCGGGGAATGCTCATTCTGGTCAAGGTTAATTTATGTCTCTCCCCATGCGCTGCCCGTCTTCCTCCTCCGCCAATGGAATCCGGTATAATTTGATGCGCACGTATAATCTCAACCGAAAGTTTCTTTCGGATTTCGTCGTCGTCGTCGTCGTCGTCGTCGTCGCGCGCGGGACTTAACTCTGGGGCCCGCGTATACAGTCGCGCGCAGATGATAATCAGTTAGTTAGTTAGCTAGTTAGTTAGTCGCGCGGGAAGAAGAACGTTAGTTGCCGAAGTGAGCGCGAACTCGGAACTTGGCGCGCGGGCGCTCTGTTTAATTCTCGGAGGACCTTTTCTGTAATGGCGTTCGTGACAGTTGCGGGAACACGACTGTAACTAATTACAGCCTTCCACGCGACCAAGTTCACGGACGCTAACCGAAGCATTGCCGATTTTACAATTCAGTTCTCTACATTTTACGAGGTACTTCGTATAACACGCTAAAATGCGCGCCGAGCACTATTTCCAGCGGCAGATGCTAATTTTCTGTCGTTAGCGACGAGGGCAGCCCGCGCTCTGGAAAAAATAAACTCGAAATTCTTTTCCATCCGACTATACCGTGCGGGCGTAAGAAGACGTCGTCGTCTGCGTCGTTGCGATCTTATCTCCCGCTCCATACATAGCTCGTCATTGTAATGTGCGGGGACAGTAGTTCTTCGAAGCGCGAGCAGAAAACGCTGCAGTGGGAGTACGCGTCATTACCCGGACTTGTTCGGAAGTGCTTGAGCGGACAATGACGGAGCGCTGCGGTGCGCTTTCTTTGCTTCACTTTGTCTCCCTCTGGCTCCTGCTCCGCGTCTCCATCCACTTGATGGGTTTATTCTCTTATGTGCTCGGTGGGATGGAAAAATTGACCGGGTTGAACGCTCGCGGTGGCGCGCATCGACTTTGCATCGCTCGATTTTTATCTAAATGCTCGGGACCAGGACGCGCACCTCTATCTCTACATGTGCCACTGCCTCACTCTCTAATTGATGCTGCATTTTTATGGTACGCCTCGCCGACTCGCGCGCGAGCATTTTCTTTGCGCCGCTGGTCCTCCGCTCGCACAGGCGGATGCAAATTTTTCCCGCAGTCGGTGGAAAAATGAAGCTGCGCAGAAGCTTTTGTTCGATATTCATGCATCGCTAATCAATCGCTCGATGTTGTTCCCTTCGAGTCTTTGTGCTGCCTGCACTCGCGTATCGAACAGGAACAACCTGCCGAGTTTCTGCAATATTCACGTGAACGTAATTTGTTCAATTATTCAAGCTGCTTCGCGGTGCGCTAAAATACACTGGTTACCATGTACATTTTCTAACAGAATTTCTAATATGCATTGCTGTGTATGAAACAACCGAGCGTCTAAACTTAGAAACCAGTTTTTTCTCTTTATGTGGTACAAAGTTTCATCCCTGACAAATTTGATAAATCTCCTTTCGCATCTGGAGCACGCGCTATACAACTTTTCGGAATTGCCAGAACGATGGAAAATCGAAAAGTTTTCCAAAGTCAAAATGACGTTAGCTCGCCGGGGTCAATCCGGAAACTCGACTCGGCCCTTTTCGCGTCGCCCCGACGGTAAAAGCATCTTTGTTCAAACGAAGCACGGAAAAATCGGACCCAGAATCAATTTAGCCTCGCATCATCGATTCTCTCTTGAAAGGGATGAAGTGGCAAAAAACGCGCGCGACGAGAAAGAGAGAGAGAGAGAGAGAGAGAGAGAGCTGCCGTCGCCACCGCTCCTCCTTCTTTTTTCCGCCTCTCTGCGCTGAGCCGTAGACTCCGCGCGTTATATGGAGATTTTCCGGAAAAGTGGTTCCATAAATAATACAGCAATATGGAAAACGATACGCTTGCTCCGGGGAGGAAAGTTTCAGGGAGAGAAAAAATTAATCTTGCATAATAATACTGAGGCGTTACTTGCAGAAAGCGGCGTTCATCGGTCACTATTTCGGCCGCAAGGTCTTATTTAATAAAACAACTTTCGAGCGAATTGATAGCTTTCGAGAATAGAGTCTGCGTTGAATAAATTAAAATGCATAGCAGACGTGACGAGCCAGTTTTCTCGCACAATACATCAGCCCGACGAATTGAATCCGTCGTCAGGCTCACTTTTCCTTCGACCCCCTGGATGCGTAACGCATCCGATCGTTGCCCTTCCTCCTGCCTCTCTCTCTCTCTCTCTCTCTCTCTCTCTCTCTCTCTCTCTTGTGTGGAAAAAAATGGCTCCGACGGTTCAGAAACGCGTGTACCTCGCTCCGCGGGGAGAAATGGATTTCCCGGGTTCGCCGCCGGCGAAGAAAAACACGCGTGTCGACCCCCTCGGGTTATGAATGGGGGGTGTGCGTGAATGTGTGTGCATGTGTAAACGGCGGCGCCGGGGATGACGCGGCTCGGGGATTATCTAAATAGCCCCGGCAATGACTGCCTGTCGCCGCCGAGATTGCCCGAAATGTGCGAGATGTGAGAGCCAAAGAGAGAGAGAGATAGAGAGATAGAGAGAGAGAGAGAGAGCGTATTATTATTCATTTTTTGCGGCTGATGCCGGATCGTTTTTTATCCCGTGTTCGTTCATATCCTCGAGTTTAGGCAGATGCATTTTTTGCCGCGAGTGAGCAAGTTGAATAAACGCCCTGATCCCAATCGTTGATGGACGAGAACTTTTTTTGCCGCAGCAACGATAACGAGAGGCAAAAAGTTGAATTTTCTCTCGGAGAGCGTAATACGATTTACACTTTGTAATATCTTCTAGGAGAATAAAGCGGCCTACTGTTCACAGCGTAAAAAGGAAATAAGGTCTTAAACTCCAGTAGAGAGTGAGAGAGAAAGAGAGAGAGAGAGAGAGAGAGAGAGACAGGGAACTTTATGGCATATGAGTTTTGTATAACAGATTAAGGCGCGTACGCAGCGTCGTTGCAGAATAAATTGGATAAAAACGCCCTCGCTCGGTGGACTCGTATTATTTGGACTTTTTTCCGCAGTCCGAATCACGTTTTATCCGATGTGGTTGACCTCTGGCCAACGGTCATATCGTCGATTGTCAGCGTGAACTTACCAGAGATATTTTCCAAACGAACACAGCATCAGCCGACAAACAAGCAGAATTTAATAACGTTTTCATCGCGAGCAAACACGTCGCTCGTGCGCGTGGCGGCGGCGGCGGCGAGAAACAAGTTTTCATTTGACAAACTGGCGAAAAATAGTAAGTTTATTTAATTACTCAACTCCGAAAAGTGCGCGCTGCTATAAATGGTTTAATCAACTAAAATTATTTTCTTCTCTGACGGCGTCGGCAACAGCAGCAGCAGCATATGTTCGATACGCGATATGTGTTTGCCCAGGACTGTACATTATTTAAATAGCTTTTCCGATGTTTACTCTGGGAGACGGATTTTTAAAATACAGCGGGAGCTGGGCTGTTTTTGTGGGAAGAAGGGGCGAGCTTTTAGTGGAATAACACATGCCTATTATTACAGGCACTCACTGACGCTGCCGCTGGACGTATGTAGCGTCAATAATACAATTACATCCGTGCAACAACATCAATATAACCGAGCGTGAATTAACAATCGTTCCATTTGCATTCCGTTATCCAGGTTATCCTACATACATTCCACTCTGATGCGAGATTTACCGATGATACGAATCGAGCTCGTAATATTTTGATTCTAATTTCCTCGTATTCACTCAATCTCGCGCACCGAGCGAGCAGTGCAGGAAAAGCCGGAACAGGATAGCGATAGTGGTGGACGATAAGATTACGGCGGAGAAGATGAATGGAGATCATGCGAGAGATAAGCCGCGCGACGTCAAAACTTGGGACAACACTGCCCCCTCGAGGGAACGGGGTCGCCGCGGAAATATATTAGTTTTTTCTCTCCTCCGCACACAGATTGATAAGGAAAATTTGCATAATAGAAAATTTCCACTATCTCGCGCATTCGGTGTAGGACAGGCCCAACGCACATTTGGCGCCATATTTCATCGGCGTTCAATCTCGCGAGAGTAGCGCGGACGCGCCTGATGAATGCGTCAGGCAGTTTTTGAAAAATAGCGCGTCTCGGCGAGAAAAGTCTCTCGAGAGCAGCGAGAGCATAATATCACACACGTAACGCAGAAAATCCGGCCATCTCTCGCCGCGGCACAGCACAAAGGGTTAATAAAACACGCGTACGCGCTCGAGCCCGCCTCGTAAAATGGTCATTCCGCTTTTCGCGGCCGCGAGGCGCACTGCGCGAAAAGAGCTGCAGCGCGAGCTGTTTATCGTACCGAAAAATGACTCCCCCTCGTGTGCATAAATCATTCAAAAAACCACGAGGAAAAGTGCGCCTGGCGCGCGCGCGCGCATTACTTTACGCCGCGTAAAGAAAACGTTACGCCGCGTCGGAGATTAAATATGAGGGGTTCGCGCGTAGATGATGTGCGGCTGCGAGCTCGAAAAAAGCTCGAAAAAAGTTCGAAAAAAGGGCGGAAGAACAACGCGTGTGCGCAGTGGGTACTTGTCGGAGGGAAAGTAGACCAGAGACATGCGAAATGCCCGAGGGAGAGAGCCATAACCAAAAACGGAATAAAAGCGTAGCGTCGAGTCGGAGATTACAGACTAGACGATGCGAAGACGACGGACGGACGGACGGACGGGGCAAAAAAGAAGCAACGGGTGAAAGAAACTGGCGGAGAAAAAAGGGCGACGGGGGTGTGGGAGCCGGGGCAGAGAGTGAGGGGCATGACTGGACGCGTTAATGCGCATCTCGACGACATACGCCCGCGTATGCGCACACATACCAAAATACGCTGTTTACAGAGAGGGCTTTCTCCACCCTGGCCTCCCCTCCTCGCGCGAGCTGACAAAGCTCACACGTTACGAGGGCATTTTATTATTTTTCTCAATACATGCCTGCACTGGTTTATTTTACGTAAAAATTTCGTGCGATGTGCACCAGTATACGGTTTCTGCGCGCGGCCGTAGGAGGAAAAAGACGACGATGACGAGTGTCGGATCTACCACGAGAACTCGGAAATTCATCTATTGTTCGGTGCCGGAAAAAATGGAGCAGAAGCAGCAGCGGCGACTTTTCTTTTACATTTTTATCTCCGAGCTCTTGGAGAGCTATCCGCTATTTCGGAAAGGGAGACTGATTGAGGCCTGCCATTCATTTTTAACTGCAGTCGGAGGAAAAATATTTTCTGCCTTCGCCTGGAAAAAGACTGGAGACGCTTATTAATACCATCGCAGCGAGAGGCTCTACCCTCCAGTTTTCCTCCGTAAAAAAGGGAGAAACGTCCGCCGGGGCTTCAGTGTAAAAGCAGTTCGCCCCTCCCCCCGGTGTGTATACACACAGCATGCGCAAAAGGACTTTTAATTAATAAAAAGGAAGAGATAGTGGTATAATAAAAGCGTGCGCGCCAAATGAGAAAATAGACACGTGGGAATCTAGATGACACCTCCGGCATCGCAAGCTCGAGCCACAACGGTTCGACCGCGTATGGGGGAAAAATGTTGATAAAGGCTGACGAACCAATGAAAAAAAATCCGGAATTCATACGAACGATTTACCCGGAATAAAACGCAATCTGTGCTCGGGAGAGTAGTTTAAAGCAAATCTTACGGAAGTGGGAGTGGAAGGGTCACGCAATATCCAACGGGATAATTAAAAAGCAAGCTGGCAGGGTTGGGAGAAGTTCAAATTAAATCTTCGAGACACCTGACACACGGGGGGCACTCTCTGGATATCACACAAACCGATTTTTCATTATTACACTTGCCTTCTGCGCAAATACTGCGCGGCTTAGCCGGAATAGCAATTAGCCGGGCGGGACTTCCTAGGCTGCATCGCTTAATCGGCCCTTTGACGAATCTTTCAAACTCAATTCCTCGAGAAATGCAGCCGACCAACTTTTCCCTTGGCAGCAAAAAGAAAGCTTTGCCTGCAGCGTCAACAAAAACAAAGTGCAAACAGCCAAAGAGAGAGAGAGATAGAGAGAGAGAGAGAGAGAGAGAGAGAGAGAGAGAGTGAGAGAGGGGGGGGGGGGTAAAAAACGAACGAGGCAAGAGATCCAGCTTGATAATTAAAGCGTGCGCTCGCACAGGAGACAGCAGCAGCAGCGGCGGCAGTGCAGCACGGAAGAAGAGAGCTCGTAAAGAAAAAGGTGAGCGTCCGCGCGTGCCGGGGGTCAAAAGCCTTCCTCTCTCGCTCCGTGCACGCTACAGCGAGTGCCAGCGGAGTCTCTTTCTCTCTCTCGTCATTACACTTATCGCGTGCCCGAGTTAAGAGCGCACGGGCGAGGGCCGGCCAAACAGAGATTCAAAGCGCGCCGAGAGTGCAAAGATAAACATGTGGCGGGGCAGAGGGGGCACGCGTGCACGCGCAAGGTTCTTCTATGCTATTACAGCTGCATCGAGGAAAAAGGTGCGCCGTCGTACTGATTGATTGGCCGTGGAAGATCGGCTGATCGATCGACTTATTACTCCGAATCTTCGGCTTCTTCTACCGAACGCTCTCCCCGTGACAAATGGCGCGACGAGGGAGACGGGCGCGTGGCTTCGCTTCGCCGAGCGGGAGACAGAGTCGAAATTGATTATTTAATTTAACTTTTAATTATTCGAGATGGAGTTTGCGCCGCGGATAATAACTCAGCCTGCGCCGGGCAGACGGAATGGATGGGAAAATGCGGCTGCCAGACAGGCTTACGAGGGTGCGGAGGCTCTCGCCGGGAAAAAACACAGTCGCAATCGCATTCATATAATCGAGAGAGAAAGAGAGATGACTCATCGAATTTAGAATTTCATCAAAAAGCTCGCTTCTCTCTACATTTTCCGTCAGTTCGGCTTATTTCGCAGTAAAACGCCGCTCGCCCGATGATTTATCTTTCCCTGCGCAGAGGAGGCAAGCGCGCGAGCTAAGCCAACAAAAAGCGCCGTCCGACAAAAGCGAGCGCGAAAACGAAAATCGTAAAAATTCGCGTCGTATAAGGTCTCGCTTGGAAAATGAGCGAGACACGTCGAGGGAAAGCGAGTAGGTGGTAAAGTCTCCGATAAAATTAATGCTCGCGCCCCCCCGTCTCGGCCGCCGCACGATGCCTGGCAGATATATCGGGGGCCGGTTTTTTATGCGCGCGCGGGCGACGAGTTTTATTCCGTCGGCTCGGACGTCCGCGTGCGCGCTCTTATCGGCCCTGCGATATAGTTTGCTTTACTATCGGCTTCTTCTTTTCCCTCCGCACTACGTCGCTTCTTCCCTCTTTTTTCTCATCCCAGCCCCTGTCTTTCTTCCCGCTCTGCGAGGGTGGCCCGAGAGCGATATTGCTGTACTTTTTAACTTTTCGAGCGAACTACGGCTGGAGGAACGCGAAAAAGTTGTGTATGCAAGATAAGAATGGGGGGAATGGAGCTTTTGACGCAGCTTTGTGTATGTAGGATATAGTATGAGGCTCGAGTCCGAGTGGCAAATTACGTAATTCGACGCGTGGCAAGTTTTTATGTGCAGCTCGCTCGCGTCGCTCAACTTTTTGTGAATCGCGTTCATCAGATGCTGGGGCTGGCCTCGTTCGAGACGCAGATATGTCGAAGCACGAGAAATAACTTCCGAACGTTATTTTTGCCGAGCGAGTCTATAGCTGTGCATCGGGCTTGTGCATAGCGTGATCTCGAGCGAGTTTCGCCGCGCGGTATTGATTCGTCTTCGGAGAAATAAATAGGAAACGTCAGACACGATCGAGGAATTCCATTTCCCAAGCCCTCGAACACCTTATACACCTTTGCAAATAGCGGCAATATAGCTGCGCCTGCTTTTACCCTTCTTATCGCCGGCTCTTTCCGCGCGTGCGCGGGAGTGAAGAAAATTTATGAAAACACACAAAAGTATCGTCGCTGTTGCCGAATCAGTCAGGACATCAGAGCCTGCAGCTGCACGCGCACAGAGAGTGAGAGAGAGAGAGAGAGAGAGAGAGAGAGAGAGAGAGAGAGAGAGAGAGAGAGAGAGAGAGAGAGAGCACGGCAGGAAGCGAGTGCTTTCACAGTGGCAACGCGTGCAGGTATCGATTGCCGGCCGGGGGACCCAGCGCGATGTGTCTGGCGCACGGAAGGCGACGTCGCGCTGCGGAACGGAGCCGGCACGCGCGTCTCTTGGATTATTACGCGGACCAATCAAGCAGCCGCTCGAGTCGTTTGCACGAAACGTCGCCCTGCAGCCGTCTCCAGCTTGCGTGCACTCCTCGGCGGAATGCCTCGAGAGCCAGAGAGAGCCTGTTTATTATTTGGCATTTGTTTCGCATTACCCTGAGCAGCCGCTGGTTTTTGTTTGCGATGTTCGCCCGTTTATTTTCCTCCGGATGAGCTGCTGTTTATGCGGAGTCGAGAGCTTGTTTGTAAAGTTAATTAACAAATTTAATTCGTTATTCCGTATCGGATTTTCGGCAAATCTGCTGCAGAACACAGTGTGGCGGATTTGTTCGCGAAATTCGTATAATGTTTACAATGCCTCTGAAATATCCCCTGTGTGTTGTTTTTTTTTTGTTTTTCTCATCAGTATATTTTGTTTATTCATACATTATGACGTCGCTCCGTACGAAGACTAGCACAGTTCAAATTTTCAAACTGAAAACTAACACAACTCACGATTTGCCGCGAAGAGTAGCACAGTTCAGAAATGCGGCCAAGACTAGCGACTTTATATTACTTAAAATGTGAGTATTTTACGTTTTCATTGGGTTATTTGTTTAGATGAGTTCATGAAAACCTTGGACAAAGACAGACAAACCTCAAAGTTTTAAAAAGTTTCGAAAATTCCTAAAAAAAAGTGAACAATTTAAAAAAAATTATTGTACTTGTGAAAACAATTTTAAATTCGGTAAAAAGTTGTAAATTGTGAACATTTAAAAATGTTCATTAGGGACATTTTCGCAAAAATCGGGAAATTTTTATAGAAATTCGTTGTTGAAAGTTTGAGTTGTGCTACTTATGACGGGAAATTTGGACAGCGCTACTCTTCGTAGGGAGCGACGATGAAATACTGGTGCTAGTATACTGCGCCTGCGCTTTGTTTCATTTTTGGTTAACCTCTTGTACGCATCAGCTGTTAATTAAATCCGCAAACCGGCAAACATTCGCCAGAGGAAAAGCTGCGCGAGCTGGCGAATTCCAAAGGCACTCAGCACCTCCTAAAGGTTCCTCAGCGCGGCGCAACGACACATCGCACAGGCATATATACTGCAGTCGAGCGCTCGAGCCACGGCCCCGCACACACGTTCTGACGACGACGACGACTCGAGTCGTCAGGCAGCCGAGTTATTTCGTTCGGTAACGAACAATGGCCGCCGCGCGGCAGCAAGTCTCTCGAAATGTCGCCCGCCCGCCCGCTCTCTCGCTCGGCGAAGATGTGCGGGACTTGATGAGGAATTATTGCACTGCCGGATTGTCCGAGCGTACCGCGGAATTCCCACTGCGCCACGGGCCGACGCTTCGTTTTATATATACGCGCGCGCACACCTGAACGCGTTTCATTGTTCGTCCTGAATGGACTACAGTGATTTAGACGATTATTGCGTTTTACATTTTAGTGAGAGAGAGAGAGAGAGAGAGAGAGAGAGAGAGAGAGAGAGAGAGAGAGAGAGAGAGAGAGAGTCTTAATAAAGTGGCCGCGCGATATGAGAGCGGAGAAGGAGGAGACTGTAAAAAGCGGTCATACATACCGTCCGCAGCGCGAGCGGCGAGTTTTATTTTCGCGAGGTCGGATGATTTTTTGACGATCAGAGCTCCTGTTTATTCCGAACTAGATAAGATATGCTTAATTAACGGCTACTTACTGAGGTTCAGAGCTGACGATGATTCAGGATCTTATTGCGGCGAATTTTTAACGCTCTATTACTCGCCGCGGAATTATCGCGTTAATTAGCCTAATTTACTGAATTGGAGCACCACGCAGCTAGAGGAGTGAGAATGTTCTTTTTCACCTGGGAGCTGGCCGCTATATATTTCAATCATAATCACCTTTTTTTGCTTTCCTGCTCCTGTTCCTCGTATTTATAAAAGTGGATCATAATTAGCGAATTTATTTAATGCTCTTCGCGCATCCTTAGTCAGCTAGCAGAATCGGAATGTAATTTACGGAAATAAAAGCGCATGTGCGGACGCGCAGTGTAACGTTCAACGGCAGCATCGCAGATCCATGTCTCGATCTTCCCTCGCAGCAGCTCTTAACTTCTATCGCTCGCTCGCTCGCGCCGCGATAATCCCGCTTGAACCGGCCTGCGTTGCCGAGTTAGAAATGATTACCCCACGCCGCGATCCTATCTCCCGCAATCGCGCCGTCGGCCTAAACGACGAGCGGCTACTCTGCGCTGCAGCTAACTGCACTCTGCCGCGCCGCCGCTTCGTTTCCATCTCGTGCGTAAACGCGCGCATCTGGATGCGAGATCTGCTGCGGAGGCTCTCGGATCGGTTGTGGCTTTTACATCGTCGCCTCTGGAGATGGATCGCGTTGTGAAAGAATAGCATTCTTAATTTTCCCTATTCTCGCGTGACGAGCACAAGAGTCGAGTCAACGAACCGAGCACGAGTGGACGATTCTCGAGTAGTCGAGAAGAAGAGAAGCAATAACGTCGCGCAGGCATCAGCTCGCTTCAGAACTGCGCACTCGTCGACTGCGGAAAACGAGGACTCGCGCGCGCACTTGCGCCTCCCTCGAAACGTGTGTGTGTGTGTGTGTGTGTGTGTCACACCTCGACCCTTTAATCTTCATCTCTCGCCCCGGCATCTCTTTGTCTGCAAAGCGGGGTGCTGCAGTTGCACCTATTTACCGATGTGGAGAGTCGCAGCGCGCTATCTCGATCTGCTGCTGCTGCCGCCGCACACAATCCAATCTCACGGCCGACGATGAGGCGCCGCTCTTCGTCTCCGCAAATCTGCGCGGAAATTTAGGGACACGTCCTGCCGGTTATCTAGATTATTTACTACTCCCCTCTCGCAGTTCGGTTAAACTGGATACGCAGCGGATCAGAGGCGCGATGCGCTTTTGGTGCTGCCGTTGTCATGCTGATAACTCGATTATTTCATCGCGAAAATTAGTCATACTGAAATTAAAAATAATAATCTGGCGACATCGGTGCGATGCCCGTGTTCGATTATGTATAAATCCACATGAGCGAACATCTGTCGCGGATAATTTCAATGAGCCCGGCGCCGGGGAGATAAACGAAAATGCGCGCATATATTCCGACACTCGCGCTGCGGACTAAGCCGCCGTTTTTGTCGGGTGTCAAAGCCGACTTAACGAAATACAAACGTTATCAATTATTTATCAGTCGCCAATCCAGATGCCTTTTTGCCCGTTGCGATATGGGTACATATCTGCTATCTGCTGCATCAGTGGGGTCGAATCGACGGAGCTCTCTCGCCCCTTAGGGGGGCGACGTGATAAAGCCATATGTCGGATTACGACGAGCGAAATGGCCAAAGTGCATAAAATTAGTGTGATCGCGCGAGCAGGGCCGCGCCGTTAAATTTACAATTCGCAGATGTCTCTCTCTCTCTCTCTCTCTCTCTCTCTCTCTCTCTCTCTCTCTCTCTCTCTGCTCTCTCCGGCGCACTTTGCAGCGGCGTTCTTGCGAGGGGCGCTCGTAACGTGAATTCGGCTGGGATTAAGTGCGTAACGAAATTATCATTCAGCGTTGGCCTGCTCTGGACGGAAATGGCCGCGGATATTTATAAGAATTCATTTTGACGGCTTCGCCGGAGAGCTTCTGCTGGAAAGCATAGAGCCGAGTACGCTCGAGCGAGCGATATATGTTCTATAAACGCGGGAAATCAAACTTTCGAACAAAGAGCCAGGAGAACTCTGTGTACATAGAGCCTTATCGAGCGGCTCTCGAAACTCGCAGTTTCGTAAAACCTCTTTAATTAACTCGAAAGAAGCGAAGCGGCCAAGTCCGTGGTATCAGCTGCGCTACTCCTCCTGTAGCAAGGGAGGCGGAAAGATGGATATAGGATTTCGCCGTCCGGGTGAGCCTTATCGCGCATACTTGTCCTTGCGCCGACAAAGAGAGAAAGAGAGAGAGAGAGAGAGAGAGAGAGAGAGAGAGAGAGAGAGAGAGAGAGAGAGAGAGAGAGAGAGAGACGAAGCTGGGGAGAGAAAGAACAACAGAGAAGAAGCCATTAAAGAGTGTAGGGAAGAGAGAGAGAAAGAGAGAAAAGGAGATAAATGCCGCAGCCTCCTTTGTTTTACGAGGAGCGCGAATTAGTATTCGAGACGGAGCCGTAGAAAGAGAACTGCGCGACGATACAGCCGCGTGTAGGTTCGCGCGCAGGAGGCGTTTAAGGGGAGTGCTCGCTATTATCGTCCGCGCGCACTTTCGTGCCTCCCCTCGCGCCTTGCGACGCTTTGTCTTCCGCTCGCACGACGAGTCGATTCGCTGATCAAAGCATAGCTCAGCTAGCTGCCCCTCTCCGCGAGTCACACGCGTTGCTAATCGCAAATTTTCTCTCTGTTTCAGGTGAGTGTTTGTCCGGAAGCGTTGAACACTTCCGAATTTCCCCTGCACATTCAGCGTGAGTATACACGGTTAGATCTAATCTAAAAGAGAGCCAACAGCCTGATGCGTCGGCGGTACACGTATACACGGCCCCGCCGCCGCAGGTCTCGACGGAACAAAGCTGCAGATGCGAGTTGCGCGCAGAGGGCCGTGCCTGCAGACACACGAGAGGCGCTGCATAGTGTCGCGCGAATGTTAATTATTCCGGTTAAACCGCTCTGCAGCGACGCGAAAGCCAGATTAGGAAGCCCGGGCGCACACGCGTGGACGATAATAATTCTACAGTGCCGACGTGCTCCGGATGATTAAGTGAATAAATAACGCCGACGGGTGTCGCGCCCCCTGATGAATCCTCGTTACCGCTATGTGCCATGTGTTTTGGTTTTTCCGCGCGCTGAAAGTCCCGCACCTCCGAAACTTCATTTACACTCGTTAACTTTGTTCGTTCTTACGCTGTGCTGCTATTATCCACCGCGAGCTAGCACTGTGCGATATCGTGCTCTTCTTATTTTATATTGGACGGAGTAGAAGCTGGTAAACGGCTTGTGGATGCTGCCCGCGTAAACAGTAACCGGGAGATCATTTCTTCCAGAGCTGCAGTTGTTATCGATGTCTCACCCCGGCGGGATAAAACTTTCCTCTTTCTTTCTGCCTTTCTTTCTCCCTGGCAACTTTATTAAATTTTCACAGAGAAATCCCGGGAACAGGGATGTAAAGCATTTTCCATTAAGTCAGAGCCGCGCGGCGAGCGGGAGCGTCTTGTAACAATCAGAAATCGCCATTAAAATGGAGAGGAAGCACGAGAGCGAGAAAGAGAGAAAAAAGCAGCGAAAGAATCCGCGGAGCTCACTCGCCCTCTAGAAAGCCCGAACGAAACTTGGAATTACAAACTTTCCGCGAGTGGTAGCCAATGCACTGCACTCTTTCCTCCTCTCATCGTCAATGAATATCGAATTACGGGCCGCACACGAGGAGAGGAGAGAAGAAAGAAATAAAGAAGGAGGAAAGGAAGGAAGGAAAGAGCCCTGGCCTCGTGTATTTGATTTACGGCCTGCTCCCTTCTCGCAGAGGAAAACTCGCGCTGGCTTTTCCGATGTATAAAGTTACGAAAAATCGATGCTTTATTATGCTCGCGCGCATTCGAATTGATGCGCCCGCGCGGCTGTGTAACGAACGCGGACGATTGCCACGAGACTCGGAGAAAAGGCTTACACTTGCATTATTATGCGTGAAGAGAAGGAGCATAAATCTTGGCGCGGACGATAACGCGCTTATGAATTTATCAAGCTCCGCCGGGTTATAATCGCGCGTTTATTGGCGAATCGATAATCGGGAGTCGCAGGCGCGCATAAATCGTTCTCGCGAGGCTGCAGTGCGCCTCGACTCATTATTCTTGCGCGCGCTGTTTCTCTTTTGTCAAGGGTTCGTGTTATTTTTTTTTCATTCTTTCGCCAGCCGTCCCCGCCCCCGCTGAAGGCTGAAATAATGATGACACGGAGAAGAGGAGCGGCTCGATTGTTTCGGGAACTTGAGATGTACACGATGAAAATACTCAACTATATCGCGTAATCGTGCAGTATACGTACATGAGATTGTTGTTATTTCGTTAATGGATCATAGCCCGCGGAGTGCGAAGAGCGGCGCGATGATAATGAAGGGCTTTTGGAATGATAATGAAATTAGCGCGCGAGTATACGGCTTGCCATTGCCTTATAATTCAGGCCTTAATAAGATTCATGCTCGGGAATTATTCATACGGTATTCAAATCACACATTAATATAATTAATACCTCGCGGCCGCGTATCATCCCGGATAATGGCTCGCGAATTTATGCCAGTTTGATTGTTGATAATTACGCGATCCCGCTAGCCAGCTCCCATAAATATCCGGATCGACTTCGATTACGACCTAAACGGTTCCGGGCCGATCTAGCAACGCTGTCATCTCAACGAGAGTATCGCCGCACTCTTCCTTCCGCCGGCGTTCCTTCTTCGTGCCGCCGCGCGCACTAATTCCGCGGCGGTAAACTCGACGCGACGCTTGAATAGCGAGTCGCGCCGCGGGGGATTTTCAATTTTGCACGCAGCGGTGGCTTTATAATTTCGCGTACTTTTGTTCGCGTACGTTTTCTCGATTGAGGGTGAGCCGTAGGAGGAGGAATTACGGTACCGATGTCGGAGCGATGCGCGATGCGTATTCTCGCGTTAATCGAATAAGCCAGCAGTGACACATGGACGGGAAAGTCGAGCTATTTCAATAAATCATCCGCGAAACAATGAGCCGCCCCGCGGCAAAACACCGAGCCGGTGCGGTGTGCGAGCTCCGCAGGAAAATCACACGCTCCTTTCATCGGCTCGCCTTTGAGGTGGAAGCTCACCCTTTGCCGGGGAGCGAAAGAATCCACTTGAAAAGAGCGTCCCCTTGCACCTATAGAGCCTCTGTGTACGTAAGTGCGAATATACAGTGACTCGCGGGAAGAGGAAGACGATAGCGCTGCTCTAGGGCCGACTCCCCTGCCTGCGACGGCGACAATGGACCGGCTCCGCTCTCTCTCTCTCTCTCTCTCTCTCTCTCTCTCTCTCTCTCTCTCTCTCTCTCTCTCTCTCTCTCTCCACTGAAAGACAGAACGCGCCTAGTTTCTGCCGACTGCTGTGGAATTAGCCGCGACGGCCAGTCACGAAGCTGCACAGCGACTCGCCGTCAGTCGCACACAATACCCTGGAGTAGCAGCATAGCTCGAGTATAGTGCCTCAGTCGCTCCTTTGCTCTAATTGTAAATGCCGAGAGCTCGGGAGGGTGTCTATCAATGATTTCTCGAGAGCAGCGCTGGGATTTCTTTGTGTCAGAGTGGCACTTTCGCGTGACGCCGAATTCGAATTGAGGCAGCTCTGACCCTCATTCGACTAGGCTACACGGCTCTTTCGGTTATAATGCGTACACGTCCTCTTACTCACGCGTGGGGAATTAAAAGTGTCGACTTGCAGCTAATTATCCGGCCTCGCAGCGTTCATCTCTCACGCTGTCGTACTTCTGAACTGCTAACTTTGGCCCATTTGTCTCTGCGGCGTGCGCTCGAGCACCTCTCTCTTTGAGGACACGGAGCCCGGAAAATTATAATCCGTCATTAATCAAGCAAGGGTTTTCGCCGCGTCGAAACAGCCAACTTTTCTGCATTATCGGTATTAAAAGGGCGGCTCGAAAATACGAAAATTCACGATCCTTTTGTTCCTCGCGGAGGAGAGAGCCTTATCTCGAGAGTCGCGTCCAGCGGCGGCGGCTCCAGGACTCTAAATCATCCTCGCCTCTTGACGTTACCAACTTTTTCCGTCTCCTCTCTTTCCACGCTCTTTTCCCCGCAGACATATTCCGCGCGGCGGGACACGGCGTATAGAGGAGGGAGGCCGCCCTGCTCTCGCCGCGGTAGGATGTTTGCCTATACGAGCCCCTTTGTCTCGAGTGTGTGGACTTTCGTACCAACTTTGCTTACGGCCGACTTTTCTTCTCTCGCTCTCTCCTCGGCTGAGGAAAAACGCGGCGCAGCGGCGGAGACCGATGTCAATAACTAACTTAGGCGCTCGCGGCGTCTTTGCGAATTCGAAAAGCGCCGAGGGTCGAATATAAGTGGTGCAGGGGCGGCTCGAGAATCGTTACGCGACGCGTCTCTCTTTTGATGAACTCTCTTTTGTTTCCATGTTTGAGCTCTGCGCACACGCGACGCCGGGGCTTGCTTTATTGCGGGGGAGGGTTATGAAACGATTGTGACTCTAGCCCCCGCTCTCTCTCTCTCTCTCTCTCTCTCTCTCTCTCTCTCTCTCGAGTAATGGGTCACGTTTCGTCGACTCGCGTGTACAATCTATACAGTGCTCAACTCGATATTACTTTTTCTTCCTCGAATTACGGGCAATATTGCGTGAGGCGTTGATTCATTATCGGGGTCTCTTCTGCCAGGAAATAAGCAGCTTGACCGAGCTCGAAAAGTTGCCCCGAGAGTACAGCTCGAGTTTCGCATTCCTGGCAATCCTACAAACCGCTAGAGCACGCATTGCCGCTTCCGCGGACGGTGCAGGCACGCGCGAGCGAGCGACGCACCTGTACGTGTAGTGGATGGGTCGCGTGCACACAGTTGCCGGGTGCGACGCATGTGTCGAGCCTTATTCGCAGAAGCCCTCTCCTCGCGAGATACGAATCGAGCTGGGCTGCACGTGCCCCACTTGTTGATACGGAACGCGCGGCCCGGGGAACCAAATCCGACGCACAGGTGCGCCGCGGCTCACCTGTACCTACGTGCGTGCACTCGATGGATTGGCTTCTTCTTTGTTCGACGGACACTCGAGGAGGAGTTCCTTAGATTTCGCGCTGCCGCTGCATGCTGCTTCAGCCGCGGTGAAAAATGACGATTTTACTTCTGCAGGCGCGCGCCGTGAACGGGAGTTTAGCGACTGCGCCTGACAGTGAAAAATCGGAGCTGTAGGCGGGGATCACCCCTGATTGTTTGCAGTGTCGAGTTCTTCGTCCCGTTTATCAAACGCAGCGACTGCTGACTCCAAGTTTTGACTATGTATACACAGAGCTGTCGATCGGAATTCATCAACATTTTGTCAAAAGTAAATACGCACGCACAGTCCACCGAACATTAATGCATTTCGCATCGAACAGTCTCTCTTGCCTCATCGACCCGCTTCGGGTATGTGCAGCTATTCGACTTGCAGCCCATGTTCTCAGTTGAAAATGCGCGCCCGGATTCGCCTCTGCGCGTATACGCGGGTGTACTTTTTCATTCCCGTCGTTCTGCCCGAGAAAATATCTATCGGAAAAGCTTAACGCTGAATGAAAAACAATCCCAACGATTTTTTTCTTTAATAACGAAAACACACTATGCACACGCGCGTGCCAAGCTTTTTATCGCGAAATTGTTCGGACATAGATCATATAAAAAAGCCGTATAGAATTTATCGTAAAAAGGCCAAAGCGAAGCGCGCGGTAATCAACGTCACAATAAAACTCGGCTAATGGCGTGTATTTGCCATCGTAATCTTTCCGCTCGGTCAAAAACAAAACGACGAGAGATGGAGAGTTTTCACGAATGGTCAACGATCCCGGCGGGGAAACCCATCAACCGCCGCCGCGCGAGCGCTCGAATAGCGGGCTGCATAGCTCCGCGTATGTGTATAACCCATACACTCTCCGCGGCCCCAGAGAGTACAGGGCCTCGAAAAGGCTCGAAAATTTGACGCAACCCGTCGCGCATTCTCCCATCGTCCAAAATTTCCCCGCGTCGACACCTGCTTTTGACGTGCACGGCAGCGGCCAATCACCGGGTGTCGACAACTGCGGGCGAAGAAAACACGCCGCGTCGACGATTTTTAGCGGCGCCGAAAAATTCGCGACTATGGGCCGGCGCAGCGAATTTTTCTCCTCGCTTTTCAATCAAGGCTCATTCGGCCCTTCGCGCGCGTTTTTTCTATCGCGCTGTCTCGTCAGCGCGCTAATACCGGCGGGAAAAAAGCAAAAACACGAGGGAATAAAATACAGGGACGCGCGGTCGCGAAGCAAACGAGGCGTGAAACGCTGATGAAGAGAGCAGGGGGGCTGGAGATCTTCGTGATTTGATTACGCGCGAAACTTTGATGAATTTTCGAGACGCGATATCTCGGAATTTGCGGGGATATTATGCGAGTTAACTGGAGTAATCAAGTGTCTCCATCGCCGCCGCGCACAGGGAGCAGGGACGCAGCACAAAACTTGCCTTGGAGCTACTTTAGCATTAATTTTAACGTAAATGTTGAAAATGATATTTTCGAACGAGATTTGTTTGACTGTCTTGGAAATGGGGTAAAATTAAAAAATTCTAACCTAATTAAACTGTCAGTCTCATTGAATAAGAGCATCCTTCGAGAGCTTTCACAAGATGCAGCATAATTAATTGAAATATAAACTTATAACATCGCTATCGGGTTTCCATCCGAGTCAATTCTATTAGATCTAACGACGAGACGTTCTGAATACAAAATTCCCCGGGGCATAGCAGAATGCAGCTTAATGCGCGCGATAACAACGAATTAATACAGTATGTACGTGTAATAAACAAGCTATCGCGAAATTATAGCTTATCAAACAATGTAATACACGTTTAATACGCATCTGCGATTCCTGCAGTATAAAGGCAAATATATTGCAAGTGTATAGAACGGCGAGGGGCGAGCAAAAAATGCCGGGCTGAAAAATCCAAACAACGCTCGGCTCGAACGGGCGGAAAGGCAATCAAAAGCGAGTGGGTTAAATATTTGTAAACAAGCGAGCGGGCGCGCGCGCTTGAAAGTTGCGGGGGCAGCAAAGGGGTTGCTCGCGCGCCATAATAAATTCAGGAATAAATCACAAAGATCGCGGCCCGGCGAACAAAAGGGCTCGTGTGTGCGCTGGTATTTCGAGCGGGCAAATTAAATTACAAGCCGCAGACAAAGGGACGGGCAAATCGAATTAATGTCCTTTGTCATTTTTCATATTTATGGGAATCAGTCACAGGCAATTCTACGCTGTTTGTCTTTGTTTTTCGCAGCGCGACGAACACGTTGACGTTCGGTGCGTGTAATGAGGATGCGCGTTTTCGGGCCTGCGTCCGCGTTCACAAGAACCCGCGCTGCAGTGGCCTGGCTTCGCGCGCACGTATCCATCGCGCGGCAGCATCGACGTGCATTGCGCTGTTCAATCAATCAAGTTGCGCGCTCTCTGGAATAACGAGAACTGCGCGCGATTTACTATTCAAGCTGCATAAATCAATATGTGCGCGATTTCTCCTGTAATGAATCATTCTCGTGCGCGAGTCAACGAACGAAAAACAATAGAGTTTCTTGGTGCCGCCGTTGCATGTGTATTGTGTAGGGTAGCGAAACGTCCGTCAAATGGATATCTCCGTTTGTTTAAATAAACTATAGCTACTTCAAAACTGTGTCCTTAAATTTTCTTATTTACTAGGAATGAAGGCGCGCTTCGCGCGCTCTTGATTCTGTCTCTGTCTAATAACACTGGTAGAAAATCTACCACAAGTGTTGGGCGGCACACTAACGTCTGCTAATATTTTATAAGTATGTAACATGTTACTAAATCCCTCAAAACTATTTTTTTTATAGTTAATAAATATATTAATAATGCTCAATGTCGTCATCATTGGTTTGAATAGTGAATTTGAAGAAAAGTTCAGTATAAGAGTCAGTGGGTTTGTCTATCATTACAATGCCATTTATTTGCATTATAAAAAAGCTATACAACTGAAATTTTACACAGATACTTACTATGCTACCTAGAAAACATGTAACCTACATGATTATGATTTAACTGTTTTCATTCACATTTTCATATCGAGGCCCATATGAATTTTTTAATTTAGCGTATCAAATTTTGCTTGTAGACAGTTACACAGAAACTACCATCTCTAGCACATTGTATTTCAGTTAAGGTCGATTCAACTTTAAATATCTTTTCACAATCACAGAAGAAATCTATATGCAAAATATGAGCTCTCTAGACCTGTTAGTTTTTGAATGAGAATAAATGCAAAAATGGAAAAACAGGTATCGGTCTCAAAATCTCTCACAACTATTAAAAGTCAAAATTCTAATTACCTAAAACCTTGACAAAAAAGCCAAAACATTTATCACTTTCTCCATGTAAAAATATGCTAGAAACCAGAAATACAATGTGCTAGAGATAGTAGTTTCTGCGTAACTGGCTATAAGTAAAATTTGACCTGCTCAATTAAATAATTCGCATGAGCCTGGATGTGAAAATATGAACGAAAACAGTTAGATCAGAATCATCTAGGTTACATATTTCTAGGTAACATAGGAAGTGGCAGTGTCATATTTTAGTTGTCTAGTAGTCTTTTTGTATAATGATAGACTTAAACTTACTGACTCGGATACTGAACTTTTCTTTAAATTCACCTCTCAAACCTCACTGAGAGCGACATTGGGCACAGAGACACAGTATATCTTCAAACTCTTTATTCTTTTAATTGAACTTCTCACTGGCATTTCAAAAAAAAAAAACTAAATACTATTCACACTCTTTATTACTACTTCAATTAGGGTTAGGGTGCCACTTTTCAATACACATGTTGTAATACTACATACTCTTGGTAATGATTAATTTTTACTAAAATTTCTTTCTAGTTATATTACATATATTTTATCTGTTATCAAGGTTTTCACATTTAATTTTAAACACCTCAAACATTTCTACCAGGGTTATGCGTTATGACTGTTTTGAGGGTTATGAATTTAAAGCGCGGTTCTGATCTCGTTGCCTAGGCAACCAACCAGCAACCAATCAGAATCACGTATTAAATGCTTCACAACAAAGGCCATCATTTTTTAAAGAGAGGATAGGCTAGGAATTCATGAATGTAAAAATTTTGTGCTAAAAGCAACAGCCAATCGCAGTTTAGTATATTCAGTTAAAATCTATACTAATTAGATTATTATTTAAAACTTCACAAGAGAGTTCTAGTTGTTACAACTCAGGGCAAACGTATTGTAACTTGAAAAAGTACTGCAAATGAAAAATAATGAAATCTAAATATGCATACGATCAATTGGCGAGGAAACGTGTGAATTCGATATACATTACGATACATTTAATACATTATCGCAATCATTCTTTTGTTTACAATTCACTGTGATACCGTATCCATTTCAAATAACAATCAATAACCGGAATTTCGCACGCACGTACTGAAGCCGTATACCAGCTTGTACATCAGAAGAATGCTCTCTTGTGCCCATATACAGCTCTTCTCGAGCCGCGAAAAAACAACACACAGCGATACTCCTCTGCTGCGCTATTCAGTCGCGAGGCGACGGGCGGCGGCCCCTCGATTCCCCTCGCGCATAATCGCGGTTTTCCCTCGTCTCTCTGCGACTCTGTACAGACTTTCGGCTGCGGCGGCGGCAACCCCACCCGACACTGCTCTTTTGTGCGCGAGCCTAAGATGGCGGTGCGCGGGCGGCTCTGTTATTATTAAAGTCGAACCGCTGTTATTTCGCCGGGAGTGGGCTCTATGTGACGCCCAGCGAATTCGTGCGGCTTGTATATTATGGAGGAGAGTCGCGAGAGATTTTTCTCCGGCTCAACTTCTCATCTCGTACGGAATAATTGATCGAAGCTAAGTAATTGCTTGTTCTCGTTCTCTGCAGCAGCACTGCTATACCTGATAAGAAGTCCACTCTCGGCTGTAGTATAGACTCATCAATTTAGTGTGTGTGTGTGTGTGTGTGTGTCTATATATATATACACACACAATAATGAAGTTATCGGTCAGCGATCCAGAAACATTATTACTTGTAGAGAGAAGTTTGCACCGGTGTGAGATAGGAATCCTATAGCTTCGTAAAAATTATATCTATATCTCCGTTCGATTCTCCGCCGCTGCAGACTCCAGTCAGACGTACTAACTTAAAAAGGTCAAGCACCCGGCTCGCAACTTTCTTAATCCACTTGATCCCCCCAATACAGCGTCGCGGCAACCGAGACAAAATGCCTTAGCCCCGAAAAGAGAGGGAGAAGAAATCACTCGAGCTGCCTTAAAAATCCATCAATCTCGGGATAACATTGAATCTCCCTTATACACAGCTCGTATCAGGCAAACGCAGTCGCGCACACACACATGCGCTCCTTGTCTGCTCATAACTTCCGCGCGGCTGCTGCCGGCGTACACGGGAAGTTGTAAATTCGGCTGCTAGCCGTGTCGCTCGATACATAATCTGAGAAAAGTCAAAGGTCCGGAGGCGAGCGTCTCTCCGCCTCATCCTCCTCGGAGTGTCTGTCACGGCGGCGGCGCCCGTCGCCAAAGAGCCAGAGAGCCAAAGAGAGATAGAGGGCCAGGTCGAGCGTAAGAACATGAAAGGCGATTCTCGCATCGACGTGCGGTATGACGGCGATCCTTCTCGAGCTACATACGAGGAGCTGCTACGGCGACCGGAGGACGCAGTGGCGTTGTGTATAGCTATAACCTCGCCTGTGAGACCCGGCGGAGTGCAGTGTCTCTGCCTCTCGCTCTGTGTGGTACAACTGACACGCGCACATGATATGGGGGAGCGGAAAATATTGATGCCCACGCGTCCAGCGACTCGCTGAGATCGCGTGATTTCTGTGATCAAGTGGGAAATTGCTTGGACTGTGCATCGATCGAAGAATTGACAGGGTCCAAGGCGCTTGAATTGGTACACACGGTAGGGCTTTTTTGCTGAGCGGTTCGAAGCGCATACAGCCGCATTGAGGTTACGCGAATCCCTGGCGGAAACAGTTGAGGAAACTGGGAACAATAGGTGTGTGCGTGTGGTAAACATCGCCCCGAGTTGGCACGATATTAGTTGCTAAACTTCAGCCAGCCAGCTGGGAAACACATTGGAGGGAGAGCGAAAGCGAGAAGTTATTGTGCAACTATAAACGTTTTGAAATACATATATTACGCGCGGCTCTCCGCGCACACTGGAGCTTTCACGCGCGGGCTTTATCGTTTTCAATTATCAGCCTCTCTGCCTTCGTTCCTTTGACGACCCTGCGCGTATTAGGGTCAAATCTATACGTCTTCGGTGTGCTTCCGCCGCGAAAACTTGGCGCTCGCTCCTCTATTTTCGCCGCGTCACTATTTGCACAGAACTCGCGTATAATCGATAAGCCGCCGTGTGCTTATGTGTCAGCCGTGCGCGTACGACTGCGTATATTCGCGCTAATCAATATATCGCGTACGCGTAAAAATCGCCAATGTTTGTATAAACTTTATATAAAGTTCATGTTTAGTCAAACCTTATCTAAATGTAGCCAATGGGACTATGCCAAACTTGGATTTTTACTTCATTCAAAAGTTTGGACAAACTTCACCCCTAGTTTGTTTGAACTTAGCCCACAGTATTTTGAAAGTTTATGGAAAATTGCGTAAATGTCAAGTATTTTTTAATGAATTTATTATAACTTTATATCAACTACAGACAAAGTTTACTTGAACTTTTTTCAAAATATCACTATGCATAGAAACGTAAGCAAGAAGATTTATTATTATACTGTAAGATAATTTTTTGCAATATAACTATTTGGTGCGCGTTTTTTTTTTCAAACTAATTTTAATGAGGTAGAATAATAATAATACTGCTGCACTCTGTGAATATTATTAATAAAATGTTTAATACCTCTACACTTTTGCAGCATTATTTTTAAATTTAAACAAATACATCAATTACTTACCGTTGCATGAGCATTCCGCTAAATTTAATAAAACCAGACAAACTTTAGCTGAACTTTGCCTTAAGTTTACATAAAGTGATAATAAATTTAATAAACATTTGTGCAAGTTTTTCGAAAAGCTGTAGGCGAAGTTCTTACAAACTAAAGCTGAAGTTTATCTAAACATTCATGTAATGTAAAATTGCAAGTTTGGCATAGTCCCATTGGCTACATTTAGATAAGGTTTGGCTAAACATGAACTTTATATAAAGTTTATACAAACATTGGCGATTTTTACGCGATACGTTACATGCGCCCGACGCTAATTAGCCTATTTGAGCAGCATTAGAGGAGGGCCGCCGCGACTTGTTGTATCAATGCTGCGCTGCAGCGCGACAGGGCGAGTGCATTTCAGCGGCCAAGTAAATCCGCGCAGAAGTAAATATGAGCCCCCGGAGCGGCAGATACGTACTTGCAGGGCCGCTGCCAGAGAGCGAGTGTGCGGGCGGTGCGCGCGTCGAGCAAGTCCGGCGGGCACTTTAGCAGCGAGAATTATATTGTCCGAGAGTAGCCAGCGAGTCGCGAGCTTTCCACATGACCCTCTTATGTCTCGGCTTTCCTCGTAAATAGGAACGGCGCGCTTTACGAGCCTTGAAATTCGGCAATACTCGGCCCGACGAGAGATAGAGAGAGAGAGAGAGGGGGGGGGGGGAGAGCGAGCTGCCGAGCGCGCGCATATCGATCCACCTGATGATATGGACCGAGCGCGCGCACAAATTTGTCGCTAGTGCGTTCGTGCAGGATGTATTGTCTGTGGAAGGAGCTGCCCAGATATGGGATATGGGAGCTCACTTTATTAGGTTAGCTCTCTCTCTCTCTCTTGGCTTCTCGCTCGAGCCCTCGGGTTATTATTAGTCAGCCCGAGAATTTTGGCTTTGCATTAGCTTTTATTGCGTCTGGGGAGTTCCGCCGGCGCTTATTGAATTTGCCCGCGTATATTGCTAGCGTTAAAAGAAGAGGGTGTGTGCGCATTGCTTTTATCGCTCTCTCTCTCTCTCTCTCTCTCTCTCTCTCTCTCTCTCTCTCTTTCTCTCTCACTCTATTATAGTCATAACGGTGCTCTCGAATCGACGACCGTTGCTAATGATTTTTTTCGCCTTTTTATGTTCTAGGTAAGTGGATGAGTTTGACCCAGTTATGGTGTGTACCGTGAAGCGAGATGTGATGCCCCGGCGTAAGTAAGTGCCGGATTGTTTATTTAAGAGGAGTTCGTTGTTGTTATTTCCCCGCGCGGCGCCGGATAATGCGCTGCAAGATAAATATTTTCGCCGCATTCAGCTCTCGGCATAAAGGTGCTTTTATTACGGACTATTCTAGAGCGGCGCCCAGCTAGTTTAGCAACTCTATGTTTAGTATCGGCGATATTGAACAGCTGCCGCTGCCTCCACGCTATGATCCAAAGTTTTACAATCTTCCGGGAGAGAACGATATTTGTTTTACTTTTCGTCTGCTCCGAGATGTGCACATAGATACACGTGTGTCGAATTATAAACCGGCATATTTGTTTTAAATTTTGCAAAGAAACAGCCACTGTATACAGTATAAATGAACGCGGCGCGGCAGTTTGATCGCTCGAGCCGAAGGGACAAACTCCTCTCTCGCAGCCGGTGCAGCGCGGTACTTTATATCTATATAGAGAAGGTCGCGGGTGCGGCTCTCTCCGTATGCGCCTCGCGCGCGGTGTCAGATAAACCGCGGAAAAGCGCCATTGTTCCGAAGTAATCGCCGGCAGAAGCTCCGGCTACTCCTACTCGCCTGGCCCTCTCCGCGCGCGACTGCACAGCAGAGAGAAGCCAAGTGCGATGCTCGCGGCGCGATTGTTCTCCGATGCGCTCTATCCGTCGCTCGAATCGTCCTCCGAATGGACGCCGCTGTATCTCTCTCTCTCTCTCTCTCCCTCCTCCGCTGCTGCTGCTGGTATGTATGTATGTATGCGATGCGCGCGGCCTACGAGCCGCGCCGGGGGTCGAAGGCGAGAGTGAGAGAATTAAAGAGACAGTGATAAAGTCAGCTGGCGCTCGAGATAAAGGCCCGCCAAGAGAGCCTTACGACGTCTCTCGGAGGGAGTAAGAGCTGCGGTTACGCTGCGCTGCTGCCAGAACCGGCGGCACCGTTGGCACTTATTTAAAATGCGCCGCGTCGGCGTTATTCGCCCTCCTAAGGCGCTATATATATATATATATATATATATATATATATATATATATATATAGCGCCTTTATCCGCGCCTCGCCGATTGTTAATCGGAAACGAGAAGTGCGCTCTCTTATTCCTTGCCGACGGTACGCGAAGAGTATCGCAGCGCTGCACAATGTCGAGAAGCGTCAGCAAATGCGCGCAGGCTAACTCGCAAATTTAAAGAACATCTACACCGAAGGCGACGACCCACGGGGAGCACAGTCCTCCTCTCTCCATCCCTCTCTCTCTCTCTCTCTCTCTCTCTCTCTCTCTCTCTCTCTCTCTCTGCGCAGACTGCGAGGCGGGGTACAGGGAGGCCAAGTCGTCGCGCGCACTCGTGCGGAATTAACACTTTACAAAGCCAACAGCCTGCTGCAGAGAGTAAGAGCTCCTCCGGCCCTTTTGCCTACTACTCGTCACGGAGACTGGAGCAGGGGCACTATACTGTAGCTGGCAAGTTTCAGCGCAGCGACTGCTGGGGCTACACCGTCTAGCCGGCATCCGCACTGCAGGAATCGACCTGCTCCGCGCAGGGCATTCTTCGCGGCTTCGCCGTTTGCGCTTTTTGGCGCGCTCTTGTTGTTGTTGCTGCTGCTGCTACTGCAACCGAGTCAGCGAATATATCAATCTTTCTTCGCGGTTCGATTTGGTAACTAAATCGCCGAGTATTATACACAGTGAATGCAGCAGGCGTCGTAAATTAATCGGGAAATGCTTGATCGGAATATCGAAATGCATCGCATAATGTGATCAACTTTTTCATTGCGAATTAGGTGTATCGATTATCCCGTCATGAAACTCATATTCGACTCATATTCGGCGCAACCTTCATATTCGACTTGGTTATTCGAGTTAATAGACGAAGCAATAATAATTGACGCTCCTAATTCGCATTATCTTTCAGAGCGAAAAAGACGAAGCTCCCGATGAGCCGTCGATGTCGTCGTTCATCATCGAAAGCCGAGCGACGAAAACGCTGCCCGCGAACAAAGGAAAAAAGCGCGCTCCCATTATACGCACACGTCGACCTCGAGAATGGCGCGAGATTCTTGCGAAGATGGAGATCGATCGCGCGTAATAATAGCCAGGCTTCGCCGGTGAAAATAATCAATTATGCGCGAGGCCAAGACGAACGATGCCCCATCGATTGCTGCATCGTGGCGGTGAGGGGGGGGGGGCGAGGTGGGAAGCTTTATACGCGCGACCTGCATCGAGTCGGCGACGGAAATAGAAGCTCTCTGTTTACCCGATGTGCATACACCTTTTATATACCCGCGCGTGGCTATTAATATGTTCAGGCAAAACTGATTAATGGTACGCACGCGCGCGGGTATATCCATACACTGCCTCGGCATATAGCTCGTAGATGTAAGCAGCTTATTGCAGCGGAGCTCGTGGGCGATGTAAGCGAAAGCTAATGTTAGCTCTGCTCGACTATTTTTATCGCCGCGCGCTAACTAATCGTTTGGCGATTCAACGCCCCGGCCGCGGCTTAACGAGACTGATACAAAGAAGTAGCCGCGCGGCTACCATCGATCTTGTCGGCGTATGAAACAGTCGTCAGAGCAGAGCAATCGAAAGGTCTCTCGCTCATCAGGTTCGTTCGTTCATCAAGCCTCGCTCGCACGCGCGCGCGCCCCTCCGCCGGAATATTAAAAATTACCCGGAGTTCGTGATTCGACTTTAATGCCTACTTCTGCTGCCCGTTATTTACGACCTCCCCGGCACCTCTTTTTTTTCTCCGCTCTATCGCTCTCACTCTCTCTTTTTATTATTATTTGTCTGGGCTTTCCCCGTGTTGAAAAACGATGCGTCGGAGTGGCTGCACAGGTGGTGTACAGCACTATGCGGCATCGGTTATTGAAAAAGTGCGAATTCCGACATGGAAAGGCAATTTATGGCAGGTGAAATATTCAAAGGGAATGCAAATTCCAAATTTATCGACATTACACACAGCGCTCTGCGTTATGCTCTGCAACCCGCGTCCGCATAGACGAGCTGTATGTGTGATTGCAGCAGCAGCAGCAGCGTGCTTTTTTTTTGCAACTCAGTAGCGAAAGCTCGAAATGTCTGAAAAAAACGCGACGAATTTATTAATATTTTTTGTAAAAGCTCGCGCGGGACGTTCACGCGTATTTTCATGACAGCCGTACTGAACATTTGCGAGAATCAGCAGCGCTGCTTTCGGTATTATTTTTTCTGAACTATGAACACAGCGAGCGGCTTTTCCAAACGTCTCTCTTTGACGCGCGCCAATAACAATTTTTGTTCGCGTTCGAAGCTATAACGAAGAAAAAGTTTGATAAAAAAAAAGCGACGCTAACGGCCGAGTTAATTGCAAACTTTACGAGGGCTGCTGCTGCTGCTGCAATCAATCAATCGAAATGAAAAAAGCAGCCCAGCGCGAGGACGCGCTTAATGCAATAAACGCTGCTGCTGCGCCGCTACACGCGGAAGTGCGAGCTCGAGAGACAAAGCCGTGTGCGTAACACAAAGCAAGAGCAGTGACTGCTTCTCCGAGTGGCCGTCGCGTTACACGACTTTTTTGCCTGGCTTTTCCAGTCTGCGGAGTTGTAACGAGAATGGAGTGTATACTCATTAAAGAGCTCGCAGAGAAGTGCCTCGCCGCTCGCGAAATTACCTCGCGCGAGCTGAGCGGGTGAGGTACGGTCCTCTGAAGGATTAAATTAAAAATGGTTTCACCGTGCACGAATAAAAACAATTGCACTGCTACGCGAAGGGGCTTTGACTCGTGTATAAATACCAATCGACATGCATCCGCATAAAGTCTCATCGAGCAGCAATACCGACGCAGCCAGCCAGTTCGCGGAAGGCAACGACTCTGTAAATTCTCCGCTTCAGCGACGACAGGCGTTTTCCAATAACATTTTTCCCCGCGTGTCTCTCAATTTCGATTTACCCCTAGCATTACGGCACGCTGCAGTAGCTGTATATAGGTGCGTCTATACGCGAGCGCAGAGGAGGAGGAGGAGGAGGAGGCGGAGGCGCCCAACGAGGAGGAGAGAAAGGAGACAAGGGCGTCGTCGTCGTCGTCGTTTCATTGTGCGCCCGGCGCGCATCCGGCATTGATCACCTTCCCTCGGGTCCGTCTAATTGCGCGCGTTTGTTCGCGAAGGCGCGAAATGTCGATGCTAATTGCCCGTTTCGGCTCGCACGCGCTCCTCAAAGTTCCTACACGCCGCCAGTGTGTACTTGCGGGGGATGCCACCACGAGCCTCGCTGTCCCTTTGTCGGAGGGGCCGTGGCTCCTTTTTTTTGCCCAGGCATGTCGTTATACACTTTCGCTTCATTTTATACACGCGTGTGCGGGGGGAGTGGTCAGTGCTCATAATGGATGTGCCGGCGCACTGGGAATTCGCAATGCGTTGTATTCCGAAGGGCTGAAATCTGATGAGGCAATGGGTCGCTCCCTGGTTTTTTTCCGAGTCGCCTTGGGGCTACTTTTAGGCGGCCTTGTCCATACTTGTGCAAAAGACAAAATCGCCCGCCCGAAGCCGAATTCGCCGAACAAAGCCAATCTACTGACCTTTTTAGAGCTCTGGAATATATTGTTCCAGCGACACGAGCAGACGTGCGATATGCGCGCGTACCGTTTTAATTACTTCAATCAACCAATAATGAATTCCATTTGGCGGGATTCCTACTTTTGAATTCCCTTGCTCGTCGGCGCCGCGCGCCGCTGTTTGACCCGATGACCCGAGATAATCCCCGTTCGCGCGCGCTGCTGCAAAGCCCTCGACGCTTTTCAGCGGCTGCGCGGCGCGTAATTTGGGAAAAAAATCACGAAACGCTGCGAAGCCAGCTCGCCGTCGCGCTGGAGAAGGCGGTTTTAATTTTTACCGATTTTTCCAGCTCGAATATATCGCGCGGTCGTACACGAGCTCTCGCGCGTGAAAAATCAGCGGTGATCGAACGCAAAAAAGTCGTCTCGCAAATTTTCCGCTGTTTGCGGCAAGATCCGCGTATCGGGAGCGTTGCTTAGCAGCGACAGAACACGTCCACCTGATAGGGCTTATCGAGTCTTTAATTCAGGAAGGCTGCATTAGCGCACGTGCGCCCCTCGTGCATTAGCCCGCATTACGCTTTGACGGTGGAATCGATGCGCCCCTGCCTGCTCCCCCGTGCGATGCAACACCGACTTTCAAGGTGGGGGTGAGGGGGGGAGGCAGCTCGTATGTGTGTGTGTGTGTGTGTGTGTCTGTGCCGCCGCCACCACTCCCGAGAGCGACGTGCGTTTTGACACGTTGATGAGGTCTGGAGGGTCATCGAAGGGTTTCGGCTGCGGCTGCGGAATTGTGATAGGCGATTGGTTAAATTGACTTTTAAGTGCGTGAACTCCCCCGCAGGCTCTCACTCGTGCGCGATTGAGTGACTGAGTTGCCGATGGGCAAGTGGGGGGCTAAAAAGTCATTTGTGTTTCAGCGAGTGTTTTTTTCACTCTGAATATTTCGTGCTGCGTAATTCGTTCGAGAGCTAGAGTATAACCTCAATCGCGCGCGCTTTGATTAAAAACCAATCGCGCGAGACTGCTGTGCATTACAAGCAAATGTTTTATTCCGAAAATATTGATGTCCAAAATTCAAAACGCACATGCGCTTATATTTTTCGCACGTCATTATTGCTAAAATTGCACGAATGCTTGCAAACAAAAACTCGGGAAGAAAGGCGCATATATCCATACGGACAATGCATTTAATTAACGGAAATAGCTACTGAGGCCAGAGAATGAAAATAAACGCAATCATCAGCGAGTGACACAGTCCGGTATCTGATTTAGCTCAGAGCAGCAGCAGCGGCGGCGGCGGCGCATCTTTAATCCACTTTAGTTCTCTTTTTTTACCTGTTCCGCCAATGCATCCATCTCTCGCGCCAGCTACCTAACAAAAGACCCGAGGCAGCGCTGGCCGCGAACCTCGACTACTCCCCCCCCCCCTCCTGCGGTCCGTTTTCTTTCGGCCGCGCGCGCGGATTTTCGGTTGCCGAGAATTTAAAATTGAAACGCAGCTTTTTGTCACGCGGCCACCGACGCGGCTCGTTGCCGCCCGGCCTTTGTATATATTTTCGCATCGCCCGGCACGTATTGTTGAATTCTCCGTTTGTTTCCAAAGCTTTATTTTTTTCGCCTCTCTGGCTATTCTTATGCAAATGAACTTTATGGCTCGTTTATAACGCGCTACTTTTTCCTCACAAAGAGTTTTGCGCCTTGTTTTTCTTCCTCGAATATAGTCATCATGGGTTAGCGCGTGCAGTCGATATCCTTCAGAAGCGCCGATTAGGGTCAGTATTTTTAGAAAAATATAAATATAGGATTCTGCATCATAAGCGCACCGCCAGCCGAGCGGAAAATCGTAAACAGGATACTTTAAAAAAGTATTCATAGCTCGCAGAGTGAAATATTAATTTCGGCATGTACAGCTGCGACAGGAGAAAAACCGCAGCTCGTTACACTGGCCGTAATGGAAGAAATTCCGCAGCTCCCGCGCGTCTGCAATCGTCAGGCGGCAGCCGGCGGTTCTTGACAATTAACAAGCCTTGCGCGCAGCTTCCTTTACAAGACCAGCTCCGCCAAGCGAGCGCGCAATAAGAATACGCCGAGCAAGTCTTATACCAAGAGAACATTAATTATCTCGAAATATTATTTGCTCGTCCATCAACGTCTTATCGCGCCGCCGCCGCTGCGCATAAAATCGTCTTCGCAATTTTCACCGCTCTCTCGTATCTCCGGCTGCTCTCGCTCCCTTCCGATGATAAGGCGCTCGTGTAACCGTGTGACACGCTTCTCCCGGTGAGGATGACGAGTGTCTCATTAACGTCGATACGTGCCGGAGGCCTATACATATATACCCCGATGCCTGTCAACGCGGCGAGAAGACTCCCTTCTTTTCACGCGCTCTGTTTTGCTCCGCACGGGGAGAGAGCCGCAGCTTCTTTTGCACGGACCGCTGCTGTGACAATGGGGGAAATTAATTGAATTATTGATCGGAAAATTGAGTGAAGTATCGTGATATGCTCTTGGATGCTGATGGATGGTTGGGGATTACGGAGCCTCCGGGCTTTTTCGTGTGCGTGTGTAATCAACAAACACCGTCCATATTTATTGGGCTTCAAAGAATTTCGATCGATCCCGATACGCGGTTATTGCAACGGGCTCAGAGCGTGGGACAAATTAGTTTCGAGTGCCTAACAATTTCCACGAGTGTAAACTGGCAAAAACTCCCGTATACAGGCCGACGCAACAAAAGCACTCGACTCTCTCGCGCCCAGGATACGCATCTCGCGCAAACAAAAAGCTCCGACGCGTGCGACAATAAAGAAACACGACGCCTCTCCCGTCTCGCGCATCACCCTCGGCGTCATCATCAGCCGCACAGGCAGAGGAGGCCAAGTCCGCCGGAAGCGAGGCTCGAGTCCCGGCTCTCTTCCTCGCGCCCTCGAGAGGCGTGATATGTAGCAGACAATACCTGCGCCGACGCCGACTGCACGCGCAAGAGCGAGAGAGGGAGAGAGAGAGAGAGAGAGAGAGAGAGAGAGAGAGAGAGAGAGAGAGAGAGAGAGCACATCAGTCGAGCGAAGGTCATGCTTTATGTACGTCGCCACGGCTGCATTGTGCGCTCTGTGGCAATCCGCATGGACGCACACACACTCGCGTACACACGCGCGGTTGCTGCAGGAGTGCGCTTCTGTCTAATTGCAGCCGCAGAGGGAGAAGTGCCATGATCGCTCGGTTCGTCGCACTCTGGCGAGACCGTATGTAGAGGCGGATTGAGTCGCCGGGCGAGCTGGATGTGCGCGTCGGGCTGCGGTTAACTTGACCGACCTGACGATGGAGCTTTTTCCGATCCGAGCGGTTGCGATGGAGAGAAAGCTGTTGCGACCGAATATTTTATTTTCACTTCAAGGCTCAACGATCATCTGTGGGATCACCTGATGACGAATTTCGAGTGCTGTGCAGTCGACGCATAGACTCGCGTCATGAGCGCATTATTGAATCGAAATGCGGTATTTCCAGCTAACCCGTCTGAGATCGGTATATCGTTCTGTTTAAATTTCATCAGTCCATAAATTATTTTTCCGATCGAAATTTGAGGACCAGTGCAGCTGAATAAAAAAGAATAATAGTCGACAGTATAAAATTCTGTTAAGATTCGATTGAGAAGCGATATGGGTCGTGCTATTATCACCTGCTCGCTAAAACCGTGCAATCGACGATGTCAATCAAAGAGCCGCGAGGATTAATTGAGTTTACAGGCATCTGAATCATTCTTTCTATCAAGTTCGTTCGCATCCAGAAAAAGCCGTACGTCGGGAGGATTTCGTTTCATTTTTGAATAACCGTTACATAGTATGCGAGCAGCGATGTGCAGTGTCCCTTTGAAAATTACAACCACCAGACATGATCATATCGACGGACTGCACTCGAAAACGCAGCAGCCTCTCGAAAAGTCATTCGCACTTTTCGCGCGACATGCTTCCAGCCGCAAATAAATCCCGAAATAAAATGCACTAGCGCTCCCTTAGATATACACGTCCCGGCGTACATCACGCAGTGGCGCGTGATTTATTGCGTCACGTATACGGCATAGAGCAGCAGCAGCAGCGACATTACGCGTGCAAACGCGAGTTTCGGGTTACGCTCTCAATTGGCTGCGCGCGCAGCTTTCGCCGGCGACTGCAGCGCATTGTCATGCCTTTTTCGCCGGGCCAATCAAAACAATCCACAACGAGCCGAACGAGTGCCGCTGAGAGGAGGGAAGAGTGGAGCCGCGCGAGGTGCGATGATTCTCAATAAGGTTAAATAATAAACGCGCGCGCGCGCACTGCAGCCATATACGTGATGCGAGTGCCTGTGTGCGTATAGCTGCGCGCGCGCGAGAGAGGCGCTCAGTATGCGGGTCGTTAAACGCCGGGCAATGAAATTTGACACGAGGCTATGCGTCATTTTATATGAAATTTAATGCAGTCGTGCGTCCTCGGGTCCTCTGAGTCTATATATAGGTGCTGCGAGCTACCACCAGCAAGAGGAACGCCCGGCTCTTTAATGCCCCGCTGCACTCTACACATACATAGAGGAGCGCGAGCCTCGTCGTCACCCTAACTCTACAAGTATCACAACATTTATTGCGATCGGGAGTTTTTAAATTGCCGGCCTGGATCGTTTCGTCGGTGCGCGCGTGCAGTCTGTCGCGCGGCTTCCTTTGATAATTGTGGACGTACTATAATTAATTACTATTGATCATTATATTGTGCTATTCCCTGCTCCTGTTTCGATGAGAATTTTAATAAGCTGTTTGTGTATCTCTGCCTTCCATTTCGCGAACCGTTGAAATTATTCTTGATACCGATATGTGTATTATGAAAATTTCGAAATGCTCCTTGCAACGTCAGCGCGGATGTCTGGCGCTACTTTCAACATCGCATGAAATGACGCGAATAATAAATTCTCTTCCATCAGCTCTTTCTGCCTTCCACGTTCTAAAGATTATTTTCGTATACAGTCTGACGAACGAGGAGAGAGAAATTGAAAAAATCTCAAGCAAATAATCAGCCAGCAAAAGCCGGCGCATATCCAACCGGTCAACAGGCTCCAACGAGTCAATCGTGAAAATAACAGTCCTAAAAGAGTGGCGCACAGCCGTACGCACGAGTGCCTCGCTCGCGTTTTACGAATCAAAGCGCCATTCCTTTCTCTCTTTCATCTAATCGATTAATTCTCTCCCCCCCCCCCTCTTTCCCTACTGCCTCCCTCGCACAAAGAAGTCGTTATTGCTCGACTGCTCGGCGCGATGAATCGAGCCCATTATGTGCGCGCTGCGATAATGACGCCTCTTGCGTGTATTATGCCTATATGTACGTATATGCTAGCTATGGGACGAAATTGGAACCGAGACGCCCGGTGTATGCACCCTCTATGCGTATATTGTGCGGCACATGCGCGTTCACAAGTGGCTGGCTGCAGATAGCGCGGATAGGATGCGGCCCGTCTAAGGCGAAGTTATATACAACAGGCTGCGACGGGAGGAATATGACGGAGGTGGCGGATGGATGCGTGACGGGGCCGGGCACGGGCTGAGGAATTTATCGCGACTAATTAGAGCTCTGGCTCCTGATTGTTCGAGGAAGCATGCAGCAGAAATTTTATTAGGCATCGACACGAGGCTGTTTTATATTTTATACAACAGCGAGCGTGAAATTATTATTATTACATACAGCAATATTTTCTCGGGAAACACATCGCGGGCGCGAGCGGCGCACCGAGAACACAAATAAAAATGAAGAATCGCAGTCGGCGCGCATTTACATGCGATAAATTAAACGATAAATTTATATACATAAGGGAGAACTTTGTTTTCGGGAATGTGCCTCCCCCTTGCCCGCAGCCGTATACCCGCGCGGATAATAATCCATTGTGCCGCTTTCTCTCTCTGGTGTCCCCGGTCGCACTTTTGGTTTTTACCCTCGTCCGTTACACCCGCGCCGAAAGAGAGAGAGTCATATTTGCTCGGCTGAATATCGAACGATCGCGCGGCGCACGGCGGCGATAAAAAAAACGTGTCGGAACGAGGATAATAAATGTCCGGACGCTGACGCAAATATAATACAGTCACGCGCGTGTCTATATACAGGCAGATTTTGTAGAGTCAAAATTTCCGAGAATTTTTTGTCCTCGCCCTGCGCTCTGCGGAGTTGAGTTCGCTCGTCGCTGAAAAAACGTTCTGACGGGCCGAAAGTGTACTTTGACTGTTAATGTTCGCTGATGAATTGCAGCTCCCACTTGTGCGGATTTCGGCCGGGGGATTTTTATGATTTCGCTTCGAGGGCTTCTCTTTCGCTGCATTGTGTCGTCGCCGACGTTGGCGCTGTTGTCGTTGTAGTTGAGAGCAATTTGCGTTGATGCATTGAACAAAAGAGGGGCAAATGCGATACTCATCGATAAAGCGTTTTATCTAACTTCTATACAGGCGCTCTGCCGCGGTGTTCTGCGTTCGGTTTTAATACACGTCGATGCACGCGCAGGCGTTAAAAATTAAAGCATCGACCGGTACGAGGCATTCAAGTTCGAACGACGAACGATCGTTATTTACGGACGCATATCGAGGATCATTAATGCCTGGCGCGCGCGCGAGCGCGGGAATCTCAAGGATTCAACGGTTGTCCAGTAATCCATATTATGCGCGCGCAAGAGATAAACAAGAAGGTATTTATAACGCGATAAAGAGCGTGCAGGTAGCTCTGAAAAATGCAGAGAGAATGGCTGTTGGCGCGTGTAGATCGTAAAGTCAGAAGCGAAAGAAGCTCACGTCCGGCTCTTCAGCAGCCCCGCCGGGCCGATTAGCCGCCCCTCGAAAATCGCCGGGCGTTTTAGGGATTAGAGCACGCATTCGAACGAACTCGGGCATGGAGCTGCAGCCGCACACAGCACAGAGCGCCGGAGTCGGTGGAGAACTCTCGGTCGAGCCAATAAATAAATAGGTAACACCCTTTCGAGCTTAGCGTCGTTCCATTCAGCTGTATATGGGAGCGAGAGAGAGAGAGAGAGAGAGAGAGAGAGAGAGAGAGAGAGAGAGAGAGAGAGAGAACGAAGCTCGCGATACTCGCACTGGATGGCTCAATTTAGAGGGGCTCTTTCGAGAGCTAACACGAGGGGAGTGCAATACTATGTTACGCGAATGTACCGACGCGAGAAATCCACTTACCTACCCGATACGCAATATCCCGGGATACGGTAACTTCGCGCAGCTCTCTTTCCCACCCGCACTATCCTCTCTCTCTCTCTCTCCTCCCGCTGCAGCCATCGCGCTTTTTCTCTCTTTCGCCCCCGCGCGCCAGTGAGAGAGTTGATGCTGTTTAGAGGGAGCTTCACACTGTTGATTCGCGAAAGCGCATCCCGCCGGAATGTATATTTTTCCTTTTCCGTTCGGGCTGGCTGAAATTCATCCCCGAACGCGTTGTCTCGAATTGACAGGCTGATACGCGAAAGTAAAGCGAATAAGTATAATGACACTCAAACAGCCTGTGGCCGTTATTTCGTTGTTGTTGATCGACTCGTTTGCTCGCAGAAGCGTTAGTTTGTTGCGGCGCTAATTGATTTACACGATTTACAGTTTTCCGCGTCTCCAATAGAAATTCATAATGGAATTTCAATAGCTTTGAATTGCGCGCGTAAGTAGAGTAAATCAACATGATTCCGAGCCCAGGCGGACTCGCTGCGTATAATAGTTTTCGGATTTCTATAATGACGGATTATAAATGCCAAAATGACGTACAGGGAACGCGCGCGTGCGTCATTTGGATCGCGCAGAGAGATACAATTTATGAGCGGAGCGGGACCGCGAGGGCGTATCAATTTGAGAATAGAATCGATGGACTGCCGTCACATATCGTAATCAACTGGATAGTCGCGTTTTCAAAACAATTTCCCGATGCGCGCATACATGACCCGCGGCGAACGGAACGAACGAACGATTATCAAAGTGCTCGCATATTCCGGGCGGCATATTAGCGCGGGATTGCTCGACAAACTATTATTCATAGAAGCCATACATAGACCGGCTGCTGCTACTGTATAAATGAAAAATAAAATCAATTTGCGGGTGCAGTGTGCGCTTTCCACTTTTCGCGTAACGTTTCACACCTCTGCGCGCAGGCGAAGTATATACGTTTATTTTCCAAAGTTTAACGGCCTGGAGTCCCCTTATAAGGCTTGCAATCTCGCAGCTTTCAGCTCCTTTTTCCTCCAGCAGCCTCACCCCGCTCCGTCGCTATACCTATATCTGCCGCTTGTTCGATTCTTTCTCTTTCATACACACGCGTATAATACCTTTAACTTTGTTTGTTTCTATTTGCACGTATCATTGATTACTCGCGATTCTCCTGGCTTTATCGCTTTCACCTCTCTCCAGATATACGTACGCCGCTCTCCTGCGCAGACAGACAGACGCGCGGATTTCCGAAGGCGTCGCGACGCTCTTCCGCTTTGCCTCCCCCCCCCGTCTTCATACAGCCCGTCATAGAATCCGATAGGTCGTCGCGCAGGTATAGACAGGCTGTGCGCTCGCGTATGGAAGGATAGAGTTTCAGCGAGCGGCCGCGGAAAATTTCATCGGGGTTACACGCGGCTGGCCTTACGGCGCGCAGCGAGAAAACTTTTAATTCCGGAACCGCCCCCCCCCGCGCTGCAGCACAGTCGGGGGATAACGAATTTTGCGATTGCCTCGTCGCCGGAGTGTTTGTGTGCGGCTCCTGCCCTCGCGAAATTAACTTATTATTTCGTTCTGTCCGCGCTCGCGACTTTTTCTCTCCCGCCCTTTTTCGTTCGCGCGGCTGCTCGCGGCGCAGTGTAGCTCGGTAATTGAAACGATGATAGTTTGCCAGAGAGCAGAGTTTGTGGGTCAGCTGCTCGGACGTGTATATAGAGCTGCGGCCACGCCAGAATATTTTACGGGGCCTTTCATTCAATTTGCCTGGAATTTTATTGGATCTCGTCGTCCAAGCAGAGCGCGAGTTGGCAAAGGATGTACAAGTTTTTCATGCGCTGAAAGATTTTCCGCTTTTGCTCGCGCAACATATACATATACGTGCTGCTGTGTACGCCAGCTTGCGTTTAAAATTCATTACAATTACGTACGTAACGCAGCTTGATAATCAGTTTCCCCCTGCAATTTAATTTCCATGATACCCCGCGCTTGTTTTAATGAACTCTTCTATCCATCAAAAATTAATTTATCTTTCGAGAAAAAAGCGTAACGTTCGTGTGCCTATAATTTCAACGAAAAACCTGGATATAGGAGCTGGTTAGCTGGCTGATGCACATCAAGAAAAGCATTTCGTGCTCCCTAAACATTTCTTCGCAAGGCTAAATTAGTACTCGTTATTCAAATCGAGCTCCGTAAATATCCAAGCCACCGCTTCCCTCCCAATAACCCCTATACATTTGGGCAGCAAAATGGCGTATTACAGCTGCTTTGCGTGTCCTCCCTTTTCCCCGACCAGCGACTACTGATGGCGAGGAAGCTTTATGTACTCCCCGCAAAGCTCTGCGATATAAACCATCAGCCGTACTGCTCGCAGTCATTCAAGGCGATCCCTGGCAGAATTCAAAGCGCCGTTGAAGCTCTTCTCCTCTTCTTTGCACGGAGGGCCGCGTTAAACAGTCGGCGATTCGGCGCACGTTCACTGTGTCTCTCTAGCGCGGAGTTGCACCTTTGTGCGGTCTTAGCCGAAGAGAGAGACAGAGAGAGAGAGAGAGAGAGAGAGAGAGAGAGAGAGAGAGAGAGAGAGAGAGAGAGAGAGAGAGAGAGAGAGAGAGTGAAGTAAGGCGAGCAGAGCAAAGTAAACTCGATCCTCGCCTCGAGAGCCATTTGTACGTGTGCGCGCGTGTGTGAGGATGCGCCTTTGGAGTCTCGGTGCTTCTGGCGGGAGCTTTTTTCTCCCTTCCCCTCCCCCTTCTCTCTCTTTCCTCTGGCTGTCTGAGCCTCGGCGCGGCGCTGAATTTTTTATTCACTTATTCCGATAGGCGGCCCGCGCTAGCTGGCTGTCTTTTGCTTCGTGCGCCGGCCTCGGTTTTCGACGCTTCTTTGGAGGATCGCTCTTGCGTGCCGCTCGGCGACGGCGAGATCCTTCGTGCCTCTGCCGAATCGATCGCACTGCTGAGCTATACGTTTGTTCGACGACAATGACGAGGGCTTAAGATAGAAAGCTATTTGCGTTTTCGCTCGACGAGCTATCGTCGACAAGTTGACGTGTACCGTTTTGACACGATCTCTTTTTTATGTTTCAGGTGAGGCTCTACATATACCCGGTATATCCTAAGACGCTCTCTGTGGGCAACGAAAGTTGATGCGCGGTGGTGTACGCGCGCCGAGGCGGTAAGACTAAAATAACCGATGGACTCAAATGGACTTTCATTGTAAAATTCACTTTGATACATGGATGCGAGCAGTGACAAGCCGCTGATTAAATATTGATCAGAATACGTACTTGTACCGCTTCTGAATCGATCGCTCCTAATTCGATTAACATGCTTCGAAAAATCCGCTTCCATTCTCAACTGGCATTCATGTAATTTTGACGTTTTACAAAGCTATTTCAATTGCAGCACGCGATTGAACTGAAATAGCTCAGTCGAGAGTGCATATATTATGTGATTGATGAATTAGACAAATTTGATCATTCGAATATTGAAAAGCGGCAGAAAGTCGCGGGTATAAAAAGCACATATTTTTATCCTCGAGCCGCGCGTGAATCGGGCGAAATAAAACAAAGTTAGCATCCCGCGATGAGGTCCCTTTACGAGCTCATCATCGATTCTCGCAGACAAGGGCCACAAATAAAAGCCGCACGTACGCATCATCAAGTCGTCGCAGGAAGGCTCTCTCTCCCTCGGCAGAGCGCAGAGAGAAAAGAAAGAACGTACGGACGAAAGGGAGAAAACAAAGATGAGGAAGAGCTTGATTGGCTAAATTGTCGGTGGGCTTTGTTTTCCCTGGCGAAATCGCGTGTCCGCCGAGCGGCTCTCATCGATCTAGGCCATCCACGGGAATTAAGGGGGGCATCCCTCGCAATTGCCTTTTTTCCGCTCGCCGCGCCTCGAGGGGGTCTCTCTCGCCACCGCCGCCGCCGCCGACGTCTTGGGGAAAAATCAGTGGAGCGTCCTTAGCTCTCTCCACTCTTCTTTCTTCTTCCGTGCCCTCGATCTCTTTCTTCTTATTTCGCGAGCAGCAGCTCCTCAACGACGACGCTGGACGGCCTGCTGCTACGTAGTCGGGCGCAGAAGGGGGATATCGATTATGCAATCAACTTGCTGCCGCCGTCGCTTCTCCAGCTCCTTCTCCGCCTGCTTTCTTGCGTGATACTAATATTTACTGGATTATTAGCAGTTTGTGTCAAACGTTATTTAGCCTCGCGTAAACGTAGAGGACAAATTTATGGAGACGCGAAAATTGCAAAAAGTGAAATACGGCATGATTACCTTACAAGTGGCGCTGCTTTATGCGCAGGAATTAATCATCCGCCGCCGCGCGCGCGTCTTTTCTCCTTCTTCGTGGCTATGCACGATGCTACTTCTTGTTCCTCTCCTCCTCCACCTCTGCCCTCTACCCCGAGCACTCTACCCTTTGCCGCCGCCGTGAAAATTGAACGTGGCGAGAATTGAAAATATTTGTTAAAATTAATTCTCGCGCTAGCGGTGTCTCCTAAATACCTCGTCGGATGTGTCAGCCTGCTCGCATACGACGCACTATTTAATTAAAATCCTAGTTATCGCTCCTACACCAGCGCCTCGTCCCTAAACTCTTTGTTTCGAACAAGTTCGCAAAAATTTGCAAAAAAAAGCTCCGAACTGCTTCCTCTGAAAATCCCTTAGCCCCAACCACCCTCTTTCAGCTCTACAACTTTTAAATCGCCCGAGCATGGAGACGAGGACACTAATGGTAGCGGAGCGGAGAGATAGAGAGAGAGAGAGGACAGTAGAGAATCCCCGCGCAGAATTCGAGCTTTCAGCCGTCGTAACGCCTCCTTCCGCGAAAATCCGTCGAAAAGGCCCTTTCAGACTGCCCGCCAGTCAGTGCTCGGCAGCGGAAGAAAAAGGAGTAGCGTAATACGAAGAAGGCCAATTTCCCGCTGGGGCGCGCATTCGGCTAACAAGGCAAAATGATGAGGCCGCGCTTTAATCGACGGAAGTGTCAGCCCTGCCGGCGTAAAAGCTCAGCGCGGCTGCTTTTTCGCCCGGCCGCGTGTGGGCTCGTAAAAGCGAACTACGACGACGACGGCGACGGGCCGCCCCCTGTATATATGACAGCTTTATCGCGAGTGACGATAAAACGTGAAAGGATGTACAGACACACACGCGCGCGCACACACACTCCAGATAAGAAAGTAGCGAATGACTCGCTCATTAGCTGCGGTTTACCGATATTTCGACTAGTACGGATTTCCGTGAAATGAAAGCGCGCCAGACATACTCTACTGTCTCTCTACTCTCTGTGTCTGTATATCAACGCTTTTCGGAAAAGCTCACGAGCGGAATTGCGTCAGAGAAGATTCTACGAAGGGCGAAGCAAATTGGCGATGTCAAAAAGTACCGGATGTCGCTTTTTTCCTCGAAGGTGCCCCCGTAAACTTTTATTCCGGCGCTCGCGCGCGCGAAAGGGCTTGGATTTAACTTTAATAGCCAGAGTCATTTGCACGGGTTCCGACAATTTTTCGGAGCTTAGTTTTGCGAGGGGAAGCGCTCTCTTATTTCGAGTGCCTCTCTCAATTTTTTTTTCAAGCTTATACCTCGCGTCTCCGAGAGCTTTCACAAGTAAAGATCGAATTTGATTTGCCTCCTTCTTCCGCTCTAGGTGCAGTAGAAACGGTCGCAAAACATGTTTGCAGTCTTTTTACACAAGACGCGCTGCATAATAAGCTGCTCTCGTATGAACAATTTGATCAAGGTATACTGCATTCGAAAAATGCTTTTTCCTTTCGCGCTGCGAGCATAAAGAGCGTAAATGAAAGAAATACGAGAGTATAGAGTCGTGGCTCGAGGAAAATTTTTAAATTTTTTCGCGAAATTGCGAGCGTCTGCTCTGGAAATTAAAAAAAAACGTATTACACATTTCTACGAAGGGAAATCCTTTGATAAATTATACCTTCTAGTGCATTACAGAGAGCGCGAGATTACCTAATTAATTATTCGATTGGTACTGCTATTAATTGAAAGGAGCTACGCTCGCGTAAAATGATATGACGTGCGACATTTTAGCGCCGCAGTCGGGGGGCAAGCGCGCGTGTGTATAATGTGTATAATCTACGTACTCGTGGAATGCATAATAATTTGAATACGTAACGTATTCGCGAAAACTGGGTTAAACGAAGATAAACAGAGCGATATTTTTTTAGAAAACTATATTAAAGCCGCTGAATTCGCAACGAGAGCGCCGGCGGCCGGATGTATAAGCTTGAATAAGCCATAGTCCGTGATAAGTCTCGATAAACATCATATATCCGTTTTAAACGAGCTCCATTATACGCCAGGCTGCTTCGATAATCTGCGCGAAAAACGTGAAATCCTAGCTCCCACAAATCAACATCGTATACTCCCTACCCGTGCCAGGAGTTGCGTTTAATTTTATATTTCAATCCTCCCGCTCGCGAAACGTGCGCCGCAGTCGCCGATTCTAATTACTCGCGGTGCGCGTAGCCGTAATTATGAGGAGTCGAGCGCGCTGCATTTCGAGAGCTGCGTGTGTATATATATATATATATATATATATATATATATATATATATATATATATATATATATATATATATATATATATATATATGTGTATGTACGTATACAGGGCAGCGAAAAAATAAAGCACAGGCGGAAGGGGTCGTGGCGAACGGAGCGTTAAAAAATAATGGATTAGAGCAAGTGGGCGCGCGAGAGAGAGCGAGTGGAGATGCTCCGGTTGCCCGGCACGTGCGTAATTTTAATGACACTCGCGCTCACGGCCCGGTTATTTATTCAGCAAAAACGAGAGTGCGTGACGCTGTTATTTCCGAAAAGAGCCTCTTTTCGCGCGTTGCCCTCTCCAAAGCCTCTGTACATACGCGTCTAGCTTAATGACCGGTTTGCGCGTCTATATCTCATCACTCTCTCTCTCTCTCTCTCGCTCTTCGGGCTTTTCATTTGCACGCAGCCGCGCATAATTCACCGATTTTTGAGAGCTTCTAGTTGATTATTTACGCGCGCCGCGCGGTGGGCTATAGTCTTTTCCCACACAGTTGCGGCTGGCGAACGAACTGCGGTCATTAATAATAATTGACTGATTAACGCGCCGCGTATTTATTACGCGGCGCGGCAGACGCCAGCATTATTATTCGCCGCGCGAGCTTTTTGCCGAGAAAGTTTCTCGTGCGCCGCCGCGCTGGCGTCGTCGTCTACTCGTGTGGGAAAAATAAATGCTGTATAGGAGTCGCCGCAGCGGCTGAAAATTTTCCTCGATGCCGCTGCGTGCGTGTATAGTTTGTCGGCTGGGAACAGCTAATGGATTAAGAAATTTGATTATGCCAGATTGATGAAATTACGACGCGAGCGTCGGTATTGCAGACTGAAGCAATAATTACCACTTTTAATCATAAACTCCCCCTGAGAAGAAGCTATAAGCCTACAGGAGGCGTCGAAGCGGAAACGCGTGCGCGCGCAAAAAAAGGCGACGCGAAAATTTCAGCCTGAGTGCAAAAAGTTCCCCCCAGCCGCCGCCGAATTCGCAAGCAGGGGAATCCCCTGACGCGCGGCCTCAAGTGCGTTACAGGAGGCTCTCGGCCAAGCGACGCGTGAAACTCGTCATGTTGACGGCGCACTGTCCGACTCGGACAAGCGTGACCCTCTCCAGCCGGACGTGCTCGATATTTTTTTTCGCGCTCTGCAGCCACTGGAATTGCCAGTTGGACTGGAGGACGCGTTCGCTGGCTGCTAAAACAAATATTCTGGACGGTTGGCTGCGGACTGCCGAACTGGCCGCAGTCGGGAATTTGATTTTTCATATAGATATAAATTCTTCGCTCAATCGAATCAGCTGAATTAGAACATCAAAGTAGGGGATATCGAACGGGGTGTACACGTGTGTGTGTATATATATATATATATATATATATATTTAATGGTCCGGAAAGATCGATCGCGCATCGCCGAATCGTTGAATATAGCCGCGAGTTGAATTAATTCGATTCAGCCCAAATTTCAGCGAGGTTGTTGTATTGAAAAAAGAAACCTCGACGTCGAGGATTTTATATACGACGATTCATGCGCGCAACGCAGAGGCAGCGGGGCGCAGTAAGCGCATAGCGCGCGTCAGCTAAATACGCTCACGTATACGACAGCAGTTGCAGGCTCCGCAAGAAGCTGCACTCTGCATATCAGCCGCATACTCCGTGCGCCGCGAGGGAGGGCAATGGTTTTAAGCTGACCTCTTCCCGATGCTCTCGCCATACGCTACATAGCTCATCCCGCACACATCCTCGACTTGCTTCTTTCTCACTTCTTCTCGCCGCGCGGCGTCCGTCCCCATTAGGCTGCGTCCACAATTGAGCGTATACGTTAGGGTTTACGTAGAACATAACGTTTTGGGCAGTACTGCCAATCCACTGTAGCAGACTGCAGTTGAAACGAAGGAACACACCTGCTCAAAATTTAACCTATAAAAATGTTTAAATTTGAATTGTATGGTAATAAATTGTAAAATTCTTTTTTCAAATAAAATTATAAAATTTTGTAAGAGAATGTATTATAATAAATTAGTTTCTGATTAAAAAACAAGGTCTACCACTGTCTCAAAAAAGGAAAGGAGAATAAAAAATAATGCACATTTCCAAATGAAAAATTTATTATTATAATTAGTTAAATAGCATAGGCAATGATTGTATGATTATGTTCTTCATTGTATAAGTAAGCGATTAATAGCTTCAAACTGAAAGACGAATCATACGTATTTTATTTTAAAATAACTTGAAATTTTGCTCATGCTAAAATTTTGTCCAGCATACAGTTTATAATTAATTGAACATAGTTTTGACATTAAATTTGGTTTACAATATATTGCTTTAATCTTCAGAAAAGCCATTTTGAATTGATGTCTTGCAAATAAGTATCGATGGCCAGTTTTGTTTAATTGTTCTCTATGACTCTTATTACTATTCGATATTCTTGATGATAAAAACTTTGGGCTAAGTTGTATAAAACATGCTCTAATCTAAAATAATAAACACAAATATTTTATTTACTGACTTAAAAAACTACTGCTGCTATAATAAAAATTATCTACCTAAATGTGTAGCCTAATAAATGATCTGCATAAGGTAAAAAATAAAGAGTTTTTGCTGGTAACTCGCATGCAGCACAAAGTGCAGTTGCTCGCTCTGTAGCTACCATATCTTCAGTACCAGGAGATGGAGGGGCTTCCCTTTGTATCAATAATACAGCTATTTTTGTATTCCTCCCATCTAAGGCCGCTCTGAGAAAAAAAATATTGATTTTTGATCATCCAGAATATCGAATACTAAAGAGTCATAGAGAACAATTAAACAAAACTGCCCATCGAAAAAGAATTTTACAATTTATTACCATACAATTCAAATTTAAACATTTTTATAGGTTAAATTTTGAGCAGGTGTGTTCCTTCGTTTCAACTGCAGTCTGCTACAGTGGATTGGCAGTACTGCCCAAAACGTTATGTTCTACGTAAACCCTAACGTATACGCTCAATTGTGGACGCAGCCTTATCTTTCGGTCTCCGGCGCGCGGCGCTGCACACATCTGTATCATGTGCGTCTCTGTATCGTTTTCCCTGTCCTCTCTCGTCGTTTCCAGCCGCCCGCGTATACATGGTTTATACGTACGTACGGACGTGTATACGTGCAGCAGCCGCCTGCCCATCTAAGCGTGCGCTCTTTGTCTTCCGCCTCTCTCGCTCTATCCCTTGGCCTCCGCTCGGCGCGGCTTTTGCACACTATCTCGTTCGTCTCTTTCGATCGATACCAGAGCCGCGCACACAGACGATGACCCTCTGCTCGACGGATTGTAAAGAATGTATAGAGACGGGCGCGCACGGAGCCGGAATGCTAAGGATTTATTAGGGAGTTTCGCTCGCTACAGCCAGCCGGACACGGTTATGGCAATCGCGTGTCTTTCTCCTGGAGCGCGATTGCAGACTTATCTGAGTCATGAGAATGGAGTCATCGTTGTGGGAACTCGTCGCCAACGCGCGTTCGCCTGCTATAAGTTAACCTTGCGCCTCGCGTGTGAGAATTGAATACGAGAGTTGCTTTTAATTATTGAGCATATGCTGTGCCTCGCCTCGCTTTCGCGCACACACTCGTCGTTTCAATTGCGAGGAATTTCATATTTCTTTACTCCGCGAGGAGGCCTGCGTTGATGTAGAGACGCTGCACGCTTCTTCGCGGGCGGCAAAGCCCTCGCATAAAGTTCAAATCGATTGCGTTCGCTATTACGAGATGGCAGAACGCAGCGTGTACGGTGTTGGAGTTGTGGAGAGAGTTGCGCCGCAAGTAATTTTAAAACATCGATTCAGGCGCTTTTTTATAGAAACATAATTGTGTATACCTAATGCCCGGAAGCCTTGCGCGCAGTTCGTTGCCCCGCAGCGCATAAAAGTAATTTGCCTTTAAAAAACCTCATTTATACAAGTGAGGCAAGGAGAGACGCGAATAAAAAGTACGACTCGGTTAAAATAGTTGGTCGAGCGCCACGATTTTCTCGTCGGCCCTTCCCTGCATACATAAAGGTCTCTCGGCTGCACCGGTGGCTCGGCACATGTGTACCAGCTGGCGTTAAAATTTCATTACTCGTAGAAGAAAATAGATGTATGGAATCGGAGTCACCTGCTTCTTATTTTCAACCGCGGGGCAAATCAATGATTTGTTCGTTCGAATAATAGAAGATAAAAAATAACATTTCATATTTTATGTCGCTATATCGATCCTCGGCTAGATACTGAAATAGCGTGTACTAAAACAATACAAAACTTTTTGTACCCGTCACAGCCGCAAGATGTGGCACCGCAATGACTGAACATGGCAGGTTCGAATGAATATATGATATTGCAGCTGATGCTTATGTTATATTGTTGGAATACGCCGAAAATGTGTACACTTTATGCACGCACACACACAAGTACAGACACACACATACAGCTACAGACTACAGCGTACAGAGGCCCAAGCAGAGAGGGTCCACTACCTGGACTTTATTGCACCCCCGCCGGACTTAAGCCCCCCAGCGCAGCAGCGCAGCAGCGCGTCAGTTCCAGTACGGACACGACCAGAGCAACATACCGAGCAGAGCATTCAATCATACATACAGTTATTCTAAATATTCAGTTATTCAGTCTTGTACATCTTTTTAATGTCACAGACGCACACGTCTGCAACGCGAGCTGCGAGACGAGTCAGCGATAAGAGTCCGCAGAGCCGTACTACGATGCATAGCGTCCGAATGCATCGTAGACGTTAGCTCAGTGGTTAGAGCTCCCGCTTGTTAATCTCGGGGTCCGCGGTTCAAGCCCGCGTCTACTCTTTTTCGCTTTTCGACTCGTCTCCTCTCCGTCCGTTACATTAATCATTGTTAAATAAATAAAGTATCCTTATATTTGTCACATACTTCACGCATATTCCTGATATTCCAACATATATCTTCGATATTTCACGAGCGATTTAATATCGGGCTCGCGCACGCGCGCACGAAATACTTGAATGATAAAAAATGACCAAAGCGGAAAAGTATTAACAAGCGGCGTTCTCAAGTTAATGACCGCAATGGTGCATCGATTTCGGTATGTTCCAGCAAACACGCGCGATTCACTTCCCTCTGAGGGAATCCCCCGATGGCAGCGGTGCAAGATTCCATGTACCGCGCGGAAGGCAGAGTAGCATTCTTAAAACAGCGTATAGAATCCCCGAGACAGATAGAAACGTATCCCGTCGCGCGCGAAGAATAAAAAGGCGAATCCCGCCGAATGAGAAGAAGAGGAAGCAGAAGAAGCAGAAGAAGAAACGAGAGCAAGACAGAAAATCGAGAGAAAGGCAAAACCATGAAAGTCGATACGATACTTCAGCACCGCTGCTGGTACTGCTGGAGTGTATATCATCTTTCTCCCAGATGCCATTTCGTATATATCCCGCAAGTGGGTAGCAGATGCAGGCCGGTCTCGATTTTCCTTCGCTCTCTCTCTCTCTCTCTCTCTCTCTCTCTCTCTCTCTCTCTCTCTCTCTCTCTCCAGGCGCGTCTTCTCCCACGCTAATAAGGCCCCGACCGCGCCGCGTATTCGCGATGTACATGTATACACGCGCGTGTAACGCTTATATAGCCGCAATCGGAAAACTTGCGGAGTACGCGGAATGCGCTCGGGCGAGCGCAAGAAAGAGGGGGAGAGACTCTTCTTGCGCGATACCGTTGCTGCTGCTGCTGCTCCTCCTCTTTTCAGTCTCTTTGGCGCTGTTGCCGCTGCTTTTTTGGACGACGTCTGTATGGCTTTATCATATCCTGTTTTTGGACCCAAGTGCCTCTCTGGGAATATCAAGATAGCGATCGTATACACATGCGCGACAATTTGATATTGTCTCTCTGCCGTCGACGTCTGTTTATTGAAATTCCTAGGCCAACGGAATGCTCCTTGTAAAATTAGGCTATCTTTCGCGCGAAAGGTTTTTAATAAAAGTATACACTCTCTGGCATAGACGCGTGCATTAGATGCGTTCCCGGAAACATTTTTTGCTTTCAAACGAACCTGCAGTAATAACATTCGAAATCACGACGAGAGGAGAAAAGAAAAATCTAAATTCGTTCGTGTCTCTCTCTCATATTCGTGTCGTTGCCGGCAGATTGCGCTCGGCGCGCTTCCCTACTCATTCGCCGCCACCGCTCTCGGCTTTATCGCGCAAAATCGATTTCGAAGCGGCCAAGGCGTTTGGGAGCTTCCTTCTCCTTCGGAATGCATCGCAAGGAAATTTCGAAAGAATGGCGAGGTACTCGAGCTCACGTGTCGTTTCGTCTGATTATCTGATTGAATTGATTTGAACGATCGAGTCTGACTCCTGCGTGCAGGAAAATATTGCATTCTTGCAGTAATTGCAAATGCTATATACAGCATGCTTTTGAGCGCAATAAAGCCAAGTAACCCGAGTTTTTTCAAATATTCTTTGAATCTTCAAATTACACGAGGGATTCGAGGGGATTTGAATATTCCAATATTTCGAATAGTCACGCGGAGAATTCGCACTTTCGGAATTTTCAGAATATGCACGTATACCGTGTGTGCGCGCGTGGGGATATTCCGTATTTTGTTCGATTCGATATACCTTTTTCGGAAAGCGAGGCACAAAGGACTTTGCAGAAGCTTCATCACAACGGCCGGCGAAATAATCGGAAAAAAGGCTGCGCTCAAAATTACAAGAGTCAGTAATTAGGCCAGAATTGCAGTCGAAAAAGGCCTAAAATGCGCGATCGAATTGAGCAGCCCTATTGAAATTGGCTCCGAGCACGCGCTGCAGCGAGGAAAAAGCTCCTAAGTTGTATACACGCAACGATCTATATGTAACATGCGAATCTCCTTGTATTCTCCGCCGGCAACAAAAGCGTTCATTTAAAAACATCAGCTCGGAAATGGGTTTGCCGGCGCGCATACACGCGTTTAAACTGCAAACAAAAGGCACCCTTTTTCCTCGCAGCGCGACCTTGCATCAGCGAGAGCCGGCTCGCTCGACAAAAAGCGACGACGGCGGCAGCGGGAACGCAATCCTCCGATATGGATTTATCGAAAAAACTAAAAAAAGCCGGCTGAATCAAAACCTGTCCCGGCTGTACTCTGCCTCGGTGCGCTGCTGTATAATACGTAGCTGTACACACGACTGGACTCGGCACCGCGCTCTCTGAAAGTGACGAGTTTTCGCGTCGCCGGGTTATATCTGCAGATATCCTCGCTCACGCGGCTCGCTGTGTAAGTAAAAGAGCCGTATAGAAGTGTTGATGTATACCACTGCGCACAGGCGGGAGCATTTTTCTTTTCACTCTCGACTCGACGGACGCACACGTTGGATAAAAGCCGAAAAGAGAGGCTGTCTCTCTCTATCTCTCTCTCTATCTCTCTCTCTCTCTCTCTCTTTCTCTCTCTCTCTCTCTCTCGTCCGTATATAAATATAGGGAATGGGCCGAACGGTTCGTCCGACGCGGGAGATCTGCCGCTGGATAATGGGATTTTAATTTCAAAGGTAATTCGCGGACTCGTCGTGGGCGTACGTCGCTCGATCTCAAAGAGAATTTATTCTCCGTCTGGACTCTGCCGTGTGTATCTCTGGTGTGACTAATGGACACAGCGTACCCCCTACAGAGAAGAGGCGTTTTGGCTATATTTTGCACAGCAATACACCTCAGGAGCATACCACGCATTGCTATTGATTTCAATAAAAATGCCCAATCCAATTTTACTCGTGTCGCGCGATTGGTTCGATAAGAGGATTGTGGCTTCTGAAAAACAATGTTCCAAAACAGCAATCCCGCGAATTTGTTTCAATATTCACAACACCTTATTATTACAGCGTCGCGACGAATAAAACATCGCGTTTCATCGAGGAGGAACAAAGCTGCACACTCTTGCGTACGAGTGGGGGAGGGAAATCGGTGGAACCGCGCATAACGAACTAAAAATTCTGGGTTTCGCGTAGACTATTGCGTGTAACACACACGGCTTCGAGCAACGGCGCTGCATACAGCGACAGCATACAGGGATAAAAAAAACACAGAGAGCTAGAACATAGGGAATCCGAACAAACCGACAACTGGAGCGCTTCCGGTGTTTGTAAAACAATTCCTTTTTTCCTCTGGCGCCGGGCTCGCTTTCTCCTCTCCTATCTCCGCACTCTCGGCCCTTGTCAATATTTTTCCGTACTACGTGTACGCTACGTGTAAGCTCGGCCCGCGCATGTGCGAGAGCGATTGAAAAGCTCGGCGGGCATTGTATGCAAGCTCCCTTGTGCTGCGCACCGTGACAGATCTTTGACGTACTCGCCTTCGGCATTATGCAAGAATAATACGATTAAAATCTTGCTCCAAAAAAAAAAACGAGCAGTATTGCAGCCAAACAATTTGCGCGAGATGACGAGGTATGAAGGCCGGGCCTCCACAGCCGCGCACACGCGCGTCTGCCTTGATCAAACAAAGCAGCAGCGAGCGCTAGTCCAAAGTGCAAGCAGACGCGAGTCCAGTCACGTCGCATCCATTCAATTCGATATGTGCGGCGCGCGACGGCCGGCCGATTCGACGATTGCCCGTCGAGAGAGAGAGAGAGAGAGAGAGAGAGAGAGAGAGAGAGAGAGAGAGAGAGAGAGAGAGAGAGAGAGAGGGAGAGAGAGCTGCCGCGCTCTGTCCGATGGTCAGCGCGCGGCGGCGTTTTGATCGCGGCCGACTCGAAAATCATCGTAAATCTCGATTAATACCACGAGCGGGCGCGTTCGCGAAATTCGCATGCTAATTTGCCGATAACGAATGTAGATGTCCCGAGGTCCGCGCGCCGCTTGACGTTTGTCGCCCGGCGGCCTTTGTGTATGCGTACACACTGCATCCTTTGCCAAAGGGGGTATAGAGGAATTTTACGATTTTCGCTGCGCGCGCGGGGCCCTGTCGGGGCAGTAAACGCCCGGGCTATGGCTTTGACTATTTATGAGCCGGAGCTGCGGGAGCAGCTCATGCGTTTGTCGCTGCTACCCGCTGGTGGGATATCGGCGAGATTCCTTCGCGCGCTTTTCATGAATGCGCGCGCGCGCGCAGGCGAGCGGTTATTGCCGCCTCCGCCCCCCGGATTTTCGGCCAAACGAGTCTCAGCTATTTTTTTTTTCATACCCGATCCCGGATTCGCGCTGGCTGATGATTGCGTATCTCACGCGCGCGGTATCCGTGTGTGTGTGCGTGCGCGTGTGTATCTGGTTTTGTTTGTAGTGAAATATACCTTTTTGCCACGGACTGCATTGTTTTTTTTTTCACATTGCCCGCCGTTTGTTTTGCGCTATTTTTGGCAGCCCCAACAGCCAAGCGCCCGGGTGCGCCCCCGTGCCTGGAACAACAAACTTTTCTGGCTTCATTTCAATTTGAAGATTTTTACTGCTCCACTGGAGATTATATTGCAAGCGAACAGTTTTCGAAACGCGAAAAAAAGTTGAAAGCAGGCGCAGTTCGACCAATGACTAACTTTTTTTCATTTTGGCTCTTTGCAATTGGGTCTAATAACTCAGATGCCATAAATGGCGAACGAAAATAGGATGGAAATATAATGAAACTCAATAAGAGAGAAGCGTCGAGAGCCGTGTCGTATTTCACGAAGAATACGACGATCATCTCTCTTCATCAGTCCAATTTTTCAATCCCCCGCTTACTCTCCTTCCGCGATCAGCCCAACACTAAAAATAAAATCCTAATTCGCATTCAGCACTCGAGAGGATCCGCGTAAAAAACGTAATTACTCGTTCTCGGAATCACCGGCTCTCCTGTTGCCGACAAAAGACCTCCGATTGAAAAATCAAAGTGTTCAAACATTTACCCGATCGTTGAGAATAGGATTAAACGAAGATATACCTTTCTCTCCGCTCTCCTCTCGGTTATAGCAGTGAGAGAAAAATGTGGAGCCATAAATTTTACTCCCGAGCCAATTCATCATTGAATTGAATTTTGATAAAAAGAAATTTCAGCGCATTTCGGTGCGCGGGTATACGTAATCCCCAGGGCAAAGAAATGAATTTCCCGATACGTAATTTCCCGCTATATAGCCCGGCCGGTACGCGATCGATGGGCCGCTATTGCTCCGCTCTCCTTTTGCCGATTGCGTATCCCGCGATATTCCAATAAATGCTGAAATACAACAATCAAACTCGGTTCGAACGCGTGCAATGTAATCATCAATGCAAGCGCGAGCGTACACCACGGCAACGAGATGCATCTCGGCGGCTAGCCGCAGAGAGCGCAAATAAAGCTTTCAATCATCCTCGCGTTTTTCCAAGTATATGCCCCTTTCATCCTTTGGCCAATCTCGGTGGAAAGTTGTTAGTTGTTATTAAGTCGTCTCTTTCCCGGCTCTGAACTTCTCCTGCTCTCTTTATCTCGCTTCGGGATTCTTATCAGGGCGCTGTCCGCCCGGATAAAGTAACCTTGGCGAGGGAAGAAGAAGAGGCCGGCTTAAAAAAGGAGAAGTCGGCCGAAAGAAGGAGGAAGGAAGTTACCGACTCTCTCCAGAAGCCAAAGAGTGAGGGAGGGAGGGGGGTGGGAGGGGCTAATTAGACGAAGGAGTGGAGTAATTCCACTTTTGAAACGAGTAAAAAAAGCTTTCCTCATTCGCCTCGGGGGCGTCCGTTCGCTTTTTGTTCGCAGGTGCGGAAGATGTATTCAGGTTCACCGGCAACGAGACCCACACAGACTACTTTCGGCTTATGCTCAGAGACGGCAGCTATCTACTCGTCGGCGGAAGGTAAATACATGCATACATTATTACACGCGCGGAGAGCGGGGGAGAGATGTGTGCGGTGGCGCTGTGCCTCGCTCGCTTCCTTCCAGCATCGCCGCTAGATTATGTGCCTGCTTTACGTGTATAACGTACGGACGCTTTAATTAAAAAGTACGTCGGTCCTTCTTGGATTTATACTTTCTTTATCGCGTTTCAGCGCCGCGGGCAGTCGATCTCGCCGTTCTTTTACCGTTCGAACTTAACACTTCGGTGAGCTCCGACTTTTCGCGAGGCGAATTAAAAGAAAATCAACGAAACCGCGCAGAGCCAGCGAATATGATCAAACAGGCCAATCACGCTCCTCGCGTTCATCGGCGCGCACGCATCGTTAAACGTCCCGTCCGTCCGACTACGAGAGAAAGCTCAATAATCGAACGGCACCCCCGTTCCAGCGGCAGCAGCAAAGCTCGCGTACACAATGCTGCGATAACTAGGCCCCGGCGTTGCGCACGCATTTTTAATAACCCTCGTCGTCGCCCTCCTCGACTCGCGCTGAAGGCGCGATAATCAGTCCATACACGCGGCCAGCGCGCACCGCTGGGGGGGGGGGGGCATAATCACACGCTGCACGAATGAACTCCGATATCGCAAGCTCGATCGACGCCGGTCGACGGCATTGATCGGATTACACTAATTGCTCTCGTCGCCGCCGATAATTAACGCGGCAACTCCTGTATCTTTCCGCGCGCGAGCGTGTCTGCCTTGTACGCAAGAGGGATGGTGGCATTCTCGGCTTATGATGCTCGCTCGTGAAGATATTAAACGTCGGCAACCACCGAGGCCGCCGCCGGCACTGCGAGAGCAGGGGATCCTTTGATCACAAGGCTCGCGACTGCGCGCGGATTTCAGCGGTGCGCGCAGCTGCTCGCGACGCTCTTTGGGAGCTAGAGTACGCCCCCGCGCGGGTGATAATTGTTGTTGATTTGCGCTTTTTTCGAAGTCCAGAGAGTACATCGTCGGCTATAATCGCGTTATGGACGTTAGAAGGTCGTTATCCGCGAGCGCGCGTCCAATCGCAGGCGTATAAATTGTCAGATCAGCAAATTGCCAAGTCGTCGTTGGCGTATCGCCTGACAAATCACGCCCCGGAATAATGTATAGCTTCGGCGCTGCCGGCGAACGGTCGGGCGGGCCATTAAAAGAACAGCATCGATCAATTAAAAGTCGGAAGCACGTCTAATCATTATCAATTCCGCGCGATCGAAATCGAGCGCCCGCAATTAGAGTGGCGGGCAACGCTGGAATCTGATTAAATCGTCAAGCTATATACTTCTGCTGCTGCCGCCGTCGCCGCCGCTGCTGATGCGCTGCACCTCTCAATTATTCCACTGCGCGCGATCGAAACTTGTCTACACCGGCTGCCGACTGCAGTTCTCCCTATTTATTCCTTCGTCGGTATCTCTCTAATGCGAGTTTGTCATTCGGGTCACCGCGACGAGCGAAGAACTAAACAAACTCTTTTGTCACGCGTGATAGTAATATCAGATGCGGATATGATGAAATTACGAATCCTTATTACCCGTCATTTCTCAGTTATGCTCATGCGACGAGGCGTTAGATGGGATTATAAACGGCAAACCCAGTAATTAGACGGGGTTATTCATCGAGTGTAATACCGCGCTCGACACCAAAGTGTCGGTCTCTCATAATTGTCTATATATTATTCTTGATAACTGACGCGAAACGCGAATCTGTGCCGCAACAGGAACCTGGTGCACAACCTCAGTTTGACCGACCTGACGGAGCAGCAGCGTCTGACGTGGTATTCGCCGGACATGGACGTGAAGATGTGCCAGATGAAGGGCAAGGACGACGAGGACTGTCAGAACTACATCCGCATCCTGGCCAAGAGTGGCAGCAACAGCCTCCTCGTCTGCGGCACCAACGCGTTCAAGCCCATGTGCCGCAACTACGACGTGCATCCCGGCAACTACAGCATGACCAGCGAGAAGTTGGCCAAGGCCCTGTGCCCCTACGACCCGCAGCACAACAGCACCTACGTTTATGTGGACGGCGAGCTCTTCACGGGGACCGTCGCCGACTTCACCGGAATGGACCCGATAATTTACAGGGAGCCGCTGCAGACCGAGCAGTACGACTCCATGAGTCTGAACGGTGAGTATGAATAACGAAACGATTCTCTCCGTCTCATCTCCATGCCCCCAATCCAATAAAGCTGTAATTTCGGAATATTGGAGTAGTAGAAATTGAGTTAAAAAATGCCGTCTTTTCCGAGTTAAATTGTATTTTGAAATTTAAATGATTACTCTCTGCTTCTACGTAAATGTAACTTTTATTCGCTGCAAAATGCACGGAATACGGAAATAGCTGAGAAAATAATCGGACGGATGCGAGTTAGGTGAGATATCGAGTTTGCAATTCGATATCCTTGTTGCTTCGCATCTCTGCGTACAGATTAAATCATCGATTTTTTATTTCGAACGCCGGCTAATCACAAGGGAAAAAAATTAATCAACGTCGAAGCAGATAAACGACTTTTCACGTTCAGTATCTCTATTTTTCGTCTAATCTCTTACTTACTCGCGTTTCCTCCCGCTCACCCTTTCTTCCTCTATTACCGCTCGCCAATTAGCGTCAATCGCGAATGATCCTCGAGAATGCCTAATGGGAAAAGTTTCTCGAACACTGGATTAACGACCCTGTTCACCTTTTAATCTAGAAAACTACGGAGATACTTTTATCCACTTTTCGAATCCCGACTTGATACCTTGACACCGCCTCCTCGTTGCTTCTTTCTCTCTCTCTCTCTCTCTCTCTCTCTCTCTCTCTAACTGTATATCTCTCTCTGTCTCTTTCCTCTTTTCTTTTGTCGAGCCACGCGAGATCGACCCATTTTTCCACGTCTCATCCGCGAAAACTTTACTTTCCGCGTCGATCGCGCGTTAGTCGAATACTGTATACCATCGGGGAAATGGAGTAAATTCAAATGCGCTGTACGCGTTATTCAAATTTGTTTACCATTTATATACGTATACGACTGCGACGCTAGCTGACCTAATTTCTCCGCATCTTCTCTCTTTCAGCACCAAATTTCGTGAGCTCCATGACGCAGGGTGACTTCGTGTACTTCTTCTTCAGGGAAACGGCCGTCGAGTACATCAACTGCGGCAAGGTTTGTTTCATTTGCATTGATCATTTGTATTCATAAGTGAGAGAGGATATCCGCTCTCTTTCTCTCGGCTGACGCGGCTTCCTCATGAAAATTCAAACAAGTGGGCGGCGGTATTCTTTTATTAGACGTGCAGCTATACGAAAAATTGCCCGAGCGAAATCTCGAAATTATGCAAAGCGCAAGCGTGAAGAGGAAATGCCGCTGCCATTTTTCTCTTGTCTCTGAATATTCCGCACGCCCATTTAATTCGGCTGCGAATAAAAATTCGATCTCGCATGACCTGCGATGTGTCGAGTGTGAGGCGAAACGATTAATGACGCTTTCCCCCTCTGCCCTTGATTACAGGCGGTCTACTCGCGAGTGGCGAGAGTCTGCAAATACGACCGAGGCGGGCCGCACCGTTTTCGCAATAGGTGGACGTCTTTCCTTAAGTCTCGCCTCAACTGCTCCGTGACCGGAGACTTTCCATTTTACTTCAATGAAATACGTAAGTTTATCGACAGCTGGACAGTCTGTGTGTGTGTGTGTGTGTGTGTGTGTGATCGAGCACCGCGCCGACGTATTACGATTCCTTTCCAACTCGCTACAAGTACGTATCGGGCGTAAAAGTGGCGCCTTTGTGCTTTATATGCGATTGTTATCGAGTTTTTCAATTTAAAAAAAAACTCGCCGTACAACTTTTTTACACGCGACAGTTCTGTCCGCGCTCGTGCGTGGAAATTCCAAACTTCAAATATACTTCTTTTCGATTTCTCGAGTGCTGTTGTTTCGCAGTTTTATACGTTTAGAAGGGTCGAAGAAAGTTTCACCTTGTGTACTAAAAAGTTTGCATCGTCGCGCTGAGGGCTGTCTGAGGGACGGGAAAGACGTATCCCCCGGCAGTCAAAACGTTACGATGCGCGTTGGGCTCCGGAAAATCAAACGATATGTTATGCTTTCGAATGCAGAATCCACGACGGAGCTGATATCGGGCGTCTACGGCGGCGTCTCGGCCCAGTTGATCTACGGCACATTCACCACGCCGGTGAACAGTATCAGCGGCTCGGCCGTCTGCGCGTTCTCGCTCCAAGACATCGCCGACACGTTCGAGGGCAACTTCAAGGAACAAAGCGCCTTGAACTCCAATTGGCTGCCGGTGCAGAGCTCCAAGGTGCCCGACCCCAGACCTGGACAGTGCGCCAACGACTCGAGGACCCTGCCGGACTTGACGCTGAATTTCATCAAGAGCCATTCGCTCATGGACGAGTCGGTCAGGAGCTTCTTCGGGCAGCCCATTGTCATACGCACCAGTTTCCAGTGAGTGCAATCAATATTTTCATTTGCTCGTTTTGTTTCATTTATTTTTTACCAGCAAATTTTTACCAGTTACGAGTATCTCGGGGAATTTTAGAAAAGGTAACAAATTGAGAAAACAAACATTCGAACAGCAGCACGCACTATCGATATTGGCATGCCGTGCAAGGGGGGAATTTCGTTGCGTTTTCCCGGAACAGAGATATTCGCGAATTAAATAAATGTTTGCCCTTTCAGTATGCTTTTCGAAATCATACAGCAAAACTTTGTAAAGGCTTTTCGATATTCATGGATTTTTCGAAAGCAAACATCGAAGTGCAATCGCATAAAAAACACCCCTCTCCTGTCCACAGCTATAGATTCACGCAGATCACGGTAGACCCGCAAGTGAAGACGCCGGGGGGCAAGACCTACGACGTGCTGTTCATCGGCACGGATAACGGAAAGGTAATCAAAGCGGTCAACGCCGAGTCCGCCGACTCGAAGGACAAGGTCAGCCCGGTGGTGATCGAGGAGATACAGGCGTTCCCTGCGACGGTGCCGGTGCGTGGCATCAAGGTTGTCAGGGCGACGCAGGCCGGCGACGGCCTCGAGGACGGTCGGCTCGTCGTCATCGCCGACAGCCAAGTTCAAGCCCTCAGGCTACACCGTTGCTACAGCGACAGAATACTCTCCTGCGGTGAGTGTTTCCGAGCCTCTCCGAAATCTAGATGAATTACGAGTTTTTGTTACACTCCCGTGACTCTGGAACGTTGATGAAACAATATCGCGCCTCGGCTGTATTTTTATTGCAATTTTAGGAACTCGCTGGAATAACGCGGCACGGCACGAGTTTGAAAGCAATCCGAAATGCAAGTTTTCGCCAAGCTTCATTGCCTCCATTGAAACAAGTTTCGGTTCACGCGCGGGCGCGCGCGAGCTCTTCGTAATGCGAAAACAATAGAACGCTGTGTATCCGGAGCGCTGGATTTATTCGGCGGAGTATTACAAAAGTTGACTATTACGAAACTCTCTTAAGAAATGATTAATTCAAATTTATGCCTTCCAACGTCGTGCTCGTATTGCTTTAATCCGTCTAGTTTTCGGAAGCGCCAATCTCGGGCGGTTTCATTGTTTTCTGTGAATACTACGAATCTACAACAAAATTACCATCAGTGAGAACGCACAACGATGATTCAACGATCCGATTTGTTTTTGCAGGCGAGTGCGTGGCGTTGCAGGATCCGTATTGCGCTTGGGACCGCGTGGACGGTAAGTGTCGTGCGCTGGTGGGCCCAGTTGCGACGGACGCGAGCCGTTTCCTGCAAAGCGTTGCCACGGGGCTTCACGCCTCTTGTCCGCCCGGCAAAAGCATGAACAAAGACGCCGGTAGCGTCGGTGCCATATCGGCTAACCAGAACAAGTTCCCCCAGGACTCGATGGCCTCGAACAAGGAAGGCCAAGGTGGCGAGATCATCAATATTATGCAAGATGAGGAGCAGAGCAATTCCGGTGAGTTCTTATTGCTACTTCGAGACGTCTCGTCCCTATGGAAGACCATCAGAGTTAAAGGTATGCCTTGATTATTTTCCTTCAGGTCCAGAAGTTTCGGCGGCTGATTCGCCCCCACCGCAGTACTCCGTTGAGACGCTGGTGATGGCAGTTGTGGCAGGCGCCTTGGCAGCGCTTCTCGTTGGCTTCACTGCCGGTTACTTATGCGGCAGAAAGTGCAGAAAAGATGAAGACGACAACATGCCCTATCCCGATACGGAGTACGAGTACTTCGAACAGAGGCAGAACGTCAACAGGTTCGTTTCAAGCTGCTCTGCATTCGAATCAACGAATAGTTTTATATTTCACTCGACTGACCTTGGCGCTTGTTGAAAATTGCAGTCGCCTCGCACCGGAGCCCAAGCTCCTGCCCCAAGAAGAAGTGACGTACGCGGAACCAGTCCTGGTACCCCAGCCGCCAAAGATGCACTCGCCCAAGGGCACGATGCGCAAGCCTCCGCCAACTCCGGCCGAGACGCTGTTCCAGTTCCCGGACGGCTACGGCTACAGAGGCCCGACCGGTCGGGCCGACAACTTCGGCACGCTGCGCTCGCACCAGGGCGACCAGGCCTACCGGCGCCAGGATGGCTTCGCCACGACGCGCAGCGTCAAGAAGGTTTATCTCTGAGAAACGAGCGAGGAGGGGGGATGTAATGCAGCAGCTGCGGCAGCCGCAGCGGCGGCTCAGGCTGCGGCCGCTCAGGGCCGCCATCGCAGTCTGGGCAGGCCCGCGCGCAGCCAACACCGCCAGCAGCAGCAACAGGCGCAGTCGGGCTCGAGAAATAACGGCGGAAATAACAGTAACGGCAGCTCGTCCCACAGGTCGGGCAGTCATCATCATGGCCATCACCAGGGTCACTCGACTCGTGATTTAGCACTAGGTAAGTCCTTTTGTCGCAATCATTGCGTCATTGTTCTTCTTCTCTGAGACTCGGATGATTCGATGAGTGTATGTCTAACGAGCGTGCGCAATGTTTGCAGGTGGCCGTGGAATCGAATCGCCGTCACCGCCGTCAAGCATGTCTTCGAGCTCACCGTCGCCGCCCTCCTCCTCGCCGTCACCCACCCTCGTGCCACTGGGTGGCAATGGCAGTCAACCCGGCCAGGGTAGCAATAACATAATCCAGGGCAACAATTCGCCGCCTCCGCCCACGCCGCCCTGCAGCTTCATCTATCGGTCATAGTGCCAGCAGGACAACTATGACGACGAAGCAGCAGCTCCGGATGCGTCCGAGCCGGGGATGATCGATCATTATTGCCGCGACGAGTGTCCCTCGTACGCGTTCGCTGACACTACTACTACTAATACTAATAATAATAATCACATCGCGCATCGCTGTATGAGCCGCGGTTGACTTAATCACTTGTTTTCGTTTTGTCCATGCGCTGAGCCGGGTGTTTGGTCGAATTGCGCGCTCATTCATCATCCGGATGGACAGACGCACATTAGTGCGATTATTAGTCTGGAGATATTTTTTAAAAAGGAATTGCGATTTCATCACTCAATTTTCGCGTTAACGTACCTATTAACTTTCAAAGTTTTGTAAATATAACAAATACTCTTTCTTCGTGAATTCCTGCATTTTTGAAGAAATATTGCTTTCATCGTTCGACCAAACGCCGACTCAACTTTTAATCGCGTATATGGAAATATACGCGCTTTATGTTTGTATCTCTCTTGGATGTGCTCTTATCGACGATGGAAAAGTCATTTGTTATCGACAAAATTTTAGATGTGGAGTATTTAGGCCTTTCTGCTAGAAATGAAAAAATTTGTTTTTTACTCATACGAAACTTGTAAATTATAATGAACTTCTTTCGTCGATAAGCCGATTTTAAATATCATCAACAAGCTATGCATCGATAAATGAAAGTCATGGGATTTTTGATTCGTACTGCAATTTGTAACGATGAAAACAAATTTAGTACTGTTGAAGTCTTTAAGAAATTGACTTTTGCATTCGATCGATCATAAGCTGATATTACTGCCACATTGAGAGTTTTAACCGATGCTCCGTTACGAAGATCGTAAGGGTCGTGTTTGATCATTTATGATGTACATTTTTTTATGCCGGTGATTTATCTAATTTATACCGTAGCTTCGAGTTTAAGAATACAAAAGCAATTAGCGAAAGTATTTAGTAACTGATAACTGCCAAACATGCATAATCACGATAGGTTTTTTTTTGTAATTATACGTTATGAATGATTGAGCAATGATCCATTGCATAAACCGTTTCTCGCAATACCGTGATCTTAAACTTGGAGCTTCAATTTATTACCCCTTTTCTTAATTTTGAACTTCCTCTTCGTTTTAATAAGTGCGTATTGTTGATAGCGATGTGCAATTTATAATAGGTTCCAAAACTAAGATTATTGAGAATCTTTATTGCTCCGCACGAGCTCGAGATAAGTACATATTATTAATCGCATTCGCTGCGTTCGGTCGCTTCGAGAGCGTGACTTCGACACTTCAAAAAAATTGTATAATATGAAAAATTGTACATTAACGCTTAAGAATTAATTCCTTGTATCTTAGATTACCTATATAAATATAAATATATAAATATATATATGAATGACTTGAAGTGTCTGGAGACTCTCTCGAGGGCGACGTGTTTTCTTTACGAACGACAGCGGATAGATCCCGAGAATAATAAAAGTGAAAAAGTAGCCCAGATGCGGCCTTTTTTATCTTCGACTGCCAAGTTTACGCGTGCGAATGCGGTGCAATAAACCTTCTCTTTTTGCGAATCTCCTTGTTGGGGAGCAGATAAAGAAGCGCAAGCCTTCGCTGACAAAACAAAAGAAACAGATAGAGAAAGAAAGGTGGAAAGATGGAGGAAGAGGACGAAGGAGCTCACGAAAGCAGGCCATCGTCATTTTACGACACCTCCGCGCCCTTAGTATGTAATTTTTAGCGGAAGTTTGTTGAAGGACGCAAAAAAGTGAGCAGAGTGACAGATATAGCCATGCTAAGTAATTGATCGATTGATTATAAAATTAGGCTTAATATAAAAACAGTTATGTATTGATAAGAATTAAGTGAATGCAAAAGTAAACAGTAATCTCCACTTTTTTATTATTATTATTATCGCCTAGTTATGCCGCGACTTGACATGTCAATTAACGCTGAAAATCGACGTCGCGAAAAAAAATTTTTACTAACGGCGACAAATATTTTTCTGAGCCGAGTACGACTCTTGAGTCGCTCCTGCTTTGCATGAAAAAAAGGAGAAATCGCACGAATGGAAAAGCCGTTTAGTCGAGAGATTTATTTTCTTTGTACTTGCGATGAGTTTCGATGGATTTCGCTTCGACATGTCAAGATGTGTCGACAGATTTTTAAAGCCAAAGTGTGTTAATGACATAAACTATATTCCGATAAGTCCGGGGACTTGCGTATTTATATTTGCGTTGAATAATATTATTTTGTTGTATTAATTTTAATAATCTTTCATTCTGAAAACCAACTGATGCGTTTATTATTGTGAATTAAGTTTATTGATCTACAAGGTCTCATTGTCGGTGTGCAATCGTTCGTAATACTGATAAAACGTAAAGCGCTTTCTTGAAATATGGGCTAAACATCTTGACATTCGCATGATTCGTAGATTTGTGTTGTATAAAAACGTGGAGATTGCCCACGTTTTATGGTTTATTTATTTCATCTAAGCTATTAGGCTTGCTTAGAGCATGATGACTAAGTGAAAGAATGAAAAACTCGAGCGATAGGCCGAAAGTGGTCCGATAAGAAATAAGTAAAAACTGAAATTCCATATAATAAACTTTGAAACATCCATTGACTTGTTATCGAAATATCCAAAGGTTGATACTTAGTTTTTGTACGTTTCGGAAACGCGCGTTTCGAACACTCGCATATATACGTAAATAGTTGAAGGAGCGAGTGCAAGAGAAAGAATGAGAGTGTTCGTCTTAAGATTTTTTGAGATCAGAGCAAGTGAGGCTTGATATGTACATAATAATTACACATATATTATTATAAAAAAACCTTATACTACATCAGTTACGAGTTATACGAGAGTGAGGGAAATGATAAAGAAAAACGAGTAAGAAAAAACGAAAAATTAGTCCATCTATTCTGGGCCGGATGGTGCATGTAGACATCTATCTTAAAGTGCTTCTTATTTCAGTGTGTTTAGAAGTAACGCATATGTGATATATTCTATATGACGAGATGTTTTTCTAGGCGAACGGAAGAAAAGTTTGTGGAAGAGGATGATGTGACGGATTTTTCTTTTAAAAAATCTTACTGACGCTCTCTTTGGGTAATTTTTCTTGGGACAAAATTTTTCTTATAATAAATCTACATTGATTGCAACAGTTTATGGGACGTTTACAATAAAAGGAAAGTAATACGCATTTCAAGCTCTTCTGTTTACGGCTCGTATTTTTTAAAAATAAATATTAACGATTATCATAATATGAGATCACCTTGTAATATTAGCATAAAAATGCGTTAATGCATTTGAATTTCAAACGTAGATGTTTAACGAAAGATCAGGAATGATTCGATTTGAAAACAGTAGAGCTTGAGTACGTCTAACACGAATAAATATCTAAAACACCACACAGTAACACACGCATCTCTTATACAACTGCAAATTTGCAGTTATAGAGTTGTTGCGAAATGCATGCATCGGCTACGCTCGTCCGCAACAACGATTTAAATAGAACAAACAAAAAATAAATGATAAATATAAGACTGAACGAACCATTAGCTGCGGATGAGCCTTGAGTAAAATTTTATTCAAGTTTTTTTTTCTGTAGAACAAAGCATTTTTTATTTATTTATTTTTTTGACGGACAGTACAAACTTTTCATGACATTACTTTCTGAATTTCGAGACTGCGAGACTGCGCGAAGAAACTTTTTTCTTTTAATTTTAACTCAATTCTGTAGTCAGAACCTCGTTTATCTGTATGTTTGTAATTTTTTTGTTTGTATTTGTAGACTTGTACGTAAGTAATTTTAAGTTATAATTTGTTGATAAGCAAACCTTACCATATATTATTTAAACGAAATATGTATATTTAAAGATAGATTTCTATTATTTTCTTTTATTTTGACGATAAAAATGTAACAATGAATTTTTGATGGTCACAAGTTGTTTTTTATTTTTCCTTCGCGTGGACGAGCCCCAGATATGCGCACCTATGGCGACTTTTGTGTCGCGTGATTTTTAAAATAAAAAAATATCAAGAGACTGGTAGAATTCAAGACGAGTGCATTTGAGCCACTCCTCTAAAAAAAATATCACATTTTTGTTATTATACAATATCAATCGTATATCAAAAAAACATAAGCGAATGATTTTTTGAAGAATTTGACTTTTTACAGACATTTATAATTACTCCAAACATTTAAACTTGAAATTATAATGCCGAAATCGTAACACTGCTTAAGACTTCGCTTTTTGCTAGGTAAAGTCCAATACCATACGAATGAGTCCACCTGAGTCTTTCGGTAGAGACTTTATTTATCGAAGAAGGATGTTCATTGTACAGAGACAGAGACCTTTTAAGTCAAACTGTTAGAATCGTAAGAGTTGATGAGATTTCAAATATTCTATTTGTCATTGTGCTGTTGTTTGAAATTTACGATATTTGAAAATCGGCGTGTTTGTAGATGTAAAATAAGTGAAGAATACGAGAGAACGGACTATAGTAATGAAATACGAACATACGAAAAAACTGAAGCTGCCATTTCTCCCAAAAATTAACTTGCGCATTTAAAAAAAGTCTTCTTGTATTTGTTTCGGATTATTTCCTACTTCTCATTTAATATTTGATGAATAAACGAAGGACTCAGGCATGATACCAAAGATGTTACAACTATATACTTAGGCTATCGTTGATTATTGTGATGATTATCGTTACAGAGAGAAGGCGCACAAAAATTACAGTGATTAATTTACCGTATTTATAATATGTATATACATTGGCATAAAGTAGCGATGAGCAGATTTTGTCTCTTGAAAACCCTTTAAATTTCCATTACGCAATGCAAACTTGAAGTAACAAAATGACCGATAAAACATTTTTAATTCAGTTTGATTTTCATCGTCACCTCATTAGGATTTCCGTTTTCATGCTCGAACAAATGAATGAAAAAAAAAAAAAAAAAAAAAAAAAATATGTATATTTTTGCATGAACTTTTGAATGAATTGAATGCTGTTCATCGCTTGTATACAGTATCGAGTTTAACGGTGGCCCACACTTTATTTAATTTATCGTGGGGAAGAACATGGATACTATTTATAGTTCACGATAACACACACTACTTTATACATCAGGCACAAGACGATATTTGCGTTGAATTTTTAAAAGAGAGTGAGAAGCGAGAAGAACGAAAGAACGTGAGCGATCAGATAAGAAGTTAAAATTAACGAGTTGTATTAACAAGTTTTAATAATCATGTTGCGAAAAATTAAATACAAACACTAGTTGGGGGACACATAATTAACAAAAATAAAAAAAGTCGAAAAACTTTGCGCAGTTCCTTGGAAGGGAAGCGTCGTGCGAAATGAAAACGTCGACTCGATTTATATAACCCGTCAAAGATGGGCCAGAAGCAACGGATTCCATCCAAAAACAGTGTTTTTTGTCCGACCAGCAGATTTTCGGGCGTCGCTTCCTTCCGAGATTTTCACTCGAGCTATCTGTCTGTATCATATATTTACGGGAAAACAATTGAAGAAAGAAAACGCAAAGGGCACAGCTAGTTCACTGCGATTTGCGCGCGCAAAGTCGACGAGAAAGAGAGAACAAAGTAAATTGAAAAAAAGTAATTATAAGAAGAGCGACGGAGAACATAAGAGATAGGTATTAGACAGGCTGAAAAAAGTTGCTGAATCACGTATGAGTTTTTCGAGAATATGCGAGAGCTTAGTTATTAAGTAGAGAATTAGTATAATATATAGAACGCTTGAAACGTATATAAATATATAAATATATATAAATATATAAATATATATAAATATATATATAAATATATATACACATATATATATATATATATATATATATATATATATATATATATATATATATATATATATATATATATAATATGAAATAATGATATAATTATAATACATTAAAAACTTTTTATAAATATATTTTTCCGTCGGAGTCTAGCCTAGGTAGGGAGAAAAGATGAAACCTACACAGTTACGAGTATTAATTTATCCGATTCAATTATTAACGAGGATCCTAGAAACGTAAGCCATCACTTTAGGCGCATTGCGTAGTTTTTAAAGCAGGGAGCGAGCTGAGAGCAAGAGTAATGCCGCGCGGAGCGAATGATTTGTGCGAGCGAGTAGAAGGGGGTTACGACAAAAAATAACGAGGAGACTCTTTGACGAGTTTATATATACATACACACAATAAGACAGACACACACACACACACACACATTCTAGAATTGTACCTTTCGAAGGGAGGAAGTCGAGGCGTTGGAAAAAAGCGGGGCAAAGTCGCGCCGTTTTGCGATCGTCGTCATAGCATTGGAAACGATATCTTTCAATTTGTCGACTGGCATTTACAAGTCGATCAATCAATTAATTGTTCGGGGTTTCCCAATCGTTTTTTTGCAAGCGACGGTCAGCTGGCGATCAAAGTTTTTCTCTTTTGACCGATCGCCGCACCGTCTGCTGTATGATGGACCCGCCTTTGTTGTCGCGGATAACGCAGACGCGTAACTCGACTTTGCCTCGCGCTTGTACATTAGAGAACAAAAAAAAAAAAAAAAAAATAAGATAACTCGTTTTACCTGCTAGAGATTTCAACGAGTGCGAACGACTGCGGGAGCGCGTGCGTGTGTGCTAGAGAAAGAGAGGGAGAAAGCGTTAACAAGTTTTTTGATCGGGAGCCGACGGTCGTCGGGCTCCCAGTGTTGTAAAAATAGCGATATTACTTATAAACGATAATACTATTGATTGAAGCAGCAAATGCGGCGAAGGCGCGGAGAATGAACCTATTGGGGAAAAGGGAGTGAATATGAATCGATGACGAGTCAGATCGGTACGAACATCCAGACCAGACGAGGTGATGATGCGGGAGATTTTTAAGAAAAATAAATTAAAAAAGTACTATAGCATTTATCAACGATAAAAATAATGAGAATGTAACGTGTATTTTGCTTCTTCCTAATACAGTGCCGTTTACGCTATTTTTTACCGTAACTTAAACAAGAAAAGAAGAAAAAAAAAATAAATAAAAAACACTAGATTCGGCTGAGCTGGTCCCAGCAGCATGCGTTAACGATGTTGGGGGAGGCAGGCCGCGTATTAAACTTTTAAAGGATAATTAAGAGGAGTGAGAGGAGGCGATGGACACGAGAGTTGAGAGCGAAAAAGGCGGCTATTCCAAAAGACAGTGCGACTCTGGCCTGCGAAATGTATATGATCAGCGTCTCTTTTGCGTTCGTCGGAGTACAGCCGACACGAGTACACCCAGCCACACATACACACACTGACACACCAACACATATCCGTTCGTCTCTTTTTGTACTTTTGATAAAAGGAAATCCGTTGTTGTTGTTGTTGACTCTCTCAGTTCATTGAACTTGCCAGCCGTTTCCGTTGTCATCGGTGAGGAGAGGAGCACAGATTATAGGCGGATGGCGTGCGAACGAGCGCAATTTCGCGATGCGTCGATCATGCGATATAGTGAGATTTGCGTATTTTCCAACAGCTGTGTGTGAGTGAGATGCGATGTCCGTTCTTCGACGCTCGCGAGGTTGCACATGGCCGAGATCGAGATAACGTCGATAAAACGTGCACGCGCGCAACTATATCGTAATACAGTTTACCTTCCTGCTTTTGCTCATCGAAAAATTCCGGAGTCTCGCTGTCTGATTTCTGAAAAAAAAAAAATAATAATAAATAAATAAATAAGCACGAGAAAGACTGACCATGGCCACTTTGGCGTTTTATCGATGTTATCGCACAGCTGCTGTCGATTGTTTGTCTTACAAGCTTTGCATCGAACAACCGATACTATAAATACCCATTGTTGTACCGAGACTTGTGCAGTACTTGTCAGCCATCGGAGAGCGAGAATAAAAGTGTCAACAAGCAGCGATACACGTCGGCGAAAGAGATGACCAGAGTTGCGATTGCGACGGATTCGTCGGGCTGAGGATTTCCTTGATTTTGTGAGTCCCACGAATCCAGACTGCATATAGTATACGGAGAGCCCGACTCAGAATTGTGCGCGTGGAGTCATTCCGAGTATTTGTACACACGAGAGACATCTGCACACAGACACACGCATGATTTTTACGACGTTATATTCTACATCGTGCGCGTCACCCAGCTCTATTCTTTCTTTTTTCGAGCGAATTTTCATTGAGGAACGAAAGTTGCCGATAAGCAGAGCGCGAAATCGAACGAAAACAAAGCAAGCTGCACATCCGTAGAAACGCGAGATAATTAATCGAGCGTGGATTTAAATTCAAGTCGGAGGCGAAGGTGACACCGAGAAGAGCGATGAAGACGTGTCGAAGTCGTCTTAATTGGAGAAGCAATGGCGCCGGTATGGAATATATGATTTTTCCGCCGGAGTCGCTATTGATTTTCACTCGCTCCGCGCTTCTCTCGCCGCGAGCGATCGGGGATTCGGACACGCCTCTCCGAGGCTTCGCTCCGGGAGTTTCGTTCTCGAGATCCAAGCACACGAAGCTTTTAGCCGCGGGAATTCTTATCTGTATACAGAATAAATATGTGCGTACAACCGTAATTCGCTTGCTTTGTTTTATCTGGTCGTCAATAGATCCCGGCGCGGTGTCGAGAGAATTATATACAGCCAGGCGCGCAGGACTGCAGTGTAAAAAACGGACGAGTTATACAGAAAGTCGGAAAGTCACTTAGCCAGCGAACTTTGCTGTTTATAGTGCCCTGTTATAGCGGGTTCTCCAGGCAGAGCGGCAGAGTTGCAGGCTATGTGGGAGGGAGAAAAAGGGTATGAAACAACTAACTCTTCCTTCCTTATCCGCTCGCGGGTTATTCGTTCCGCTAAACGCGGCCACTTTTCGTTTCGTCTCGGCTGAGGTACAGCTGGGGAAGGAAGGTACAAGTTGTGACGAGGGGAAACTCGTGTCCAGCCTCCGCCCTCTGCCCATGGGACCCGGATGATCTATTTTTCAGAATAACGCTATTGTGATTAACGATGTAAACCGCAGGTCAAACTTGGGCGAGAACATTCTGCATATTATATGAAAATACGGCCGCGGTGAAATGAAAAAGAAGGAAAGAAAGAAAGAAAGAAAGAAAGAAAGAAAGAAAGAAAGAAAGAAAGAAAAAAGTGCGTGGAATCAATACGAGGGAGAGGATAGTTATTAGGGCGCTTGAGAGCGAGAAACACGTACGTGCGCGCGAGAAAGAGAGAAGTATAATTACCGATGCATTATGCAATTATTACATTTAGTATCATTAGAGAGCGAGGCTGCTACCATATTAATGAATTAAGTACAATATATAATATGAATTCATTAGACTTTATAATATAAATATATAAATATTACTAAACACGCTCTTTGTATATCATTGCGTTGCGTTCGATCGACGACTCGCGTTCATTTTCCTTGTATAACAACAACACACGGTTAAAGAAGTGAGAATGCGGAGAAGGAACAAAACATGATATAATGTAACGGGATAATGCGCGCCTGATTTTTGACGATGAATAAGTAAATAAATGAAGAAAACGACAAAAAAATGAAGTTATAAAACAATGTAACGAAGTAGATGAAGCAAATGAGAAAACATGGAGACTGGACAGCTAAGACATCACGTGTTTTACGATCGCCTCTGACTCAAGATTATATATACTCTTTCACGACGCTATATTTATTGTTCGATCCCCTTTTTTCTTATTCTTGCGTTGTTTTTTGAAAATAAGATGAGGAAAAAACAAACAAACAATCTTTATATGCATTCGACGAGATCGCGTTATCGTTTGTATATCGTAATAGATATAGATTGTACCATGAAATTATAAGTAAAATACATTTGATTAGGTAATAAAATATAAAATGAAAAAAAAATCAGCGACTCAGAGTTATTTACACAAAGATGTTCCTCCTTCCTCTATATTCACATCTGATTTTCATTCATTTTTTTGGACTATTTCTGTCTGCCTAGTTTTTTTTACTTCTCATCGAGGAGATTAACCGGATGCGCAAGCTCGGCATTGCTGGTCGAATTCCAGTGATTCGCGTCTCTTTCCCTCGCCTGCACCAGCAGGCAGCAGGCGTCTCACTTCGCAAAAATGAACGCGTCAGTCCACCATAATCGACGGCGCGCGAGGCCTCGATATTTCACGCCTAGTGTTCATTTTCTTCGATCGGAGGTCGACTTCGGCAGTGAAAGGAGCAGAGCTGAAAAAAGAGCGCGCGAGCGCGCTCGCACATAATACGCATGCCCGCGAACGCCGCGAGGAATAAGGTAAACGTATCGGACGCTCCCCCAGGGCAAGGCGGCAGGAAACGAGCCGGCTGGACCTAAAATTTGAACTTGACTTTTGCAGGCGCGCGGGCCGATGTATTATGCTGATGTACTTCCGTAACAATGATCGATTGGCTCCGGGCGATGCTAATCAATTACCGAACTTCTATTATATTCGCCGGTCTAATAGTTGCATTGTTACGTGATCGATTTTGTTTTGATACTGGGCGTTGGGATCTAGTTGGACGTGTATATGCATTGGAAAATTTGATCGTTATGTAAGCTGTTTTATTTTTCTTCTACCTATATATTCTGTGTGTGGGTATACATAAAGAGCGAATATTTTCTTAATCGGAAACACGCCGAGTACAAAAGTTATTAGATGGAAAAATGTCTTGAGAAATATAATGTTACAGTATAGCGAGATGCATGTAAGGTATTATGTAAATTTCGTTCTACGCAATTTCATCCAGCTAGACGTATAGAAAGCTGCAGTCGCGTATATTTTAAATTCCACAATGCCCAATATGCAACCGGCCTCTCGCGCAACTCGCTCACGTATAATAAAGGGTTGAAGGTTGGAGATAAGCGTCAGCGGCTCGTGCCACTGATTCACTGTCGATTCGCAAAGATAAAGCGTGAAAGACGTATCAGTAGAGCAAAAAAACGAGAAGAAAGATACGCAGAAAACACAGAAGGCGGTTCTCGGGGGCCGTACCCTTGACTCAGTTTTCAGGAGGCAAAGGCGATCGGGTCTCACGGCTGTCTCTTTTTCTCTCTTTCTCTCTTCTCAAGGCTCGCTGTGTGCGCAGCTTATGCGCAGGACCAATGACCAGTTCTCGGTGGCGGATCGCGAAGGAAGGAGAGCGCGGCTGAAAAAAATCATGTACACCGACCGACTGACTGGCTTCCTATGGTCTATATAAGAGACCGGCGAACGCGGAACTCACGGCCAGTTACACGCGAGACTACGCCTTTGTCGTGCTGTCGTTCGGCGGAGCTTTCGTTGGTGCCTCGTTCAAAGTGTGAATTTTTTAGGCTCTCTGTCAGTGCGCCAGGGTGGTTGGAAAATTATCCCAGTGGAACGGGCAGATTTCAAAGGGGTGGTTCAATTCTACTTTGAAGTGAGAGAGAGGATAAGTGAGTTAAAGTGAATTTTATGAGTATGATATATTCCTCGATTAAAGAAAGTGGTAGAGGGATTAGAAGGAATTAGAATACATCAATTTATTTTAGCAAAAAACAATTTAGTACAGTTGTATAATTTTTTTAATAGAAACGAAAAAAGGAGCTTGAGATGGGTAGAAAAATTGAAAGAGTTAAACGCGGAATATGTAAATCCATGTAAATTCGAGCCGCGTGTTTTGAAAAAACACCAATACCGGAACTGCATATTACAACATTTTATAAGCCTTTTCTTACTTTTTTCCGTAGAATGTAAACATACACAAATTGAGTTAAAAAGTAAAACTCGGCCCTCACGGCCATTCGCCTCGCTGGGAACCAGTCTAAATTTAGCAACGACAGCCGACGCAACAGCGGCAAAAAGAAATTTTCACGAGACCGACCATAACAGTTGCAGGGGTTCATTATCTCCTTCGATCTTCCAAACATCGAGCGACCTCGCGCATACTTAATTAAAAAAAAACGCTCTTGAACCGCGTCTGTCCCCTTGAAATCGGCCACGAGCAGACACAGTGACGAGGGGGAAAAAGCTTCGCGATTGCATCATCGGGATCAGTGTCGGAGCGAATTACGAAAATTACGAGTAAGGAGAGAGGAAGCGCAATGCCGCCGTTCGCCCGAGGCGAGTCGCTGCGCTAGCCGTTCACCTTTCCGAGCGAAAACAGGAATTTATATGCCGCTCGTTCGCTCGATGCGTTTCCGATAGCCCCTGCTATGAACAATGTACCGATGCTCGTTTGCGCAGAGGGGAAAAGTTCGGTATAGTTTGCGGGAAAATTCGGGGAAGCGAGCAAATCGAAGACCTATTGTAATTTTTCTTATTTGCATGCGTATTATAGAGATAGAACGGGAGCGATGCTTCCATGAACTTTCTCAACGAACATAAACTTTTCCTATTGTCTCGACTCTTGATTCTCTCTGCACCCGACACAAGCGCTTACGATTCATCTACGAATCAAGTTTTAGCAGCAGCAGCAGATTTATCGACGCAGCCATGCTTCGAGCGCTGATCCTCATCGCCGCGGCCGCCGCGTGCTCGGCAGCTCCACAGTTCCTGATCAGAAACTCGGCTCCTCTGCCACACCCCGCCGTCCTGGAGAACGACGCAATGGAGGCGCTCTTGCCCGAGCATCTGAAGAACGACTTTTACAAGAACCCGCACATCGTCGCCGCGTTGGCCGAGCCCAGCTGGTTCGGGCACAAAGAGGCGCAGGTACTTTTACCGAAGCTAATCCTTATCTCGCAAACGTAAACGTATACGTATACAATAAGTCGATGGTGAAAAATAATTTTCCGTCTGCCGCAGGTAACCAACCGCGAAACCGACATGATACCGCGGGAAAAAGTCTTCCACATCCTACACAACGCCGGATTCATCCGCAGATAATTCACGGATGTTTCCCAACAAATGCCTCGCTGCGCGTCGACAAAAAGAAGAGGACGATTGAACGAACGAACTGAAAAAATTCAAAGCACGTACTTCTGATGTGCGCCGCATGTACTCTCATCTCTCTCTCTCTCTCTCTCTCTCTCTCTCTCTCTCTCTCTCTCTCTCTCTCTCTCTCTCTCTCTGTACGCGAGAGCGGAATATAGCCAGTGGCGCATCGAAAGGAAAATGAAAACGCTCCGCACACTCGATTTCATCCAGCGCGAACTTTATTTATTTTCATTGCATGTGTGTTCATCGACATTTTCACCTACTGCAAAACGCGCAACCAAGAGCGCTGCGAAAAAGTGCGAGAGTGACTGGTGCAGCTCGTAGTAGTTTGCCATGTAATATTTGTAAGTAATGTAAATGCAGAGAATGTTGATATCTGTTTTTGTAATATATAGTATCGTACGGTTAATGTACACGTCGTATAATTAAATCCAACATTCGCACAGCTTGGAACACATACACATTGCAAAACGTCCCGAAACCCTCGAGGAAAAATCTTCCACTGTCTCCCTTTTATCCCTCCGAAATCAAGCCACGATTGATCCGTCGCGGCGCAGCGTATGATATACCTGCGTGCAACTGAGGAAATCGGCCGAATGCCACTGTGACGCCGGCGGTGTATGTAATTCGTAATATTCGGCGCGCGGGCTCTGACGTCGCCGGACGCGATGCATAATAATAAACGCCGGCTTCTCTCAGCTGGAGTGAAAGTGTCAAGCGGACCTACGGGTATACGAGCGCGCGGAATTTTCTCGAAGTATGCAGCGGCCAGGATACACGCGCGGCTAAGTACATGCAGAGGATTCTGGCCTGTACGTTTTGGTGCTCCACTTTTTTTTTTCGAAAACGACGAGATACTATGTACCCTCTTACCCAATGACGCGTTGAAAAGTGACCTTCGCGCTTAATTGAAACGCCCCTTCTCGAGCCAATTATAGCTGGTACAATCACATTCAGAGGATGATATTGCAGAGTGCGAAACCGAGGCTGCAGCTGAAAGGCGCCTTTACACGTTCTCGTTAACATTTACAACTTTTATTTCCATCGCTTGAACGAACCAACTCGGAATTCCCCATGCGTATACACACAAGTTACGCGCGGCGAACTTGTGACCGTTCCAGTTCTAAGTCCTTTGGTAATAGTCGGCGCTGAGTAATTACGTAGCGCCGGATCGAGTTACACGTTAATGGCCGCGTCGAAGTAAGGTTACACCTTCGGCCGCTAATAGTGAGAGCGTAGAGTCAAATCCGGGGGTCTTTATAGTTGTCAGACGATTTTGCTTTAACTAAGTGGTTTGTATATGCGCACTTGCGGCTAATCTACTTTGCATCTGCGTGCAACGTAATATGCAGCGCCGAAGAATTTCGATTTCGCAAACACTGTAGAATACATTTTTATTTTATTTTCTGTTCAGAATTTTTAATTTCCCAAGAACTCAATGCATATTATATATAGAGAGCGCAGAAATAGGCAAATATTCATCATGCTGGAATGATAAAAACGAGATCGCTTTGAAGTGAAACCAGTTTCTTCGATCGTCTCCTAAACTCTGGAATCAAGTATTAACCATGAAGGATCGTGTGACGAATTTGTTCGACATTTTGCACCAAGTTAGAAACAGATTATCATTGAAAATCCCAGCGGCGATGAAAGTTAGGTTCTCCTCGGACGTTTATAAAAATCTAAATGGACTGAGGATATAACATTTTTACCGATCTTCGCAATATTTTAATCTATTTATTTTTCTTAAAGAGAAATTTGGTATAATTAAATCGTACATCTTCTTAAAAATATCTAATTTACCTCGACGATTGCACTCCAACGTTTCCGGAAATCATCAAAAGTCGCATAGGGTACGTACGTCGGCGCAATTCTTTGATCGAGTTTACCGAACTAATCCGCCTGAGCTCGAGCTCCGCGATGCCCACGAGAATAAGGCGAATCCGCAGAAGAGATTTCATTTGGTCTTGCAGTCGTCGAGACGTTATTACCTCCCCTCGCGATGTAATCGTCTGAGCCACTTAGAGTCTTATTTGTTTCTTCGCGAATTTTTCCACTGACACGGAAACTCGTCTCCGTTCTTTCTCTTCCGGCGCTTACGCTAATGGTCTACCATTGCGTTTTTTCACGGAGAGATAAAAGGTTCATTGTTATAGCGCTGTTGGCATATAATGAACTAATACAGCGTTCTTAAATATCTCGCATATCGATCTCATTCATCTTAACCTTTTAACGATTTTCCGTCTCCATTAATCAGAAGCACGTTCAGTTCTCTCTCTCTCTCTCTCTCTCTCTCTCTCTCTCTCTCTCTCTCTCTCTACTGGTATATCGGTTAACCGAATCAGAATCGACACTTATTGCAAACACATGCCGCAGCGGCGCTCGAAAACGAAAGCAAAGTTCCAATTTCAAGTGCCATTATTTCGGACCCTTAAAAATGCGCGTATCCCATTTATCTGCGCGGCGGGCAGCGCTCTCTCCTCTCAAACATTCAGCAGGAGATAGAAAGGCGCAGTAAAGTTCGGTGTAACTCGCGCGAGAGGATCCCATATGTGTGTGTGTGTGTGTGTGTGTACCTGTACTTTACGACTGTGGGCATTGCTGGCTTCTGCACTGGATGGGTTTTTCGCCCGAGGTAGTTTATACCACATTGAAAATTGAAAGGCTTTTTTCGAGTTTTTATTCCTTTTCTGGATGGTAGATAAAATTCAAATTTGCCTTGCGCGTGTATCTTGTAACACAATATCGAGTCATGGTCTTCAAAGAAATGGAATCAGCCTATGCATCACGTTTCCGCGTTATAAGTAGATAAGTTCCGAGATTGCCAAGATCAGCCGCATATCTCGAACAACCGATTCGCATAAAATCACTCGAAAATCTTATCGATATGGCAGCAAAGTCGAAAAATACTTTTGACCGTTACTGTATCCCGGCTTTCAAGTCCACTCCCTCGCGAGCCGCACCGAGCCCGGCCTCCACACGCTGGCGCGCACATCTGCACACATACAGCGCAGTGCAGCATGCAGTACACAGCGGCTGCTTTCTAAATCCAAGTGCGCGATTTAATCTGGAACGCATCTTGGCCGACTCTATACTGCGCTCTTGCTCAACCCGCGCCGCGCATTTTCCCGCTCTTTTTGCGGGTCTCCGTGTAGGCGCTTCTGAACTTTCGATCTCACTCGCGAGCGCGTGGATATATTCAAGAGCGCGCGCCGCGCGGAAGCGAACGGAAGGACTTATGTAACTTGTGTAGGCTCCTCATCGTCTGCTTATACGTGTGGCGTCGCGGTGGGAACGTTTCGCCTCCTTTTTTTCGGGAGCTCTTCGGGGATTTGGTTTGTTTGGATGGGGGAGATGGGCTTATCTTCCATCGGCACGGGAAGGTGTTATTCTGAATGAGGATATGTGCGTGTGGCGAAATAGGACGGACGATCACTCGTGATGCGTTCTTGTATTTTCGTTATCTCCACGATGGTATACAAGGAGTTACTCGATGCTTCGTATTGAAAGCGATAATAAGAATATTAGACCTTACTTATATACTGGCTAGAGATTTATAGATACTTTCTCCGTTATCTCGAACATTTTAGCGCGCAAAATTATCCGTGGGAACACTTCCTTAATAACTTGTAAATAGAGAATAGCGCTTGCATAAATGAAATCGAATAATACAGACGATTAAAAGCGTTGGTAAAATGCTCGCTTCGTACCGAGCGAACATTAGAACGCTTGAAAAATACTGTGTCAATCCGTATTACGTCAACGAAGATGGAAATAAGAAATTCAAATCGAGTGAAACGGTTTCGTACCGAGAAATGGATAATTCCGTGGTGTTACGTCTAATCTAATATTCATGCAATCCGAGCGAGTAAATCACTTTTGCGAACTGTAGCAGCGCGCACCTTCCTTGATTTACCGCGGCTGACAAAAATGTTGAATTCAATAATGCTCGTGTCGACATTTTGCGCGAAGATAAAAGATCGTCGTTTTATTATACGGAAGAAAAGTATTGAAAAGAGTTTTTGGACCAGGCGTTGTCCAACGCATAGACATTTTGCCATTCCCCTTATCACGCAAGACGCTCACAGTGATTATAGCGTGATGCTATCTATGCCAAACGATTTGGTTGGACTCGCCACTTATAAGACACTCGTGTTGTGAGGGTCACGCGTAAAAAAATATCCACACAGAAAGATAAATAATCATCTACACATGAATCTAATCAATGAGATAAATTTTAGGATGACCAAAATAAAGATTCTTCTTGAAATGCGCTTCTTTTACTTATTCTGAAATTTCTTGGATTCTAAATCCTTATCAGTATTCATAAAATCTATCGTAATATTTTTCTTGCTAAACTTGAATTCAATTTAGTCTCCATTTTCTTACGTCGGATTGCAAATGTTGCAAAATTCTGCATTCGTATACACGAGACGGTACCTGGAACAAGGCAAAGTTGACAATTAAAGTTCCGTTAATGTGCTTTCACCGCTCTAACGCGTAACGTCTAACGATGGCCGCGCGCAGCTACTTTTTCCAACTGTCTAAACGATCGTTCAGTTTTATCGCACGAATTCGCGAAAAAACAGCTATGAAGCTACATCATCATTGCATAAAGCTTGCATTACAGAAAAAAAGGCTCTAAAATTTCCCTATAAATAATCTCCGCGGAAAAATGGCCAATTACTCCCGAAATAACACATAACGAAGCGCGCGATTATCTAACGTATAAGCGCGAGCTCGCTTAACGATCTTCGGTTCGCTCCGTATGGATCGTCGTACGAAAATGCTTCCTCTCGAAACCTACTGCTAGAGCATATAATCGCGCCGAAAACAGATACCCCTGTTACCTCATCGATCGCTCATCATCATCGTCGCGGAGCATACAAACGCGAGCGAGCTTTCGCAATGCGTGCAACCCTCCGATCCAAATTCGCGCAATATAATATAAATCGGTTGCCGCATGCTCGCACACATAGGTACACTCACTCGGAGAGAAACAAATCGGCCTCGTTAGAGCGGAATATCCTGGCTCGCGCTCGTGTCGGGAGAGGTAGTCCCGTGCGGGAGAGTGGTTTAGATGGACGGACTGCACACACGTGGGGATGCTCCATATAAGTAGCGACCGCGAGCCTCGCCAACCCGCAGATCCTCTTTCCGTTTCTTTACGACAGTACCGTGGAGCCGAGGCTGCGTGCGTATACAGACGTATCATCAGCTGTACGCGTTGTTGGTGTTTTCGTTGTGCTCGTTCCTTGACCGTGTGCACGTCACGGCTCATCGTCGCTTGTATTTTAATCGTAAAGAGCTTGGTTATATCTGTGGTTGAACAATCACTATTCCATTAGAATTGATTCAAAATAAAAAAAAAGAGGTACTTATCACGATCTGTGACGAAAATTTTGCAGTGCACGAAATAAGCCCGCTCGGAAGTTGTTCAGTGCCGGCCGACGTGATAGATCGTTCGAGATGTAGCTTATATCGGGAGATATAATCTTGACATCCACGAGCGTGCACACGGGAGTCGGAGAGTTGGAGTTCACGTGATGCTGCTCTGTTGATGCATCGAGCGCCGAAGGAATACAGCTAACAAGGTTATACAGCCAGACATTTTTACCGCCCGGGTATAGGTACACAGCGCGATCGCGCGCGACTTGATTGGCTTGGCAAAGCACTGGTAATTGGAAGATGAAAGATACGCTTTATCAGGGAAGTGAGAAACTCGCAAAGTTTTCTCAATTAAGAATTTCTTTCACCTTTTTGTTCTTTCATACTTGGCGCGATTCTTATGGTGGTATAGTAGGTTATACTAACTTGTAGTCGTTTACGTTATTCATGAGTTCGAGTAAATGTACTAAAATTAGCTAAAACTATTGGTCTGCATAAGCATGCCTCGCAGCGCGTTCAATGAGCTATGGCATAGAATTTTATAAAAAGTCCAAAGGTCGTTAAAAAATACTGCAGGTGAAAGCATTAAATAAGTACGGAAGAGAAAGCACCGATTGTTACTTTCCTCACGCTAAAACTGTTAAACATCCAAAGAAAAAGCTTCGGGAGACACGTAAACAATGCGTAATTTATATAAACTGTCAATTACAGCACCTCTCTTATGAAGTATTTGCAGGAAACGCTTTAAAGTCACCGGTATTAACGCTTGCGCAACCAGTGCATTGTTCCGCGAAATCAAACTTCGCAGCTGCGATTTTGAGAGATTACCGATTGAAAGAAGCGATTCTTTTGATACTTGCGAGACAGCTTTTTTCTTTAACTTTTCGACAATCGATTTGTAAAACAATTATTTTTGGTTATTCACCAAAATATGGTATAACAATTATTTTATTATAGTAGCCTTTCGGAAAAAAGGAGACCAGTTTTCGATAAACTTCGTTTCGTTCTCTTTGTCGACGCGCGCGCACAGTTCCTATTTTCGCGCGAGATTACATCGACATCCGTGTGTATAGGCAAAAAGAAGGTCTCCACCATAACACGTCTCCCGAAAGGCACCAGCTACTTGCGTTACTATACACAGCGTACAGAGAGCGAAAGGCGGATGAGCCTCTCTCGGTCCCGGACGATCGGCGGAAGATATCGGTAAACAGCTCTCGAGCGCGATACACATCGGCGCTATATATATATATATATATATATATATATATATACATCCATATGTATTTAGCGCGGCTATATATACGTATTATAGGTTCCTCGAGTTTATGCAACTACATGCGCTACTCCATATTCTCTCTCTCCCTTCCTGTCTTGCTCTCTTTCCCTCCGCGAGCGAACATTGCGAGCGTTTAGAGGATCGTCTTTCATGCGTTGCGTCAGTTGTTCGCTGCCGTACATATGCATGTGCCAGGATCGCGAGCGATGGCGAGGATGAGTTCTCGAGTGGCTATGGGCGCATGTGGAGCAACGCTGGCTTGCGAAATATCGCTCAGCTTTTGGTTTATCATAGCACTGCTGAAAATTGCGGAAGAGGTTTAAACTTTTTAAAATAATTCTTTCGCATCTGAATGATGGATTTCGCACTGTATGTAGAGGCACCTATCAAATCCAAACGCAATCTCATTAAAGCGAAATAGACATCGCATCAGCCCGTAACGCTTTCTCTCTTTCTTTCACAGCGCATCGGGGACGTCGGACAGATGGCGTCGGAAGTGATCAGCGTCCTCATCGCATCGGTTATCGTCTGCGTCTTCGCGGAGCCGGTAAGTCAAACAGCACATCTCCCGCGATATCGTGGTTTGTAATTGACGGCTCGCCAAGCTCAACGTCACGTAATGTCACTCGTCCTCGCTCGGGAAAGTCGCGAACGATCTTTTTTAAAAGCGGCAGCTGCCCGGAATTCGCAATCACACGACGCGAGAGTGATCAGTCGCTTTCTGACGGCCCAGCTTTTCATCGGAAGCTGATAAGTGCAGGCGTCGATACTTCACGGGAAAATCGCGCGCACGTCTGTTTTGCATTTAAATTGAGTTTCTGCGCGTACACGTCTAAATGAAGTGCGACGTGATTTATTTTGTCTTTTATTTCGCTCCATTCGGATTCGAGGAAGTAGCTTTACGACTCTGGCAGCTTTTAGCTCTCAGACAATAGGCTCTGCCTGCGAAAATCTCCCTTTGCTCGATCGGTGATCATAACTTCTCTCTCGCGACTGTGTTATTTTAGGAGAGAACGGGAGAAGCCAAATAAGGTACGCCGATGTACGAAATTTGACAAATGGTGTTAAAAAATACACTTCCGCGTGTCCGTAAATAGCGCTCCAACGACGAACTTTCAAACCTCGCTGGCTTCCTCGTTATCTCAAAATTATGGCATCGGGCGCAACAAACTCCAGCGCGGTTTTCAGGATCTTCTTCGCGCGCATATCACTCACAGCCGCGATGGCTGCACACAACATTGCACGAGATCCAGTGTGTCCCAACGACTACGCGCAGACAGACGGAGAGCCAGATAAAGATACAGAAGGAGAGAGAGAGAGAGAGAGAGAGAGAGAGAGAGAGAGAGAGAGAGAGAGAGAGAGAGAGAGAGAGAGAGAGACACAGAGAGAGAGAGAGAGAGAGAGAGAGACACAGAGAGAGAGAGAGAGAGAGAGAGAGAGAGAGAGATCCTCTCCGGATGATTTACGGCGAGGCGCGCGCGACTGCTCGATATATTTCATTGCATAAGAGCAGCTCTACTCCGCTTCGCTCGCACACGTGTAGCTGCAATACAGATGAAAACGTGAGTCGCCGACTGTCTGGATCGTATACTCGCCTGATATGCCTCTTACTACTTACGCGGCTCACTTACCTTTACTTTTCTCGGCATGTACGTGTGCATGTGTGCGCAGGAGAGTATACAGCTCTACGCGTGACGCAATATTTGCAGAAATGTGGAACGTACATCGAAACGACTTTCTACGCCGTCCGCAGCGATGTGTGCTTTTCTCTTCCTTATCTGTCTTTCCCTGACGGTTCGTCGGCTGACAGAACGTGCGTTTGTCGGCGTCGTGCGCACACCATGGTCATTCGTTGCTCGGCATCTCACGTTTTTCTTCTGCCTTTTGCGGTTCCACACAATATTACGGTTTACGCGTTTCTTCGCACATTTTCTGATCCTTCGCTTTGCTATATACTGATACAACTTTTTTTTTAATACAGCCGGTGCAAATAGACGAGCGGCATCTGCAGCCGAACCACGATCAAGACGATAACGCGGGTAACGGCTGGCAGGACTCGGTTCCGGGTCTGCCCGGCAGGGATTACCCGAATCTGACCAGCATACCCGAGACGTCGTTCACCTGCGCCGGAAAAACGCCCGGGGGGTACTACGCCGACGTCGAAACGAGATGCCAGGTGAGCTGAACCGATTGACCTCGGAATCTTGTTTGAACTTTACTGCGGGCGTGTGCTGAATTCCGATTTCGTTATAGCAGCCGCGGAAGATTTCACTCGAAGGAAGAACTGATGGAAGTAGAGTAATTTTATTGAAGTTTTGTTTCAGTAAAAAACACTCCACTTTGTTACAGGTGTTTCACGTATGCAGCACTAATGGCGCCAAAAGTTCCTTCCTCTGTCCGAGCGGCAGTGTTTTCAACCAACGGCACTTCGTTTGCGACTGGTGGTACGACTTCATTTGTGAGCAAGCTCCCAAGCTCTATGCACTCAATCGCGGACTCGACGATCGCCTCGAAACTCCATCCTCGACGCCGTCCTTGCCCATCGATTCGTCGTTCAATTCCATCGCTGGACCCGGGGGCGATCTGTCCCTCGCCAGTTCCGGTTATCCGAACAATATTAGGGACGATGCTAACTCGATCTACGAAGATTACACTTCCGTCAAGATGTAAAGTATATCGTTTCTGTCAAATGTTAGAAATGCATATTACGCAGCAGTAGATAAGTTCCGAGACTGGCCAGACGCGCGGTGCATAATATTGTAATAATGTTTCCGGCAATGCAAGGAAAGTTACACAGATTTAGCTTACGTTATTATCAAAGTGGAATATAATTGTGCACGAAATCGAGTCTTTCATCTAATATTCATCAAAGCATTATCCCGCCGTGTTACTGCAGCACACATCAAGCGAGCCAATCTTTACGTGACGAAGCCGCTGATCTATTAACTCACAGCTTGCAGCTAGCCCGCAGCAATTACCCGACTTCTCACTCAGATTCGAATTCCCACGATTAATCTGCTAACCATCCGCAGAGCCGACAGCGAGCCTGCCAAGGAGAAATTTCCATCCGTGGCCGCTTCCAGCGCGCCGAGCGCCAGTGTACAGCAGCTTGGAGACTCGAGTCAGGCCACGACTTCCGGGATCCCCGCCGATAATTACTTCGAGGCTCGTCGACACGAACGTTTAAATAGTCAGCAGCAGCATCAGACTCGTGGACGCAATCACGAGGAAAATCGACGACCCTTGACGTATCGCAGGAGACCGATCCACGGCCTGGACAATGTGCCGAGGGGATTTTCCAAGGATCACGCCGAGAAACAGGCTTTGGCCAAAGGGTATAGAATATAGATGATTCGATTTCCCCCGATGCGTATCGCACGCTTACCTAATACAAGGAATTTCTTTTGTAGGAGCAATCAGGGCGCAGGATCTTTTGTGAACAACGGATTAGCCGACGAGAGCGAGAGGAATAAAAATTTTCCCTTGCCTAGAGAGAATAATAATTACGTGGACAGCAACACCTACAACAACAGACTGAATGCAGCTGACAACGACAACCAAAATAGGAATATCAACGATTTTAACGGTAACAACAACAATAACAGATTCGAAAATTATTACCAGAGTACGGAGCGCTACCCGCTTGTGCCACAAAACAGTAATCGCGTGAACAAAAATTACACCGCCAACAACAACAATAACAATAATAATAATAATAATGCAAACAACAACTACTACAACGGAAATAATGTTAATAACGATGTTCAAAGTAATAATTACTACAATCAGAATAATTTTAATGATAACGATCAAAATAGCAATAATAACTATTACAACAAAAATAACATGAACAGCAACGAATATTATAATCCGGGCAACAATAATATCAAGTACGACAACTACAATCGGAAAGCAGAGAGCGTCGAATCGAGCACTGTTCACAGTTATAGCACCAACTACGATTTCCCCAAAGACCATCAGGCTCAGACCTCCGAACTGTCTACCTCGAGACCTCGCTCGATAAACTCCAGCCCCACAGAGGACGACGTAGATCGCGAACGACAGCGCGAAGTAGACAGCGCTGACCTAAAACGCAAACGTCCTCAGCCTCACCATCAGCAGTCTTATGACAATCAATCCCCGGCGTTTCTCATTCGAGAGGAATTCACACCGAACATCTGGAGGGATGATTTGTCCACGAGCAGTACAGCGTCCCAGAGCCCACCCTACCCTCCAGACAGAGGCTATCTCAGCCCGGGTTCCGATACTTCGACGCTGTCAAGGCCCGTGGAAGTGACGACTCCAGTGGCTTCCACTACTGTAAGCTACCCGAAACCGAAACCGCAAGAGAGGCCGAAGTTCCTAGGCAGGAGGCCAGCCGGCGGGCTGCCGAGCGGAGCGGGTAACGGGCTACCAGGCGCCAACAAAGTTCTCATTGGCTCTGATGCTATCACCAACACTCCGGGAGAAGAGTCGGCTGGTGCCGGTGACAATTCTGAATCCGGTGTAACTGCGAGTGGTGTCAATGGAAATGGGAATGGAGTGAACGGGTGGGGTGACCAGAGTAGCACGTACCTACCCCCACAGACTTACAACGAGTTTGGAGGAGATGGACAGAACAATAACTGGAATAATGCCGGACAGACATGGAATAACGGTAGGCATTACGATGGAAGATATTAAAGTTGGACTACTTCTTGAGATTTTTGACAGTTTTTACGAAGGTATATTAAGTACTACAACTTTTATGTATGAAACATTTCGACTGTTTTACGCACTTATTTAGAGGCTTTCGTATTGTTGTCTTAACTATTGCTATTTTTAACATACCTAATGTAATACCCTGGTAGAAACGTTAACGTCTAATAAGCTAAGTTTTGCGCCACTTAGCTAAGTTGTGGTTAACAATTTAAATAAATAAGAGTTTAAACATTATAAATGCAGAGATATACACATTAACTCAAGATAAAACAGAACATTTGCTTCAAATTTGTCAAATGACTGTTACAATCCAGAAATTATAGAAAAATATCTTGCAATCGTAAAAAATCCAAATATTTGTAATAAAACATGCAAATGTTTTAATGCAAGAAAAAAAGGAAAAAACAATTTTTAACTTAAAAATAATACTGTGTTGGTATAATAGACACGCATCACTAAAATATTAGCAACATTTTGCTTTATTTTTTTACATTCAAATTTGATAATAATGGTCAACTAAACTTAACTTGTTAACGGTTTTCACTCGTTAATTTTCTACTAGGGTAGATGTATAATAATTTTATTCCGAGTTTAAAGGATAATCTGTAATAAGGCTGTACATAATAAGAAGATTAATGCGAAAAATTAATTTCTGCACGATGCCATATAAGGTGTCCGGTACTACTTGAGTGTATTATAGTTTAACTTTAAAGTACTTATATGTTACATAAGTTATAAAACTGCGTAGACAATGTAGTGCTCTACGAATATTCATACTCGTATTTTATAAGTGAGATAAATAGTATTTTTCTTAACACGTGCATGAAAATGACCCGTTTCCATGCCTCTAAAGTGAATGGCAAGCTGCTCATTTCGAGCGTATGGGAGGGAATCATTCCCTCCCGCTACTCATAAACACTCAAAATCACTCAAAAATAATCAAATTTTTGAAAATTTTTGAAAAATATTGATATTTTTTGAAGGAGAGTGGTTTACGACTCAAAATGCGCAACATACCATTCACTTTATATGCATGAAAACGGGTCTTCACAGGCACTTGTCAAAAAAAGAACAGTGTGCAACAAGGGGGGCGGGGAGGGCAATTTCTACCGAAATCGCCCTCCCCCCCCCTAGTTGCACAATATACTATTATTATTATGAGATATATCAAAAAGATGTATGAGAAATTGTTGAATTCAGTATATAGGAATAACGATATAACAAGATAATAATTTTCATAAGTTAAAGCAGTTTGTATGAAATATTTTCGTAGTTATTTACTAAGAGCAGGTAAATGTCATCTAATCTTTTATGTTAAGTTTAGTTAAGTGTTTTTTTTAATTTATTAATAATCCTATTGAAAAATCAATTAAGGTAAAACAATACAAGACAGTTGGAAAATAAAATTATTTTAAATTATTCATTAAATACACCTTCTAAAATGGTGCAAGCAAATAGCCGTAAGTATACAAACTGCGAAGAATAAGGTTCCGAGGAAAATGCAAAGCAATTTGGCTATCCTTTTATACCCTTTATAAATAAATTACCTTTTATTTACACGTTGCGTGATTGATTGCACACCCCAAGTGTCGCTCCTCTTCTGCGAAGGCCAATAAAATCCATGAAAACGCTGTAGCAAGCAATGCAGTCCGAGCCTATCATCGTCGTCGTTTATTATTACGAACGATAACTCCTCGGATAATTGCGCGGTTTATTTTATCCGCGCGAGTAATAAGCACGTTCGGCGTCGAGTCTGGAGCGAAGCGCCAGATCCGATAAATATTCTCGCGGGATTGGCATAGGTATCTTTTTTGTTGTGCGCTAAGTCGATGATTGGAGGAAAATAAACGACGAATCACTGATTAAGCTCGCGGCTCGGAAAAGAAGGCAGAGTCACGAGTGCTGGCGAATGTTAGAATTTTCAGAGACTTTGCTTTGTTTATTGTCGCGGAAATTAACGAGAATCTGGCAAGCAATAATAGAACAATTAGAAAGCTACCTTTAACTTTATGTCGTTTCGTGTTTAGCCGTGCTGGGTGTATAATTCATATCAGAGTACAAAAATTAATCGATAAGTGTAATTTGATTACCGCATCGATGCTTGCTAGAATAAGAATCGCAATTATCTAATAAGAGATTTTTTGAACAGAGACTATGATTTCATGAAATTGTTTAATATTTACGATTGTCACCAATGAAGTTTCAACTGACAAACGGTGTCTAGGTCAAAAGAGTTAACTTTATATAGACAAACGTGATGAATCGTTATCATTCAGGCTTGCCCTTGTGTATACTCGCAATATTGCATTTCGCATTGCGGAGTAACGAAGCCGTCATGTAATTCCACCGCGATCCACATTTTTAAAATTAGTTGGACAACACAATTCTCATATCGTCATAAGAAAATTTAAAGTCAACGTACGATATGGATTCCGGTAACATTCCTTCTAGGAAATCACTCGACTTTTCTATTTTAATTTTAATCATCGATTGCAACGAGCGAAGTCGTTGATCTATTAAGCTAACAGAAGGTCACGTTTTAGAACGTTACAACTGTAAGATCGGCAATTATCAGTCATTGACTTTGTTTCCTTGCACTTGTGTTCCGACGCGAATTGCAAAAAAATGGGAAGCTCGATAAGAAATGCGCGACTAGAAAAGTTCATTGCCAAGCGTTAGTTAAACACTTTAGTTTTTGCATATTTTATCTTTCACTACTCGACTTGTTGATTCGGTTTCTCGTTCGTTAGAAGAGTAATCGCTTGCGCGTTAGATTTTTAGTACGATTATGAAATAGGTAATCCACGTACCTATCCGAATAATAAATCGTATAATTTTTTAGACATTCCAGAATAACGTCGAAGATTTTGATAAAGATCTGATCTTGCCAGTCAAAATATTTTGAATTAGCTCAAAAGAATAAAACCCTGACTCCAGCTACCATGAAACGCTCTCGTATACCGCATTACGTAATGATCTCGCTCTGTCTCTCGAGCAACTAGCCATTCCCCTTACATTCGTCCATACGTTCTTCCGCGCAAAAACATAAGGATGCTACCGTCTTGCATTAGCGATTGCAAGCGTATATATATATATATATAAAGATCGGAACAATGCTCGCCGCTTTTACCTTAAGCAGATATGTCGAAAGCGGATACGTGGCTCTTCTCTCCTGTGTTCTTTGGCTGCAGAGGAGGGAGGCAATACACCGTGCACACGTACACGCGTCTCTGTGTGCACACACAAACGGCTATTAAACGAGAGTTAAATCGTGCATTCTCCTCTCACTCGATCGTCGCTCAAGCGATTCAAGCGGCCGGCCCAGCAGATGTGTATTCTATACACCTTGAGACGAATGAAGAAACGCCGCGCGTAGAAGAAGAGAAGTTTGATTGATGGATAGCCGAGAAAGTTATGGGATATTGGCTGTATCGACGCGAATAATGGACGAGGACTTTGAGATAATGAGCGGGGGAGTGATTTAAGGAGTTGGAAATTTTATGTTTGCCCGGATCGATCTTTCTAATGTCCAGACGTGGATTTATGCGCGAACTCGTGGAAATTGTCTTATGAAGCTAAAATTTATGTTTATGTTTTTACTAGAATGCTACAACTCTGCATACTCGGCATGCAATCGTTAATAAGCGTGAAAATATTCATATGCAAATGACGATTGAAGAAGTGACAATTCAAGTATCATGATTTCCATTACTGATACTGTGTTTATGGACTCCGCGCGGCTACTACCTTGGATAATTGTAAACACTCGAAACATAAATTCATGCCGCTCGAGTATAGTATTGATTTCTCAGAAGCGATGTGCAGTATTTTTAGAATCTGCTCGAAACGCATTTGAAATCGATCTAACTACGAATAAAACACCAATATGCCAGCTCGCGGGTTAATCAATTTCTAATCAGAAAGACAATTTTTGAGCTCCAGGTGTTATCGCGCACGTCGCTGAGGAGGAAGCGGAGACTCAGTTCGCTATAACTGCAGAGCGCAGAGGAAAAATGCATTGGCTAGAAAACTACGATTATCAATATTGACATTGAAGATTACGAGAGTCCTTGCCTCGGACATATGTCTAGTGGATTGCACACGGCCACGTGTCTCTCTCTCTCTCTCTCTCTCTCTCTCTCTCTCTCTCTCGAGCCAATATTGATTAGCGGAAAAATGGTCGGCTCTATCTATGCTTGGTCATTACGTTGACGAATCATTGCATAACTTCCTATTCCTTGAAGCGAGCTGATTGATTCTAACGAAACCAAAACTAGCAAGAGTAATAAAATTCGTCGCCGTCAAAGTCAAAGCATCTCAAATAATTTTCTAACGATGAGTGCTGCGCAAAAGCATTAGTGCGCGAAATGAGTCACGTGAGGCTCCTTATCGCGGCTCGCGATCTGCATAACATTTTGAAAATTGCGTTATCAGCAACTTCATCGTTGTAGTTGTGAGTACGTGCGAAGTTCAACGATCGGCAGACTTGACATTAGACTTATAGTTCAGTCGCTAGTAAGTTCAATGCACCGCGGTAGGCCGATACGTCAGAGGATTTTTAAAGCTCGAATTGCGCAACGGCACGGGTAAATTCCTGCATGCTCGAGAGTCCTCCGAGTTGAGGTGCAGGACGGGGTGGATGAGAGGTGCCGAGGAAAGAGCCAACGCCGCTGACCAGCGTCATCCTCTTCCTGCCACGTGCATGCAGCTAATCGCTCGTCATCGCGGAAAGAAAAAATGTTAGAAGTAGCAGCAGCAGCTGCAGTGGTAGGAGAGATTCATAGTAGAGTAGGAGGACGGAAGCGCAGCAGCGGCGCAATAAAATGTAGCTACTCGCCCAACTCGCGGCAAGATATCGAACTGACGCGTAGTAGGTGCGGCGCGCGGGCTACACAATCGGATGGATTTGCTTGCGGAGCGGCTGCAGCAGCAGCAGCAGCAGCAACGTCGTCGTCGGAATTAATTGTCGCCCCCCTGTGACGCGAGGCGGCATAAAGCGCGGAGCGCCGGTCGCCGGTCGGTCGTCTAGTAGTAGAGCCGCAGCGCCACAGCCGCCGCGAGCAACTATCTCTAGCGACGCGCCGCAGAAAATATGGAGCGACGAAGTGTGTCAGGTACGCGCCAGAGCCTCGACTACTAGCCTGCAGCCGTTCGTTCGTCCGTTCACGTATTTATATATACTCCTCTCTGTCTCTCACTCACTTACTCACTCTCTCTCTCTCTCTCTCTCTCTCTCTCTCTCTCTCTCTCTCTCTCTCTCTCGCTCTCTCTCACTCACTCACTTCTCTTTCAGCTCGCTTTCAGCCAGTTTGCCAGTGTGTGCGACCGCGTAGTACGGCTACACCAAGAGTGAGTCTGCTTGCTTATACACTCGCCGCCGCCGCCGCCGTCGCCGCCGCCGGTGGCCATGCACTTGTCTTCTATTTCTGTTTGCTTGCACTTGCGCTACTTTTTTCCTTCCCGCGTTCAGCTGCTTTATTTGGACTAGCTCAACAAGTTTCAATTAGTCGAGCTGCTTTGGAGAGCCAGTCGAGCCGCGAGTCCTCGCTTTGTCTCGCTTTTCATTTAAATTTTTCAATTTACCTCAATTTTCCGAAATTAATCCGCATGCATAATTAACGCCGCCTCTGCGCGGCAAAAGTCGCTCTCGCTATCTCCTATCCTCATTATCCTAATGCAGTTCGTCACTTCCGTGCAAATCCATATTAGGCGAGCGCTTTCAAAGGATCGCGGCTCATTGAGAAATACGCCAACAATCGCACCGCTTTCATCGTTTTCGAAATTGATATTGCACTCGCTGTAATAAGAAACGCATCAGGGACCCACATCACGCTGCATCGTCAATGCAAGCGCCGAGGATATGAATCATATTTTATTTTCGAATTTATTATTATTGCAGCCCATCTGAATGGAGATAGATCCTTATCGGACGCGTCAAGTGCGCCGGGGTTTCGTAGAAAAAGCCATTGTTCTGCGCGCCGCGGAGCTGAGCAATATTTTATTTTTACGATTGAAACGTCGGTGCGGAGTATCTCAATCAATACGTCGCATTGTGCCGGCCCGTCGAATGCCACCTATCTCGTTGCACTGTGAGCCGCGTAAATTAAATCATAATACCGATTCATTAGTTCGCTGTGTCTAGCATGAAATTTCTACTCAATCATCGGCTTTCATTCACGGTCTCAGTTCGAGATGAAATATGCACAGCATCTTTGTCACCGCGAGCTGACGTTGCGAGCGTTATGTCATCCCGTAATTACTCTAGCTTATTTTCAATGCCTCTTTTTCCTCTAGCGAATTCGCGTCGAAAATCCAATCACACCTTTCTCGCGCCCTTCCATCACCAGCGCGCACATGCTAATCAGCGACACGAGAAGCGCGGAGAGTAATTTTCCTCGATCGATCAAACGAGACGATCTCCGCATCATGATTACGGACACGTGTCGCGAGTCGCGAGGCTGCGCGCACGTGTCTCTCTCTCTCTCTCTCTCTCTTACTCACTCCGCGCGCCATTGTCTCTCGGCGTCGCGCGATCATTTTTGCGGCGCCTCTTGCGCTGATAGTTCGCGGCAAACTAGTGCAGCGCGTCTACGACTAGGCGAGTGCGTTCAATGTCGCGGTGCTCCCGCTATAAATACAGCGAGATACGCGCGCAACCGAGCCGCGGATAACGAATGGCCGAGCGCGAGCGGGCTCGACCTTGCGCGAAACTACCTTCGTTAATGCGCCTCGCGATGCGTCGGAATGGGCTTTTTTCTGGACCTGCGCTGCTGCTGTTTTTGGATCTTTTTTTCTCATCGATTTCCAATGTCGCGCTGGTAATTTAATTCTAGTAGAATCGCCGAGTGAGTAATGTCCATCGTATTTTAGAAAATGACACGTCTCTCAGCGCTCGAATGAACGTTATTGCTCTTGGGCTATATCCGACTGCTTGAAACCCCGCATTTCGCAAATAATTTGAACGCGGCTGCATCCAGTTCGGCACAGAGATGTTTCATTTCAATAGGGTCCGCTACGTTTCGGAACGCGAAAAGTCGGCGATCCTCACTCGACATCTCGAAGCTCCAGCGGCAGTTCCTCCTCATTATAGCGTATCGAGCCGCGTGCATCCACACGTGCGGCACGCGTTACAGTTGGCGCTCTCAAGAGTGGAGGAGGGAGAGTCGCGCGCTCGGAGAGGAGGCCTTGGGCCAGCCGCGCAGTACACTATGTCACTGGGTATTACGGCCATTGCCGGCGGACGCTACGCAGACGCGCGAGCCTCCGCGCGCGCTTATCATACACACCACCTCCTACTATTTTCTTCTCCTCCATTACGCTTGTTAGCTATATACACGTATGCGCCGAGCTGTGTGCTTTGTGCGAAGTGCGTGAGCCGAACGCGGCGATGATGTGAGCTTGTTTGAATTTGCAAACGTATATTTTTAGACCCAAGTGACTTTTTCATTACGAGCGCTTGACGATCTTGCGGATCGTTCTAACGAATTCTGCAACAGGCTTCTTCAATCGGACTGCTGTTATTTTGAGTAGGCATACCAAAGCTGCCACAGTCCAAGCGGCAAACAAAAGCCACGCTTCGATCATCAGATCGTTTATGCTTTGGGAATCCTCCTTCCGCTATGTTCGACAAGATCTGTTTGATTTTGGGCATCAATTCTGATCTGCGATACGTAGATGCGGTTGTTTTTTCTGATCGAATATCTCAAGTAACTCTTCGCTACAATGCATACGACTTTTGGTTCTCTCATAAGCAAGCTAATGCATTTATTGTTATCACTCAGAGTGGTATAATGCTCACGAATATCGTCCGAGCGAAGCATGCTTTTGTAAGTTGAAAGTCCGAAAATTTGTATGTATTTCAATTTTGTCAAATCCTCAAGAGTCTCTATGGATTTTTTTTTCTGTGAGAAACAATGAAAATTGATGTTAAAGTGCTTTGTACGAAAATGCTGATTCCAAAAATTATTAATATTAGAACAAGTATTGCAGTGCTAGTGAACATCCTCAAAAAGTCTAAGGTTGCTTTTGTCGCTGATTGTTTTAACAAGTATTTCAAACAGATGACTGTTAGGAGGGTATTGATGACGAAAACTATCAAACCCTTCAAGGTGAAAAAACCAAGGAATTTGTGTTTCTATTTTGCTGAATCCTTTAACGACACGATGTGTACTGCTTCCGTATAGAAGAGGTACGCTTGGATATTCCAGTAATTACGTATCATGTACAGCACCATGGCAAAGTCAGTCTATCGTACTTGATAGCACGTCTTCGACGAGTCCTAATTCCTGTCCGTAGTCGTCTATGTCGGTGTAAACATCGGCTCGTTTAACGATCGCAGTTGCGTTTAAATGATTGAGAATTATGCGAATCAAACTCGCGGAAATACCAACGAATCTGTCAAACTTATTAATAATATTCGTTCATTAGAGTTGGTTTATATACAGTTTTTATATCATGGCTATTTAAATTTTACATTTTATTGAAGAATAGGTTGGATAAAAGTTCACTATTCATATCATTTGTGGTAATATTCATTGGCCTGTACAGGTGTTGCAATAGTGTCCAGTGTTTTTCTATAGTTTGATTAAGGTAGTTCACCGGAATATTTATTTTCTTAGGATAAACTTCCTCAACAAATCCTCAAACTTTGTTTACATATTCAATTAAGTGTCCTCTATAACGTGGTATTTTTTTACCCCTCAAGCGACATTATTTTTAGAGATATTGAACCTTGAAATTTTGTATTTTAACATGGGAAGCCTATACCGAGTCCGATTTTTGAGGACGTTTAGTTGAATTGAGAAGCAAGTTTTCTTAGAATATTTAAAAAACTAGCTTATGGTGTAAAATAGCAATACAAATCATCGAGAAAAAGTTGGATAAGGCAAACGAGGCTTTTTTTAAGATGCAATTCAAAGTTTTCATCCCATGCTATCAGTATATCTATATAGGTGTGCAGCGTTCCACCTTCTTACAAGTTTTGAGAGTATTTTATACTCTAAACAATTTATATCGCCATTCTAATGTTTGATACTGTGAATTGTAAGGTTTTGACATTAGATAACACTGTATATTATCTTAAGAAAGGAATTTTCTAATAAAAATCCTAATTGAGCACCACTGCAGCTGGTGAACTACCTTAACTTCTAACGCCGTTCAAAAACTTGGAGCTAACTTTGAATATAGAAAAAAGGTGTATACGATGGTATGGTCGGGTGATCTGCTAAACAGATAAATCGCTTAAACGATACTGAAATTCCAAGTTACGTCGAGAATAGAGAGAGAGAGAGAGCTGACTGACAATCTTCATCTTCATTTTGGTTGATTATCACATATCGAGCTGCATGATTCCACCACATTAAATCCTTTAAATCTGCTAACATTGTTTTGTACATTGTGATGAATGAAACTATCATTGCCACGCTTGCTACTGAAATGCTTTTCTTCTCAATGTAAGTTTCATTTGAATTGTCTATCATTGATATAACAAAGTTATGGGTGTCAAAGTTAAAAAAATAATTTTTATGTACGAAATCTCACATTGGCCCACTTCGCACAGCACGATCGGGAGTTCATTTTTACTATCAAGGCATTCTTTCATAATTTCTTTCTGTGAACGTATTATATTAACAAACGTATTCAACCACATACGTTACGATTAAAAGGACATTAAATCCAAAATTATGAAAACTTACGGTGGACGTGAAATCACGAATGGACCCCGATTATTTTGTGAAGTAATAGAGGCACCGATGCAATTTGTTTGCTTAGAAGACAAAATAAAAGCTTTCAAAACAAAGCCGTAAACAAAAAGATTTACTTTGTTTTTCTTAATCTCGATTCAAATGGTTGCACCAAATAGTTGCAGAAATTGCTCAAATTTTTGCATTAAAATCTTCTTGCTTGCAGAATTTCACTTTTATAAATGGTGGGCTGGTATACTGCGACTTGCGTTGAAAAAATTAATTTTTGTTCTGTTTGTTTTTCTTCGAGTGTTAGCCTATACAATTTGCTTGGTATATTTTTCCAATGCTTCATAGACTTTTTTAATTATTATTAAAAGCTTAAAAAAATCAATAAGACAATATCTCCAGTATTATGTATATTAAGTGCAGTTATGACCGCGGCTCTTTTTTGCAGAAATTATCGAACAGTATCAGCCGCTGATAAGGAAGTATGAAAACGACGAAAATCTGGTCATTCTGGATGCTAGAGAGGAACCTGGGACTAAAGCAGGAGAGAACTATATGTCGATAGTACTTAGAACAAAAATCATAGGAAGACGAGGAAATGGAAGTCGTTAGTATCGAAAGATCAGACGTGTTATGTGAATCAGTGAGGCTTTATTTTGCACTATATCTAAGTTTATGGTTGAAATTCTGTTCTTTACAGCTTACAAAAAGTCCTTTATGCGAAAAATGCTGTTGTGCAACATGCAGCTGGCCAAGATCACCCGCAACAGCAACCTTTTTCGCATCGAGTCGTATTTCTATGAAAAGCTCCTTCCGCTACTTGGGCCCTTCGGTCCAGACTGCATTCTAGCACAACCACGCGAGATAATCATGGAGGACTTGGGAGACCGGGATTTCTCCATCTGCGAAAGGCGCAAGCTCCTCGACTTGGAGCACTGTTCAGCAGTCGTACAGGTATAAAAAATGATCTCAGAGAAAATACCAGTTTGTAACGTCGAAGTCAGCCGTGCTCGAATGCCGTAAAAAACTCGAGAGCAAATTTGAATTTCATAGCGAGATTTTCTTTAACGAGAAGTTTAGCCGCGCAAAAGCGTTGGAAATAAATCACGAGATAAAAGCACTAGCGCTGACGCGTCAGTGCATAGGATTTCTAAAAATAAACGTTTATCGTTGTGCCGGGAATGAGGATTTTTGCTCAGTCAGTAGAAATAGACGAACTATGTCAGACGTGTTCGATGAAACTTGCAGACGTTAGCATCGATGCACGCCTCGTCGCTCCACCTAAAGCTCAGCTCGCCGGATCGTTTCGCAGAGCTGGTGGCGCCGCTCTGCGAGAACATCTTCCCCACGGACACCGAGGAGTCGATCGGCTCGTTCTTCGAGAGCGGCGTGGATTTCGCTCTCAAGAGCTTGGAGTCAATCGAACCTCGCACCGGAAGGGTGGAACGCGCCATCGAGTTCCTCCGGAGCTACCAAGACAAGGTGGCCGAGAGTATGAGGCAGCTGCTCAGGCCGAGGCCGGAGGACGAGCAGCGCTTTTGGGTCATCACGCACGGCGACACCTGGAACAATAACATCATGTTTTTGCACGATGCCGAGGGCAAGGTCGTGCGCGTCAAATTCGTCGACTTTCAGGTGGGTGAGCGTTTTGTAAGAGATCGTTAGATACACTTACGATCGAGAAATCGATATTCACTCGATTTAATAGCGGTCCAAAACCCCAAGGTGTTCCCATGTCATGTACTCCTCCGATCAGTCTACCGAAAAAAGTAGGTCAACGAGGATTTAAGTACCCTCCGCAATTACGCTGAAAATCCATAACTCCTTGTCCATTTCGCAACCCATCCGCATACATGGCAGTAACGAAGTATCTCACAGGCATCTATAATTATGAGTGAAAAGAACAAAGACGATTGGCAATAAAACCCGAATGTACGTACACAGGTGGCGAGGCACTCGTCACCGGCGTTCGACTTCACTTACTTCCTGTACTCGTCGGCGAGGTCGGAGGTCCTCGAGCGCGACACGGACGAGCTCATCGGCACGTACGAGCGCTTTCTGCTGCACGACCTTCGCAGGCTCGACGCTCCCGAGCGCGACCTCGGGGCCCTCGCTCGGCCGGGCTGGTTCAAGGACGAGCTCCGACGAAACGGCCTTTTCGGCCTCTTCGGCGCGCTCATGGTGCTGCAGGTCATCTTCATCGACGAGGGTCGAGCCGTCGAGTTGGGTAGGTGCACGGCTTTTACGAGCCATTCTCTCGGTATCCTCTTCTAGCGTAACAACATTTCTCATTCGTTTCCTTTTAATTAGAGATGAACAAAACGAAGGACGAATTCAACACGGAGAAGCTGTACGACTTGACGCCGGAGAAGACAGAGAGGCTATTCACCGTCGTTGACCATTACGTGCGACACTTCAAGAACGACGCTTCTAGCTGAATTCATTATCGCTTTCGTGGATCGAGTGGTGTGGCGTTAGACAAATTTCACTGTCCGACAGTGTGTATTATTTGTTTTTCCCGCGTCTTATATGCCAAAGGAACTCTAGTGCCGATCGATATGCCGATTGCAAAGCCGGTTGCATGTTTTTATAATAAACACGCCGTTATTTTTCTACGCGCGATCGCGAGCGACGCGCATATATGAGATGCGAATATTTTTGTGTGTCGCGATCGATATTGCACATTAGGTACCGAGCTGTAAATATTTTTCTACTGCGAAATTGCACTGCGAAATCGCAGGAGCCCGATTGTGATTACGGTGTGCTTTAAAAGTGTAAACACGCAGTAGTAGATTAGTACAAATTACATTGTAAACTATGATATTTTTCTAAAAAACAAATCGATTTGTCGAGTGAATGTATATTTTTCGAGACATGTAGACACGCAGAGTCGCGACTGGAGCGCGCCTGCGGCGATTCTTTGGAGAGAACCTTCCGCCGTTCACCGTCGGAGTGCGCACGGGTTACCTTTTTCGCTCTCGTGCGAGTATGGATTTCTCAGTGCGTTGGAGAGTAAAACTTCGTACCCGCTGTGAGTCAATTGTTGAAGCGAAATTTTACGCAAAATGTTGTAATAAATTTTGGACGACTGTTCGCCAGCAGCTGCTGTTATTCTCCAGTTGTGGAACCTTTCAATTGCGCCTGACTTTTATTGATTTATTTGTTGACGTTTTGCACGACTCGCTGGAATTATGAATTATGAATATTAGAAATGGACGTTGAAGTCTTCATGAAACTGTTCGCGTGATTGAAACCTATTGTTCTCGATAATGCATGCACGAGTATTTTGTTTACAGGATTTTTAATTTTTCAGCGGATAATTTATAAGTTGTAAATTAATCGAGCGAAGTATTGAACAACGATCTCGGAACCTTTTATTACGCGAGAGAAAGTGTTTGGGATCCAAGCACCGCAGAGCTTGTCGAAAGTAGACAATGTCCAAGTCTCTTGTGCGCTTGTCAGCAATGATAAACGCAAAGAATTGCAAAACTACGATAGCCGTCTGCCAAAATACTGATGTATGCTACTAATTTCTCTCGGAGGAACTTTTAATTTCTTCTCTCTTAGTGAAGCAGAAACCACGCAATCAAGCGCGGAATTGTTTATAATCACAGAGCAATAGTACTCTTCATAGCGCGCATTGAAAATCCCGCATACGGAATTACGCAAACTCGTCGCGCGCGCGGCAAACGAGACACAATTCCATATCGTAAATTATTTAGCGCTAATCTCGTATCTCCAATTGGCCATAAACAGCAGCGAGAGAGGAGAGAGAAAGCCCCAAGGGTAAGTCTCCGCTGCAAGGAATAACACCTGAACTACATAAAGCAGATTTATCATTCCGCGGGAGACTTCTGTATAATTCGTTTCTTTCAGCGACTCATCCTGCACCAGATTTAACGATGAAAATTCTTGTAAAAGGCCTTGCGGACACTCGAGGGTGCAACATCAGCAAAATCCGCGTCGCGCACGTACGGACAATCGAGCGATTAAAACGGCGGCTTTAATGCGCCTGCGTTTCCGCGACTCCCCGAGGGTCCCAAGGAGCAGGCGATTATGGTCGTCCTAATGATCGCCGCCAGGTGCAGATACGAATCAGCGCGCCGCGTGCATACGCTCGATTGTGTCACCGCGAGTCTCTCCACTGCAATAGTTCGCGGGTATTTTTCGGAAAAATAGCATTATTTAATCGCGCGCGTGCATTGTGTGTACGTGACTGGATGAGCTGCGAGCCGTAGATAGCCTGGGACGAAGCTGTTTTAGTTAATGCGTATAGAGCCACGTGCTATGGCGGATTTATCCTCGGAGTGTATACGCTGTCGTGTCGCCCCCGGGTTGATGGGGGGTGTTATGCAAGGATTTTCGGATTTGATCCGCTGGATTTAGAACGACACAATCTCGACGCATCTTGATAAAGTTTCCACGAGTGTGTTAAACGCGTGAGAAAATCCTATATCGAGCTAAGTGGTAACTGGCGAGTACGGCAAGACCGACCGCTTTTCTCTCCCGTAGGTCTGAGAGAATGCATTATATTGTAGCACAAAATAACTACCCGTATTATATACGAGGGCACTTCCGCATCTTCCCCCGTCGCAGCTCCTCATCAGCATCTGCTCTTCTCCTCCGGCGCATCGTAGCAGCAGCGGCGGCAGTAGGAGCGCTTTCACAATCGCATCGCGATAAATCGCGGCTGCAGCCACGCGCCCCTCGGTTGCACGTAACAGTTCGCGCGCGCTCGGCGAAATCTAAATCCTTGGACGGCGCCGGCGCAGCGCACCTGTCGACCGGCCGCCGAGATAACGCTCGTATTTGCCGACGAAGATAGACGGGGCTCGGGGATAACGAGCAGGAGCAAAAATTCTTCGCCGAAGAAGCTTCGGCTTCGTCGTCGCGGCGCGATTTCCGGCAACTGCAGCTCCCCAATGCAGCTCGATCTGGGGAAAGGTTGCCTCTGCGCGACGAAGGGACGATTCGAGGATTCAATTAAGGCTACTTGCTGTCTCTATTTGCATTAGTATGCGAGACCGCCGATCCGTTTCTTCTATTCTCGCGGGCTTAATAGCTGATCACTTTTCACTCGACTGCACAAACTGAAGGGGCAAACAATGGAATTCAAGAAAAAATCAAACGCCACTCGGTTGTCTACACGAAACAATAAGTCGCGCATCGGCTCGGCTCACAACATTACTCATAACATCGCGTCTCCGCAAAACTGTCAACCGTCTCTCCTGTGCGATTCTCACGGTGCGCCGCGCGTGTACGATAGCGTCTTCTTCCCCCGAGCTCGATGAAAATTTCAAATTCAAATGAGCTGCGGCTCGGTAAATCTCGTAACGCCATCGTTGCCACCAACGCCACTCGAGTTTGCCAATATTCGTGCGAATGGCGAACGACCGTCGTGTCCGGCGGAGATGAGGATGATAAGTCTTTTATACGATTTCGATATTAAGACAAGGATACCGCGGGGAAGGTGCTGTCATTCGCCGCTGCAGGTGTCGTTGAGGTATCATGCTCGCTGATGGATTTGCATTTGAGTTAATGTGTCGTGCGTCGCGGCGCTGCAAAAATGATTGATTTATAGTTGTCAGAATCTCGCAGTATACACATCCGTTCATTCGCTCAATCAACTCGATTTTCTTCTAATTTTATAAAGCGCCTGGTGTTGCAAGCTCTCTGCTCTCAATCAGCCTTCTCATTAATAGTAAAATCTCTCCACTGCAGCCTCGCGACTCTGCGCAAGGTAAATAAAAAATCCCTCGACTCATCCTCGATTGGCTGAAATTTATAGCAGGCCTAGATATATCAACCTCCCCCCGCGCGTGCACAGCAGAGCCATTATACGCACTCGATAAATCCTCCGCCAGCAAAAACAATTCAATCAGCCAATCGCTCGCGTCCTTACCACACACCTATCACCTCCGTCTCTCGTCGCGGCAGCTTATAGAAAATAACCCTTAGTCAATTATCGGTGAACGCACTTTGTGAGCGAACGCGGAGCCGCGCGATTATTAACGGCCGCGAGTAATTTATTCTAATGGCTCATTAAGCGACGACTTCCATTATGCACCGCCCGCGCGTATAGCGTCGCGGTTTATGGATGTGTGCAAGAGAGAAGAGGTTTGCGAGCGCGACGCGCGGATTCCAACGGCGATTAATGAAGCCGGCGTTTGCGACGTTTGTCATTCTTGAGTTATACATATTGTGTGGATATTTCTGCAGGGGCGGGAGGAGGCGCGCGAGTCGTGGTCTTTGTCGAGCCGACTAACCCCTTGAGAAATACCGCGAGCGCGGTGATGGAATGAAAATTTATAGAGTTTTTTTCGGAGTGACCGAAATTTTCGCTTTACGGATCGATGTGATTCAGGATAGACGAAGCCACCTTCCATTGGTAGCGGTGGCCCGTTGCGTAAACCATTTTTCAATTATCCACACTTTCTTCTCCCTGTTCTCTCCTTTATTTGCATCGAGACAGACGTCTGTAATATCTGCAAGATTTACCAGCGCATCCATCCGATCCTAATCCAACATGAGAACGATTTTGCCGCACTACACTGCACGAGCAATCCGATCTCGGTTGCACGCATCGACCGCCGGGGTGAGTGCGAGCTTCGCGAATCGATCGCCGGCATGAATGAGGCTCTGCGTAGATGAAGACGATAGCTGCGTCGCGGATAATCTCTTGCGTGCGTTTATGTAATTTCGTTGAGAGATGTTACCGTTATTACGCCGCAGAGAGCTGGGACTTTATGTTTGCAGTCGGCCGTCCTTTGTGACGCCGATTTTTCCGATCTTCCTATCGATATCTAGAGAAAGAGGCACTTTGTTAATTACCGATCTTTGTGTGCGCGAAGATCGACGATAAGATTAGGTCACCGTTTTCGACGATAAATGTGAAAAAAGTCTCTTCTATTTTCAGCGACAACGTTGCAATGCAAGGTATGCTTAATAAGAGATGAGCCGAAGTTAGGGTGGTGCATTCCGGTCTGGCGAGGCAGGACCATATTCTCCGGGACTAATCGGTATCCTTATAACGGATACAGCTGCTAATCCGATCGTCCCGCTTAACTGCAGATTGCGATCTTCCCCTTTGGAATTGTTAGGGCAATTAAGCCGATGAACCGAAATAATTGCCGCGACGGGACTCCATGTAAGCTTAATCACTGGGTGCTAGAGTCGGCATTATCTTGGAATTAATCATGGGCATCGCGTTTTAGGCGACCGTTCGATCCGAACAAGACTTTTCCTCGAAATTCATTTGAAAATTAAATACGCCAAATGCTTTAAAAGAGATCGTGCCGCGCATTCCACCGAACGATGTACATGAGTCATGCTTGAGAAAAACACGTTTATCTTTATGACAGTCCGAGTGAAAAACAAATTTATGGTTTTAACAAATTCGTCGATTTTTCTTTGCGCATACTTGAGCGTTTCTCCCGCGTGATTCACGAGATAAAATAAAACGCATCGAGTCGGCGCATTTCTCTATGCAAATAAATAGGAAATAATTCATCGCAATTGAAAACGATGATCGCATAACGCTCGAATCGGTAAAGATGAATAGTCGCACGCAAATATTTACGGCGCCGGCGATACTTACGCCGCGCAGCGCATCTTCATATACAGCCATAACGATCTCGCGCGAGAGCGCGTATCAGGAAAGGAAAGTGATCCCGCGATCCAATGTCATAAGCACGCGATGATCGGTTGTGCAACGGCCTGTGCTGTACGTTGCGGAATAGCGAAAATTACCGGGGATTTTTTCCCTTTTGTTTTCGAGCTTTTTCTGGTCGCGCGCGCGCTCTAATCGTTTTGACAAGATTGTGCGATGTGCGCGCGATGATTTTTCGGTGCGAATATAATGGAGATAATGAATTTCGAAAAGCGATAGTTGTTAAATTGTTTTGGTTTTTAGCGCGATCGATGATTCAGAGAGCCGAATCAGCCTCGTGTCATTATAATAATTCGAAGTAAATTTTATCATTACAACAGTTGTGTGAATTGCGAAACGTGTGGTCTATCTAGAATTTCTCCCGTTGCGATTTTACCTACACCCAGATAGAAATAGCGATGAACTCGATACCCGACGCTTGTTATTATATAATTTGCTAAAAAAGTTATAGTTTACGGCTAATGTTCGCCGGGCAAACATTAGCATATTGTAATAAACCTGTTATATCGCTCTACGGCTGCGCAATATCAATTTCAGGAGATTTTTTCAGCAAGGGAAGCCGCCTTATCGCAATAGCTGCGTGGATTAAGGATGCATTAGCCGAACCACTGTATCGATCGGAACTTGATTGAGGGCTGGTTGACGTCGCGTTATCCTTAGCTGGAGACTAATTGTCTCGACTGTAGCAACATATTGCCGCGGAATAAGGGAAACTGGTTCGAGCAGCTCTTTGTTGGAAAATTCATGAGCGAGCTTCCGACTCAATTTTCCAGATGTTTGTTTTTTTTTACAGACCTGACATCGATTTGTCGCGCTGCACCTTACGCGCTAATGCAATCGCGTCTTTGGTACCACGCGTCGTAGTGTTATTAACGTTGGGTTGTGCAAAACGCGCAAACAATGGCTCGAATTCAGAGAAATCGCTAATTACCGAGGATGATATCGAAATATCATATTTTTCTGAAAGTCGAGCTCGCGTTATGAGCTCCTTGAGCCAGATACCAAGAGAGAGAGAGAGAGAGAGAGAGAGAGAGAGAGAGAGAGAGAGAGAGAGAGAGAGAGAGAGAGAGAGAGAGAGAGAGAGAGAGAGAGAGAGATGCCTGAGAACGCGTCCCACTAATCCGTTTCCAAAAACCTCGAAAAGCGCGCGCTTGAAGCTATAACAGCATTGACTAACCCACACCCCGTAAAATTACTCGATATTAAAGAACATACGGCGGAAAAAATAACGGCACACCGCCGCAATACAAACAAGCGAGACAAAAGGACCCACGTTACGTCAGAGCAGACATCACTTAGCGAAAGCGTTTTAGGAAGCAGCAGTGACGAATTTAATGCCTCGCGCACGCTTTTACCGACGGGAGCCGGCCAATTAAGGACGATCGGAGTCGCACGCGTGCGGCCACGAGCGTATAAGGAAGTCGTATTTTACGCAAGATGCGTCGCTCCCGCGGAGTGCAAAGTATACATTAGCCGGCGCGGAGGTGACAAATGCCGCGGCCGACGATTGAGCGGTCTAATAAATGGCCGTATTATACAAGTGGCTCACGAGGGATTGGGCTTTTAAGGATATGCCGATGCCGAGGTCGTAGCGCTGTTTATGACGATTGGTTTATTTGGAGCAAAGTGAGCTTGGATTTTATCATTTGTAGTGCTGATGAAATTTTGGCGATCTTTATGTGTAATTCGGTATATTTAATCGTTTCAAACGATTTTACGAGGAAAACCTTTCTTCGCGAAGATGTTGTTAAATTTATATCCCTGCACTTGCTTTACATTTTAATGCTGTACATGTGCAAGACTACTCGATTTTAGTCCAAATTCTGAGTTTTCGGGAGTTTAAAAGGTTGATTTAGATGGTTGGCTGAGAATTAACTTGTTGAAAAAGCAATTTTCCCTATTCAAACCCCATATTGATTTTACGATTCTTTTAGTACGATTCAGTCCATTATTACAATTTTTATCCTCCAGATAGTATAGATTTTCATAACCGCGATAAATTTCTTTTACAAGATGATAACGGGTCATAAATATGCGGGACATCGTTTCGGAATTTTCATGGATGGCGTCAGAATGAATGAAAAAATTTACGACCTCGTAGCCGAGCGTAAAATATTATTAATACACTATTTGACTATACATATATCATGAATAAATAACGTATTTATTAATTTTGTTGAGAAAAATTAAACGCGCGTCTACATTAAGAAGACTTGTTTACGACGAGCTGTAAAACATACGCATAATACAAGTATCGTGCGTCTTATGATAATATATAGGTTCCCGCGGCGAAGAGCGATTGAAATGCCGATTCTTTATCCTAGTTTCCAGTTCTTATCACGTCATCAGACGAGTCCAACAGCTTGACGAGCCTCCTTTTTGAACCAATAACTCCATCAGGAGTACTTATCCCGTATAATCACAACATTAAAAAATCTCCCATTCCAATTCCCGATCAAAGTATGTCCTAAAGCTCAAATTCAAAGGACGCAGCGCTCGCAAAAAACCTTTTCCATTCCCATAGTCGCAATTCGCAGCCAGCGATTTCTCACAAGCTCCATACTCGACCACAAAACGCACACGGAGCGAGTCCAGCAGCAGCAGCAACACCGCGTACAGATCTCCCTCACTAGCGATTATTCGCGCGGCCGGCTATGAAAATGACGCTCTCTCGCAGCTACTCCGCGCGCGGCATCGATTACAAAAGCCAAACGGCCATACGCGCAAGCACAAAAGGAATTAATTTTCCTCTTTAAAGCGGCCGGCTGAATAATATATTCACTCTCCTGGACGATAAACAAGCGCTGCGTGATATTTTCCGTCGTTATTGTGCGTTAGAATTATCGTAGAAGCCATATGTGTATTGCAATACAGCGATTGTGGGAGAATCGCTGTGCGTTGCGCAATCGATAACGCAGCCGATTTGTTTTAGCACCGTACGTACACGCGCTTTTCTGGCTATAATGAAGCTGCGGCTATACGCGCGCGATTGAATAATCGGATGCGCGCAGGGAGTTTATTTAGCTAATTATTTATTCCAATTATAGACTGAACGAGTTCGAGCTGTAATGCGCGTGCGCGAACGGTCTGTTTTCCTATATCAAATAAACACGGGATTTTTTTACCCGCATTCGTTCCTCTCGGTCCACGCAGGAGATTCGAGTGAACAAACACACTCATGCTATCTATCCAACTCATCGCAGCGCCGAAATAATTAATAAGCCGCAATGAGTCGTGTCGAGCGCAACATTTGTTTGCATACATTACGCCGACAAATTCGCAATACTCGCGCGCTGTATTCGCGGCGGAGTTTCCCAACTCGAGCGTCATATGCTGCAGCTGCTCCGGCATTTTCCACAATACACGCGGACATTCTTGCCAAATCGATCGCAACGCTCGAGAAGATGATGTTTCCATCTGCGAGCGAGCGAGCGAACGCGCGACTTTTTTTGTCCGGATCCCTCGCTCTCCGCTCTGAAGAAAAATGCCGCAATAATATACAGCGTTTTCGACACACAGTTTATGACGAGGAATCGGAGAAAAAGCGGCGAAATAAAAACACGAGCGCCAAGCGGATCCGGCGAGCGAAACGGCCGCGGCGGTGGCGGCGGCGCATGCATTAACATGGCATAAATAATTCAGGAACGCGATGATGATGGCAGTGTAAGGTGTATTTACGCAGAGAGAAGCGATGTTCGCCGCAGAGAAAGGGGCAAGAGTGAGCGGGAGAGAGAGAAAGAGAGAGAGAGAGAGAGAGAGAGAGAGAGAGAAAGCGTATGAGACTCGAGCGGATTAAAGAGGATGATTACGAGTGCGATAATGAATTATTGTGTGTTTTTCGTTGCGTTGGAAATCGGGCTCCGATAGATGCAGTGGGAAAACAATTCCTTCAAAATTTCGTTGAACTTGGTATGTGAATTGAAAAGAGGAGTAAATATCTTGCTTGTTTGTTATGCAACTTGTTTAAACCTTTTAATGTTTTATTGTTGAAAAAAAAACAAGATAGTAGTGCTTTTGGAATTCTTGCTTTTTGTGTCACATAGTAGCTATGCAAAACATTAGGTGTTGTTCATATGTTTGTCATCGGAGTGTTGATTTCAGTCGTCATATCGACTGTTCTAGCCGATCACAGAACTGTAACTATTTAAAACTTATCATACACATATAATAATCGAAATCGTTTAAAAACGTTACTAATTATAATATTCTGTTATTTTGTTTAGAGTGCGGATCTTATCGTAAATAGAACCTGATAGTACTCAAGAGTAAGTATATTACAAATTATAATAATACGTGTGTACATTTTAAATGTGTGGTTTCAGGATAAGGAACTCCGCAAGATAAGAATGCAATTCAATCACATCATCAGGCTGTTATATTTTATAAGTACTTTTATCAACATATTTCCAATATATACGTACATTATAACATAATGACGCGCGAAAATTATGAACAAAAGTGCCCCACTATACTACCTCGAAAAAAGGGTATTTTTTGCAAAGTGCGTATATTTTGAATAAACTCACTATACCTCATATCTAGAAGTAAATGTTTCATTCAATTAAAGCATAAAACTTACGGTCTTTGTCTTCAGCAATTCAGCAAGTCGTACGTCTGCAAAAAGCACACTCTCAGAAACGTCAGAAAAGCGGTGACAGCTCTAGAAAAAGACAGTCCAAGTTTTGTCGACGACTGGATTAAAAATCAGGGTACGGATAAAGTTGATGGCGGATAACATTCCACATGTATAATACAGAAACAGAATAAACTTTAATAAAATATATTAAATTAAACTATACTAATAACAAAAGTGTACTTCGCACTGGCTTATACACTTATCTCTGCACACGAGTAGGTGATGCAGCGGCCGTTTGCGTAAAGCGCGTTGCGCCAACTCCGTATAACGAGGCTCCAAAGACAGAGAGCCACGGCGAAGACGCTCAAGTGTAATAATAACGCCGGCATTCTCTATAATAGTTATGAGAATATTATCGCGCGGCACGCAACGGTACTGCACACATCTACACATCACACCGCGAGACGTGTGGTAGATTCCGTATTCCACAGTTATATATACACGACGGCTGACCCTTGAAATATGATACGACATTTTTCATCGCGTACACGGCTCCTTTCTTGACTTATAATCACGTATAGCCGGCAAAAGTTTAGCGAAAAATAAAAACGTTACGGATTATGGCAAAGTAATCGCTCGTAACGACGCGCAGCGTCATAATGATCGTGGAATCGCGCATTACAATATCTCGGGCACTAAACCGAATTTATCGCCGGCGCGCGTTTTCGAGAAAGAGTATAAAGCCAAGTGAGAGACTTTAATGACAGACGAGTGCGATTGCGGCAGCGCGAATTCGCGCGTTAATCCGTGGAAAATCGCGCGCATCAGTCAGCTCGTTAACGACTACCCTAGTACGTAAAAAGTCTTCGTCCTCCCCACTCGATTCACTCGTCCGCCGAGCTCTTATACGTGCGCTAACGTCGCGACCGGAGGATAAGAGTCTGAGAGACTGGGTTTCCTCTCGCATAGTTGACACTAAGCGATACACGTGGGCAATTTATAGTTTCAAAACAAAAGAGTCGCGGCGTCGGTGGCGGCAGTCCGGTGATTGATGGAAAGCCAAAACGTGACGCGAGGTCGCAATGCCGATAATTGCGGAATGCGGCTGATGCGCGCGAGAGGCTCATCGCCGATGTGTATATGTATATGAATGTATATGATCGATGTCGTCGCGAGCTCGGTCTGTCCGCGCGCGACCTATCGCCGACGCCGGTATATTTGATAAATTGGAAAATTCCTCAGACGTAGCTGTTGTCCTGCGCTTTGTGCGACTGCCATGAAGAAGAAAAATCGCGCGACGAGCGCCGAGAAATATCGTTTATTGTTCGCCGCCGCCTCGTTATAATACAGCCTGTAAACAATTGCGAAAGCTCCCACTAACTCACTCGCTGTTCTGCTAATGGGCTAATTTGTTGCAGAGGCTTCGGATTCTGGGTAGACGACGAGTGAGCAATTTCTGGGCCTATGTAGGTCGGGACGACGAGAAGCTTCAGGCAAAAAAAAAAAAAAATAGAGTGTCAAGTTCGTCCGGGGGATTAGTCACGAGCTATTGCTCTTGCGGTACTGCTCGAAGACAAAAAGAGCTGTAAAATCTTTATAGTTGCATAGCCACATCGATTTACGACCATGCGCGTAATCGGGGATCACCGAAAAGGCTGTGTGTGTGGTGCAAAATGGAAATCAATATAAATCAATTAAAATTTTTATTGGCGCTATATATAGGTCATTACGATAATTACTTTTTTCACAAAATTTAATTAAACCGTGCGAAAGTCTGCCTAATATACCCGCTGCTAATAAAAATATTGCCAAACCGCTACCTGCGCGTATTTCGCAGCTTTACAGCGCTTTTTCTGGTCCTATAAATGAAAAAAAACCTGCGCGTGCCTGATTGTATGCAAAACTTTCGATCCGTAATTCACAAATTAATAATACGCTTTACGCGTGTACGTAATCGCTTGGAAAGAGGAGTTCTCGGCCGAAATCGTTGCTGCATATGCGCCGCGCCAATATACGAGTACACGCAATAAATCGTAAATGGCTAATAACGATGAGTTTGAAATCGTTGTTCTGAGAGCTGGTCGACGATGCTTAATTTATTCTTACCAATGGGGCTATGCACTTCCCGATACTGCGAAATAACGTTGCGAAAAAAAACCGCTGGCAATTCATTGGCACTTAGCTTCCTCCAACTAAATTCGTAGTTCCAATAAATAAGATATTGTTTAAATATACACTATGTTAATGATTTTATTATTGTTTTCAAATAAATAATCTACACACGCAAAAACGCTAAAATACAAGTCGAGACGCACAAGGGCAATCGTATGCTCTGCTGTCGCATTCTTCTCTTAAAAAAATGATGGCCTTTGTTGTGAAGCATTTAATAAGTGATTCTGATTGGTTGCTGGTTGGTTGCCTAGGCAACAAGATCAGAACAGCGCTTTAAATTCATAACCCTCAAAACAGTCATAACTCATAATCCTGGTAGAAATGTTTGAGGTGTTTAAAATGAAATGTGGAAACCTTGATAACAGATAAAATATATGTAATATAACTAGCAAGAAATTTTAGTAAAAATTAATCATTACCAAGAGTGTGTAGATGTACAACATGTCTATTGAAAAGTGGCACCCTAACCCTATTTGAAGTAGTAATAAAGTGTGTGAATATTATTTAGTTTTTTTTTTAAATGTCAGTGAGAAGTTCAATTAAAAGAATAAAGAGTTTGAAGATATATAACTGTGTCTCTGTGCCCAAAGTCGCCCTCGGTGAGGTTTGAGAGGTGAATTTAAAGAAAAGTTCAGTATCCGAGCCAGTAAGTTTAGGTCTATCATTATACAATGCTCTTTGAATTGTAAAAAGGCTACTAGACAACTAAAATATGACACTGTCACTTCCTATGCTACCTAGAAAATATGTTTCCTAGAAAACAAAAGATGATTCTGATTTAACTGTTTTCGTTCATATTTTCACATTCAGGGTAATGCGAATTTTTTAATTGAGCAGGTCAAATTTTGCTTGTAGACAGACACAGAAACTACCATCTCTAACACACTGTATTTCTGGTTTCCAGTGTATTTTTACATGAAGAAAGTGATAAGTATTTTAGCATTTTGTCAAGGCATTAATTAGAATTTTGACTTTTAACAGTTGTAAAAGATTTTGAGACCGATACCTATTCTCCATTTTTGCATTTTTTCTCATTCGAAAACTAACAGGTCTAGAAAGCTCATATTTTGCATATAGATTTCTTTTGTGATTGTAGAAAGATATTTAAAGTTGAATCAACGTTAACTGAAATACTTTTGTGTTCGACTACAACACCCATAATAATTATTTAGTCGTATAGCATGAGTTTGCATTCACATCAGTGTCGGAGTCGAAATCAGAAGTTTTTCAGTTAAGGTCGATTCAACTTTAAATATGCTGACATGACAATATATGCTGACAAATTATAGAAAATTAGGACATCTAGATAGTAATGTATGCTGTGCACAAACTTATTAAAAATAATAATTTTTGAATAATTATAAACAATTTATATATAATGTGTATATTAGCATGACAACTGTGCAAAATATCTTGTCCAGCAAAACTGAGCTCAAAATATACTTTTTTTAAATCATTATGACTTGTCGGTAAGATAGAAATTTTGCATTTTGCTTGACATCAGCGATTATGGCCAAAATTAAAGTAAATAAAAATTAAAATATTAGCAGATGTTAGTGTGCCGCCCAACACTTATGGTAGATTTTCTACCAGTGTTATTAGAGAGAGATAGAATCAAGAGCACACGAAGCGCGCCTTTATTCCTAGTATATTATAATAGCGAGGAATAAGCTCAGTGCTCCCCATAGCTATAGATATAGTAGCTGATGTTAAATTCGTCGTTGATTCTTGTTATTCCTCTGAATCTTCCGTTTGTATATACATACATGTAGCTCTTTATTCCCGACTCGCCGGGGATAAGGTACTAACTTTATGCTGGGGTGTGTTAAAAAAGAAGTTTATTCACGGCTTAACTATATAATAGCCATTTTATTCTCTGAAAAGCGGGACTGAAGTAGCTTTTTATTCCCACGTGTATTTTTTGTCCCTCATTTGCGGGAATTAAGTAACTTTATTCTCTCATTTGTGGGAGTAAAATGTTTAATTTTCTGAAAAATTGAAAAAAAAAATTAATTTTAGAAACTTGAAAATTTTTGAAAATTTCATTTGCATTGACTTAAGTCTCATTTTGCAAGGGAATTGTTCGGGTTAGGAGCGGAAGGATGATGTGTGTGTGTGTAGTTTGGCTTAAACTTGGAGTCCGTATATATATAATTTATTTCGGTATATAATAAGTCTCGATACAAGTTTACAACGTTGTCTTCGCAGTGTCGCCTTAACCTAGGTTATCTCTCTACTACTATTGACGAGAGCTGCGAATGAAGTGTCCGTCCGTTAGAATTTTCCGCCGAGCTGGGCCCTGCTCTTCTCCCTCTACAGGGTCGTTTCTCCCTCCTTGTCCTGCTTGGAGGACTGCGCGGGGGTGGTCGTAGCTTCGTGCTAAGAATCTCGTTGCTTGCTCCCCCCCTCTCGCTCCCTAGTCAACGCCGCCCTCCCTACGACCTCCGGACACCACCGGAGCAACGGCACGCCATCTTCGAACTCGCGGCCTATCGCGACGCCATCAGGTGACCTACATTTGGCACCGGGAGCCTTTGCTCCCTCATGAGGTCTAAAGCCTCGTCGGACTCCCGAGCATTAGGCGGACCTGCATTGGGCACCGGGAGCTTAGCTCCCTCGTGAGGTCAACAAGCCTCGTGGAGTTGCCGACGAGCTATTCGGCGCCGCGTCCGCGAGTCAATCGGCTTGCGTCCGTGCTATGTGATAGGGCGCGCTCCGGGGAGAACAGGCTTCTACCTCAGCATTCAATTCTGCAGGCCGACTTATTCATGCGTACATCCATACACGCACGCATAGCCCACACATCCTACGCTTACAAAATTTCCGTAGGTCCTATTCGCTGGCGCGCTACACGTAACATACCTCGTGTAGCACGCAAATCTAAGGCTCTGTCTTCATTGGGATCTCATACACGCGCCCTGACCCCTCGTGGCAAGCCGTTGAAGTACTGTATCCCACAGCTTTGCATTAGCAGCATAGCGATTTGCAAGTTATTTGCATGTTTTTATTAAAAAACTAATTACAATGGAAGTCGGAGAGTTCGCACCACGTCCAAAAAGTTGTAACCGGGATTATTGTGCAGTGAAAGGTTGTGAGAGTAATGCAGCAAAAAATTCAAGTCTTAGTTTTCATCGCTTCCCGAGGCCAAACGGACGCTTCGTAAGCAGCCAGAATATTTTCAACAACTCCGAAAAAATTGATTTGTTCCAAGCCTGGAAAATCATTTTGAAAATTACAAACATAACTGAGAGGAAAACAGTATGTTCAAGGCATTTTCTAAAAAGTGATTACTTTTTCCCAGGTAAGGTATTCTTCTATATCAAAAAGTGAGGTTATCGTCTGCTATCGACATAAATGAGTGTGTACATTTTTTGTTACAGATGCTCACTCATGCAGAAGACGCTTGAAAAAGGACGCAGTCCCTTCTTGTTATTTACCTGGTGATAACAGAAAGAAAGTGAATGAAATAAGAAATAAAGCTAGATGGCAAAGACGAATGCAACGGAGCAATATGAATAAAAATGTAACTACTTCAATCAAGAAATCAGCAAAAGCAAGTGCCTCCATAGCAGCAGTTTTGAAATTCTTGGGTGCAAACGTACTCTGGAATTTTTTCTTCCATTCAACTTCACTTCTCCTTGACTTTGTATATGTAAACAGTCCGTAACATATAGATCCTGTTATCCGGTACTGCCTTTCACGTATCCAATGGGCATAATGATCTTTTGTATTTTCAGATATTGTTTGCAGATTGTGTGAAAGATGATCAATGGTATTCAGGCAACAGTCTTGTAGAACTGGCACTTCAAATTTCTGTATATATTTGCATAGTGTCACTGTCTTGAGCTTCCAAAATTATCTTGATGACTTCTTTTTCAGCTTGGCTGACTTTGCTTTTTTCTTTCAAAACAATTGGATCGTGTCTTACTAATCTACAATTTCAAATAATATTAAAATATGTATGCATCAATAAAGCAATATAATAGAGAAATTACAGTAACTTACTCATGCTTAGCTAAGGCAGACATTGGCAGTTGATTGCGAATGATACATGCAATTTCACTCAGTTTTGACTCCGATACTTCTACTTCTGGTACAGGTTTTCTTTTCTTTTTAACTACAACTGCCTGATCTTGTGACCCAGAAGAACTTTGATTGGATTGTAGAGTATCAATTTCTCCAAGTTCGTTCTCAGCAATCACCTCATATTGTTCAGGTTCTAAGCAACGTTGGATCGAGGATGCATTGACAATTTTCTTTGTTTTTACAGCAGGCTCCGCAAAACAAGAATGTTGCATTAATGGAGCTGCATCATACTCTTCCAAGGCCTTGCTGTGATCTTGATTCCAACCACATTTTTTGTCTGTACAAGACAAAACTTTCAAGTCATCACCTTTTCTGCACAAAATATTTTCTACTTATAAAAATCACATAAACATGAATTTTGGTTAGGTATGTACAAATTACAAACTTACTGGTAAATATACAAAAGAGTGGCTACGATGTGCTTGCATTTTTCGCCTAGACCAGCTTTACAAGTGCATTTGAAATGCAGAATATCGCCGTTTCTTGATATCTCCCCATTTATCTCATGAGGACTTTTACCTTTAACAGCAGTCGTCTGCAAGCAGACAGCTGAGATGCTGGTCGTGCCACTGTCTTCTGATACTGTAGTTTTACCGCATTTTATAATAAATTTTGACTTATAAACCCTTTCACCTTTATAAATTTACGCTGTTCGGGATTAGTTCCAGCGTAATCGTAAATATTCTTCATGCTTATCATTTTTAAGCTTAAGTACTAGCTTCGCGCTATCTAAACACAGCATAACATGTGGGACACTCCCGCCATGTTGGCATACTATATATATTAATCCCACCCATGTGTGAGATCCCAATACTTGTGTCGCGTGTCGCGTGCCGCGTAATACAGTATTTAAAAGTTAATTATCAAGTTTAAATATCAAGTTTAAATATAAAGTTTACAGTATTTAAAAGTTAATTATCAAGTTTAAATATATTTAATTAGCATTTCAAAAAAGTAAAGTGAAATAACAGACTTAAGAACAACTGTAGAAAAACTCCGTAACAGTTTTGTTGTTATAATTCTAACCTATAGGTTACAATCATCAAAGCAAGTTCGATTGACGATATAGAGCAGAAGCGAAATTGCGACGTTGCCAAAATATTCCAGAATACCGAAACGAGTGAACTGACGGCACGCGGCACGCGATACGCAACACGGGTATACCGTGAAGACAGAGCCTAACACGCAAACCCGCACATTGCATATCGCACTTTTGAGCCGCTATGCTCATCGCCATTTTCGGGGTAGCAAGTTTCTGGAAAGATGCTTCGATCTGTTAATACCGTCGTCGTGCGTTGCCGCACGTTCGCATCGAGCGATTTTACTAGCTATCGTCCGAGCGGTCCCGACCAAAAAACCCCAGCGCTGTCTGCGTCGTTTACGCACCATGCTTTCCGAGCGGCTTTTCTTTCGGGACGCGTTTTATGACCGGTCCCTTTTCAATTGCGGGCCTCTGGGTTTTTCCCGGCCCGGACCTTCCATACGGCCGGCCATTAGCGCGCCTCGCCCAGTCGGACAGCCACGCTTAGCGTCACACGCCTCGATCGCCGTATAGCGCTTGGCCCTCATAAAGGCTCCCTTTTTAATCCGGAACATCTTGGCCCTCATAAAAACCCCTTTTTAATCCGAAACATCTCGGCCCTCATAAAAGCCCGTTTTTAACCCGGAACAGGAATGAAGTGGCTACGCAGTTAAGTCGTGAATAAAGTTCTATATGCAACACGGGACTAAAGTCGATTATTCCCTCGGGTGATTTACTGATCGCGGGAATAATCATCGACTTTAGTCCCTTATTGTATAATGTACTATTACGCACGCTCCGCGTGAGTTTAACTACATTTTCCGCCCCCCTGTCTCAAAAAATATCGCTCGATACGCGTGCTTTTTTTTTATTCTATACTCGCGTGATTGTTACCCTCGCTGCGTGTAGAATTAAATTTTGCGCACTAGTATCGAAATAAACTATTGAAGCCTTTGACTACATTTTTTTAGAGATATAAGGAATAAAAAAATTTTCAAAAAAAATTGAAACCTTGATATCTTAAGAAAAAAAGCTGTTCAATGAACTTAGCCAAACCACATAAAATATCTCATTTTTCCCAAAATCTCAAGTGCAATAAGGACTTTTTATGTCCGTAATCGAGGCACAAAAAACTCATTTTTTTTCAGTTTTCCGTTTATTACTGAAAAAATAAGTGGTCAAATCACTTAAAATTAATGGGATATAGTTTGACACGTGACCCATCGACATAATTTTTTTCGTGAGGTTATGATGCTTAGTTTCAGAGATATGGATTTAAAAAAAAATTACCTTTTCCATTTTATCTGAATTGTTTGTAACAATGGGAAGATTGATAAACAACGCAAAATAGTGTTTTTCAAAAATCAAAAAATGGCCATAAAAAAAGTAGTTGAGAAAATAAAAATTAACTATTTTTCCCGAATTTAGAATTTAGAAATAGATATGCATGTCAAATTTTATTGACATTGACGGAGTAGTGCCAGAAATATTACGGTATACATACACACACACACACACCTCCATACGGACATTTTCTAAAAATATTTGATTTTAACCTGTTACAATGCCGCTACCCTAAGCGGGTCTTGGGCGTTGTCGTCCAGATCGGACGGGTGGGTGCCTATCACCACTACACAGCGCGTCCTTAGGTTGCGGATAGAGGAACAGCCCCTGAGAAAGAGGTTAGCTGCGAATAAATTGAATAAGCAGCCGCGGACAGCCGATAGGAACAGGCGTGGGTGTGATGAGCCCACACTGTCGAACGCATTCATCTAGAAACACTACGCAAGCACCACAACAACAAAAACACTTCACATTATCTCTTATCTCTCAATCTATCTCTTTCATCACACATTACAAAAATGGGCCAAAATCCTGCTGCCGAGGAGGATGCGGGAGCGATGACAACTGCCCCGAAAGGGGATGTGTAGAATGATTCGTCACCTGGTCTTACGCGGTAACGATGCCAGCGAAGGCGCGCTGCCTTGCAGGGGGGCGTTAGGATGTGAGAATGAAACCGTAGTGTGTCTGACGACGAATTGACACTGTCCTCGTCAAAGTCGGAAAGCTCTCATACTTAGTTCTAGAGAGGTATGGGGGTTATCACCTCTAGAACGGTGGACTTACCTGCGATCGGAACAGGATCCGAAGCGCGCGGGTTTAACATAACATCATGGCTCAAAAAAATCAAATCCGAACCAAAAGGGACTTAAGGGTCGGAACTTGGAATGTTCGCAGTCTATACAGAGCAGGTGCGTTTAAAGAACTCGTAAAGGAAGCTGATAGGTACAATCTAGATTTGGTAGCAATACAGGAATCGCGGTGGCCAGATGGCGGAGTACTAGCATCGGGTAACTTCACGTACCTGTATGGGGCCGGGAGTGGGGGATCTCTAGGCACCGGATTTCTCGTAAGCAAAAGCATCATACATTCGGTTAAAAGTTTCAAATCCGTCAATGATAGGCTCTCGTACATCATTATCGAAGGTGAATGGTATAGATATGTATTTATTAATGTACACTGTCCTACGGAGGACAAAGAAGAAGCTAAGGATCTCTATTACGAAACTTTAGAGCAGGTAATCGACCAGTTCGCGTCTTACGACACAAGAATAGTATTAGGCGATTTCAATGCTAAAATAGGTAGGGAGGAAATGTTTAGGCCTACTATAGGTAAGGAAAGCCTGCACGAAGCCAGCAATGATAACGGTATTAGGGTCATAAATTTCGCGGCGGCAAAAGATCTTATAATCAAAACTACGTGTTTTAAGCACAAGAACATACACAAGGCAACGTGGACATCGCCGGACGGGGCCACACAGAACCAAATTGATCATTTCCTCATTGAAAAAAGACGTCATACTAATGTTCTTGACGTAAGGGCTTACAGAGGGGCAGATAGCGACTCGGACCACTTCCTAGTAGTAGCCAAATTAAGAGCTAGACTAGTAGCGAATCAAAATAGTAAGCGAGCAAACAAGGTAGAAAGCTTCGATATTGAGAAACTACGAGATAGAACAGAGCGAATTAGGTACCAGATTGAAATTAATAACAGGTTTTAGGCACTTGAAGAAGCAAACACATCGCCGGAGGGGAATGACGAACCGAATAGCTTTTGGGGGGACATCGAAAAAACGGTAAAAGAGGCCGCGAACAAAGTACTGGGTAAAAAGAAAAAGCCAAAGAGCAAACCATGGTTTGACGAAGAGTGCGAACTCTGGGTTGAAAGGCGCAAAAAGGCTAAATTAGATAGCTTACAAAATAGAAGCGATAGGACCGTAGAAGAGTATTCTAACGTAAGGAAATGGACGAGCGCGATCTACAGAAATAAGAAGCGGGAGTATCAAAAGAATCTTATTAGGAGAATAGAAACTAACAGTAAGGAAAATAACCCCCGCGAAATGTACAGAGGGATTAACGCCATCAGAAAGGGTTTTAGGAGTAGAGCGCAATTGATGAAGGACGAAAACGGGGACCTCGTAACAAATAACAACGAATTACTGTCGCTGTGGAAAAATTATTTGGATAAATTATTAAACGTGCACGAAAATAGCGAAGAATTAGGGGTCGAAATTCACACTGCTGAACCCCACGTGGAGGAACCGAGCTACCAAGAAGTAGAGGCCGCGATTAAAAAACTAAAAAACAACAAAGCCGCGGGAAATGACTCTATACCAGCTGAGTTACTCAAATATGGGGGCGTCGAGCTCACTTTCAAAATCTATAAACTAGTATGTGCCATCTGGAAAAATGAAACAATACCCGAAAATTGGAAGGAATCTATCATTATACCGATTTTTAAAAAGGGGGATAAGACAGACTGCAATAACTATAGGGGTATTTCACTTTTAGCAACGTGCTACAAAGTTCTGTCAAAAGTAATACAAGCTAGACTCACTCCATTCGCGGAAGATATAGTAGGAGATTATCAGTGCGGATTTCGGCGCAACAGATCGACGAGCGATCAAATGTTTACCATAAGACAGTTGTTAGAGAAAAAGTGGGAATTTTGCGAAATCATACACCAACTATTTATAGATTTTAAAAAAGCGTACGACTCTATTAAGCGAAGCAAAATGTATCAAATTCTAGTACTTCTCGGTGTACCGAAAAAACTCGTGAGATTAATTCAAATATGTCTGAACGGAAGCACGGGAAAGGTCCGAGTAGGCGGTAATGTATCAGAACCCTTCATGATACGCGATGGTTTAAAACAAGGGGATGGACTCTCTACGGTGCTGTTCAACTTAACGTTAGAGTATGCCGTTAGAAAAATGCAGGTTAGCCAGATGGGCGCAACGCTTAATGGAACAACGCAGATACTAGGCTACGCAGATGATTTGGATATACTGGGGGATTGTAGGGAAACGGTAGCAAGAAACGCGGAAATCCTCATAAAAGCGGTGGAGTATACAGGGTTAGAAGTGAGTGAATCAAAAACAAAGTACATGATTGTGGATAAGCTAGGGATCTGCAGAGGGGAGGAAGATCTCAGAGTTGGGAATTTTACTTTTGAAAAGGTTAGCGAATTCAGGTATCTGGGTACGACCATAAATGATAGAAACGAGATTAATGTCGAAATAAATAAGAGACTCCATTCGGGTAATGCTTGCTTCTACGCCGTGAGTAATTTACTTAAGTCGAGGCTGTTGTCTAAAAACGTTAAAATAAGAATATACAGGACAATAATACTGCCGGTGGTTCTGTACGGGTGCGAAACGTGGGCTCTCACTAAGCAGGCGGACAACCGTTTTAGGGTATTTGAAAATAAAGTCTTGCGAAAAATATACGGGCCGAAGAAAGATGAGGAAACCGGGGAATGGAGGAGACTACACAATGATGAGTTACACAATCTGTACGCGTCACCAAATATTAACAGAATAATAAAATCGCGCAGATTGGGATGGGCAGGGCACGTAGCGAGAATGGGAGACGACCGTACGGCAGCGCGTGTCATGAAGGGCAGGCCGATGGTAACGCGACCTCTAGGTAGACCTAGACGTTGATGGGAGGACAACGTAAAAGCGGATCTAGTAGAAATAGGACGGGTGGGTGTCGATCGGAGAGGTGCATCTTGGGTGGGGTTGACACAAGATAGAGCAGCGTGGAAGGCTTGCGTAGATGAGGCGATGAACTTTCGAGTTCCAAATGCCATGTAAAAAAAAAATTTGATTTTAACTTCTAACACACCAAAAAGTATTTTCTAGAAGTTTTGACAAAACTCAATTTTATTATTACAAAGCTTCCTCTGGGAGGAAGCAATTACTGGAACGAATCCCCTGGTAGAAATCGCAACCAATTTTAACCCAAAAATAAGCATATGAGTGTCGAATTAGCTTATCTAAGCCAAGAATATTGGGTTATAATTGGCTAACAGCGACATCGTTTTAACGCAAGAATAAGGTTATTTTTGCCCATATTGTTTTCAAAGAAGAGATACGTAACCTCAAATGTAAATAATAATGAAGCAAAGCAAAAAAAAAAACGCGATAAATATTGATAGAATATCGAGTCGAAACTCGTTACTCGGGCGTTTTCGAGGTTGATGAACACGAATATAGCGACGGCAACGCTCCCCGAGGTACCTGGTGTCCGGGGTGGGCAGTATCAACGTCGTCTCCTAGAGTTTCACGGAAAATTAACGACATTTTTTGTCGAGACTCGTTGATTGGAGGTTTTTGAGGTCACTGAATACGAGTAAACTAACGATAATGGCTTTCTAGGTACCTGCATGGTGTCCAGGGTAAACAGTATCAACATCATATCCTGGGATTATCTTAAGTATAGCACCATATCCATGCTCAGTGGCCCCATAAATCCGTGAGTAACGTATTTCACTTAATTACTATTAAATTCCCGTAAAAACTCCAGAAGATGACGTTGATACTATTCATCCTGGGCACTAGGTAACTCAAGGAGCGTTGATGTTACGATATTCGTGTTCTGCGATCGCAAAAACTCCCGAGTAACAAGTTTTGGCTGATTATGTTTCAATATCTCTCAAAACTCCAGGAGACGACGTGATACTGTCCATCCTGGGTACCAGGTACCTCAGGGAGCGTTGCCGTCGTTATATTCGTATTCAGCGACCTCGAAAACCCCCAATCAACGAGTCACGACAAAAAAGTTGTTAATTTTCCGTGAAATTCTTGGAGACGACGTGATACTGTCCACCCTATGGGCACCAGGTACCGTGGGGAGCGTTGCCGTCACAATATTCGTGTTCTGCGACCGCAAAAAGCCCCCTAGTAACGAGTTTCGTCTGATTATTTATTAAATTCCCATAAAACTTCAGGAGACGACGTGATACTGTCCACCCTGGGCACCAGGTACCTAGGAGAGCGATGCCGTCACGATATTCGTGTTCTGCGACTGCAAAAATTCCCGAGTAGCAAAACTGGAATTATTTCCGTAAATATTTATGGAGTTCTTATTTATTGTCTCTTTCGCTGCACTTTATATAGGTTGTGCTCGCATTCGACGCGCATATTAACTCATTATAAAGCTTTAAATTGGGTAAAAATTGGGTTATTTTTAACGAAAGAAATAAGGTTATTTTTACTAAGCAAGTCTACGCCTACGCTAATTCTTCTATCAGGATCCTGGTTAATTAGAATATTCATATTATAATTGTTAAACTCACATTCATCTTTCGGCAGCTTGTACGAGAGTGATGAATAAACTTCATCCTCTGAGCTCTTATAAAGTTCTAGCAATTTGTAAAACCAATTTCCCTATAACGTCAGCGTAATTGAAACAAAAGCGCCATAAAAATAGGCTACCGGCCCATATATCTCCTCGACTCCGTGCAGCCGCGCGCACACAACGGCGGCAGCGTCGTCTTCGTCGTTCCTCCGATACGAAGAAAAATCGTCCATTCGCTCGCTGGGTGCACATAGCAGTGAGTGTTTACGTATGTTGTATGTATACGCACCTACACATGCGCGCGAAGTAATCTCTTGCGACGAAGACGACGCTTTAACTCTTCTTCACGGCTTGTGCAACTGCGCAGAGCGATGTTGCGAGCGAATTTTCATGCTTAGATCATCGGCTGATGCCGACTGGAATTCTGCGCCCGCAGATGCGCGGACATGTGTCAAGTCTTAGGTTCATACTTTTTTGGTGGAATTCGGTAGATTGCTTGCTTTGCGAGCGAAGAGAGGCAGCTGTTGCTCAAGAGTATGATTAGTGGAGCTCAAGTTTTCTTAATGCGAAATAAAATTATGGGATGCGTCCTATTTTTTCAAGGATTTCATATATGAAATAGATAATTAATTTTATGTGTCATAAGTTATTTCATACGCATAAGCGTCAAAAATACTGTATAAGCTATTATATATATGTGCACGATTTTGTCACTTGAAACTTAGAACAAACAATTCTTAAGTTTTTCTTTAAATCGGCTCCGAAGGAAAGAAGCAACAGACCTAAACATAACGGTTTCAAAATAGTTCAAAAAATATTATTTTTTAGTGTTATGTGCTTGGTATTAATATTGTCAAATAAAGCAGACTATGTAAGAAAACATTTTATATTCTAATTTTTTTTATTATTTGTTAAATACCCACGTTAAAAACCTATGTATAGATTGTATATATAAGTTATATAAAGAGCTTTATATATAATTTATTTATAGAATTGGAACGTTATATACACTATATATAATGTATATATATTCAAATAAAAAAAGAATTTGATACATGATTTATATATAAATTATATAAAATTTATAATAAAAAATATATTAATATATAATAAAAAAATGTAGGTATATATAGTATATAATTTATATATTTTTAATATTTCGATTAAAAATATTATTTTTATAAACCGTTTTTACATGCAATATTCAAAAATTACGATTTTTTCCCGAATAAATTAGGTGGTATACATACATAGCTATCATAGTACAAGTGCTTTTCGTCAACTTCCTGGTAGAAATTAATCTAGAAACTAGCAAGTTCTTAGGATTTTAACACAAGAACTTGCCAGATTTTAGGTTCATTTCTAGCAGTGCTTCGTTTAATAGTGCGGCAGCCAGCTAGGTCCCCGTAGCCTTTTCAAACGGAATGACACCCAGATTTTTCTAATGTATTTTTGCCTGCTGAATCCGAATTTCGAGGGTGGAGTGTAAAAAAATAGCAGGTTATTTGTTATAAACAATTTTCCGGAAAATTGTTGCAAAATTTTAACTTTTCCGTACTAAAAAATATTTTTTCAGATTCCTTGTAAAATTTTAAGAAGGAATTGTTTTTATACATTTTTCCGTAAAATGCATCGTTTCTCTTTAAAACAAGATTAAAGTTTTGGAAATGCAACGATAATATTGCAATATTTTAATTTGTATAGGCTGTCAGAATATCGGTATGAGAAAGTAGTCAATAAATTTAAAAACAACTTGTTGCTATTTAAAATAATTATACTAAGCATTGATTTCCAAAGTGAAGCTTTACAATACTACGAAGATTATTTGGATTACGCGAATCGCGAAGGTAATTTGTTGTATAACATGAAAACAAAATGTTAATTTTTCTTTGTTTAAATTTAAGAATCATATTACATATGCAAACCACTATGATGCGTGCGACGAAGAAATGCGAAAATTCAAGAATAAGCAATAATAATGCTCGGTAAATTAAAATTCTTTGTGAAAATAAATATGCATTTGTTTTATGTATTTTTGGTATGTACTACAAACACTTGGGTATTTAACAATTTGGAACTGGTTATTTAAAATGTATAGAATACTATTTATAACAATTATGTTTTTTGCTCTCAATGTTAACAAAAATATAAGGAAAACCAAAGGTGGGAGAGTCAACCCTTGAACAAGGGTTGACTCTCCCACCTTTGGTTTTCCTTATATTTTTGAATACTATTTATATTTATTGTTGAAGCCATTAATGAGGGTATCACTGCGGATAATAACGCCAAAAATAGGTTGATAGTAGTATTGTTCAACATATTTAAAATCATCGGTTCCAAATTGTTACACACAAATATTATTGTATTGATATAAATAATTATTGTATTGACCAAAAAACCTATAAATAATAGTAAATATTTAATACTGCTAGAGCTGCAGATCTTTTTTCCCTGTGTACATACACTTGATTTTGTATTCCAATATTAACTTTTGACATGTTCTTTTTTAGATTATTCTCAACGAGTACCTCTGCAAGGGACCTCAAAATCGAGAAACTATTAGAAGAATTATTCGAATAGTCCGGTACATCTATTAATTAAGAATATATATCCATTAAAAATATTTGCATGAGATTTTGATTTATATGAGAATATTTATTCATCAAAATTTGAGCAAACCTTATTGTATGTGATAAAGTCAATGTATATGTTTTGACCAATACCCTGATAGAAAATAACCCAACCAAAATGACTTGGCTACTAATTATTGGGTAACCCCGTAAGCCAACGCTTATCCTTGATATAAGCCAATCGTTAAGAAACAGTAGGAAACTTTTTAAAATTATGTTTTAAAAAATTTTTGAAAAAAATTTTAAGTCATATAGCATGAGTAATAAACATTCTTACTAATTTTTTAAATTAGCCATTTATAAGCCAATGAACCTGATAAATCCATGTCGAAATAAGGTACATTTTTACCCAACCGTTTGTAAAATCGTTGGCCAACGCACTCTAATTGGCTTACTAATGGCAAAGGGCACATTTCTACCAGAGTATAGCGAAATATGATTGAATATATATATTTTTAATATGAACTATACCTATGAAGCTTTTCCCTTTTTAGTTTAACTTTATTATTACTCTAAGCATTATAGTAACCGATTTCTACCTATATATATATGACATTCGTTATAAGAAGAGCTTAAATCTCACTTATTTCTTGAGCTTGAAGTCGATTAAAGACGGTTGTATGTTAGTTAATTAGTTTTATTATTTCTAACAAGGATATTTTCATGAAAAATATAACAGAAAAACAAACATTGTAATAATATTTCATTAAATATTGCGACTATAAGAATTACTGTCGATAATTTATTATAACATTCTCGATTTCGAAGACCGGAATCTGACAACAATCAGCTGCGTTATATGCTCTTCATTTCGCCCTTTAATCCTCGCCGGCTTGCGCGTACAAGTACGTGCTTTACGAAGGATTCTATGCACAGTCAAGTCGAAGGCAAATATACTTGAAACCGTAAACTTTATCGTCTGCTCAACAGCGAGTCGGTCTGGGCGAATAGCCGTTGCATAATTGCAAAGGAGTATGCGTTGAAAACAAGATTTTTTTTGAATGTTCAATATACGAGTGAGAAAGAGCTCGCGTGTTTACTTTACGAACGGATGCGCTTTTTCATGCTGAAGCATATAAATTTGAGGTTTATTCGTTTATTTTCTCTATAACGGGATATTTTATTGTGTCTTGATTTTGAAGCTGTTTTATTATACGCTTTTAAATCAATAAAAATGTTGATGGACTGTCGGAGTAATTTTGAAAGGAACTGCTTATTTCTTAATTCATTAAAAACATTAGTTACATCGTTATTTATCAGCCCAAAGTTATATTTTAGCCAATGACGACATTACTGTCTGATCCCGCAACGACGTTACTAATAGATCTAGCCACCTCAAAAGCTAGTCTCACGCCCTCGGCGAACACACGGTGGCCGACGAAGATCAGCGGGCAGTTCGCGGCGACGGTACTGTACACTTTGGCGATGGTGTTCATGATTACTCCAATACTCTCGACCGGACGATCGCTGTCAAGTGCGAGCTGTACGGCGTCCCTCATTCCGGTGCTGAAGTCCGAGGTGATATTCAGCGCTGCGATGATGTGTTTGCGAGCCTCAGCCAGAGCCTCGGATACTCCGGGAATGTAGGGACCCTGGCCATAACCGATCGACGGTGAAAAGGGAGGGACTTCCACAGTTCGGTTTCCATTATCGGTTGCGTTGCCGCTGTTGGTGCCGTTACGGTTATTTCCGATACCCGGGATTCTGGAAACCAGGTCCTCGATGTTGGGAAAAGGAGACATACCACTCAGCAGTCCACCTCCTGATATCAGGCTGCCCAGGCCCGGGATAGCGTTCAAAAACGGAGTAAAAGGTCCGAACAGAGAGCCGGTGCTGTTGCTAGTGGAGTTGGCTGAGCTGTTGGAGTTGAGCGAGGGTAGGAAAGAAATATTAGGAATTTCGGGAATGCTGGGAATGCTGGAAACGCTGGGAATGCCGGGAATGCTGGGGATTTTGGGAAGGCTTGGTGGTTTTAAGTTGAAGCCACCATTTGCGAATGCCTGCATCATAAATTACAATCGTATCGATTACTTGGTACGTTAATATGCAATAGCAGTGTGAATGAGGTAAAAATTACCTGGAACGGTCCGAGGTCAGCAAAGCCACCAATTGAGGCGGCCGTGGTGCAGGCCACGAGAGTTAGCAGAATGCACAACACCTTTCCTTTCATGTCTGCTGTTTCTGTTGGAAGAACTTGACTCTGGCTACCTCGACCTTTGCCGATGCGTTTTATAGCGACGAAAAACGCACTAACTTGCGACGGTGTTGCAGTGCGCATCTGTGTTAGCATAGCACATGTGGCATCTGGCATTCGCACTGTTGCGTCAATTCGCCAAAGTAATTCATTTTAACGCGGAAGAGTGTCTCGAACAAAGAGTCTTTATTCCACTTTTACATAATCCACCGATCGTTCGTGCGACGTCCCCGGCCAGAAACGTCACCACCTACACCCGCGCTACAAGTTTGCCTCCTTCAATTAAGCCATTCCGCGACAATTTTTTCCATCCAATCCCAGCTCCCCTGAAAGCGAAAATTCCACAAAAATCCCACAGATCAGCCACTCAACTGTTTCAGCATCGGCGACGGCTCGTCAAGCGTCACTTCTCGGAAAGTGTGCAATAAAACACCGCGCTCTCCGTCCCGCGCGCTTTAATTACAACGTAATTAACGATAGGACATTGGCATCTCGGCGCGCGCCAGTATAAATCCAATCTTGCAGTGATTCCGCTCGAGAGCATCGACGTCGCGTAGCCGTCGCTTCATAAATTAACGCCGCGCGCTGCTGCCGGGGAGAACAGGAGGCACGACCACGCGCCGAGAGCTGTGGCGATCAATTACCGATCCTCTATACGGCTCCCCACGGTGACGATGTGCGCTGCCGCACGCCGTGTGCTTACTTTTTTTCCACGAGGGCTCAGCGAAAAAGGCTGAAGTAACCACGCTTGAAATCGATTAGCTGTCGGGAAAGTCATCGCGCTGAGTTTCAGCGAATATTATATCGTACGATAGAGTAAGTCCCACTGGATCTTTGATCGAGAAGTGGATTATGCCGTTGGCAAGCTCATTGCCCATGTTCGCGAGAGAATCATTACCTTTTTCTCTGGGTGTAAAGGTGAGAAATATGCTTTTCGTGATTTATTAGAATTCAAGGCATACTTTCCGAGGCATTTAATATTAATCATGTCTGAAAATTGAATTTATGCGTATTTTAGCAAGATGAAAAAAGAAATGATTTATTTGATTAATATACAATCTGGAGAATATAGTCATATCATAATGTTATTAAAATATTTTGCAGGATTAAGCATCGTTCCAAGAATAGAGCATAAGATTTACGCTAATGCATCGCCTGGAACGTCGTGAGGCAATAACAATGGAAGTATTTGACGGGGTGTTAAAAAGTGTATTACACCGCACCTCTACAAATATAATCTTTCTCTTATCTGGCTTTACAAGTCATTCACTCATCTAACTTAACGATGCTCGGCTCGAAACGAAGTTGAGATGAATAAACCGAGAAGCTTTATGTTTTATCGCGTAATCTGCATGCGTTGAGTTTTTGCAATGTGACTACACTAATGCGCAAAGATTATTCACTTCATCGTATACCTAAATCCTCTCGGCAGAAGATTATCGTGCTTCCATAGAAGGCTCAAATTCATTTTTTCCGATGCAAAGTTTGCACGTCCTGGAGCAAAAACCACGATCAACGCCAAAACGGGATACGTTGTGCCAAAAAGAAAATACACTTCACGAAAATTACTTCTGCATAGCGAAAGAAAAGAAACTACTCCGGCGTTCCTTCACATAGAGAAATCCTCCAATTAAGTCCAATGCCTACCCACCAACCGCGACGCTCCTCTCGCAATATTTTTCGAGTCACGTACATCGATTCCGAAACTCCCATATCTATCTACCCCCGACGATGATCGAGGCACGTCGCATCCAATCTGCAAACATACCTATACCTGGATGTACCGACATCTCATCTCTAGCCGTGCGCTCGAATAACCAAGGAAGAAGGATGAGAGAACAGAGATATCGCATACACACATACACGTGCATATTTACACAGCGTGAGAGAATGCTCGCGCCGACCTTCGCGGAAAATCGGGTGAGAACGAACGTGCGGCGGCGGCGGCGCGATCGGCAATTCGCGACAAAAGTATTTATGCGCGCGGACCCTTTGTCGCCGCGGCTTTTGTCATCGGGTTTGTCAAGTCAAAACAAGGCAACACGACGATCGTGATGCGGGACTTTTTGTAATCGAGGGATGTGCAGCCGAGGAATTAGCCGATGCCGATTCCCACGGGATACGCTCCTATACAATATAGATGATGCTTGGATTTATGAATTTGCCGCTCTTTATCGTGCTACTTTTATATACTGCGCAAGCGATCATGCTCATTTCTATTTTTTTAAAGGCAGCTTATAAAGCTTGAGAAATTATCACATAAATATAGATGTTGGAAAATTGCGCAGATTGAAAGAAACATTGAGACCGTGAAGCAAAGAGCGCGCGCGAACGTCATTATTAAACGTCAACCCGACGCGCGAGCGTCACGTGAATCTGATCTCGACGCGCCGAGAGCCGTGTTCGAGCAGAGAATTATTCAAGATTTCGCATTTCCTGAAAGAATGATTGATCCGCGGCCAACACGTAATATTCGAGTCAGACGGAGAGGCGACCGCCCGAGAAGACTAAGATCCAGTCCGTCATAAATGCGTTGCGCCATCGAGGCAGATCGCCGTTACGAATTTTCCCGCTGTAGAAGTTATTAGCTGCGATGCTTCAGGGTTTCGCTATCGGCTAATCGAATTACGCGTCGCGCCTGGACCGAGATTTTTCTTAGAATTCACTATGATATACATGCTCGTGTAATTACGCCAGAGATTATTGGCGCGTGATGCAATGCAACTATATATGGGGTACATGGATGAGCTGCTTCCGATTATGTGTGGTTCATGTACGCGCGACTCGTGAAGCCTTATTGAAGCGCGACCCGCTTTTTTGCGTTAGGTCTTCTGAAGGAGATTTTTATAGATCGAAGAGTAGACCTTTCATTTTGCGGAGTTTTTTAAACTAACTATTGAATGGATAAGTCATAAATTCATAAATAAAGGACCCAAGAAAAATAAGACGTAAATTACTGGAGAATTGCTACTATATTTTATAATAAGATACAGCAATCACAGTACAATATATCAAATCAAAATAGACATTGAACTCCATACATTTTTAATTCGCCAATTCTTCTAATCGCTATTCATCGTCGGCGAGCTTCATGAGTTTGTCTACTACGACTTTCATCGTATCTAGATTCTGAGGACCTTTACACAAATAATTAGCCAAGATGATCTGAAACATAAAACAAAAAAAACCGTAAGACATTTCATTCCGAACAGAACACGCTTATTGCTACACTAGTGAAAGAGATTATTATTCTCACCCTGCAAGTACTCTTCTTCTTATCCTTAATGTTTCCTTCTTCTCTTTTGCAGAATTCCTCGTGATTTTCGCAAGTTATATGTTTCTAAAATTTCAATGGCGATTAATATTGTTTTTAAATAAACTTCTAGTACATCCTGCCAATGTAAATTATTTCTGTGTTACCTCAACGATTCCCTTATCGACCGCATCTTTGAAATTGTTCAGCTGTTCGTCCTGTAAATAGCACATCATAAAATACTTATTTGCTTAAAACCTATATATTTGATTTTATATCGAATAATCACTTTACATACTGTTAGATTTTCTTCTTCAGATGACGGTCCACTGATTTGCTGTACGCAGATAAATTTATATTTTAATACTTTAAAAAAGAACGTCCTTTGAAAAATCTATTTACTTTATGCTCACTTTTTATGAGAAAACGGCATACGTTCAGTACAAAATGAAAATTTGGCTTTATAGATAACCCAATAAAATACTTTTTGCCGGCGTACTCTTGTTTTAAAAATAATTTGTTAACCTTGTACTTACTTCATCAGCTTTAACGAGAGAAATAAAGACTAAAGACAGGCATGCAAAGAAATAAAGACTCTAGTGTGGGACATCTTGAAGTGCAGCATTCGTTAAGTTCCTATAGTACTACAACAATTGAATTTCTGAAGACTCAGTAGCTCTACTTCGTTTTGGACTCTTTTTATACAACCGTAATATAGATGGCAATATCATTTTTTTTTACTCCGGAATCGTGCAGTCACGAGCTTGCTGATAAGAGCATAAAACGAAAGTAAACTAAACGATTTATTTCTTCAAAGCAAAAAACTAACAAATTTAAAAATATTTAGCTATAATTTACAATTTTGTCTCCAAATTTCAAAAGATGAAAGAAAAACGCTGCCAAGTCCTTGGCACTTAGCTTCCTTCTCATTTGCTTTTTATTAGGCACGATCGCGGTATGAAAGTGCCTTATAGTACGAAAAATGCGTGAGATGCGTTATTTACCTTCTTTACCATATCGACGGTCGAGAAAGAGAAGCAGTTAGTCCAGAAAGCGCTTCAAAAAGCAGCTATACCAGAAAGCACTTCAAAAAGCAGCTAGTCAAGAAAGCGCGTCGGAAAGCAGTACTCCAAAAAGCGCTTTAAAAAGCAGCTAGTTGAGAAAACGTGTCGGAAAGCAGCTACTCGATAAGGACTTTTGGAAAACCATATTCATCTTTCAAGGAGCAAAAACCAGATATTTCGGAGCTAGCTTGAAAAGCAGTCATCTCGGTGCACAAGTTAATAACCAGCAATCCAAGACTCCTCAAAAGTATTCAATTTATCAGGAATTGATAGCGTTCTAGAATTTATCACGTTTTTATGCCCTATATATTTCATGCGAATTTTATAAAATGAAGAGAATATAACAAATTGAATAAATTATAGGTATATTAAATAAATAAAATAACTTGTAAAAATGAGGGATTTACTCACCGTGGGAAGGTGGAAAATCAGTACGTTACATTATTCCATAGTTCACATACTATAGCGTAGATTTATTATCTGTTACAAAATTAATATTTCTTCCTCCTAGAGGAAGCTTTGTAATAGTAAAATTTTGAGTTTCGTCAAAACTTGTAGAAAATACTTTTTGGTATGTTAGAAGTTCAAATCAAGTGTTTTTAGAAAATGTTCGTATGTGTGTGTGTGTGTGTGTGTGTGTGTGTGTGTGGATGTGTGTGTGTATGCCCATTATCCATTATATAAAAATCCTATTCGAGAATCTCGAACTCGATCTCGATCTCGAAACAAATGAGTAGAGTAAGTCGCGCCGAGAAAACATCGCGAATGTATATAAACAAACTGATAGCTGAATTCAAATGCGCTTATGGGGGTAGAATGAACGCATAGGCTCATTTCAGACCGATTGTTTGCTCTGATGTTCAGACCTATTTATATATGTATACACTGAGATTAGATCAGGCGCGAAATGGCGCCAACGTTCTGAATTTTGATCATTATCAAGTGGCGCGGCAGCGCCACGAAGGCGAGTTTGAGAAGCAGACGAAGCCGTGGCGCCCGTGACACTATTTACTTCTATATTGGTGTTCGGATTTTTCATGATACAGAAAAAAATGCTTATTGTTACTGTTCGTAAGATTTTTTGGCTTATTAGTATGTTTTCTGAGCTAAACTATGATTAACAACAAAAATATTAGTGAAAAGGCTGCTTATTTTTATAATATGTGAGTGTATAATCCACAAATGCTAAAATTACGTATTTCTTCTTCAGCCCGAAATGTGAAAGGACCGTTAAGTTAGCCGCAAGAAGTGTTAGGACCGCGAAGTTGGCCGCAAAGCTATATACAGATGAGAATTGCTTTCTCAAGAAAATATAATAATATATTACGATATTTTGAATTAAGAGGTTGCCAGTGCATACGCTGCGTTCCAGAGCTGTAACAGTAACTAGCTTGCCAGGGTAGTCGTTGACAAGGTCTAGGTGGCGCGGTCCGTGGTTTTTTGTGTCTTGGTGTAAAAATCATTGAAGGGCGGCGTCTAGGTGTACAGGATGGCCAATGACAAGGTCTGGGTAGGGGAGATTCCACATGATTGTACTTCCCTACCCCTTACCCTGTAGCCGTACCGCGTCCGACTTTGTCATCGAGTTTTCATCTACATGATTCTGTGGTCATTGGAGAATTCGATCTGTGAACGTGAGAAGCGCATCTATGTAATGTTTGTATTCATATGCCTTGCTCCAGTTCGTTTTGTCGACATCGTTCGTCGTCGTTTCCGTTTTTCTATTTTGCTGTTCAGCTCCGAAATGACTTTGGCGTAGTTAAAAAGCAAATTTCTAAAAACATATAGTTGCTCAACAGCAAAACAGAAAAACGGAAACGACGACGAACGATGTCGACAAAACGAACTGGAGCAAGGAATATGGGATACCCTGGATACCGCTGGATACCGCTGGATACCCTGGGATAAAAGAAAGACAAAACTCGATACAGGTATTGAAGAGGTCAACGACATAACCTACACCAGGGACAAATGGGATGAGACTCTGGCCAAGAAGAGAGAGAGAGAGCTCTACAAGTCCTTCATTGATGATCTTATTGTCATTCCTGGAGAGTCGAACCTGGAGACTGGTAGAGTGGATGTGACCACTGATGATCATTCGTTGAATCTCGATCAAAACAGTAAGTGGCAGACGTTCTTCAAGGACAACAAGGTACTGCTGCAGATCGATAAGGATGTCAGGAGGCTGTGCCCTGATATATCTTTCTTTCAGCTGGGCTGTGAGTATCCTTGTAAAGCCATTATGCACAGCAATGGTTAGAAGAGACTGCATCAGAGAGTTCATCACACTGTGTTGAAGAGTGCGAGTGTGGAGGAAGGGTCTGTGAGTTACCAAGATCGCTGTTTCCGCAAGAAAGGCTGCAGGGGATTACATACCACTGGAGGTTGGCAAGGCCCACTGGGAAGTATTAGAAAGAATGGGAGATTCTGCTTTACGAATCTCATGGAGATCAGAGATTTCTTCATCAAGTCCCTGGATAAAGCCACGTTTGGGATCAATGCCATGATAAGCAAACTCGATACACAGGTATTGAAGAGAATATAAATTTTGTTATTAAACAATAAGTAGATTGATAATAATTGATTTCTTTTTATTTTAGGTGGAGATTCCAAGCAGCAAAGTACTAGAATGCCATGGTCATTATTATGCCAAATTCTGAAGTGTATATCTGTAACATCTACATTAACGTTTATGCTTGCGTCTGTCTTTATGTAATTTAATATCAACATAATGTTAATGATGTACTTTTATATTACTTTAACTTCATTATACAATATTTCAAAACAGTTTCACTTGATTTGATAGAATGTATGTACTAATCAAGAGAATCAATACTGTTTCAACATAATAAACTAGAATAAAATAGTGTACAAGGCAAATCATTTTTTAGTTAACTAACAATTCATTTAAAACTTATTCAATTGACTTAAATTAAAAAATGAATTTTTACAGGCTCTAGTGTGACTATTTTACTTACTAAACTGCCATGGAAAGAAGAGATATGTTTTCGACTATTCTCATCGACAAAGTAGGTTCAACTTATATGCTGTTGTTATTGTTGGAAATAGTGTACCCACAGGAGATAGATCAACATCCAGTATGAAGCTTCGAGCAGCAATCATCAGGTACGTTCCACTGTTATGCAAATCTTCAATATGCACTTATACATGTCAGCTCGAGCAATCTGAATATATACTTTTACATATAGTGTAGTAATAAATGACAAAGTGTAATTTTATTTTTTATTTATTTAATGCATATATCGTGGAAAATTAAACATACAAAACTCAGTAAAATGAGAAAGAACATAAAGCTACATAAAAATATAATTGAAGTTTTTTTATAGTAACTCGCTAATCTTTTTCCAAACGTCTCTGCTTGAGATGCAAGCAGAATGCCACTCTGCCATAATTTCTGTATCCGTAATAACATGGGGAACAGGTGCTCTTAATTTTCTGACAGAAACCATAAAAGCTCTGTAGGGAATGTTTATGACATTCAGTTTTGGCGACCATAAACTGCGATAAAGATGTGTTTGTAATAAACCCCATTTATTTAGAGATGCATTGTTTGTGATCTGGTTGTTATCTTCAATCGTTCCCAGTATAGCACATTCTTCACCTCCTATTATTGATTTCTCTGCTATGAGCTTTTTCAGAATGCTTCTATAATTTACTTTTTTATCATAAATTCTGAAGACTCCTTGATTATTTTTTGAAAACCAGAGACAGTATTTTTCAGAATATTTGTTACCCATGTCTATCTCGACATTTCGAAAAGCAACTGGAATGAAGCGGCGACTATCGATGTTTCTCATAATATATCTCAAATGAAAACTCATTTTTTCATTGAGTCTCTCTTCAGTGAAAGGTCGCGAAGAAAGAATACTTTTCATAACTAAATGGTTGTACATTTTAAGGAGGAACAATTCTAATTTTGAAAGAGAATTTTCGCTGCCGATTTTCCAAGATGCTTGAGTGCAAGAATTTTGATGCTCTTTTGTTTCGACGTAATAGTAACGTCGTGTGTTTAAATATACTCTATACAGAAATGATTATACTATATACCGGAAAGGCAGCCATAATTAACTTAACTACCGCATTTTGTCATTTTGAATTTCAAAACTAAAATATTTCAAATTTTTGCTTCATAAATTCATATAAGTTTAGTCATTACAATAAATACAAATAATAATGTTCGTTTAATTTCAGGTTAGAATTTATAACAATTCTGCAGCTAATTTTTCCATTAATAGAAAAATGTTAATCTAAGTATTTCAATCGTTCATTGGTGTACCATTGCTTCAGCTAGCGATGCGGGTAAGTTTACTTGAAATAGAAACATATGCTACTCATTAATGGACCAACATAATCACCGTTGATTATTTTTGCAGCATATGACTAAAAGGCCTGAAGTCATAGAGAATATTATTTCATCCTCTCCTGGACTGAGCGAAGATGCCGTAGCGATAGCAATATTACATGATTGTTCACTTCAACAATGCTGAAACCATTAGAAAGTAGGATATTCATAACAAGTTTCAAATTTTTGCTCAGAAAATCCAGGTATATAACATTTATCATCAAAATTTTAGAATTGCCAAGTTACACCCTTCTTTTCTGGAGACAGCACAGCACATCGCTTCAGCAGTTCACGACGAAGCTCACAACTTTGCAGCTTCAACAAACTCCCACAACAACTCAGCCGGAGACTCTTCCCAATCCTCGGACTCACCCCAGCCACGGTATGTCATAAAAATCTTACTGAATATGTCTGTCAGTATATACAACACCACCATTTATTTTAAACTCATAATATGATTATGGTATTATATAAAACCTTTATTTTCAAGCTTTTCAATAATACATGTAAATAATTTATTAAGTGTTAATCTTTTCTTGAAATTCAGCAATGTAAGATAATATTTCCCTAGTACATTTATATTTCAATTCTGCAGGTAATTTATCAAATCCAATTTTAATTAATTTCATAAAATTGTCAATAGACTTCTGATTGAGGCTACTAACAGGTTCTTTTGACGTCAAATCATCTATAGATTTCGCTATTTTTGCATTTTGGTCGAGCAATTTCTCAACTGCATCAATGTCAGTTGCATTCCTTTTTTTTCCATATTTTGTACTATTTGATGAATTTGTGTTTGGAGTCACAAGCGGCACATCCTTAAAATTATCACTGCTAAATTGAGGTTCATGCTCTAAGTATGGCTGTAACCATAACATTCCATCGTACAATTCCCAAGAAACTTGTTTTGTATTTGCTGATCCAGAAGCATAAGGAGTTTTGGCTTTTTTCAATTCATCTTTAAATTTTCTGACCAAGTATTGCCATCGTTTCTCAATTTCTTGCTCTAATATATATATATATATATATATTATTTAGTTTTAAAATCAATTATTAATAATAACTTCATTATTTCTGTTAAACTTTACCATTCATATTGACACTATAAATTTTGTAAATTGTTTCTGAAATAGTAGTAAGACATTTTTGCCTTTCATCTCTGAATTGGGAATGGTATGATTCTGTAGATTTATCGTAGAAAAATTTATGTTCCCTTATCATTTCTATGATTATCTCATCAAGAGAAATTATAAACTCAGTATCTTCTGAGTTTTCTTCAGTATCTTCATACTCGCATGAGTTGATATTATCATAATCGTCATTGTCTGTCATTTTTCTGAAAAAATATGCAAATATGCAATGATAATAACTTAAGAATACAACTGTGCAGACTTATAATCTGAACAGTTAAGCTGTCTCCCTAATTTTATTATGTCGAGATTATGGCGCGAAACGCGCGCTGTTCAAACTCTAGTATTATAAAAGCTCCATAACCTATATTTTCACTCATACATACATAGTATCAATAACTTATTTATATCAGCGTTGTTTTGTAAACCAGTAGTAAATAAAATGGCTGAGAATAATACAGATGAGTTAATTAGTAGAAAAATAAGTATTTTGGTTGAACGTAAAAGATGTTTATATGATAAAAAGGACAGATTTTACTATATTCCAAAAGCTAGAGAAAACGCTTTCAAGGCTATTGCTGCAGAAATTAATTCTGAGTTTAATAAACGATTTGATTGTAAGAAATTATTTTAATTTAGATTTACTTAAATGTTCTGATAATTTAAAAAGCGTATAACAATGAAATATATAAAGTGCTCATTAATTTGTTTATAACCTATAAAGTTACAAATATAAATCTTATATTATTTTCTTGTTACAGGGAAAAGTATAAAGACACGTTGGGAAAACATTAGGAAATACTTTGCTAAAAAAATTCATTCACAATTAGGACACTTCTTATCTAAGGAGTTACACTACCTCATTCCTCATTTAAAAAGTAGTCCACCAGTAGCACCAAAGAAAAGACCAGTAGTAACAAATGAAAGACCAGTTAAGACAGTGAATGATGTATTCCATGAAGAGGATGAAGAAACTTTGACACTTGATGATGTTATGAACACGACAAAAAACATCAAGGAAGCTTCAACTTCAACAATGAATTCAACAAGTACTGTACAGTTTCAAACAGAAAATCAGAAGCAGGAACGTATTAAGAAAGTACAAGAGCAGCAGTTCTCTAAGAAGATTATCCCACCAAAAGATATAAATTATATTAAAAATGCAGACAAATTAAACATGTTGGAAAAAAAAGTATGCAAGTTGCTGAGAAAGCCATGGAAGGGATTCAAGGTTTGATTTCCACAACCACTAATAATCAACAATATGATGATTATTTAATTAGTGTACGTCAAAGTCTTATGTATATTCCAGAGAGGAATTTATTACAATGCACAAATGGAATTTTAACTATTATTGACAGTTACATTTCTAAATAAACATGATTTGATAATTTTCCACTCGTTTTATTTTAACATTAGTTTGATTTTATAATTTTCAATAATATGAGTTTTATTAATAAATGTTCAAGATTCAAGAAGTTCTTACAATGATTTTCTTTTATTTTATTTTATTTGTATTATTTAAGGTATTGATTTAATTATTTCTTAAAATCTCTATTGAATTATCAAAATATAAACGGTATATTTTTATAAATTGAATAAAAATCTTTAATTAATCTCTTCATAATTTTTTTATAACATTACTTTATTATTATACAATATGTATACAATATCTTTTCAAATATAATTTCGTTGCCAAGGAACTGTACCTTCGTTGCAGAAATATTCTGCTAAATTGTGTCTAATTAAGACTGGATTACTTCTGTTGTTTCTAGCATTTTGTACTTCTGGTTGTCTGACCTCGCCACCATTGTTACTATGTTGATTTTGTCTATTACTTGTCATGAGAAAGTTATGTAAACATAAGCATGCACTTATGATATATCTACTAGTGATTAGATTGAAACGTAAAGCATTGTTTAATAATTGCCATTTTGAACACAATATTCCAAATGCACACTCTATTGTAAATCTTGCACGACTAAGCCTGTAATTAAATATTTTTTCTCTTTCAGTGCGCAATAATTTTCTATTATATGGTTTCATTAAATTCTTTCCAAGTCCAAATATTTCATCAGAGATAAATACAAATGGTGAAAATCTATCACTACTTGGTAACTGTGTTGGTGCAGGTATATGTAACTCATCATTTGAGAGTTTTTCATTAAAACTGCAATCACTGAAAACGCTGGCATCACTGAATGAACCTAAAAATTTAAGAGATTATTTCATTATTGTACTATTCATTATATCACTTTTATAACTTTATTTTAAAATGAATTAATCTTACCACCATCACCTACTGAAAACCAAATGAATCTACAGTGAGCATCACTTATAGCCATGAGTACTATGCTATGAAACCTTTTATAATTAAAAAAGACGCTACCACCGTGATCTGGTTTCCTGATCCTCATGTGTTTACCATCGAGTGCTCCAATGCAGTTAGGAAATTGCCATTTTTCTTCAAAGTCTTTTGCGATGGACAACCATCCCTCTGTGTTAGGACGTTTTACATACATTGGTGTGAGCACGGTAGCAATGATCTTGCATGTTTCTGCAATAATCTTATAATATGTCGACATCCCTACTCTATAATACAAAGAGTTGAGCGTGATACTTCCTCCATGTCCCAAATAACTGCAAATATAAATACATAAATATGGAATACTTGTACATAACTATCAATTGATTAATTTATTTTTGTATATAATATTTACTGTATAGTCATCGCCAGTCGAATGCATGATGGAATAGGTGATCTTATGACATGTCGCTTCTCTAATCTACATCTAACTAAGTCATATAGTTTTTCAAAATTATCTACTGTCATTTTGAATTGCAATTCAAACACTTCATGATCTCTTAGTTGGAAATTCTGACATACCATTGCGTATGCTCCCACAGCATTTCTTAGTTCTGATAAAAGATGCGGCTTGACCCACCATCTTCTTAATTTTTTCTGCATTTTTCTGATTAACTTTGCATGCATTAATGAACTTAGAGCAATATGCTGCAGTTTTAAAATCTTAACAGCTTTCTGTAAATTTTCTTCGTCCATGTTCACTCCTGTAAACAATGGATAGAAAAGTATAATTAAATAATTTATCAGACTATTTATTTATTAGCACTTTTATTAATGGTAATTAAATATTCCAAATTACTGTTGAGCAACTATATGTTTTTAGAAATTTGCTGTTTAACTACGCCAAAGTCATTTCGGAGCTGAACAGAAAAACACAGAAAAACGGAAACGATGACGAACGATGTCAACAAAACGAATCGGAGCTAGCAACACGAATACAAACATTACATAGATGCGCTTCTCACGTTCACAGATCGAATTCTCCAATGACCACAGAATCATGTAGATGAAAACTCGATGACAAAGTCGGACGCGGTACGGCTACAGGGTAAGGGGTAGGGAAGTACAATCATGTGGAATCTCCCTAGTTTGCACCGTCGTTTTTGGTGTCTAGGTGTAGAAATAATTCGAGGGTGATGTATATTAGAACAATCAGTAATTTCATCTTAGTAATAAAAATGTTACAAAAAAGCTGTGGTCGAATGGTGCTAAAGATGCTTATATTTTATTTTTACGACTTTGAATATGAAATATCTAAACAATTTTAAAAAAAGGATTGAAATCTCTAAAAAAATTAACTCTTAAAAAAATAAAAGGTTAGGCGAGTTTGATATATTCCGCAACAAAATTACAGATAGAAAAGAACTGAGATCAATCGAACAAAGTCAAGTTTATTATATTTAATCGTAATGAAGCAAAGAACAACTCTCAAGATAATTACTACGTATCTTGCCATGTCCGTATCATTTTGTTTATTGGTGAACAACTAAATTTTCTTTTTATATACATTAGAACGTCATACAAACACTATACGTACAATGATAAATATAATAAACTTGACTTTGTTCGATTGATCTCAGTTCTTTTCAATCTGTAATTTTGTTGCGGAATATATCAAACTCGCCTAACCTTTTACTTTTTTAAGAGTTAATTTTTTTAGAGATTTTCTATTTTCTGTAGATTTTGTAAACAGTTTTATTTTTCTTTATTTAATTATTAAATAACTATTACAAAATATATTTTTTCATAAAAAATCAGATCAAATATGGTTAGAACAGGGAAGGTTGATCGGGACAAGCGCTATATAAAAGACCATAATCCAAATTCGAGACATTGGCGCGCTTGCTCGCCTAATCATACCCTAGTATACCATAATATTTCTGGAACTACTTAGTCAATATCAATAAAATTTGACACGCATATATATTTTTAGATTCTGAATTCGGGTAAAATAGTTATTTTTTATTTTCTCAACTGTTTTTTTATGGCCATTTTTCGATTTTCGAGAAACACTATTTTGCGTTTTTTTTTCAATCATCCCATTGTTACAAACAATTCAGCTATAATGCATTTAAATAGAGAATAAAATTACCTCCTTTTTCTTGTTTGGTGCTCGGGATCGACCGCTTTATTCTGCAGATAAAATGGAAAAGGTGATTTATTTTCTAAATTCATATCTCTGAAACTAAACATCATAACCTCGCGAAAAAAATTATGTCGATGGGTCACGTGTCAAACTATATCTCATTAAAATTTCAAGTGATTTGATTACTTATTTTTTCAGTAATAAATCGAAAATTGAAAAAAAATGAGTTTTTTTGTGCCTCGATTACGGACGCAAAAAGCATTGCACTTGAGATTTCGGGAGAAAGTATATATTTTATGTGTTTTCGCTAAGTTCATTGCACAGTTTTCGAACCCCTATGGTTTGTAAGATATCGAAGTTTTATTTCTTTTTTTTTAATTTTTCGAATTCTCATATCTCTAAAACAAAGTAGTCGAATTCTTCAAAATTTTATTTGGTGATTCGCCGTAAAAAAAGCTATATGCTGCTAAAATTTCAAACGAGTTCGTCTAACGGTTTTCAACTAGAGTTTTTTTTTTTTTTTTACATGGCATTTGGAACTCGAAAGTTCATCGCCTCATCTACGCAAGCCTTCCACGCTGCCTTATCTTGTCAACCCCACCCAAGATGCACCTCTCCGATCGACACCCACCCGTCCTATTTCTACTAGATCCGCTTTTACGTTGTCCTCCCATCTACGTCTAGGTCTACCTAGAGGTCGCGTTACCATCGGCCTGCCCTTCATGACACGCGCTGCCGTACGGTCGTCTCCCATTCTCGCTACGTGCCCTGCCCATCCCAATCTGCGCGATTTTATTATTCTGTTAATATTTGGTGACGCGTACAGATTGTGTAACTCATCATTGTGTAGTCTCCTCCATTCCCCGGTTTCCTCATCTTTCTTCGGCCCGTATATTTTTCGCAAGACTTTATTTTCAAATACCCTAAAACGGTTGTCCGCCTGCTTAGTGAGAGCCCACGTTTCGCACCCGTACAGAACCATTGGCAGTATTATTGTCCTGTATATTCTTATTTTAACGTTTTAGACAACAGCCTCGACTTAAGTAAATTACTCACGGCGTAGAAGCAAGCATTACCCGAATGGAGTCTCTTATTTATTTCGACATTAATCTCGTTTCTATCATTTATGGTTGTACCCAGATACCTGAATTCGCTAACCTTTTCAAAAGTAAAATTCCCAACTCTGAGATCTTCCTCCCCTCTGCAGATCCCTAGCTTATCCACAATCATGTACTTTGTTTTTGATTCACTCACTTCTAACCCTGTATACTCCACCGCTTTTATGAGGATTTCCGCGTTTCTTGCTACCGTTTCCCTACAATCCCCCAGTATATCCAAATCATCTGCGTAGCCTAGTATCTGCGTTGTTCCATTAAGCGTTGCGCCCATCTGGCTAACCTGCATTTTTCTAACGGCATACTCTAACGTTAAGTTGAACAGCACCGTAGATAGTCCATCCCCTTGTTTTAAACCATCGCGTATCATGAAGGGTTCTGATACATTACCGCCTACTCGGACCTTTCCCGTGCTTCCGTTCAGACATATTTGAATTAATCTCACGAGTTTTTTCGGTACACCGAGAAGTACTAGAATTTGATACATTTTGCTTCGCTTAATAGAGTCGTACGCTTTTTTAAAATCTATAAATAGTTGGTGTATGGTTTCGCAAAATTCCCAATTTTTCTCTAACAACTGTCTTATGGTAAACATTTGATCGCTCGTCGATCTGTTGCGCCGAAATCCGCACTGATAATCTCCTACTATATCTTCCGCGAATGGAGTGAGTCTAGCTTGTATTACTTTTGACAGAACTTTGTAGCACGTTGCTAAAAGTGAAATACCCCTATAGTTATTGCAGTCTGTCTTATCCCCCTTTTTAAAAATCGGTATAATGATAGATTCCTTTCAATTTTCGGGTATTGTTTCATTTTTCCAGATGGCACATACTAGTTTATAGATTTTGAAAGTGAGCTCGACGCCCCCATATTTGAGTAACTCAGCTGGTATAGAGTCATTTCCCGCGGCTTTGTTGTTTTTTAGTTTTTTAATCGCGACCTCTACTTCTTGGTAGCTCGGTTCCTCCACGTGGGGTTCAGCAGTGTGAATTTCGTCCCCTAATTCTTCGCTATTTTCGTGCACGTTTAATAATTTATCCAAATAATTTTTCCACAGCGACAGTAATTCGTTGTTATTTGTTACGAGGTCCCCGTTTTCGTCCTTCATCAATTGCGCTCTACTCCTAAAACCCTTTCTGATGGCGTTAATCCCTCTGTACATTTCGCGGGGGTTATTTTCCTTACTGTTAGTTTCTATTCTCCTAATAAGATTCTTTTGATACTCCCGCTTCTTATTTCTGTAGATCGCGCTCGTCTGTTTCCTTACGTTAGAATACTCTTCTACGGTCCTATCGCTTCTATTTTGTAAGCTATCTAATTTAGCCTTTTTGCGCCTTTCAAACCAGAGTTCGCACTCTTCGTCAAAACGTGGTTTGCTCTTTGGCTTTTTCTTTTTACTCAGTACTTTGTTCGCGGCCTCTTTTACCGTTTTTTCGATGTCCCCCCATAAGCTATTCGGTTCGTCATTCCCCTCCGGCGATGTGTTTGCTTCAAGTGCCTGAAACCTGTTATTAATTTCTATCTGGTACCTAATTCGCTCTGTTCTATCTCGCAGTTTCTCAATATCGAAGCTTTCTACCTTGTTTGCTCGCTTACTATTTTGATTCGCTACTAGTCTAGCTCTTAATTTGGCTACTACTAGGAAGTGGTCCGAGTTGCTATCTGCCCCTCTGTAAGCCCTTACGTCAAGAACATTAGTATGACGTATTTTTTCAATGAGGAAATGATCAATTTGGTTCTGTGTGGCCCCGTCCGGCGATGTCCACGTTGCCTTGTGTATGTTCTTGTGCTTAAAACACGTAGTTTTGATTATAAGATCTTTTGCCGCCGCGAAATTTATGACCCTAATACCGTTATCATTGCTGGCTTCGTGCAGGCTTTCCTTACCTATAGTAGGCCTAAACATTTCCTCCCTACCTATTTTAGCATTGAAATCGCCTAATACTATTCTTGTGTCGTAAGACGCGAACTGGTCGATTACCTGCTCTAAAGTTTCGTAATAGAGATCCTTAGCTTCTTCTTCTTTGTCCTCCGTAGGACAGTGTACATTAATAAATACATATCTATACCATTCACCTTCGATAATGATGTACGAGAGCCTATCATTGACGGATTTGAAACTTTTAACCGAATGTATGATGCTTTTGCTTACGAGAAATCCGGTGCCTAGAGATCCCCCACTCCCGGCCCCATACAGGTACGTGAAGTTATCCGATGCTAGTACTCCGCCATCTGGCCACCGCGATTCCTGTATTGCTACCAAATCTAGATTGTACCTATCAGCTTCCTTTACGAGTTCTTTAAACGCACCTGCTCTGTATAGACTGCGAACATTCCAAGTTCCGACCCTTAAGTCCCTTTTGGTTCGGATTTGATTTTTTTGAGCCATGATATTATGTTAAACCCGCGCGCTTCGGATCCTGTTCCGATCGCAGACGAGTCCACCGTTCTAGAGGTGATAACCCCCATACCTCTCTAGAACTAAGTATGAGAGCTTTCCGACTTTGACGAGGACAGTGTCAATTCGTCGTCAGACACACTACGGTTTCATTCTCGCATCCTAACGCCCCCCTGCAAGGCAGCGCGCCTTCGCTGGCATCGTTACCGCGTAAGACCAGGTGACGAATCATTCTACACATCCCCTTTCGGGGCAGTTGTCATCGCTCCCGCATCCTCCTCGGCAGCAGGATTTTTGCCCATTTTTGTAATGTGTGATGAAAGAGATAGATTGAGAGATAAGAGATAATGTGAAGTGTTTCTGTTGTTGTGGTGCTTGCGTAGTGTTTATAGATGAATGCGTTCGACAGTGTGGGCTCATCACACCCACGCCTGTTCCTATCGGCTGTCCACGGCTGCTTATTCAATTTATTCGCAGCTAACCTCTTTCTCAGGGGCTGTTCCTCTATCCGCAACCTAAGGACGCGCTGTGTAGTGGTGATAGGCACCCACCCGTCCGATCTGGACGACAACGCCCAAGACCCGCTTAGGGTAGCGGCATTGTAACAGTTCAACTAAAGAGTTAAAATGTAAAAATCGTTTTCTCGAAAATTGCGCGAGCGACCTATCGAATGAATAGCCTGTTGTTTTGATGGTTAGGTTGGTTAGGAACACGTGTAAACATGCGTGAATTTCTGTGAAAAAAAGTGACAACAGTTATCATATTCTATAATAAAAAAACAGAGGGGTCTGCAAACTTTTTAACAATGAACCATCCAAAACCTATATTAAATTATGTATCAAAAACCACCTTATACATTAGCAAGCAGATATATAGATACATTATAACAATATTTTATTTATTAGACCTATAAATTTAGTTGGAGGAAGCTACGTGACAATGAGTTGGCAGTGGTTTTTAAAGTTATTCGTTTGTGAACATAAAATGATAAATGCTGTGTGTATTCATGCATATCACAAGATGTAATTTGCAAATTTGGTTTAGAAGGAACGGATGGCGCAAATATTTATTTGTGCAGATGTGATTTTTTTTTTTAAAGCTTTGTGTTTATAAATATAAAATGAAGTATGCTGTATGTATTTATGTATATCAAAAGATGTAATCTGCAGATTCGGTCTAGATAAAAAGGATGCTGCAAATAATAATGTGTACTGATATAATTGTTTTTTTTTTTAAGTTACTAGCAAGATCAATGCGCGTTCTGCTTTATATTAAACATTTTTATAGGTTAGAAATAAATTATCACGCGCGTCCCGCCATCTATCTCGTAATCTTATAGGTCTATCGACGACAAATCAGAAAACAAATAAAATGACGATTCCTCTCTTTTTTAGAGTAGGATTAGTTTATGAACATGAAATGACGAATGCTGTATGTATCTATGCGTATCACAAGATGTAATCTGCAGATTCGATTCAGATAAAAAGAATGCTGCAAATAATAATTATTTCTGTAGATATGATCTTTTTTTAAAGCTATGTATTTGTGAAAATGAACTGACAAAAATCTTTAAGTAATCATTTTCTTTGTGTAAAGAGTATATTTTATAATCAAATAGATGTCTCAAATGAACATTACAATAAATTATATACTTTTATTTATTTATTTATTCAGAAAAATATATACAAAGCTTGTAGTCCTACAAAGGTAAACGTAGTTACCCGATCGCAGATCTAGGATATAAAACAAAAAATAATGAAAATAACAAAATATAATACAATAACTTATATACTAATACTCACAAACTAAAAAAAAAAATCATAATCTTTCTCTTTATTAACATGCTTATTATAATTTACTGAGATCATTTTACATACTTCTTCTTACTTATATTAATATTATATATACCTAATATAGGTATTCATCTCTTTTTAGCAGTTTATTTTGTCTAATCTGTGCATACTTTTCGAAATTTACATTTTTTAATTCATTCAGTAGTGCATCGAAAACGATAATTGCTTTTTTATAGGAATTCTTGTCGTTAATTTGTTTTTTATTTTTAGGAATTGTAAGGCTTTTGTTTCTAGTGATACTTTTTTGGGCCTAGAAGCCGCTCTCTGAGATCATCATAGTGCGATCTCAGAGCCTCAAAACAGAAAAGTTGTTCCAGATTAAGCGGATTGTCTTGGACTACAAAATTCTTTTTGTTTACTACTTTCAGTATTTTCTTTTGTACCTTTTGTAATATATTCAAATTATTACGATATGCTCCTCCCCAGGCAATAATTCCATAGCTTATTGCACTATGGAAGAAGGCATAATAAACTATTCTCATTGTTTCGACTGACATAGTTTTAGCTATTTTATAGAAAATGTATACAAGGTATTTAGTTTTCTTAACTAAGTATTTTATGTGCTCGTTCCATTTTCGATTATTATCCAAGACTATCCCCAGGTACATGGCACTTTTCACTCTTGCAACTACCTTATCCCCTATATTAATATGAGTTTGAGCTGATACACTATGACTGTAGCTGCCAAACGTCTTACACACTGTTTTACCCACATTTAGAGATAATTTATTTATGGCTAACCACTCGGATACCACTCCCAAGAAATTGTTCATGTTATCTTGGCATCGTCCCAATTTTCTCCTGTTGCAACTATTGCCGTATCATCTGCATAGGCCATAATTGCCTCCATGGGAATCTCATTCAAGATATTATTAATATACAATATAAACAATAGCGGTCCCAGAATAGTACCCCGTGGGACCCCAGTGTTCACTAGTAAGAAATCACTCTCATTAATATCGAATTTGACTTTTTGATATCTGTTTTCTAAGTAGCTTGCAAGCATATCAAGTGCCTGTCCTCTAATATCTGTAATACAAGTTGTCGAGTAATATCCGGTGGTCAACCGTATCAAATGACTTCGCCAAATCTAAGAAATTTACAATCGTTGGAATTCTCAAGCCTAGACAACTTTTTACCTAGACCACCATTTTCAATCCACTAGCCCTCAAATTAAAGCTCTGTTCTGATACTTCGAACCTAGTGATACACATTTGTGGATTGCACCTTCAGACACTGACTGGGTAAAGTTGAACCGTGGCTAATTTTCGTTTATTTTTCGCATGTTAAATTTCCATAAGAGAATTTAAAGTGCCCGGCAAAAAAATAAGTATTTCGTAATCGTGGGAACCCAAGGTTTTTCGGGTTCTGGGTGGCCTAAGGAACCCAAAAAAGTTGGCCTGGGAGGTGTGCTCTCAAATTTCAATTTTGTTCACTCAAACCCCTAAAAGTGTTTTTTCCTGGATTTGCACATATATGCTAAAGGTTCTGTTATGAGATTACCAATAATTTTTATTGTTTTGGTATTTATCTTATTTACGCCACCATTTTTAAATTTCAGTGCTTTAATTATAATTGTATTTTCTAGTGTATTTGTAGGCCTAAGAAAAATCGACTTAGGGTTCATTTCTGGCATTTTTAGCATTCTACTAGTAGGCTTAGCAATACTAGTACCTAATTTATTCCCTATTACACAGAAAAATACATTCATTTTATTCGCTATTTGTACTGTAACCTTATTGTTATCAATTATTATATGATTTATGCGCTCATTAGTATTTGATTTTTTACCCATTTTAGTGTTAGTAATTTCCCATAATCTTTTTTAATTGTAATAATTGGGATTAAGATATAGTCTCAGAATCGATTCATTTTTCTTTTATCGATTTTAATCCGGGTTTTTTAGCAGGGTAATGACTTTATCCAGTATTCTTGCATATAATTTATACTGTGCTTTGAGTTGTTCATTATTTTTTCTATTTGCTATAAATCATACAATAGTTGTTTTTTATTACACGAATTAATTATAGAATCAGTAATCAAATTTTTTCTATCTAGTTGTCTTTTCTTTCTTAATTTAGTTGTAGCCAATTCAATGCAATGCCTTAACTCACATATCAGCTTATTCATAGCATTATTGGGATCTTTGATCGCCATAATACTATGGTATTATTAGTTTTTTCAGTTTTCTATTCTATTATGTGATTAAAGGCGTGTTTTAAAAAGAAAAATCAGTAGAAATCCGAAGATAACTGTTTTGATTAGAAAAAAACTAGTGCATGTAGAAGATAACAATCATAAAATGAAGAAAACTGTTTTAAACCCTGAAAAAACTGTTGTCTTCGCTTATTAATAGTTATTGTCTGTTGTATTCATTTTTTACTCATATACAAAATTGTACAATTTTATACCTGAAAAAAAAACTGAAGCCGACTGAAAAAACTCTAGCAAACTAAATAAAACTGAATACAACAGAAGATTATTGTTGTCTGTGTCTTAGTTCCGACATTTTTTTGCTGCCATCTGCAGTTCGTAACTGTTTTCTTCAGTTGTATCCATTTTTCTTTTCGCTAGGGATTTAAGATATCATTATCATTTAATATAAAAGTAAATATTATATTATGTATTGCATTTTAGTACAGAATATTAATGTTAAGATTGTTATAATCCTACAATTTACATTATATTCTAAATGTGAATAAATAAAAGATGTTAAAATGACTCTATCGGTCTATACGAGCACAATTAATTTTGAAATAATAGGCTATGACACTGTTTATTCTCAAAATTTGAGATCAGGCAAAGCTTTCAAAAATAAAATAAAAATCTCGGCGTTTTGTCCCACCGTCAGATTAGACTCCTCAGTAAAGATCTGACCGCTTCCTTAGACGTCTGCCGCCGTAATTTTAAGCGAGCGATAGTCTCACAATATATATATATATATATATATATATATATATATATATATATATATATATATATATATATATATATATTGTGAGACTATCGCTATATATCGCTACAATATATATATATATATATATATATATATATATATATATATATTTCGTTTATATTTCGTTTATATATATATATATATATATATATATATAAACGAAATATAACAATAACATAATATTAATTGAAATTTTATTTATTCACAATTAATAATATATATATTATTATTAACTCTGAATAAATAAAATTTCAATTAATATTATTTTGTTGTTATATTTTATTAATATAATTAATACTTTTATAAAATAATTACAAAGAGTTTGAAAACATTTTTTAATATTTAAAATTTATTTCCATTTTATTCTATAACTTTAAAACTGGTCTTGTGTACTAGTAGGTACTACTTTTATAAAACATTGGCTGTATTGAATATTTTCACTTGTACTTGGCGGTAGTTAATTCTCTTCGAATGTTTTTGAAATCATGCTTTTGATTAGTTAGTATTTATCGATCCGGCAATCTGATTAGAGCATTTCAAAAACGTTCCACAAGAATTAACTACCATCGAGTGTACAACTGATATTTATTAGTATATTTAATAATGACACGTCAAATAATTAAATATCATTACAATTAATTTGTAAATCGCGAGCGAAGCGAGCGTTCCTTGCCAGTATTAATTAATTCGTTTCAAACAACAATAAGAAAAATGCACTGAAATCTCAGGTAAAAGGCCCTCATAGATACCACATGAGGCAGCTTAGAATTTTTTCAGCTGCGGAACTTAGTTAATTCACGCACTTGGTCAGATGAGATTTATCAACAGGGAAGAGAATGTTACCGTTATAGATACTACGGATATTAATAGTATATTATGACACTGTTGTGGGAGATGGTTGTCTACCTTGCTCGAGGTTTTTCGCACGAGCGAAGCTTGAGCAAAAATTTTGCGAAAATTGAGCAAGGTAGAAAAACACCTCCCACAACAGTCTCATACGATATTTTATAGCACGACAACCTCAAAATCGACAATAAAGTTGTCATTTTGAGGTTAGCGTGCTATAAAAGTATTTATAACACAGTGTGGCTAAAATCCGCTGTTAAGTCACACCTATCTGTGACTAAAGTAGTCCTTTTTTGCACCGTGTTTATCACACTCGCTACGCTCGTGCGCTAACCTCACGGTGCAAATAAGGAATACTTTAGTCACGAATAGGCGAAACTTGCGGACTATAGCTGTCTGCGCTATAAAATTTTATGCGATACTCTTGACGTAAATGGCGAAAAAGAACCATTTAAGTCACACGTATCGTAATGTACTATTGTATTTTCATGAAAGTTCTTCGAAATATGTATATCTTGCCATTACCTAATATGTTACATTACTAATATCTAAAGAGCATTGTATATAGATGAAATATATTTTGTAATAAAAAACATACAAATTTACCAAATACTTATTTAATACTCCTAACTACAAATAAACTTCCTGATACTGGTTTTCTCTCTCTATCAATTAAAATTTTTATTATTATTGTACACTTATTGAAAAGTTATTAAAATCAGCAATTTACAATTTAAAAAAAATATAAATAATAATATAAATAATATTCAAAAAAATTCTATTAATCTTCGCCAACGATAAAATTGATCAGTAAATATTAACAGTATTTTTGAATAATTATTTCGAAATAGCAAACGCGAACAATCTAGCATTATAATTCATTATAATAAAAAAAAAATAATAATAATGTTTAATTATCTGCTAATCAAATATGAAATTAGCACGCTTTTCTCTTGAAAATGGAAATCATCTGATTTTCACTGAAGCTTTTTCAGTAGGGAAAAATCCTTGGAGTTCCCTACAATGGCGAAACATATGGGATGCTTCTTCAAAGACTTTTCAACATTCTTCTAGCATATTATACAACAAAAGAAAGTGAAGAGCGCATAAAACTATTAAATGGTTTTATTTATTTGTTTGAAGACTCGTATACTAGCTGCTCGAAACGCTCCATGAGAGCTTTTACCAAGCACAATGGACGTAATAATTTTTCGAAAATATTTAGCAATGATGCGAGATCAAAGCTCAAATGATTTGAGAGAAAATGGTTATTCTAGAGACTCTTACACAACTACTGCAACAGGAGTGATTCTTTTAGATGTTCTAGCGTTTAATAAAAAGAGTGCTGGAGAGACAGAAAGAGCACTGCTTAGTGATTATCACAATGCAAGAAAAACAGAGGAATCAGATGAATTCTTTAAAAGACTTGCAAATGATTCTAAAATTCGAGCTCAAAAATATAATAGAATGGATATTCGAGGAAAAAAAATAGATGGACAAGGTTCTGCATATATTTCAAGAGAAAACTTAAATGATATTAAATTATTATTATCTTTTAGAAAAAAAGAAATTTCATCAAAGAATGAATATCTGTTTGCGTTGCCAGACAGTGTAGAAAATCAGCACAATAAAGTAAAAGCTTGCGAAGTTATGAGAAAATACACAAATGAATGTAATCTGCATTATAAAAAATTAAACGACCCTATGTTTATAAGAGGAACCAAATTAAGAAAAATAGCAGCTACCAAATTAAGTTTGACGCCTGATGTTCATAATACCCTTGACTAATGACTCGACATTTTGGCCACACTGAAAAAACCCATTAAGGTTATTATAGAAAAACTGTAGATTCAACTGATGTTATGGTTACCACGGTACTGGAAAAGATATGCGAAAGTTATTCTCGAAATAATTCTATTGAATCTAATAATTCAAGTAAAATAGCATCTGTATCATCTAATATTGAATCACCATGCTTATCGGATGAAGATAAGAGTGATCATTTTAAAGAAAACTCAAATGCTAATAATTTTGATAACCACTTGACCACAATTGAAATTTTTAAAAAGAAAAAAAGTAAATCTACAATTATTTAACCAATTATCTATATTAAATTACAATTTCTAATCAATTTTTTTCTTCCAGAACCTCGTGTGCATTGTAAATGGACAACAGAGGAAATTAGTGCTTTTAATGCTGCCTTCAAAAATGCATTAGCAGAAAACAGAAATGCTACAGCAGAACAAATGAGAGCTGCTAAGTTTGCAAAAAATATTGATCTCTTAATTAGTTTGCTTTACAAAGACTGTTTAAAATAGTCATTAGTTTCTATAATGCACAAGATTACTCTTTAAAATAAGTTAATTTGTTGCTTTTTTATTTAATTATTAAACGTAATTACGGATAGTTATTATGCGACTATCGTTTAAAGTATAAATACAAACCAAAAATGAAAGTATTTCCCTATTGTTGAAACCGCGCACAAAACAAGTTAATCGCTAGCGACAGAGATCATTTTTCTTACCATGCAAACGCTCTTTTCCTTATCCTCACTTGCTGGTATAGCAGCGGCCTTCATATTCTTGTTTGAAAATTTTCTCGTCGTTCTCACAAGTTATTTTTTTTCTAAAATTTCAAAGGTAATTTATATTATCTGTAAATGAACAGATAGAATTTTCTGCCTATAGATTCTTTCTGTATTGCCTGAGAGATTTCCTTGTCGAGTTCAGCTTTGAAACTATTTAACACTTCGTCCGGCAAATATCACAGCATAGAACATTTGTTTTATTGACTATTTATACAATATTGTGTCATATCGTTGTACTTACTGACAAACTATTTTCTTCAGATGTTGGTGCACTGCTTTGAGTAGGTGATGGTTGCCCCTACGTATACATATTTTCATTTTATAATGTTAATGTGTACTTTGAATTTTTTAAATAAAAACAACGTTCAATTTAGTTAATACAAAAAAGAATCTACAGTTTATAAAATAAATTAACATTTGGTTCATAGATCGCTCAATATAAGTATAGTTCTACTTAAACAGTTTGTAAAATTTGCGTACTTACTTCATCGGCTTTAACGTGAGAAAGGAAGACTAATGCAAGACATGCAAAGGTAATATAGACTTTGCTCTGAGCCATCTCGAAATGCAGCTTTCGCTAAGTTTTTTTTATTCAATACTAAAAATAAGAATTATGGAGATTCGCTAGCTTCATGCCATTTTTGACTTCTTTTTATAAGCGTTAGTCATGTAGTTTTTGTTTACTTTTGAATCGTGCAGTTGTTTATGTGAGCGTACTGATGAAGGCGCGCATAATCTAGTTGTTCATCGCTTTGTGTGCGCATTTTTCTGTAAACAAAAACATAAAATCACTCGAAAATTGAATTTCGTATTCAAAAGCATACAAATATATCGACAGATTACTAAATTTTGAGACACCAATCCACAATTTTGTCTCCGTTTTTTCTTCAAAATAAAAAAAACCGTCGATGTACCGATACAAAGTCGACCTGGTCAAATTAACCAACGCGCACAAGGCCGCGTGCATAATGCAGCTTGTTGCGCGCATAAATATGCCTGCGAAACTTTTCCGTTCCGAGCACGCGGATCCTCTGACAAGAGATTGGCGGCCAGTAACCTGAGCACGATCGGGAAAGCCGAGGTAAAAATAAAGCAGCCAGTTGCTCTGCTCGCGTTGAGGATAATGTTTTCGACATTCTCCTTTTCGGTAGGAAGATTTTGTACAAGTATACGCGAAGGTGCTTGCTATTTGCCACACTCATAGTAAGACGTACGGCGGGGGCTGTCCCTGACCCGAAGATTCGAAGTTGCGATATATATATTGTAATAACGATGCTGAATCTCGCGTCAGAAGGCGAAACGGCTCCATTTATCGCGATTTGCGCATCCTCTTGCGCGCCGAGATAAGTAGGATAAACAATACGATTTCAGGAGTGAGGATATATGTGTATAATCCGGAAGGTTTTTATTATTTTAAACTTCCTACGATATAAAACGAACTAGCTGCAACTATTTTTGTTGTTGTTGCATGTATAAACAACCACGAATATAAGACAGTTCAAGTTCGCGATATGCAACGTATTTAGTTTAATGATGTAAGCACGTGTAGAAACGATAAAATATGAAAAACGTTAGCTCACATGTTTGAAAATGTTGTATTTATTTGAATATGCGATGCTTCTATTCATTTAAAATCAATTATCGAGAATTGAGCGGCATTTTCATATAAAACGTGAAAACTAGTGATCGTACAAAAGATTACTCATTGAGAGGCTTAGCGCGCTGAAAACATAATTGTCGGTTAATGCTAAGGCGAGGTACGAATCCCTTGAACCTTTACACCGCAAATCGAGGCATTCACTGACACGGACCGTAATACATCTAAATGCCCGGAGATAAAGTATTTATCCGCAAATCATCCCGGGACTGTTTGCTTTATTGCCAAATGCTATCTCCGTGACGGACAAAATTAAAATTATTCAATATTTTTTTTTTTAATATCGGATTTTCGTGTCAATTTTGAAACGTAATTGCTCTAACGGGACCATCCTGTGCTGTAAGGACCTATTAAAAAGATTTTCTCATGGGATTTTATACCTTTTATTGCCTATTCATGATATTTTACGACTTTTTTATTTTTGATTGTGTGTTATGCCTTTGAACAGTATGAGGTGAGCAATAAAAACATTACTAATTTATAATCAACAGATTCTCAATTAAATTATCTAATTACTCTTGCTACTGCATGATTTCATGCGAATCGTATAAAGCCACAGCTGATGGCTGTTATATTGGTTAATAAAACGAGTTTTCAAGTAAATCATTCAATTGAACAATCATCATGATAAGTATTAAATGAGCGCGTCAATTGTTTGCTTCTAAATGGATATAAAATCCATTACTATAGTGATATATTCAAAGATTATAAAATCTGTAACGATTCATTAACTTTTTTTTATTTTAACAAACCTGCATAAGAGCCTCTTTTGTTCTATCGTCATTAAGTGAAAAATGAACGATAAAATTAATGTTACACTTTTCTCCAGTAGGTATCGAGCACGTAAACGTGATAGTCTGAACGATGACTTTTTATGTGACTATTCTACACACGACAACGTGGAGTTAATTTCAAGACGATATACTTTCACGCGATGACTAGACTAGTGCTCACGCGCATGGTTCTTAAGTATAATTAAAATTTTGGTTGTATCCACAATTCGCTAAATTCCTTTCGTACGCCCATAAACGCAAGAAATTCTCGAGTTTCTAGTAAACAGGGCAGGCTGTAATTTTAAATGACGGGAAAGATTTTACGGGCATTCTTCGAATGAGAAAGTGTAATTAGTTGTATTTTTTTCTGTTGTTTTCCAAGAAATTGACATTATTATTATGTTTACTAAAACATTGAATTAAGTAGCTCGCTCAGGAATTCAAGCAATCAGTATTACGTCGCGAGCGAAAAAACCAAGAAAGTTGCATAAGCTCGCAAAGCTGCTCCTTTTTGCATTATTTATCACACACGCTAGCGTTCATAACAGCGTAGGTACATATAGCAGTCTACAACAGCCAGCTGAAACAATATTTTTTAACGCGGAAGAGCCTAGCGTCAAAGTTATCACAATACGGCAAGCAGCGGCGAACAATCCATCAACGCGAAAAGCACATAATAGACCCATCACACACGTGGTTATGCCTCGCGCACGCACCTTTAGTATAAATACTTTCGACTCGAAACTAATCACACCGATTCATCCAAGCCTCCCGAAAAAGTCTCTCGAAAGGGAATAAGCTTTACGTCACGCGCGCACCTACTCCCAGCTCTGAAAACCGAAGCAGTGAGCAACATAACAATTGGTCGAACAAACGCAGAGCCACAATGGAAGCGACGCATGATGCGCATGTGACATCCGACTGTCACTTTTGCCTATACCTCCTCGGCTGCACAAGACAGACGGAGAGAGAAGAGCTTTGACCCGGGCTAGCTGGGCATTGTCGGGATTACGTGATACGGGCGTAATGGAGCTTGCTCAATTCTCATGCTAAAGTTTCTTCGATCAATCATCGAAGCGTTAGAGCCTCCGGGACTTCCGCACGCTGTGCAGCGAGACGCTTCTTTCATTGTTTCGGGAATGAAGGAGGTGAGGATATGTGGTCTTGAATGGAAGCTTTGAGCCGTTCCGAGGTGCAAGCGCGATTTCGAGTTTGCGCATCGATATCTTTGAATAGTAATGAATATTTTGTTTGCATTGCGTACGAATAATCCATTGGATGGAACAATTTCAACATAATAAGACGATTTCACACGGAGTTACCTCTACACGTGTTCATCTAACGGGCATTTTACAAGCGATCGCTTTGTACGTACGATTTCTTTTCGTGTTCACATACGTAATTCCTCGATGGTGATTCCGATAACAGGCTTTATACCGATGTAAATTGCTGATTGATACGGGAACAATGTTGCTTTTTTCATCTCGACTATTTATTTAGCCCACATGCGCGAGCACAACGCGCGTACAGGTACATCCGTCGGGCGTCGAGTGAGAATTTGGATTTATAGTAGACGTGTGCAAACTTCATCGGAGGCTGAATGGCAACGTTGTGTGTTATACCGACAATCGAGGGAACATCGCGTATACGACTGAATCGGGCGATTGTCGGCTATATAGGAGCTGAAACGAGAATTTAAAAAGCTTGATCATGCGAACGATATCGATATATTTGATGCCTAGATTTCGTGATATCGTAATGAGATTTTTTGCTCTAACTCGAGCCATTAATACGCTCGCACTGAAAACTTTCTTATTGAATTTTTAGTCGGCGTTATTTCGTGTGAAACGCTTGATTTCTCACCCTATACGGAGCGCCGGGCTTCAGCTTGAGCACACGCGAACGTAATCGAGAATAAATTATGTAACAAGTGAGTATATTTAGGCAATTGTGCCAAAAAACTATAAAATCAATGCAAGAGTAATAAAATTGTTGAAGTATATGTATTATTATATGAAAAAATCGGAGCCACACACAAAACCGCTGGGAAAAATTTAATAGACCTCCCGCAGCTCGTTATCCGGCAACGCTTAGGTATAATAAAGAGCCGCGCGTGAATCGAGAGGGAAATTCAAATTCATCAAGTGAGTACACAGTAACCCTCTGTGCGAACGATCAAATTAAACAAGGAACACTTTGAGCTTACGTAAAGGCAAAAAGTAGTGACGTTCATTGAAAGCATAGTATAGTATAATGACGAGGAAAATTCGTTGGATAGCGGATTTGGTAGAAAAAAGCAAATAATACGTGTAATACAACGCTCGTTCGGCTCTTAATTTCGGGTATTTAGCGTGTGCCGTACAAATGAGCAATAAATTATCCTCTAATAAGGCTCCCAAAAGAAAGTTCTGCTTTTTTGCAAGTAGAATCTGCGCAGACCCCAAGTGAGAACGCAAGAAAAGTCGTCAAGCCTTTTTGTTCAACTAGAATAATTTGTCTCATAATTGAACGAAAACTAATTCCTCGCATTACGCTATAACAATATTAAAAAATCATAACGTTATGTATCCATCGAAAACGGGCTTATTTCGCAGTCGGGACAACATCTCCTCTTTTCTCCGCAACAATTTCACGTGTATCCTTTTAATCGAATCGCAGAGAGAGAGAGAGAGAGAGAGAGAGAGAGAGAGAGAGAGAGAGAGAGAGAGAGAGACTCGGCAGGCTCGCGGCCTTTCCCATAAGTGGCGAGAAAAGATAGCTGGGACGCGAGCGCACGAGCACACGCTATGTATAGGTACTCTCTCGGCGCGCGCGAAAGAAGAAGCGCGCTCGCGAGATAGTAATAAGAGTATTACATAAAGCGACTTGTGTGTCTTTGTCCGGGGCGACGAAGACGCGACGCCGAGAATACGGTTATGATGAGGCAACTGCGAGAGAAGTGCTGGACGTCACGATGCATGTGATTGTTGTGGGAACTTTGGCGCAGCGATATGTGTTTAAACACTTTTCGAAAATTTTCTGCAGTGTACTGAATGCTGGTAAAACGATTGGTTTGATTGCTGCATCGAAGCGTCCGCGATGAAAAAGTACATCAAGTAGCGTCTATTAATTAAAAGTAAATCGGCCCATTAATTCAAAAACTCGCGACTGACAGCGGTAGCGTAAGTATTACTAAATCAAACGCTCTCGAGTGTCTTCAAACGATCCTCAACGCGACCAACTGCGGCAGATTAAGTCATACACTCGAATTCAAAAGTTCCATCGAAAAAGGACGAGAAACGAATCTCCCGAGTCACACAGCGCAGACAATGATGTCAGGCTCGTCCTTGCCAACAAGCGCCGAGCGTCGAAAAATCTCTGCGCATGACGAAACAAGCGCAGCTTAGAAACTGTAAATTGAATAACACGTCTCCGTAATATTTTGACGTCTGGTACACACGCACTTGTCTCTATCGCTCGGCTCGATCAAACAAGCGGTAGAAGGGAAGAGAGAAGCACCGCAGCTCTTGCGAATCTTCTCAATCACACGCTGCCGGCGCTGTTGCTCTTCCCTCTTTCACGTATTGTCCACTCGAGAGCTGATGCGCCGCGTGCGAGTGAAACTCGGCTTCGATTTTTCGAATAGCGCTCGTCATCGTCGCACAGAGATGCCTATCGCAATTAAAAGGGAGCTCTCTCTCTCTCTCTCTCTCTCTCTCTCTCTCTCTCTCTCTCTCTCTCTCTCTCGTAGGTATTTATTTTTCTTTTCCAGCGCTCGAACTTTTGTAAGAATGGGGGCACGTAGGGAGAGGGAGAGAGAGGGGGGGGGGGCTTGAACTTCGGCACCTTGCGTCGTTGGATACAATGAATGACTAATTGTTTCTATAACTCTCGGGAGTGGGCTTTCACCGCGCGTCAACCCTTCTGACGGGCGCTCTGAGCTTACGCAATTCCCGACAGATACTTACGCGCGGGCCTTGTTGGGAAAATCTCATTGCGACGTTGCTCCTCTGGAATTTTTCACGCGAGTGAGAGCTGTATTATTCGACTCGAGTGAAGAGTTCAAAATTGAAAAATGGAGAATCTCCGAGATCGCAATGCAGCGATCCCATATTCCTGCACAATTGCCGCGGTGACGAACAAGCGAGTACGGCAGCAGCACACGACTCTCGTCAAGATCTTTCGAGCAGAGCGCCGTTGTAGAGTAGGCTACGTGTGGGAGTTGAGCAAGTTCCTGAGGAACCAAAGCAGCGTCTCTGAGCGCGCGCAAGGTGCCGGCGTTATAAATCTCCCGGTTGCTCGTCCGTGTAGCTGCTGCTGTTGGTGCGAGGATTTCGTCGCGCTGGTGGCGCGCGTGACTGACCGCGATATCGTACCGCTCTCGCGGCGTCTCATTAATGAATCCGTTTCGCCACAGTCGCGCCGCCGACGACGATAGCCATCGATCTGGTGATGGGACGCTGTCGGCGGCATCTCTCTGCGATGTATCCGTAGGCTGCTGCGGCTGCTACTGCTTCTGACGTACGGAGGAGATGCGCCGCTGCTACCGCAAATGCAGCTAATATAGCCGCGGAGGTGTCATAAATTTGTCGCCGGTTTTGTAAGGGCTTGCTCGAGAAAGAGATCAGCGCTTGATGAAATTTTCATTCAGAGATGCAGCTTACACTCGCTCTCGATCGTGCAATATTCAATGCCATTGAATTGATGGGACAAGTTTTGACACATATGTTCTCTGCCTATTTTCATTGAAAACGCAAGAGACGCGCGCTGTACGGAGAATCCGTGTAAATTGCCTCTTTCACAAGCATCGCTCTGCGAGGTCGCGCAGAAAAATGAATTAATTACGGTGCATACACAGACAACAAAGTCGAGCGTGTTACAGCGCCGCCGTCTTCCCTATACAGCAGCAGCTCTCGCGAAATCTCATATAACTCAGCTAGTCCCCCGGGAAAAGTCTCTCGCTGCTACCGTACGCGTTTTTTTGCGCGCGGTCGAACTAAAAATATAAGCCTCCTCGAAAAATGGGAAACGATGGCACAGCGTCGTCGTACGTTATTGTGTGTCTGTACCAACGAGGTGGAGGAGACCGAGCTGTCGCCGTCGGAAGATTGGATGCTTTCGAATGACCGATCGCGGAGGATGATAACGCGACGGGCATATAATCTGAGGCGTGTGCCTGTTGCGAGTGGGATGCTGTGTAATTTGTATATCCTGACGGACAAGATTGCTCTATAAATATTTTTACTTGTCGTGATTTGTTTTAGAGTTCTAAAGCCGAGCGATAAAATCGAGAGAACACACGCGCTACGTCTCCAGTAGTAACGGCTCGGCTATACTCAGACGCGCATACAACCAGTAGTAAATAAAAATACTCGGTAGATAAAAATCTCAAGCCTGATAAAAATAAAAATGTAGATTACACCATCGCGTGAGCGCGCATTGTGCTCGACGAGAGCATTTAGCTCCTGTATACAGTCTTCTTTATTGTATGCAATACAGCATATAAGATTGCGAGCGAGCAGCGCAAAAGCGGTTTCGTTGTACCCTGGGGGGACTGGGCTTTTGCGTATTATTCTCCTCGCTCTATGAGAATTACGAGAATTCGCGAGAGGCAAGATTGATTGATGGTTTTTCTCTCTTTTCGAGCGTCGCTTCTTTTTTCTACTCCACTCCGCTCGAAGTGTCAAGGGAGATACTTTGCACGGGAAGGATTTTGCGAAATGTATTCAAGCTGCAGCCCTGTTTCGTTCGCTTAGCTTCGGGCGGTTCTTTTCATCGCGTTTACGCGGAAAAAAATTGTTAGTTGTGATAACCAAGTACTTGGTTGGGATAACCAAATTGCTTGAGAAAATACGCACCAACTATTTTGTTGGTATCATTAACCAAGTGGACTTAGTTAAGAAAAATTGGTAACTATAATCAACTATATGGTTGTATGCAGACGCGAGGTGACAAACACTATTTAATCTTGGTTATCTTAATCAATATATTGGTTTGTAATACAAACAAAATATATCGAAAATGATAATTAATCTGTCAGTACAACCAAGATAATTGTTGGTTCAAGAAATAATTTAGTTCTGATCTCTCTAAATCTGTTCGAGTGATTTTTTCACTCTAAAAAAGAGTAATTCATAGAATGACTCTCCTTTGAGTAAAAACTATGAAGTCCATATATAGGTTACTCGTTGTAGAGTGATTTCTATTGTATTTGTTCGATCACTCTTTAAAGAGTAAGTCACTTGATAACGAGCTCTTTCTTTGTCAACACGTGCTTCGTTAGAAAATGTGCAAAAATGTTGCAGTATTTTTAACCACCATAGAATGTCGACAATCATATCAAAGTTGCCTGACGTGAGATAAAAATATATATTTACGGTTTGTATGTACATACATATGTGTATACGTATGCAATGTGCATGCATAGGTGCATACATATAAAGAGGTTAGGTTAGGACATTAACAATAATAAAAAATACTTTATGTTTTTAGGAAATTTTAGATGTGTGTGATGCTCTAGTCTCCAACATTTTTTATCATCTTGAATGTAATTGCAATATCTAACCTCAACCATAACCTGCAAATCTAAAATCACCCCACCCATGGCAAAGAGTGAAAATATCACTCTTTCCAAAAGTTAGGAATCATTCAAAGCCGAATGACTCAATTTTGGCAGAAGGCTTAGAGTGATTTATCACTGGTTTGGAGTGACTTTTCACTCTAAGAGATTTAGAGAGAAGTTTTTACTTTTTTTATATTATTTATTGTTTATTTATTTATTATTAATTATTATTATTTATTTACACATGCAGATTTATTTTATAGACCCGTTTACAAGTGTGCTATTATTTTTTACATTTAATTTACATGTTTACAATTTTATAATACAATTAATATATCTGAAAAAAATGTCTCCCTCACTGGGGATCGACGAACTCGGGTCCTTCAAGTCCAAAGGCGGAGACTCTGTCGTCGCGCTAGCGATGCAGTTAGTAAATAAGAAAATTTTTGAAAATATAAGCTGCGACTCGGATTTCAACTAATATCTTGATAATTACAACAAAAATGTTGGTTGACCCACTATGAAAACAGTGATGTACCAGAAAAATTGTTGTCCTTACCAAGTAAATTGGTTAGTAACCTATAAAGTCGACTTTTTCTTTGTAAAAAAGTCGACTTGGTTAAATTAACCAGACACTTAGTTCTCATAACCAATTTTTGATTAACCAATTATCACTTGGTTATCACAACCAACCATTTCTTTCCGTGCAGCTCTTCAATCCTATCTCCTTCTATCCAGCCGTCGTCGACAGCAGTGGCAGCGAGTGTAGGCTGCTGTGTCGGCTTGAAACGAGAAAAAAGCCAATAATGAGAGAATAAGCGACAAGGTGTGCTCGCGTACAGGTCAAAAGTCACGCGGGAGATTATTGACGAACAGCAGTGGCGGCGGCGGAAGAAAAGAAAGCCGCTGCCTCCGTGCGCGACACCTACTTTGTTTCCGCTACCGCCTGATGTGGGCGACGTATCCGCGGCTTATGTAAGTGCGACGACAGTTGCGCAAACTTTTGCCTGATGGACGCCGACCGGCCATTGTGATTTGCGACACATTCTTCGGATGCGGCGCGCTGGATGATAAGAGACGCTGAGTGTATTATACAGCGACGGCTTTCTCGGCTAGCCGCTTTTGTGCCCGATGACTGCGGGAAAGTTTTTTGGTGATGTATCGGCGGGCGGAAGGATGTATGCTTAAGTGGAGCGGCGAGAGTTGATTTTAGAAGTGTCGCTGAGACGCTGTTACGTACTGGAGTCGAGAGTGATAAGTGCCACTCGGATGCCACTTACGAGCATACATTCTAAATCACGCTTTCTTTAAATTACTTGCAAACACGAATGACAACCCGATCCCTGGCTAAAAGACTCGACGTGCGACTCGGTTCGATTCTATACTGTAATATAAATAAGCCCGACACCTCGAAACCAATCAATATCAATAATCGCGTCGATTCGCGAGAAGTCGCGTAACATCTCTGCTCGTACGTGAATCTCCGACGCATACTGCATCATAACCGCCTCTCACGTGTATGTGTACTATAATATACTACGCGTGTACACACGCAGTCCTTGCGCATATCTGCGCGTGAAAATCCCGAATCGATGAGATCGGCGCGCGTGTGTATGGCTCGCGAAACTCATCCCATTATACTGTCAATACGCGGCTATTCACACCCCCGAACGTTTTTCGCGCAGATATCAGCGTTGCGCGAGGCACCTTGCGCAGTCGCGTGATATATTTATCGCGTATTCGTAAAATATTATCGCGAAATTAATGAATGGAGAGGTAGGTTGGTCCTCCGTTGTTATCCTGCTTACGAGTGTGATCTTGCTGACACGAGTATACCACGATATACGAGAATCTCCGCGATCTGAATATCAATTTCGCGTTTTAAATCGACCATTATTATGTGGTGGGATAATGAGATTATTGCATGAAATCGATTACGCGCCGTCGACAACCCCAAAACTTTTCCGCTTTTCGCAAAGCCCTTACCTCGCAACCGCAACTGAAATCCCGTCGTGCGAAATGCCAATTGCTGAATTTTCCAGACACACTGCGCTTTGCATAAAACTCATTTCTCCAGCTTTAATTAGGATAATTAAGAGCAGCTTGCTATTCTCGATTCCGATCTCCCTTTCTCGCGCGTATAAGCTCGTTTAGCAATGCATACACGCATACACAAGACAAGAGCCTGTCGCTGGGAAATCAAGGGCAGGGTTTCGTCGGCCCGGGCTTTTCGTGGAAAAGAAAATCGACGTTCTCGCGTGCCGGAAGCTCGTTACGATACCGGCTGACTATGCTCTATTTGCAGCTGCGCGAGAAACACCGGCTGATGTGCAAGAACGTCGCGGGTATGTAGTTCGAGTATAGAGTATCATACCAGATCGTTGCGTTGTAACGTCACTGCTATTACGCAAGAAATTTAAATTCTTTCTAGGCTTGATGACAGTGCTGTAATTGGCGCGGCTTATCACGTGCGCCAGTACGTATGCGCAATCGTAAGTAGTGAAATGGGAGTTAAAGCGATCGTTAAAAGCGTTTTACTGGGAGACTCTTCTTTTGTGCCGGTTTATACTCGTGTACTGGAATGCAATAAAGCGCTCTGCGTTATTGCCATAATGCATTATGATTAGTTTTATAAACAAATGCATAAATTTCTAATCAACGAATTCCACATTTCTATAACAATCAAATTTTTGCATTACGCCTATCAATAGCCATTGTTGTACCCAAATAAATTTGCATTCCTTTCGTAAAGTATCGCATGCGTATAAGCGATATAAATTATCACCCTCTGCTTACACGCTGTTATTATCCCTTTTTATCCGGCTAATGACTGAAAATATTTCGATCGCTCGTAAAAATCCTATCCCGACAAAGTGAAACCACACCCGAGCGCGTGTATACGATCCTCAAAACGCAAATGACGTCGTGCATTGTATGATAATCAAAAATTTTGAAACTGCTCCAGTTTGTAAGGAAAAACCTCCTTACATGCCGCGTCTTTTCTCCTTTCTTCGCGCGGGCTTTCCTCTTCGTGCTTACTCACTGTATTGCCTCCGAGCCGGTGTGTATAACGTATCGAGATACGACGCAATCGCATGAATAATCCAACGACATGAGGCCGCGCGGCGCGTCTATGCTCGCGGTGAAAACAATCGAAAGGCGTAAACGTCGTGAGTTCGTCATCAGAAGTGACTACTCTTTCTCCTCTTTGACGGAGATGTTCTCTCCTTACGCGGCAGTCGAGGCGTCTCAATTGAGAGCCGGGCGTTATAAATAATTTATCAAAAATTTTGAAACTGCTGTCGCATTTTTGCTGCGTTTCATGCGCGCCTATGAATCATGCTTTTGCAACGAAGGAGCAGATAACGTCCTCTCTCTCTCTCTCTCTCTCTCTCTCTCTCTCTCTCTCTCTCTCTCTCTCTCTCTCTCTCTCTCGATTCATTCTTGAAAAACATTCGAAATACGTGTGTGCTCGCGCTGATTAATTGCTACATACGTGTGCCGTTAAAGTCGTGCTCTCTCTCTCTCTCTCTCTCTCTCTCTCTCTCTCTCTCTCGCGGGAGAGTTTGACGGGCAATATAACAGCCGGACTTTATTATCTCCGGGGAAAAACAGCACAATGATATAGATTAGCCAAGGAAAACGTGTGCCTTATACGCGAGATCGTAAGCAGCTGTCTGCATATAGGTATAATATGCGCGGCTACGTATATTCGCGCAATAACTCAGCTAAAAAAGCTCGGAACTAAATGTGACGAGCGAACCGTGCACGTACAAAAAGCTCGATACCTCTCAGCCGGCGACCGCAGAGTGGATGTAAATCATAATACGCAAGTCGAGCCGCTCATTAGATACGCGGCTCGTAACGCAGCGCTGCTGATATGTCTGAAGTTGAGAGCTTCCATTATAATGCGGCGGAATATTCGAGGGGCTGCTTCCGTCAGAGCGTGCACTCCATCAGCTTACAGTCACGATGAGTGATGCGAGTGCGAGCTGATGCGCTTTCGGCGATTCCACTTCCTTCATTCCAGTGGGTTACGGCTACTGTATCTGCTGTAACATTATAATATATCATTATGTTGACTTTTTTAGCTCACGATCAACATTTACGTATATATAAAATTGTAGGACAAACGAATATGTTAACAAGCGAAACATTAGCTGCAGCATGGATTTTTCTGCACACAAGCGCGGAAATAATCACCGTATTCCTATATCTCCGCACAAATTCTTTTGATCTCACGCTGCGAGTGCACGGCTGTGCATATAGCTACACCGAATGCATACGCGGCACGATGGCGGCGGCATAATCGGCGGACGATCTAGCCGCGGCTTTCTTCTTCGCGGCTAACCCGCCATCGTCTCGTCGTCGCTGCAGTTGCGCAGCTATCTCAGAAGTTTTTAAGACCTCTTCCGCGCAGTTCCACTGTGCTTTTCAAACGGTATAATTGCTGCCTGTGCCGTACACTAGCCGCGGTGTACAAGATCGTTTTTAGAGCCATTTTTACCAGCTCTCTCGTTCGGGAGCGATGCGTCTTCGAAAGCATTCAATTACCTGCGGGTAAGCGATACGTTCTGACCCCCAAGATAATAACTCACCCTAGCTCCGAGCGAACCAAGTGCATTTTTGCTTCGCAAGATTTACAAGCAATCCCGATGTTCGGCAGATAATGCAGCGCCGCGAGGAGGATGACAGCAGGAGGAGAGGACAAAAGAAATAAGCTACCCCGAGGATAGTGCAGGGCGCTGCAAGTGCGATGAAAACGACGGAATTCCGAAATAGACGGTAAGGGAAATTGATTGCCCGCGGAGATAACTGCTGCGATGGATAACTCGGCTACACGGTATTAAATTCGGAAAAAGAACGACGATACAAGCGGAGTATCCGTCAGTATAAGACAATTGCTTTGTTATTATGCATTCGTATTTTATATTGCCGTCTTTTGACATAATCCTTTTACTCCGGTGACTCATGTTTCTGCGTATAGCCTCTCAGCTCTCAATCTCCGTAGAACGGTATTACAACACTAGCCATAATCCCCAAAATTTTTTACCGCACTCCCTCGCACAAGCCTCGTGCTATGCAAATCCGTCCTTTCATGCTACGATTTCGCACGAGAGCCTCACCCCCCCGAAAAAAAGCCGCAAAAAACTTTCCGTATACAGAGGGCATTACGAAAGTTCTCCGTCGGTTTTTGTTTTCGACTACGACGACGTGCTCGATGCGCGCGGCCTCATTGACGATTTTCCACCGAAGTGGAGTCGTAAATCTGCGGATCGACGAGAGAAAACTCGTTATACGTGAGCGCGAATAGACTCCTCGAACAACTCATACGCGAGAGAAATTTTTCATTGGAGAACGCGCGCGCAGCCGAGTTTGGAATAGGAGCGAAATGGACTTTCTGGAGTGCTTTGCGCAATAGCTTTCGGCTTTTATTCCGACTATTTAAATCGCGAGCACAAGTCGTTGAAAAATGTTCAATACGAGATATCTCAATTAAGAATAAGGCCCATTATTTTCCTTCCAATGCAGAGCGAAGAAACTGGGGCTTATACTAGTGCGCCGAGGAGTTACATCAGGATGCTCGGCGCGGAGCAACCAGGTAAGTCGATCGCCTAATGCCCCGTAAATCACAAGGCGCTCTCGACGGACTTCCCGTAATTTCGCGCCCGCGCCTGCTGCTCCGATGAGATCGGGATTGAATTATTCGGCGTCGATCGAATCGGTGCAAAGTGCAACTCGCTGTCTCTCGAGATCGAGGGGGAGATTCTTGATTTTACTGCCTTTTTTGTATTTCCACGAGATTTTTGGACCGAGATTCGGAGACGATCGAGCCTTCCCGATAAAACTGAAAATTGAATCGAGGTCACGATCGCTATCGGCACTTATCCCTAGAAACGTGTATAATTACAGAGGATGTATCCGCTCTATAATCAAAATACGAGTGGCCGTAATTTTTTCGCAACGAATTCGATGCAAAAACGTCTCATTGTCTTGCAGGCCATCAGTCAAACTGGAAGTAAAAAAAGAAGGATCCTCGCTTGATAGCCCACGAAAATTCGGAAACACCATTGTTTCCGGCCTCTTTCTTCTGACGCCTCGTGAATCAGTTTCACGCCACGCGCATTGTCCTTTCCACTCGGGCGTCGACGAAAAGTGTAATAACGAAAACGACCTTAGCGCGAATGTACTTTTGCGCGAGCTATACAGTTCTGGTACGCACACAAAAAACAAAACGGAGAATAAGAAGGGGCCGGCCTTCCACTCGCGCTCTCCTTTTCCTTTGTGCGCGCTCCGCAGATGCGATGTCTAGCGCTCGTTTGGCTAATTAATGTGCGCATCAAACGAGACGGGCAGCTTTTTATAATAAAGACTCGCGCGCGCGGCAAGTGTCGAGTCGCGCGTTTTAACACCTTGGCACGGACAAGTGCGTGCGCGGAGTGTAACGAGGCTCGCTGCAGTTGCTTAAACTTGAGCTGTCTTTTGTTCCTTGAGAATTGGAATTTTTATCGTTAAATTAACATTCGACTGCATCGTCGGAACTGCAGAGATTACGCGTTCTCGGTGGAAAACGAATTTTTAAACGCGCAGGGCAGATCTCGTGAATAAGCTTATTATATACATCTGAACTGTAAATTTGAAAAATCCAAATCACGCAACCGCGCTCTCATTGAAATCGATTGAATTAGCGGTGCAGCGAAACTCCAAAGAGGAATAGGAAGTAACCCCGCTGCTGCTCTATATATGAGCCCCCGCGAACATATCTCGAATCGAATGATCGATCTAGCGCAGCTTAATGCACTCATTGTGTTTCGAGGATGGCACGCGCTGCTCTATCGGATTATACAAGGTTGTATGAGCACGGCATAAGTAGATCCCGATCATTTCCTCCTTCCCCGCACTGTACACAGATTAAGCTTTCTTCTCCTCTCCGCTCTGCGCGACTTCTTTCTTATCTCTAATTTATTGCCTTTTTCCTTCGTTACTTAATGGCCGCTCTTCTGCCTCGATAAGTGCAGCATATCGAGAAAGTTTGCTGTGAATGCTAAACAAACGTAACGATTCAACTCGTGTAATGTACGGAACTTCAGTTCAGCGAGGAGGCAATTAACGCGTGTGTTATTGTATACACAAATCAAAACGTATTATACACGTTTTTGCGTTAGTTCGGCGCATAATCGCGCGGTCCGATTCTTGGCCAACAATGCTCCGCAGTCTCGTTCTCACACAGAGCGATGTGCGCATCAAAAAGACAAAATAAACAGTCTCGCGTGAAATTTATGCAAATCCTCGGCGGGAGTTTTCGAAAACTGGTGGTAATCTTGTATATGGGCACAGACTGATGAAAGATCTCACCAGTAGAAAGAGTTCCAATGTCGCACATACATAATGGACCTTTCGCTAATCTCGCATCGCACGGTAACTCGTCTGCCTGTGCAGTGTGCTTTCGGAAAAGAGAGAGAATTGCACCTTGGATCGTACGTGCTAGCGCGCTTATTACAACATCGAGCGTGAGAAAAATGCAACGCGATACTTCCTTATTCCTACATGGAAATGAAAAATTCAGCGACGGTTATTCTGTTTTCGCTTTCAAACTCTCCTTTCTACTCTTGCATTCCTTATATTGAACAATTAAAAACCTCGCAGTGCGGAGTGATGCCGTCGCTTCAAAGTCATTACCAAAAGCTAGCTATATGCACGCGTATAGGACGGCAGCGGAAAGATGTAGTCTGGAATTTTCAGGGTAACGTAACCGAGTGATCTCAGCAGGTACACAGTGGGCGCGTAATGCGAGCACGATCAGGGGAATGTTCTCTCGTTGTCTCTCTTTCTCCTTGATCTCCTCTGTTCAGAGCGGCTTGGCGGTATAATTACACGAGGCAGAGAGAGGGAACACGTCAAGCTGTTCCTGGGCTCAAATAATTGGCGCCCAAGCGAGAAAGAGATGCGCCTCGGGTAGCACATCCGCAGCAAGCTCTCGTGAAATTTCCTAATCCGTGGGTGAAAATGGAGCAGAAACTGCTTCCATAATGCCGCGGTCGTGAGTGCAAGTGCAAGGGTTTTTCAGCTTTACGAACGACTGACGTTGATTCTAATTGTCGATAATGTTCTTTCTCTCTCTCGGATGACTCGTTGAATAATCCTCTCGGCTCATAATTTCCTATTTTCCCTTTTCGGCTCCTCTTGATTAGCCTGTAGCTTTAAGATAGTTAGAAAATTCATTAATACATCGTTATGATCATCAATACATTGCATGACGCTTCACCCTCCGCCGGCTCCTCTCATCCTTCACTCGCGCGGCAAATTACGCACGCAACGTGTGTGTGCATTAGAATATTACCGCGAGCGAATTGCATAATCCGAAGAAAATTAGCAAAAGGAAGTTTCAGGAAGGACCGATTCGCTTATGCATTACACGATGTCGATCACGACTCGGCGCATTGTTGGATAGGTCGCGCGCACAATTACATTGTCCGCCTTGGTGTTAATTTCGCATGAAACATTAGTTGACGGCTCTCCTTCTCCCTCTGACTCTGATGCTTATTCAATTAGCGACAGTCACACGATGTAATTTTCATTGTTCCAGGAACTTTTATTCGTGTCGCTGTCTGCAGAGGTAGGCGAGCTCGTACAGCGAGGGGAAATTGATTGGAGCGAGTGCGGCGCGAGCTGTTTTCGGATAATGGGCTGGCGTGTCGCGGATTTGAATTTGCATGAATCGAATTAATTGTGGCGAGGATAATTATTTAATGACTGTGCCTTTATGCATGGATACGCAAAAATGATCACGTTAAATTACGAAACTCGCGTGTGTGGGATAAAATATGAGATGATTAATAAACGCCAACTATTTGTCCGACGCGAAATGTAGAATTATTAATTTATGACTTAATCAACCGGATCCTATATTATGATGAATTAGAAAAATTTCTGCAACAATAGTTCAGCGAACGGCTGCGAATCACCTCGATTAATAATCCTTTTACAATATATAAAGTGCTAACCTTCGCGAGCTTCTAAAATACAATTAGCCTACAATGCCCTGAGCTCAGGGGCATTTCACGTAAAGAGCGAGAAAAAAACACGAGCCCAGCAGCTCGCGCCTCCCCCACACAACGACGCGATGAAAAACACAAAAGCCAATCAGCTAAAGCAGCTGAATAATTAATAACCACACGTCTGGAGCGCGGTGTACCGAGAACAGGCTCTGCTCTAAGCAAATATCCTCGACTGTCCCTTTTTCCAGAGCGTCAAGATCCTCCCTGCAGTATCAGCTCGCGTGACGTAATTTGATTTATAATCGATTGTCTCCTCCTCTATTGCAGCGATGACGACGTCTTGTCGAGTTTCTCTCCTCTACACAAGATGCAGTCCGCGCTTGTATGGGCTTGTGCAGACGTATGTAATGGTAATGATCGAGAGCGGATTAGCACGCGGCGTAATATGTCATTTTCCCTGTCTCGCGAGTTACGTCTTCCCGGCTCTTTACGAGCGCGTGCGCGCGCGAGAGATGCATGCAATCAGCCGCGGGGCATATTACGGGAAAGGCTATGAGGAGAGAGAGAGAGAGAGAGAGAGAGAGAGAGAGAGAGAGAGAGAGAGAGAGAGAGAGAGAAGTACGTGTAGGTTTTTGAATCATTTCGCGCCGCAGATGTGACTGCTTGATACGTGCGGCTGCTGATGAGTGACGAATGCTTATACTCGCACACACTACTGGAGCGTGCCGAGGAGCTCGGCACTTGTGCGATGGATGACGGGTATAATAGATTTCGAGGACGATGACAGCGGATGTGACGCCGATTCTGCGGAGGCGGGGAGACAGCAATCGTTTCAGTTTTCACTGGGATCAGATCTGCATAGTTGATGATTGCACACTAATATCGCAGATCAAATACCGGTCGAAACTTGGTTCACGAAGAAAATTCGATCAAAGTCACTCACAGACAGCCTAATTCATCATAGCCATCGTTCAATCTACTTACCTATACCTATACAACGAAGACCCGTCCGTCCAGTACTGTCCGAACGAGCCACAAAGAGCAGAGCCGCAGAATCCCCTGAATCACTGTGAACCCCATCATATCCAGCGATGCTAAATAGAGACGTAATCTTCTTAAGCAAGCCCACGCGCGTATCGCCCGATCCCCCGAGAGCTGTGAATAATAGGCATGTCTTAAAATTTTGGTATCTTTCTCTCCGACTACTCTGTACACGCGTGTCGACGTTTAACACGCGGCCGACGGCCAAGAGCTCGCGCGCACGACTTTCGCCCTGAGAGAATAGAGGGACATAAGGAAGGAGAACGCGCGCATGACGACGATGAGTGTGCGACACTCTATGCTCCTGTGACGTATGGCTTTCCACTTTGTTTATGGGGAATGTACGAGAGAGACGCCGCGCTTTCGTTAGGCGTCGCCGGTTTATATTGTTCTTGCGCTCGCGGCTTCGATCGTAATTCAGACTGTATTATACACATTCGGTGATGTAATTGACGGAATTACACGGGCTTTTCTGCAAAGTTGAGCGACGAGTGTAAACAGAAAAATACTATCAAGTTGCAAAGAAGCGCGCATTATGCAAACCGTTAAATTATCGGCTAGTTCTCGGACGCGGAAGATCGCGTATTAAACTCGTGAATGTTGAAATACGATGCATAATCCGAGCAAAGCGGGACATTTTTGAAAAAAGAGTCTTGAGCATCTTGCAAAATGCCATTATTACGGATATCAGAAATTAGCTTTCCCCCGTCTCTTCTGGATATTTCTCAAAAGCGGCGATGATCGTTCGACAGCCATAATGTGTCGCAAAACGTATCCAGTCTCGCATCTTATGGTCGCGCGTGCAATCGTAATAAATAATAAGACACATGTATAGCTGCCCGTAATCCAGAGAGTAGCTATACCACGTACTATCCTCGCCGGGATCAATCGCGCTCATCCTTTTATCCAACTCGGCAACGCCGGCGACGGCGGCAAGAGAGAGCTCCTCTGATTTATAGGCAGCGGAAGGGCAGACGCGCGACGAATCTCGAGGAGCCGTGAGCGTAATTGATAGTAAAGTTATATGCGCGCGCTCGCGGATCTCTCTCCGAAAACATTGCGTAAGAGCTTGCAGCGCTTTCTGAATGTGCGAGGGAAGAGCGAGTAGGCCGCGAGATTCAATTTTTTCCCACTGGTAGAGGAGGATGTTATACGCGTGCGACTGGAAAGTTAACGCTTTTGACGGACATTTGAAACAAAGGCGTTCCACGCTAAACCTGAAATTCCACTCCATTTTTTCACCGTTGTTGTCGCGGCCATCTGCGATGTCCATTTATTCACCGTCAGCATCAGCATCTGAAAATGAAAATTCGCTTCCAACTGCTAGCTCGCACGCGTACACGCGAAATCGCATTAACGAGCCATCAGAAAAATCCCGCACAAAGCGATGCTTCGAGGTAGAAGCTACTCGTTTTAATACCCCTTGCAACCGCACGGAAAACGAACATATTTCACGTTGGCCTATACACACACACACACACATTTTAACGGTCGGCCGCATCACGATGCTTCCAGCTGATTTGCGCCGCTTGATGTCTCCATTTTGACGCGAGCGCGCACTCGCGGAGGTGTGTTTGATCATCGCGTGATTTTTTGATTGACGCGCTGCCGCGTGCTATACATACGGAATTTCAAATGAGCTTCAGCGCATAGGCTCGCGGTGAGAAGAAAAATTTCAAGCGAGCCAGCCTTTTTGCAATGGATTTGAGCAACAGCTTTTACACGCATGTTGCGGAGGGTAATATAATATACGATTGGCGGCTGTGTATCTAATCAAGGCGGGGGAAATTAACTTGGCTAATTGGCGTCTGGTGTGTTGTTGCGTCGTCTGTGCCGATTTTTGGGGGCTGCTGCTCGCGCAAAACTTTTACCGGGAAAATCCGAAGAATTCGAGGTGATTCGAGAGCGTGAGGTACGACATACGTCGCTCGAAAACGCTGGAATCTTCCTTTTCGAAGATGCAACGAACATCGCGGAAGCCCGTGCCGCGAATATCTCTCGCCTCGGGTCCGATCATGCAGCTGCCGACGAAGGTCGTCGCCGTCCTGCAAATTACCCGAAGTCAATGACTGTATCGCTGCAGAATCCGAGACGTATGGAGTCGACGACTGTCGCTTTTTTGGGATGTAAGCGAAGATAAAACGATTATCCTTTCGGTCGCGTGACACGTGGCGTAACTGTAGGATTTTTTAGCCTCTTTCTCCTTGTAGGAACGTATTGCATTAGACCCACTTACCGGCGCTTGGTATCAGAGTTGCGCAAGATCGGAGGATGTACAAGGATATGGGTGTACATCACTGCTTTTTGCCGATGTATATGAAACGGACAACAATGGTTTTGCAAAAGCAGCCTTCGCTTCTATTTAATTTTTCGAGTCGTATTAGACCTGGACATCGACGACATTAAAAATCTGCATCGATCGCAAGAAAGCTCCACCTGAGTACTATCCGATCGATCAGCGGCTGGTCTCCGATGTACATGAGCAAGTGAGCCGTCTTCCTATACGCGGCCGGTCTGTTATCTCGGCGGGCCGCGACTCCCGCGCGCGCAGCCGAGAAGAGAAGACGTTACTCCACTTGCGCCGCGTATTTCACTTTCACTGTACTCGCCGCCGCCGCCGCTGCCTCCCACAAGCTGCTCATCTCCCGCGAGACTCTCCCCCTTCTTCTGCTGCTGCTTGAGAGCCGTCAACGGGTCACTTACTTCGCCGCAGCCGTAAGGTCGTTCCTCGTGAGTTGTTCTCCTCTCCCCTCCGGTCTCTCTGCTATATGCCGCTTCTTTCTTTCCTTTAGTCAAGGTGGATCGAGGCTCGGCTCTCGTTGCTTTTTTTTCTGACGATGTCGAATTCAGGGGCAGGATTGAACTTGGCTGGGGTAGGTTGTGACAAGAGCTTTCGTTTAGTCAAGCACACCTCGCATTTTAAAAATTATGGTTATGCCAAAAAAATCTGTTGAAAATTCGAGATACGATTTGCAGCAGTCTGGATTACGATATAACGCATTAATCGAAGGGATGACAACACTGAAGTCAGCTGAAAAGCTCGTAAACTCTGCGTCCCCGCAATCGTTAGCACGAACACGTTCCCCTCGAAATTGATCAATCCGTAATTAATCCCTATGTAGGCCCAATTAATAGCGCAGCAAATAACGAGCCTATCGGAGAGAGACACACTCACACATACGCGTGCACACTTCTCTCCATTTGTCCACCTCCCCTCTCTGGTGGGTATTCAAGACACATCCCACCATCCTGTGCACCAACACACGCGCCTCTTCCACCTCTATGGGCATTGTGTGCTTGAAAACGCGCCGCTTCTCGCGTAGGAGTAGGGGCTGCTGCTGCTTCTTAAGAGAAAAAAGACGGGAGGAAAGGAGGGAAGCTGTACACAGCCGAGAGAGGAGTAGGAAGGCTTCTCGCTCTTTCTCTCTGGCGGAGGACGAAGGACGAGCTGAGAAAGAGCAAAGAGCATAGAAGCTAGAGAGAGAGAGGGAGAAGTGAGCATCATCATCATCCCCGGCGACAATGACACGGCTATAAACCAGCGCGTGTGTGTGTGTGTATGGAGGGGGAGCTCGGAGGCAAGAAAGGCAAACGAAGAGGCGCTCGAGCGCGGGGTGAAGCGCTCGCTAACCAGGGAGCCTATATATGATCGGGAGGACACCTCCACCATCAGTCAACTGTCTGACTTGGCCGCCACAAGTTCGTTTGTTCGTTAGTACACGTTCTCGTTCGTTCGTTTCTGCGACGAGAGCCCGACAAAAGCCCGCTCGGGGATCGGCTGGGTGAGTGTGCAGATTTCGCCGTCGCTACTGCTACTGCTACGCGAGAGCTTGCGCCTACGTGGTATCTGTGCTCCCTGCTCCGTACCACTTCAGCGGATCGCTGGATGACCATTATACGAGTGCTCATAACCGCGATATCTGTGACTCTTGAATTTTTCTTTTTTTTTTCCTAACACGGAGTGACTTTGTTTTTCTTCAACTGTTTCGCGGCTCTCTCGCTCTATCGCTGTCGTAAGTAGAGGCATTTTTTCTTCTTGCAAGAGCTGTGTGGCGAGACGCAAAAATTTATCCGTCTACAAACTGGTAGACGTTTCGAAATCCCGAGACGACGTTTGTGTAAATTATTTCGAAGCTTATGGCAAAGCTTGTCAATGTTATTTTTTATATTTGCAAGCCATTTTTCACGTGCGCCGAGTATACTTTCTATTTTGAATACACGCGTCTTCGCATTAATAAAGTCAACGTTCGGCGCTGAGAGTAAAGTCAATCGATAAAACTTACGTAATGCCGCACACGATTCTACAAATACCTTTATGCAATATTTTCTCTCTACGCGATTACGCCGATCAACAATGCGACGACGCGCTTGCATGCAAAAGTATAAATCGAGCAAAATAAAAGCGAGCTCGGAGTGTATAATATAGTAGACGCCGCGGTGTGAACGAGGAAACGATCGGGAGATCGTTGAACGCTCGCGCGCGCGCTCGGCGTCAAAGAGAAACGGATCCGATTGGAATTCCCGACTCGCCGCCGCAATGTCAGGCGGCGCGCCGTATCATTGTCGTGTCGAGATTACAGCTTTTCTCTCGCGGAAGAAATGTACGCGATAAGACTAATACGCCGGGGCCACGGGTGCACAAGCTCCGACTGTCATTGTCATCGCGGTTATTGTCTCTACGGAACCGATCGATCATTATCTCCTACGCTACGCGCGGAGGGAATGCTGCAGAGAGAGAAAATTGTAAAAACGAACCTTGTTCTTCTTCTTCTATTGCAGACCTGAACTTCGAGGAAGGCAGCAGCGACAACAAACATGAGGCTGTGTTTGTTGTGGATAGGTAAATCATTGTTTCATTGTACCTTGTTTTTTTTCCTTCGAAGAAAGTGAAGGTATAATAAAGTTTGGGTTTACTGACACTCGGGGACCATTACGGTTGACAGTAAAACAAATTGCCAGAGTGCTGGAAAAAAAAGACGATTCATTCGCGAACATTATACAGCTTTGACAGTGACCCCAATAGCAGCTAACCGTATTACAATCGTCGTGTAATTACTTAATCGCCGTCTTGGCCGTGCCATTTTTTACCGAGAAAGAAAAACCACACTCGCGATCACGAGACTGACGCCACAAAGGAATGCAGCCGTACACGTCATAATGACCCTCTCTTTCTCTCTCTCTCTCTCTCTCTCTCTCTTGCTCTATACGCGTATCGGACAGCTCCCGAGACTATATCGGAAACAGAAACAAGCATTTTGTACTAGATTTTAGCAATGCAAATTGCATCGCAACTCCTACCACAGACTCGATCGAGAGATAAGCAGCCCGCGTCCTTCTTCATTACCGCTCATGTAGTCTCGAGGGAGCAGCGGGCGATGCGGCATTTTTTGTACACCGCCGCCGTTTAAACGATTATACCTCCTTTCCTCCTAGACATGTATGGTATACCTTTTTTATTTACCTCTCGGGCGCGAAGCCTACAGCCTTCGACGCGGTAGTTGCACTTCTCCGTCAGATAAAGGAGAAAAGCTCTCGCGCATAGGTACGCATTGTGAAATAATTGCGCGCCTCAATATATTGTTCTCAGTTATTTACGTGACTAGCCGTTCCTATCGATTGCGGATGGATATAATCGGGACGCGATATCGATCTTCAGCGAGACGACTGATTCGAAGATTCTAAAAAGTTGTAACTTTATTGCGCTTTGAAATTTCTACTTGGAGCATATTACAAGTGGGTGACTCGACTGAAAACAAGGAAGACTGTTTAGCTTTTTATGGATTGTCGAGCACGCCACCGCAGTATAGTAAATGTAAAATTTTCCAAAAGAGTTAAACAATTGCTAAACTTTTGCAAAATAAACCGAATCTTCGACTCGCCGCAGTTTCTCGAACGTTCTTATAGCTTTCCATGTTATTATGATAGTTTAGAAGATATACAGCGTGTATAGCGCCGAGAAGTCTTCTCCCATCGTAATTGGAAGCAATTATGAAACTGCTTAACAATGCCTGTATCGTAGCAAGAGGTTCTCTCGGAGAATTTCATTTCACTTTCCTATTCGGTAATTTCGTGTGTGTAGCTTAGAAAAATTGTGAACTATATAAAAAGAGTCAAAATTACATAATTGGGAAATTACAGTCTGGGAGCCGGTCTCGATTCTAAAATCTATTTGAAGCCGTGCGAGAATAATTCTCGATAAAACGCGCTTTATGGGAGATTAAAAAATTGTTGTGCGAACAGCTAATACATAATAACTCGTAATTTAGCGTGCGCGCGTGTTATGCAAAAGGCGCAAATAAAACCAGTTTTATTATAAAAATTTAAAAATCTCGGTGTATAAATAATGATCGCTTCTTCGGATAATTCTCAACACGCGTATGAATCACGTGCGTTGCAAGACACGTGGAACGGCAATTGACGAAATAAAGAACGAAGCATCGCTGACCGAGGATTAGCATACCTATCGCGGAAAGGACGTGAAAATCCAGAGAGCCGAAAAAATCCTTCCAAATAACAATGAACAGATTCTATAACGAGATTCCGCCTTCCTCGCATTCATTAATCGCGTGAAAAAAAGCGGGACAGAACGGAGGCGAAAAAATGCGCGCATAAAGCACACGCTATAGCAGCTGTTTGCGCAACCGCGCAGACGAGCACACGCAGATGCGTGTATACAGACGCGAGGGCAATCGCGCAGACCGAAATTTTCGTGGACCCCCATAGCTCGCGCGGCGCTAATCAGCGTGCTGTAACTTTTCGTAACTTCCTCCTTAATTAAAATAAGTCGGAGATAAGTTCCTCGTACAGAGAGGCGCGCAAGCATTGTTCGGGCTTTTTTTCGGCTCGGTTGCCCCTCTCCGGCGACTGGAGGCGACCGAGGAGCGCGAGCGTGAGTCGAGGGCCGGCGGCGGAGCGCAGCCCAAAAGGATGATCGCGCGACTGGAAATAAAGGTCAAGTGTATGCAGAGAAGAGCTGGACTTGGGCCTCGCCGCGCCGCCGCTGTGACGCAATTGTTTCGGTCCGTCTCTACTGGCTTCCTTACCCTCGTTACTGATTTACGGCTCCGCTGCACAGGTTTGCCCTACCGATTCTTCGTCCGATTTTTCTCTCCCGATTTTCGCCGTTGGGAAATTTCGTTGTGGCCTTTCCTTCATTATTGGAAAGTTTCTTTAGGAGCCCCGATGCGGAAGATCTTGATCGGTTTTCGATACTGATTTCCCAAGCTCGAACAAGGTGATGACCTACTAAAATTATGACTCGTTGCGCAAATTCGACGCAACCAAATATGGCTGGGGAGTAAATTAACCTCATAACGCGTGCCAATTAGAAAATAAAATAGTCTCGACTTACTCGTAAATCACTCGACTTTAACCCACACTCTCTCGCTTCCGAGCAAACAATCCGACGAGCCGAGAATCGCTCCAGAAAAAAGTTGGCAAAAAACGCGCGCGAACACACAGACGAGTAAGCGTAATACAGATATTATGCGCCGCGGGAAAAAGGCAAGAGGCGCGCGTTCGCGCGTGCGAACTTCTCGCGCCTCTGAAATAATTTGAAAAATTTCTGACATAACTTCCCGGCTAATTAATTAGGGGCAAACTCGTGCATTGTCGAACGCCCATCGTTCTCACATATGACGTTGCAGACGGGGACCGAATTTTGCGGGACCATCTTTGTGTCTTTCTCGCTCTCTCCCCGAATCTTTCGCAAGTTACCCACTACACGCAGACTTATCTTTTCGTTTTTTTTTCTTTTGTTTCAGCTGTGCTGGCTATCTCCCGCACATCATTGGTAAGTTTTATGTTTTCTTCACGAATATGCGCTTTGATCGTTAAGCTACGCGGGCTGCCGTAATGCGCGTCTCTTAAGTTTGCTGAGGCCGGGCATTACCGTCGTTTTAGGGGCAATTAAGCATTGTGCCAAGTTTTACTGGATGCCGTGGTTCGAATAGACAATAACGTTTAAATTTAAGACTCTTTTTGTCTGCCTATTCTTGCGGAAACCAGGATGGTATTATTTACGTGCTGATTGCGATAAGGACGGAATCAAGATTCGCTGTAAATATTGTTGGACATTGCTTGTCTCTTTGTAAAACCTTGCGTGTTTGATAAGTTCCAAAAAAATTAATTGCAAAAACGTTAAGCTGAGATAATGAAAATCATGGTACGATTTTAATCAATCGTATTTCTTAAAAAAAAGATATTTCGCTTAAAAACTCCACATAAATTTCTCCGAGATAATCGCATGGACAATCGGCCGAGTTTACTAGGTCAAATCGACGTTTACAATACGTGCTTTGTAAAGATGCTCGAGCCGACAAAAGTGTCCTCTTCCTTAGTATCGTCTTCACTATGTTGTGAGACGTTGCGCAATCGCTCGCGAGCACGTTGAACGGCGTGCATCGATCGCGCGCGCGAGACTCGCGATCGGCTGCAGCATCAGCAGCAGTCGCATGATGTAATCTCCCGCAAATCGGTGACCAGAATACGTTGAATAGAGCATCGCGTGCTCGCTCTTCTCACTCTCTCCCGTGTACTTTCTCGAGAGCTCCAGAGAAAAGCGGCGTTCCGCGTCATTTGCATAAGCGATCCACGGATAAAGGGAGTTTATAGTTATACGTACGGAGGAGCACATGTGTATACACATACGGCACGTGCGAACTTTTGCCAAACAAAAGTGTTGTGTGTTGCTTTCGCAGCCTCGTGCTGCTTCGTTTTGCGAAATATTATGCTCGGATTAATGTGCGCAGATAAAAAATTCCCATTTTGTTCGTTTGCTTAAGTCTTTAAATTAGATTGCACACTATTTTGAGGCAATGTTATTACTTTAGAATATTTATAATTGTCCACGTAACATAGAAAATGTTTTCATTCTAAGGCTCAAGAGGGCTATGACTATCCCCGACCTAGTAATCCCCTGATTCCGGGAAGACCGGCGCCAGGAGGAGGCTCAACGAGACCCGGAGGTCCTGGGGGTGGTTTCCCAACAACCCCGTCGGACGAGTATCCCTCCGGTACACCATCTCCCACTACAGGAATCAAACCAACAGGAGGTTATCCGTCGGGTGGACCAGGAGGATTCCCCAGTGGTCCAGGCTCTCCTGGTGGTAATGGTTACCCTTCAGGTGGTCCATCCAGTGGTGGTCAAAGACCTTCTGGTGGAACCGGATATCCGTTGGGTGGACCAAGTGGACAGCGACCCTCTAGTGGCAACGGATATCCTTCTGGTGGACCAAGTGCTGGTGGCCAAAGACCTTCCGGTGGAAATGGATATCCCTCTGGTGGACCTTCTGCTGGTGGTCAGAGACCTTCCGGCGGAGGTGGCTTCCCATCTGGAAGACCAGGCGCTGGTGGGCAGAGACCGACTGACGATGAAGGTTACCCAAGTGATAGACCATCTATTCCGTTCCCACTTCCAAATGAAAATCAGCCTCAAGGACCAGGTGGACGTCCAGGAGGTGGATTCCCCTCGACTCCAGGCGCTGGAAGACCCACGCAACAGCCCGGCGGACAGTTTCCTACCGGTGGCAATGACAGATATCCAAGCGGTAGACCTAGTGGTGGACAAGGTTCATCGGGAGGATATCCCAGCGGAGGTCAGAGACCCGAACCTGGTAATCAAGGACCGTCAACCGGTGGATACCCAGGTAAAATATCAGACAGTAGAAAATGAAAAAATTATTATTAATTTCTTTAAATAAGAGTTCATTTTTCAAAATTTTGAACCTTTGATAAATTAGTATGAGCGACATGCGAAAAGTTAATTTTTTGAACATTGAACTGTGATGCACGAAACTTTTGGCCTTAGAAAACAAAATCATACAAAACAAATGAATATTATTAAGGGGGCCGACCGAGCGATGATTTTCCCAGTAGTGGTCAAAGACCCGGAAGCCAACAGCCACCCTCTGGCTCGTATCCAAGTGGAGGACCGAGTGGGGGATATCCCGGCTCTAATCAAATACCTGGTGCTGGACAAGGTTCTCAGAGACCATCAATTGGTAGTACGGTAGGACCAAGTGGGGGACAGAGGCCATCCGCAGGCGGATACCCCAGTGATCGTCCCTCTGTCCCCTTCCCAAGCGAAGATGAACCACCGCGACCTGGTGGCGATCGCCCAACTGGCGGCTTCCCGTCGACTCCGTCCGGAGGTGGCTTTCCCTCAACACCATCTGGTGGTGGCTTTCCGTCCACCCCATCAAGACCAAGACCTCCTAATGGGTTGTACCCTACACCCGATACTGGATCGAGGCCTGGAACACCTGGCCCATCCAGACCGTCAACACCGTCGGGTTTCCCAAGTGGAGGACAGCGACCTAGTCCAGGGGGACAAAGGCCTTCTACTGGTGGTTATCCATTAATGATTATGCAATTTATTAGTACAAAACATAATAAATATTTTAGTTAGAAATTTTTACATGAGAGTCTAAATTTAATAATTAAAAGGTGGACCAACTACCGACGATGAATACCCTGGACCAGCTCCACCTCAGGGTCCTTCAGGAGGATACCCTAGCGGAAGACCAGATGTAGGCAGTCAACGTCCATCCACTGGTGGTTATCCAGGTACTTCGGCATTTTATAACAAAATTATATTAAAAATTAAAAAAAAAATAACTGCATTGTGATGATACAAGTTAAATAGATAATGAAAAATAAAATGAATATTTCATCGAGAACCATGGATTATTTTTATTTTTTAGGGGGTGGAGAAAGCGATGAGCTTCCCAGTCAAATACCGGGTGGATCTAGACCAGGTAGTCAAGGACCTTCTACTGGAGGATATCCGAGTGGACGGCCTGGTGGTGGCTTCCCAAGTGGTCCAGGGCAGCGACCTGGACAAGGACCAAGTGGTGGGCAGGGGCCATCCGGAGGATACCCTAGTGGGGGTCAAAGTCCTTCTCCTGGGTTTCCCAGTGGAGGCCAAGGTCTTTCTGGAGGATATCCTAGTGGAGGACAAGGACCATCAGGCGGATATCCAAGTGGTCGACCAGGTCCTTCTCCCGGATTTCCGAGCGGTGGACAAGGTCCTTCTAGTGGACAGGGGCCATCTGGCGGATATCCAAGCGGCCGACCAGGTCCTACTCCTGGATTTCCCAGTGGCGGACAAGGTCCTTCTGGTGGACAAGGACTGTCGGGTGGCTATCCTAGTGGAGGACAAGGATCTTCAAGTGGACAGGGACCATCGGGTGGCTATCCGAGTGGAGGGCAAGGACCCTCTGGAGGTCAAGGACCCTCAGGTGGATTCCCTAGTGGTGGACAAGGGCCATCTGGAGGTCAAGGCCCGTCTAGTGGTTTTCCAAGTGGCGGACAGGGCCCATCTGGTGGCTTCCCTAGTGGCGGACAAGGTCCTTCTGGCGGATTCCCTAGTGGTGGACGAGGGCCATCTAGCGGCGATAACGATGACGGTTCTTACAACGACGGTGATTACTCTGCTATTCCGGGAGAGCCTGGACAAGATTACCCTATCTACTCTGAAATTCCAGAAACAAGCTTTAGATGCGATGCGCAACAATTCCCCGGTTACTATGCGGATGTTGAAGCCCAGTGTCAAGTATTCCACATTTGCGCTAACAATCAGACCTACGATTTCCTTTGCCCGAATGGCACAATTTTCCATCAGCAGTACTTCGTTTGTGTATGGTGGAATCAGTTCGATTGCAGTTCAGCGCCGAACTTGTATTACCTGAATGAAAATCTCTATGACTACACGATAATGGGAAGTCAGCAACCTGGAGGCTCAGGTCCCGGAGGATTCCCGCAAGGTCCGCAAGGTCCACAAGGGCCTCAAGGGCCTCAAGGACCGCAGGGACCTCAAGGACCTGGATCATTCCCTGGATCCCAACAGCCCGGAGGACCAGGAGGATTTCCTGGTGGTCCTGGAGGCTCTCAACCTGGTGGACCGGGCGCTCCTCAACCAGGAGGTCCTGGAGGTTATCCTGGCTCCCAACCATCGGGTCCTGGAGGATTCCCTGGTTCTCCACCATCGAGCCCTGGTGGATTTCCTGGCTCACAGCCGTCGGGTTCTAATGGATTCCCCGGTTCCCAACCGTCAGGACCAGGCGGATACCCAAGTGGCAGACCGCAGCCAGGTCAACAACCTGGACAACAACCAGGTGGATATCCAAGCAGTGACAATCAGTTCCCAGGATCTCAACCATCTCGTCCGGGAGGTTCCGGTAGACCCGGTGGTTTCCCAGGAGGTTCAAGTGGACACGGTGGTCAGCAACCAGGTGGTCCTGGTGGATTCCCAAGCGGAGGAAGGCCTCAAGGACCATCGCAGCAGCCAGGTGGTGGTTCTGAAGGTTACCCAAGTGGAAGACCGAGCGGCCCTGCTTTTCCCAGTGGACCTTTGGGTCCTGGTAGCTTCCCCGGTGGAAGACCTGGACAATCCGACTCACCTTTCCCATCTCAAGGCCCTTCGCAGCCCGATCGTGAATATCTGCCGCCACGTGCAGGTTAACAGAAACGTCATCATTGAAGAAGCGACTGGTTTTAACAAGCAAGACGCTGATTTCGGTGCTAAAATATAATAACTGTAAATACAAGCATTTTCTTACCTATTAAGTTAAGTGATGTGCGATTCAAATGTAATGCGCCTGCATTGATAGGAATCCATATATATATATATATATATATATATATATATATATATATATATATATATATATATATATATATATATATATATATATATATATATATATATATATATATATATATATAAGAAACAATACGACAAATGATATTATGCCCCATGACAAACAATGCATTTATTGTACGAGAATACTAGAGATGTAGAAAGCGTTGCATGAGTAAATTCATCAAAATTATAGCAGCTGTTAGCAGTGATCGCAATGCAATTGTTTACAGCTTTTTGGTTTTTTTTTAGGTCTAGTGAAAAGCTATTAAGCACAATATTAAATTGCATAGTGAACTTGTAGGAGCTTTGTCATACGTTTTTCGTACGTGATAAAGGCTCTTCAATTTCTAGCTGCCTATGAGTATTATTAATACGTATTTATTTATTCTGTTTAAATAGAATCCAAGTTACCATACAAAAGTTACCATCAATGTTTTTAGTTGAAAGATAGAACGAGATATCGCTATGATTTCTCGCTGAGCTTTATTAAAAGAGAAGATTGTATATAATGAATATTACATTTTGACATGGACAAAATGTTGGAAAAGTATGCGCTTTTATAAATCTACTATGGTCATTTTCACGATTAAATGTCCGTCGCGTGTCGATCCAAGCAATAGCTCGTTCTCGCTCAAGAGTATCATCAGTTCAGATTTAGTCAGTATATGACATATTTTTAACGATTTTATATGATGTATTTTTTATAACAGTGGTTTGAGACTCCTACGTGGGATGCCATTATGTATATTTTATACGCGAAATAAAGGAAACACCTCTGCAAGTCATGTGCCATTCTATTCTGCAGCCTGAATTAGTTAAACCTTTAAGACACGTCCCCGTTCTTTCCCTTCACACTCATTGTTGTAAACGTCAACCATAGTAACACACACAGATCACACGTACATATGAATCTCAATCAAACTCAGCGAACAATCATACAACACGGCTCGATTTCTCTTGATGCAACCTCTTCTCCACTAGCTTTTCGTAAACTCAAGTCTCTCTCGCAACCCGCCTTATTGTGCATCGAATAAATGTAGACTTTTTGAAACTAACTTAAACCTGGCTTTGTTATTTACGGCTAAAATACTGCCACCTATTTCTCGCTTTCGAATCTTAACAAATATCGTTGAAATCACGTGGCTAAACGGCAGTCACGCTGGCGTAAAATTGCAGTAGCTGCGCATCTCATTTCCAGCAGTAACAGCATAAGTCGACACGCAATGTCACGACTATAGGCGCGCGATGTGCGCATTCCTCCGACCGCATAATACGTGCGCGAGTGCGCACGATGGTTTTTAGCCTCGCCGATTTTGTAATTGTCCATTTCGAGAGTGGTGTGTATAAACTCGCAATCGCAAATTGCCCTACGGAGCTCGGATCGCATGACGACTCGGAGGGCTGATAATGCACGCACGCGGAATTGTTAAGTAATAGGCGATTAGCTCTAGCGAAGGAGAGAAGAAACGTGATGAAGGAGCCGCGCTTTGCGAATCGAACTTTCCACGATTATCAGAAGGGAGAAAACACAGCCGTCCATCATCCGCCGTCGTCGAACTATGGACGTGTAATTTACGACAGAATTGCGATACAGGTACCATGCAGGCGGGAAGATGTTCAACCCGCCGTTTGAACTGCAGCTTCTTATGACGCGCGGTGCGAAGGTTCGCACGCTCCATATCTCCTGCTCTGCGAATCTGAAAGGTCGCGCGTTGATCAACAGCTTTTTAATTAATTATCTTTTTGCTCGATTGATGCAATTTTCGCTTTGATTTTCGATGTAAAGCCTTGTGGAGTGGCAGTTGAAATTGCATGCTTTGAAAGTCTCACGTAAAGTGCCATTTTATAGCATGAACTAACTGGCTGTGTTTATATCTAGAATATCGGTAACCATAAACAAGTATTAATAGCCTAATATAATGCAGTGGACGAACTCAAAACATCCATTCATTAGTAATCCGATCTCCACACGTAATCTCCCCCGAAAGACAATCACGCAAACGAGCATGAGCCTGCAATAATAAAAGATTTATTACAACAATTTCTTGGGGAATTAGGAAAGTGGGTCGCGTCGGAACCTGCAAAGACCGTGAAAGTGTCAGCATCGTCAGCATCGACCACAATCACATCAGCAACTCTCTTGACATCGTCGTTGCGACAGTCGACAGTTTGTTTCCTGATATAGGGCTCCACACTTGTCGTTATTGAAATCCTTCGATTTCACGCGTCATATACACGTATCTAGCGGCATCTACAGGCTACTGGCTAATTTTGACGGAGCGCCGTGACGCGCGTGCATTTTCGCAGATCAGAGAGACGACGAGAGACATCACCGCTCGCGCGCGCGATAGAAGACGTGGGAATGGATGCAATTACGTTACGTTTGATATATGCGCTCATCATCGCGTGAGCAAGAAAGAGAAGAAGATAGGATCGGAGTGCAAGCCTACATAATGCAGCAGATGCAGATAGACAGGGGTAAGAATTGCCCAAATGAGAAACTTTTCAGTCTTTGCATTGTTATTTAGATTTTCGTTGGTTCTATAAGGAGGTATACTTGGTGTACTACATTCTCGTGTTCTCTATTAAAATGAGATGCTTCCTATTAATTATCGCCTTGTTGAGAAAATTCAGATATGTCGAAATCCTACTATACATAGATGTTTCAGATCCACATGTAACATGGATGAGTATTTCAGCATTTTTCTAAAAACGCTCATCCACAGTGATCCTCCTACAATAATTTTGCACTTTCTAATTATATGACGAGTTGATTGTAACTGCTAGTTCCATACTACGTAAACGAGTATTAAGTTTGGACATTAACACGTGAAGAATTCCTTTTGCAACTAGCTTATCAACAGCATCGAAAATGAATTTCTGCTTTCGAAACCGCTCGTTAAAGAAAAAATATCAGCGATCCTTAAAGTGTGGAATGTAGAAGTATTCAATATCAGCCCCCCTCCCCCACCCCGTATATGTAGCTGTGTATACTGTGAGTCTACGACTTTTTTTTAACTAGTTAATCTCTAGTCGCAAATCCTAAATAATTATATCATAATATAATGGTACATCCAACGCGACGAACTCATTGTATTCGTACTTTAGCATTTTACTAGCGATTATCTATCCAAGTATGATACTGCATTCGGTTTCAAATAATAAAATTAAGCATAAAAAAATCCATATCTTTAGCTTATAATCAGTGTTGTATACGGTGTGTAGACAACGATTGAATCAGTTTAATAGGACACGCTCTATTCATCGCCCACTTCAACGTAATGAACATAACGCGAGGATCTCGCATAAAAAACTCTTTGATTCTCTTTCAGTCTCACAACTACCTCGAATTATTGTTTTTAAACGCTTTTTCTGCCTTTTTGCAGGTGCCACACACAATTCCAGATTTGCCTTATTATCCCTCGGCCTGAATTCAGACCTGCGAGAGAGAGAGAGAGAGAGAGACGTAACGCGGTCAAGTATGTATGCGCGTGTACTGTAGCTTATTGCAATCTCTGGCCCATAATCGGTGCTTGAGTCTCGCGAGAGAGTTTTCTGGTGCATCTCTCTTTCTTTTCTCGCTGGAGCGAGCGACCTCGGTTCGTCTTCGTGGTCGTTGATTTATAACGCACGCATAAACGCAGAATGTGCAGCTTCCAGCTGGTCAGTTCGCGTCGACTATACTGAGTCCCGTGTGCAGTATACAGCAGAAGTAGAGAGACACACACGGCCTTCTGCGTCCTCTGGGAGCCGTTGTTATTATGCGTGTTTAAAATTCCGACGTGCGGCGGTGACATGTCAATTTTCCGTGGTATTGCTTAATGCTGAATCATGCTGCGATTTCGTTGGTATTGAAGGAACGTTTTTACCGATGCAGGAGATTAACCAAGCAATGTGCCACAAACGTTTACGCATCGTGTGTAAGTAGAAAAGGTTGAACGTAACAAGATGTCATCGCTATGGTTTAATGAGAAATCAACTTATAACAACAATGTTCTGCTACATAATTGTATTTAATTATACAACGCGTGCATTGTTACGCAAGTTCCCTTTTCCGTAATCCGAGTACTTGATATTACTTTACACGCATTATCAGCTACGTGTATCTCTTTATAAAAAGGACACGGGAAATAGCAGTGTCTTAATTACCTACTCCTAAACAGCTCATACTCCAACATCACTCTCTAATATGCCTGCTAGACCACTGCCGCTCTTATCAGAAAATTATTATCTCCGCGCGTACGTTTTTGTGTTCGTTCGTCAACCGCTTAATTTCCTAACTTGAAATTTGCCATAAGATTGCGAGTATCGTTGCACAATTTTGAGACGATGCGCCAGAGACTTCCGTCTTCCAATGTTGGATTCGAAGAGGAATTTGAGTTGCGCTTGGTAAGAAAATGTCCTTGCTACATACTTGGATGTATACCAAAGTCAAAAATCTGTGCGGCAAATCTTTTTTGCTTGTGTAGGAACGCTGCACATCTCTTGTGTTTATGTAATTGAAGCGGCCATATTTTGATTGATCGTTTGTATGCGAGACTTCTCTAAGTACGTAAGGCAAGTAACTGCAAAGTTAGCGACTGCATAAAATACTGGTATGCGCTATTCAACTGAAAATCTTTTTTGCACCTATAGAAACTTTAAATAAGATATAATTAAACAAGATTGTATAATTAATATATAATATATTAATTATACAATTTATATTAATTCTATAATTTATTAAGATTAATAACAAGATTTAATTTCTAAGTTATAGCATGCATGCGTTAATCTTTACACCAAAAATTCTTCCAAGATGAGAAGCTACGAGCGGTGCTTCAAATTTTATAGTTTCTTTTCGTTTAACTACACAGAAGGACTACAAACATCGTTTAACTGTACTAATTGTAATGAATTAATGGTTATTAGAGATCAGGCAAAAACTAAACTTATGCAAATAACGTAGCTTACATGGAAACATACCAAAAGAAAATTTCAGATTTCCTACTAATTTCGATCCCTCTATCTTGAAGTTTTATCCATTTTTTTTTGATTCCTCCTAGAGAAAGCTTTATACTAGTAAAATTTTTCAACTTTATCAAAAACGGGTTAGAAATCTATTCTAAGGATTTTGGAGTTCGAATCACGTGTTTTTAGAAAACGTCCGTATGAATGTCTGTGTGAGTGTATGTATACCGCAATATTTTTGAATCCAGGCTGTGAATGTAAATAAAATTTGACGTGTATTTTTGGATTCTAAATTTGGGAAAAGAAATTAATTCTAATTTTGCCACCTAGTTTTCATTTCTTTGCAGTTTTAAAAATGTTTCAAAGCTATTTTTGTCGCTTTTGTATATCGTTACAAATAATTCAGCTCTAATACATTTAAAAGAAAACAATATTGTCTATTTTCCCCGCTGGCCCTCGATCGGCCACATTGTTCGACAGCAAAATCAGAAAAGCTGATTTTCTCTAACCAACCCTGTAGAAAATTTGCCCCATGTCTGCACAGAATCTGGCGAATTTTATGCTGGGTGGCCAGAATATCTCGGAGAATATGGGCAGAATCTACTCCTAGTGGCGACGGTACTCGGCCGAAATCTGGTGGCGAGCCAAATAATAGTAAGGATTTTGAGGTTATACATTAATTAAAACGAGTTTTCTCTTGAAGTTTCGATATAATTTAGAACATGATTATAGTAGAAACTCGTTACTCGGGGGTTTTTGAGGTCGCTGAACCCGCATATAATGACGGCAACACTCTCCGAGGTACCTGGCGCCCAGGGTGGGCAGTATCAACGTCGCCTCCTAGAGTTTCACAGAAAATTAACAAGATATTTCGTCGAGGCTCTTTACTCGGGGGTTTTCGAGGTCGCAGAACACGAATATCGTAACGGCAACGCTCCCCGAGGGTGCCCTGTATGGCTAGCACCAATGTCGCCTCCTAGAGTATCACGGAAAATTAACAACATATTTGGTTGAGACTCGTTACTCGGGGGTGTTTGAGGTTGCTGAACACAAATATAGCAACGACTGGATAGACAGTATCAACGTCGTCTCCTAGAATTATCTTAAGAAGAACACCATATCCATGTTTCGTGGCCCGAGAAATCCCTGTGTAACGTATTTAACACAATTACTATCAAATTCCCACAAAACTCCAGGAGACGACGTTGATACTGGCCACCCTGTGCACCAGGTAACTAGGGGAGTGTTGACGTCGCGATATCCGTGTTCAGCGACCTCGAAAACCCCCGAGTAACAAAATTCGACTAATGTTACAAATTCTAACAAAACCCCAGGTGACGACATTAATACTGTCTACCCTGGGCACCAGGTACTTCTGAGAGTATTTCCGTCGCGATATTCGTGTTCAGCGATCCCAAAAAACCTCTGAATAACAAAACTGGACTCATTTCCATCCATATTTACGAAGTTCTTATTTATTGTAGGATGTACACTTTTATAATTTAAGGTTAGGAGCTCTTTTTAAAATTAACTTCCCGGCCAGATTCTGGCCAAATCTGCCAAAATCTGCGCAGATTCTTCGAAAATTTCTGCGCAGAAAATGTTTTTAGAACTGTCCAAAAGATAGTTTCGTGGCCAGATCATCCAGCCAATTTTCTACCAGGGAAGCCATATCCCCGGTAGAAAATACGCCATAATGTATGTCCGGTCGACTAACTAAATTTGTTTTAAAGGAATATATATTTTATAATAATTTACGTTTAAAAGAAGCGTTTTACAATAAACTCTTAGAATAAAAGGTATGAGTTAATAGTAGTAACCTAATGTTGTACATTAATACATAAAAATTTAGATATGATCACACACAATACTCACTGCCATAATATTTTGCAAGTATGATCTTAAGGTGGGTGTAGCTCGCAAATCGAGCAATGCGCACGAGATAATTAATCAAGACTGATAAGGAAATAAAACTTTATTGAAAAAGATTGATTATAATGAATGTTATACAAGTAAGTGCTTTTTCGCTCAAGCTTGGCACTCGACTCACTCGAGCCATCCCGCCGCTCTCCAGCAACCCTATCTTTTTTTTCTAAACAATTTTGTTTTTGTGCATCCGCTTGCCCGGCAACCGCAGTTCGCTCCCTTGACAATTGAAACGCGGCTTTCCGTCCGCGAGAAAACCTTTTGTTTCCTCGCCACGTGCCCTTCTATTTCCGATCTTTGATCGAGGAAGGGGAAAAACGACCCCGAACAATCCATGATTGTCATGCACGCAGCCAAATTCGCATTCCAAAACAACGTGAATGCATATGATCCATTTTTATTTTTATTTTAGGCTAAACCCAGTAACCGAACAAGCAGCTTTTTGGCAATGCTCGAGACCATAACAGTGTGCTCTACCAAACATTTTGACGTTTTCAACTTTTCTATTTAATTTTAATACTTTCTCGAATTTTGCACTCATACTTGGTATAAAAAAAGAGGAAGTTACCTAGATTTTGAGCAATTTTCAGAAATGTTATAATGAAATATCGTAAAAAAAAAAATTAAATAATGATGTTCCATGCAAAAATCTCTTGCGCACTAGGTATCTATATTGAAGCTAAAAAATTAATGGTGAATGTTTTTATTTCCGCCAAATCGTCACTACAGAGCTGGATTCGAACATTCTTTGAAATTAAGATCTAAGTCGTTCTTCGCGCTCGAGACGGCCGACCACGAAATAACTCGTTTATTCTGCGCCGGGGTACCGCGGCCCAATAGAAGGTTATGCGCTACGGTTCTATTTTTATTGTCGCGATAACTCTCGAGCCAGTTTTCTTTCGATCTCATCGGCGCCAGAGACACTATTTCTCTTTGTGCACGAGGCGACTGGCCACAAAAGAGACAACATCATTCCTTCGTGCCAGGGCATCGTGAATTGTCGCATGAACTTAATATCCCTATATAACAAAGTCATGACCGGATGAAGTGAAGCCAAGAATGCGTTAATATGATTGGCTCATGTAGTGCACATGCGTCAAAAGTATCGTTAGAATTTTTTGATTTGTTCTATAATTGATTCTAATATTAAAAATGTAATATAATACTATAATACATATCAAATTATAATTTGTGTATTTATAATATTCTAGAGACATTCTACTCTCGAGACATAACCTTAAAATTTTAAAAGGAAGTTGGCGACGAAACCGCGGAACTTTGAAATTTATATGAGCGCGAAATGAATCATATATTGTAAAGTTTGATATATTTCCGTGATAGAAAACAAATATTAAAAATATCAATCAAGTATTTATATTCCATTTAATAAGTTAATGAAATTATAGTCTACTACAGTTCGCGCAGCGCACTGCGCCAAGTCTAGTTAGAATTAAATTAGACCTTGCATACGAAGCTGTTACAATACACGTAGTACTTCTTAACTTTTACAATTATCAATAATGCATCGAAATGTATAATTATGTGAATAAATGATAAAATAAAAATTACTTTAAAAATTGCTTTGAATTACTTCCTATAAATTTTCCACTAACCAGGCAGAATTAATTTTATATAACCATATAAACATATTGAGAATATAAGCGCCTTAGGGTCGATTTCGCCGGGACTTGAATTTGAAGATGCAATCGTGATTTTAACCGCTCAGGGAGTTCGTTCGATCATTTACCCTCGGTTTGCTGTGATACATTAATTAATTATTAATAAATTATTGATAATTACTGTGGCTGATAATTAATAAAAGAACAATTTTTAACAAGTATATATTTTCAGCATCCTACTTTGCGCGCGCGCTTTGCCATTTTATAACTTCGCGCTCACTATTTCGTAATCCATCAGTGCGCATACATCCACTTGACTATACCTATTGGTTATTATCCCGATAGCAAACGTAACTCTTTGCGTAGCTTTTATCGAGGTTACTTTTCACCTATGCATCTCAAGGAAGCCACCGTTGCTTGCAGTTCAAAATCATAATTACAAAGTTAAGGCAGTTGTCTCTATGAGATTAAAAAATCACAAACATTGTCTGCACTGTCAATACTAAAAAGCCAATATTTTTGAAGCTTTGATCACGGCTCTCTTATAAAGCCAGGATGACGCAACGTTACTACGGCGTAAATCTCTCGACATTCGTTAGTCCGCCTAACAAGTATCACATATGTACCGAGAGAATTACCCAACCCATGGGCTAAAAAATAACGATCATAATACTTATACATACAGTGATTAGAAATGCAAAAAATGTCAGGTGGCGACAAGCTATAGCGCTGATTGTGCGGGAGAAATCAGTACCTGGTTGCAACGGGATCGTAGAGCTAACGAGGTGAATAAAAGCGCGCTGTATTCGTATGATGCGCGAGAGTTACCGAATAGCTGAGGACTGCAAAGATCGGTGATCGGTGGCACTGTATATTCGCATCCTTCTGGTTGATTTATCCTTGAAAAGATGTCGGTGCTTTAACATTTGATAATGTGAGTAAAGATGCATTGCACAATAGTGCTCTGGTAGAAAATTGACCGGGAGCCGTATTATCTAACTGTGTTAACTGTGTAGTACTCGACACAAGCAACACACCAAAACAGTTCACACATTTTTTTCGTTTTCAAATCGCGGTTTGACCCCTACCGATAGGTGTCTGATCATGCAAAAAGCCTCAAAACTACTGCCAAATCTAATAACACCGCTACTTCAGCTTTTTTTTCATAACGCATGTGTGAACTGTTTCGGTGTGTTGCACTATACACACAGTTGCGACAACTAGGTGCGTATATATGCGAAAGCGTTTATTATTATCACCCCCCTATGGGATTTAGATTTTTGTATTTATATTTCTCATTAAATTGGCCTGTTTATAATTGGGTAATAAGCTTATTATTTAATAAAGTATAATAACACCTGAGTTTTATTTTTTATATAACCTACATACCTATATTCACGCAATACTGTTTCGTTTTCCGTTGGATCACGCGGGCTAACGAGCCAGCCAATCACGTGCGATTAAAGAGAGATAGCATGTAACTTCATAGCTGCTATCTCTCTCTCTCTCTCTCTCTCTCTCTCTCTCTCTCTCTCTCTCTTCAGCTGATAACGCGCTCGGCCACTGAAGCGCTACCTCCAGGGTGTATTCCGAAATGGCAACAGTAAGTATATTTGGCAACAGTGCAATTTCAGCAGTCGACATTTGACGTCCTGTAACGGTCAATGACGGCTGCTGACTACTGGAGCTGTGTTCCGAATATGAAGCCAGTAATCAGCTGATTGAAGTGCTAATGATTAAGGAAAAGAAAATCATTGCAAGCTCTTTCTTTTTCTTTAAGAGCTAAAATAGTTTTAAATTATTTTCTTGTTGTACAAATGTATGTTACACAATGGATACAGTAAAAAGGCAGCAAGTAGTTTTAGTTGACCCAGTTACCAAAGAAACCTTTAAAGTACTTGTGAATGTTCAAGATGTTGAAAGGGTTAAAACCCGTAAGATATAACCTAATATTCTTTAACAAAAATTTGGGATTATTATTCAATTATATACACAAATTTATTACCAATTTTTTTTTATAATTGTAGATCCAAGCTATAGGCAGAAGATGTTAAATAGCATAAAGAAGGCCAAAAATGTAAACAGTTGCTTGGAGCCGGATAAAACTGATGATTTAGTTGAGTTGATATTAACGGATGGATTCCATCAGGTACACACCTTAAAGGTGCCTATCGAAGTGCGCAAACAGGCTTTAAGTGGTAAATTATTATACCATTATATATTAATAATAAATTGAAAAATGTATTCTTGTATATACATATTTTTTTGTTATAGATATACCATACGCAACAAAGTTATTGAACGGGCACTTACCAGCTTTGAAGAGTAATTCTGAAGTCAATCAACAAAGTTTATGCAATGGTCTTACCAGCGAATTTGAAACAAGTTCTGCTGCTCTCCAAGAAGGAACATTCGCCGCTGAAAAGAAGATGTATGAATTAACACTTAAGGATCAATTAACAATGGAGACTTTTACTTTCATTGTCGACAAAAAAAGTTTCAACCGTGCAAAGACAGGTATTTTTTTGTATTTTTATTGAATGAATAATAGATGAATTTTATGGAATAATTTTGTTACACAGATATGGTGTTTGCGACAAAACTCTTAGATGATTACAAGGCATCTATAAATAAACAGAAGTTGAATAGTTTATCAACGGATATGAATAAATGTGGTGATGATACTGCTGGAACAGAAAATAGCAGTGATCAATTACAAAACCTCATTGACACATATGAGAACGATGACTTTGATGAGGATATTACCAAAAAAAGTAAATATAAATAAAAAACTGATGTATCACTTAAGAAATAAATAATTTACCAATATTAATGAAATTATATCAATGAAATTACAAAAATGAATATTTTTATAGATACTGGTCGTTATGTATGGAGTAATCAAGAGACACTATTACTGATCCATTTGTATACAATCCAGCTTACAGTGAAGGGAAAATAACCAACAAGAAATTTTGGAAAAATTCCAAAAGAAACCATGGATCAAATCAGAAGCCGTAGCTGGAACCAATATGCCATTAGGCAACTTAGATACAAATGAAGGATCTACGAATCCTTTGAGTGAGTATACATTTTATGGCAGTGATGAATGATAAAACTGTTTCATAAATCCGTATAAATTTTTATTCTTGTTTTTTCTAGAGCATACAAGATCAATACTAGAAGCAAAGAAAGTAAGCTATTAGAAGAATCTTTAGAAATCAAACGCTTAAAAAGAACAGATACAGAAAATTATAGAGAAAGAAAATTATCTGTCATGGAAGATTTAGTACGAGCTTTTAAAAAATAAGATATATTCTGAATACGGGTGATGTTTTGACGGTCAGAAGTCGTACCCGCCGCCATTGAAATAACTTCGCCAAAAGCGGCTTCTGACCGTCAAAACGTCACCTGTGTTCAGAATATATTCACATTAGGTGTACACATAAAAAGAATTAGTGAATTCTTACCTAGAAAACTATTCAGTTATCGCTTGACGAATTCATGTTATCGAACGTATACAGATGAAAATAAAATTACTAGAGTAGTGAAAAAACCGCTGCCAATTTTTTGGCACGTAGCTTCCTCTAACAAAATTTATAGTTCCAATAGATACAATATTGTTCAAATCTGCAGTATAATAATGATTTTCAAAAGACATTCAATCTTATGTTGCATTTACAAAATGTAACCAAAGTTCAATACTTAGTCGCAGAAAAAATAAGTATTTTTTGATCAAAGATAGTCAATAAGATGTGATGATTTAATGTTTCTTAAAATAAAAAGTATTATTTTGTTTAAGAGATTAATTAGTTTTTAACAATAGTAAATTGTGTACCAAGGGCGTAAAGTAAACATTTTTAGGCCGAGTGCGAAGTTTGCAAAATTTTAGCCCTCTAAGTATGATAGTTTTCAAATGAGAGCCAAAATAAAATTGTAAAAATAGTAATCGAAATTAATAAAAACTTGATTTGGCTCTCATTTGAAAACTATCATACTTAGAGGGCTGAAATTTTGCATCTTAATTTGTATTAGCATGTTGAAACAATATATTAAGTTGAATTCATTCTATCCGATATGAATTCGACTTTCATGTACAGAGCTATCTGCATTTTTTGACGCCGAAGCCACAGGGTTCAGGGTGAAAAGCCGAACCAAGACTGTTAAGTAAAAACTGAGAGATTTGGTGGTTGAGAGTAACTGACTCGCATACCGATGAGATTGAAATACCTGTGCAAACCTCATCATTGGTGACTTCGAGCACATCGATGACACTTTTTACACAGTTATTGTACTTTAACAACACAAAGTCAGTCAGTACAAAATTCTTGTACATACTTTCATATATGAGAGCATGCATTGCAGGGTTAGGTTTTCACTCTTTGCGCACCTTAAAAATGATATTTCCCCTTCAAAAAATATTCTAAATGAATTTATAGGGTATGTATATTCACCATTCAACATTGACTGAAACTGTGAGAACTGTAGTTTTGGTCTGCTATGTTATTCTGCTATTTAACATAGCAGACAGCTTCTACTATACCCGTCGTATACTTCTGGTATGCCTGTGCCTGGCCTGAACCGTACGCGCATGCGCAAAAAATTAAGAAAACTTTTGCTACTCCGGTTTCAGCCTAAAAATGATGCATATTTCTTGATGGATTCTGGGTTTCATTTTTACCGAGTCGCTAGGAAACGGGCCAGAACTTATCGGCCATTTGCTACCATGGTTAGGCCTCTGCGTATAAAGGCTCAATAGACCCCTTTGTGCACGATTCTAGAGGACTACAGGACCCAGAAAGTTGTGTTATTTTATAAAATTCAACTTTTTTTTAAATGAGAAATATTAACGAAAATGTTTAATTTTTACAATATATATTTATTTTTATTTAAAAGATTCTTAAGCAGTACAAAAAATAATTAGAAAAATATTCAATTCACACAAGTATATCTCAGACTACACATTAACATACACAATAATATCTAAAACTAAAAAGAAACTTAAAACTATTCGACCAATTGTGGAGCTCACCCTGACTTCGAGCTGTATCCGCTCGACGACTCATCCTCGCTGGATCTGAAAAGGAATTTAAGAATTTCCGAGGTATTCTTAAACTCGAACTTAGAGGCCAGCTTTGTTCGTGGGTCCATAGAAGCGGGCCTCTTAATCGTAGACTTGACTAGGGCTTCAGCGTGATCAAAGACAGGCACGTTCTTCTTCACCTTCACTCCATATCGAACCTTTGGAGCGTCCTCTTCGATGTTGAAAGTTGACGAGTCCCTTCCCGATGATGAATTCGTTGAAGAGTCCGATGACGGAGAATCTTCCGTACAACTGGTGTCGTCCAAACACTCGTTGGCATCCTCATCTTGTTCAGGCTTCTGAATTATCCTCCATGTCTTGTTGGCGTCACGAGCCAAGACTATGGAAAGTCGGGGCCTCTTACTTGAAGGCTCCAAGTCTTTGTCGTCTTCTCTTGTAGAGCTCGTCCTTTTAGCGGTTGAATTTCTTCTGGCCTCGGCAATGTTGCTTAACCTCTTGACAACGACCCAGCAAGCGTTTAAATCCATGTTTAAATAAGTAGAGAAATATTCTGAAAATTCTGAATGAATCTAAAAAGAAAAATAAGCGTTATTAGAATAGTCTAGCGTTACGAATGTGCAACTTACGGGTTCTCAACAGAGACTGAATTGTGCAGTTTGAGGTGGGATGAGAAGCACTATAATAGCATTCGACGAATGACTACTACTCCGTTGTGAAGAAGAAGTGGAGTGGGGGAAGGGTCAGTATGGGCCAGGTATACTAAGGTGAATTCTACGAAGGTCTTAGGTAATTATGTTACAGCTCATAAATCTGTCCTGACGTCAACCTGTCTAGGAAGCGGAGTCGGCGCCTTACTGTCGCAAACAAGGTCGTTAAACGGTCTATCAACCTATACCATAAAATAACGCATAGTGAAGCGCATAACTTAACTAGACAATGGTATTTATTACAGTAAATTTTATTTTTATTTAATAAATTTAATTTCAAAAATATGTCATTGCGTAATTCAAAAAATCATTTTACGGGGTGTGGTGGAAATATTTTCCGTGTTCGTTAATGATGGTCTAGACGCCAAAGCACGCCTTCTAATTTTTTCCCGGAATTTACCTGTCTGCGTCTCAGACTTATGGCGCAATTATTATACCACATTTCTATATGATATCATCGGATTAAAAGACCGTACAATTGTGTAAGGTTTAAATTAAACAGTGTCTGAATTAGCATATTTGTACAAGCATTTATAAAAAAACTTATTTCTTGGTAAAATTGTCACTGCACTGCACAAAATTCTTTTTCTCGAATAATTGAACGAATCAACAAGAAATACGAGGCTCTATTTCATGATAAATCAATAGGTTCGATAAAATAAATTTGAGTAAATTTCCGAAGCCAGAATTTCTAAATTGTATGAGGAGAAATATAAGCACATAACTGATATATACGATAATATTTATTAAAGTTTATTTGACAAAAAATGAATAAATTAACTTAGAAAAGTTTGCAATTACATAATTCAATATTTTTATTTAAAAGATTCTTAAGCAGTACAAAAAATAATTAGAAAAATATTCAATTCACACAAGTATATCTCAGACTACACATTAACATACACAATAATATCTAAAACTAAAAAGAAACTTAAAACTATTCGACCAATTGTGGAGCTCACCCTGACTTCGAGCTGTATCCGCTCGACGACTCATCCTCGCTGGATCTGAAAAGGAATTTAAGAATTTCCGAGGTATTCTTAAACTCGAACTTAGAGGCCAGCTTTGTTCGTGGGTCCATAGAAGCGGGCCTCTTAATCGTAGACTTGACTAGGGCTTCAGCGTGATCAAAGACAGGCACGTTCTTCTTCACCTTCACTCCATATCGAACCTTTGGAGCGTCCTCTTCGATGTTGAAAGTTGACGAGTCCCTTCCCGATGATGAATTCGTTGAAGAGTCCGATGACGGAGAATCTTCCGTACAACTGGTGTCGTCCAAACACTCGTTGGCATCCTCATCTTGTTCAGGCTTCTGAATTATCCTCCATGTCTTGTTGGCGTCACGAGCCAAGACTATGGAAAGTCGGGGCCTCTTACTTGAAGGCTCCAAGTCTTTGTCGTCTTCTCTTGCAGAGCTCGTCCTTTTAGCGGTTGAATTTCTTCTGGCCTCGGCAATGTTGCTTAACCTCTTGACAACGACCCAGCAAGCGTTTAAATCCATGTTTAAATAAGTAGAGAAATATTCTGAAAATTCTGAATGAATCTAAAAAGAAAAATAAGCGTTATTAGAATAGTCTAGCGTTACGAATGTGCAACTTACGGGTTCTCAACAGAGACTGAATTGTGCAGTTTGAGGTGGGATGAGAAGCACTATAATAGCATTCGACGAATGACTACTACTCCGGTGTGAAGAAGAAGTGGAGTGGGGGAAGGGTCAGTATGGGCCAGGTATACTAAGGTGAATTCTACGAAGGTCTTAGGTAATTATGTTACAGCTCATAAATCTGTCCTGACGTCAACCTGTCTAGGAAGCGGAGTCGGCGCCTTACTGTCGCAAACAAGGTCGTTAAACGGTCTATCAACCTATACCATAAAATAACGCATAGTGAAGCGCATAACTTAACTAGACAATGGTATTTATTACATGATATCATCGGATTAAAAGACCGTACAATTGTGTAAGGTTTAAATTAAACAGTGTCTGAATTAGCATATTTGTACAAGCATTTATAAAAAAACTTATTTCTTGGTAAAATTGTCACTGCACTGCACAAAATTCTTTTTCTCGAATAATTGAACGAATCAACAAGAAATACGAGGCTCTATTTCATGATAAATCAATAGGTTCGATAAAATAAATTTGAGTAAATTTCCGAAGCCAGAATTTCTAAATTGTATGAGGAGAAATATAAGCACATAACTGATATATACGATAATATTTATTAAAGTTTATTTGACAAAAAATGAATAAATTAACTTAGAAAAGTTTGCAATTGCATAATTCAATAGTACATTACGATAATAGTGGCATAATTCATACTTTACGACACGGCGTGTATAAGCGCCCAAGCGTAGCGAGTGAAGATCAACTTATGACGCTTGTATCGTACGATATTTTATAGCAGTGACTAGCATAAATTCACTGTCACGCCTATCCGTGGCATTAGCAGTCCTTTTTTCCTGTGAAGTCAGCGCCCGAGCGTAGCGAGGGCAATATGCACGGTGCAATAAAGGACTACTTATGCCACTCATAGGCGTGACATAAACGCGGATTTATGCCACGCAATGCTATAATGTGGGATTTTTTAGGTTTAGTGTGGAGTTTGCTGTACGAGTCAAGGCAAGTTAGCCCGAGCCGAAGGCGAGTCGCAGACGAGTACTGCAGCCACAGGAGGCCAAAAAGCCCGCTTAGCCGTTGGTGCACACCATATTTTTTTAACGCATGTACTGATTTCCGCGTTTACACTCACGCACACACATGTGTATATAATCACACTCACACACACATATACGTCTATTTGATGTGAACTATTGACCATTTTTTAAAAATATTTTAGCGGGCGTTTGTAATCTTTTTTGCCCGACGGGCATTTTTTTATTTTTTTTGCCCGCAAATGCGACATATGCGGGGAAATAAAATGAAAAACGCCCTCCAGGCAAAAAAAAAAAAAATTAAAAACGTACGCTAATAGTATATTGTGTACCAAGGGCGTAAAGTGGGCTTTATTAGGCCGAGTGTGGATTTTGCAGTACGAGTCAAGGCGAGTTAGCCCGAGCCGAAGGCGAGGGCGTTTACGAGCCGCAGACGAGTACTGCAAAATCCACGAGGCCGAAAAGCCCACTTAGCCCTTGGTGCACACCATATTTTATGTAACGCGCGGACGTATTTTCGCGTTTTTTCGTACGTGTTAAGAGGGACTGATGTGACTATTTTTTGACACGGCAACCGTGCTCTTGTCTTGTTCAAACATTATATAAAATAAATAAATAATGCAAATTTATCAAAATCAACTTTTTTTTTTAAATTACAAACAAAAAATTTGCGTGCAATAAAGACTTTTTAGCGGGAAATAAAGGCCATTATTGCCCGCTGTTTGAATATGCGGGCAATAAAGGTTTTTATTGTCCGCTAAAATAACTTTTTTGCCCGCCGGTCAAAAAAGAGTCACTTTAGTCCCTATTAATAGGTACGAAAAACGCGAAAATCGTTCGCGTGTTACATAAAATATTTTTTTACCCGCTGGTAAAAAAAATAATCCTTTACGCCCGCATAGTAGGTACGAAAAACGCGAAATTCGTGCTTGTGTTACAAAAAAAGTTTTTCCCAAGGCTTATTTTAAACGTGTTGAATTTTCTGTATTTGCATTATTTATCATACACAGAAAATAGTATATTTTGATAGAAGTTCGCGAAGTAAGCGATTCTCGCACGGGTGTAGTTTGGGGCAAAGAAAAATGAAAAACGTCCGCCGGGAAAAAAAATTAAAAACGCCTGCTAAAGTTCTTTTAAGAAAATGATCAAAGCTTACATCAAATATACGTATACAAGTTTGTGTGTGTATGAATATGTATACATGTATGTTTGCGTGTGTGTAATCGCGGAAATCAGTACATGCGTTACAAAAAATGTGGTGTGCACTAAAGGCTAATCAGGCTTTTTGGCCTCGTGTGGTTGCAAACTCTACACTCGGCCTAAAAAAGCACACTTTACGCCCTTAGTATACAATATACTATTACGCTACGAAAAAAATCTCATGCAATTTACTTATTCACTATTAATATTAATAATAATAATTCGTGTTTTACTATAATCTCAGCATCTGATAAAAAACTCAAGAAGCCAAAAGTTTAAAATATCATAGAATCAATAAATTAAATATCACTAGGAAAAGTTTACAATTAGACTTAATAAACATTATATGTTTTCAGTAATTATAAGTTGCAATGATTCCATGATCTCGGTGAACTTGAGAGTAAAATCAGTAGGTGAAGTTGAGAATGAAACCAGTAGGTGGCGCTGGTCTTGACGAACTTGAAGACCTCTACCGGCCCTCATACCAGAGGTTAAACGATACCACGGGCGACCGGGAGGCTCGCGAGGGGGACTACGTCCGCCCCGCCCCAGTCACTGGGTATGGACTCGTGGTGGCAGTGGTTGTAGCCCAGATCGCTTAGGACTAGAGGCCGGGGTTGAATGAAAGGCTCCTTGGGTACTCTGCACCATCGGAGTCTGGAACTCTTCTCTGGCCTCAACGTGTGAGTTGCGGTCTCAACTCGGGGAGCGGCCTGCTTAGCCGTTATGGATTGGATCGGTTCCGGCCCCCACCGAGGGTTCCCTGTGGCCTTGCCAGCCAAGGGGAGAATCGGTAGTCGCGGTGAAGCTAAGGGTGCGGTTTGGGGTGAAATGTCTTGTGCATTCCTCCCTAAACCGTGCCCAAGGTGGAGCAGCGACGCGTTGGCCGAGCGTATCTCGGCCCCGCGCCCCATGGGGGGCCGTGTGGGGAAGCTCCTAGGGAAGGCCACACGTTAAACAATTGAATTAAAAAAAAATGATCTACGACTAGCATTCATTTTTGAGTGAACCAATAGAGAGTGCAGATCGAAATTCGAAGGGTTTCAAAAGCTAATTCGTGTCTTTAGATTTTTGCTCAACTTGCTCAGTCAGGATTTATAACAAAAAATTAACATTTAGTTCGTATATAATATAAGTGTATTTAAGATTTTATACAATTTCCACGTGCTTATCTAAGTAAGTCTAATGTTAGTGTAGTTTATTAATAAGTTTAGTAACTTGTATATCAATATTGAATCAACAAATCAGTTTATTTTTCAATTAAAAAATTAATAAATTAGTTTATATTTCACGCACGATAATGTATACCGTATAAAGCGCTTATCTAAGTAAGTCTAAAGTTATTGTGGTTTAATAATAAGTTTATTAATTTGTTTATTAATAAATTAGTTTAATCGAACATAAGTTTATACAAGTTTATACCGTATCACGTGCTAATTGTTTATTAGTTATTAAACGTAAAACGTGTAATTTGTTGGTAAAAAAAATGTCACGACACAAGCCAGGCAGTGTTAACAGCGCTCTTGAACGGGTGGCATCGGGCAACAAGAGGCCCGCTATTAAGATGATACTCAGGCGTTCAATTAAATCAGGTGAGTGGGAAATCATATCTAATAACGCAAATACGCCAAAAAGACATAGACGATTGTGACATGACTGATCAAGATGTAGATCTATTAGCAAAACCGCCCTGTATCAATGTTTAGGCATCTCGAGCTAGTATTGTGTTTGTATGCTCGAGTAAAAAGTGCGATAATTGCTATCAAGATACGGCAAATATAACTGCATATCTTGATAGCAAATTATATAAATTTGATCTAAATGCATTACAGCCGATAATTACAGCACGGAATGCATGGTTAAACGATGATTCGTTACATGCTTTTCTTGGCATAGTTCAAGAAAATCATCCCAAATTCGAAGTACGAAGTGTGCTGTATTTACACTATTCACATTGTGTTCAACCTGCAAGAACCAAAACCTTTAGCCAACTTATTACCAATTACCTTAATTATCGGAGGTTTATGCGCAAGGCACTGGCGCTTTGGATACTACGATGGTCATACAGTACGCATATATGACACGATTCCTAATTACACGGGTTGAAAACCTGTCGAACAGGAAAAGCGTTATATTACGCAGCGCTTTCCAGGCATTTTGAAAAGCGATATCAACATTGTTAAAAAATAGTAAAACACTATTTTTTATAAATAATATTGATAATGATTGCGTAAATTGCATGATTATTTTTGATACGTTATAGGATATTGTGTCTGTTACAATGCCGCTACCCTAAGCGGGTCTTGGGCGTTATCATCCAGATCGGACAGATGGGTGCCTATCAACACTATACAGCACGTCCTCAGGTTACGGATAGAGGAACAGCCCAAGAGAAGGAGGTTAGCTGCGAATAAATTGAATAAGCAGCCGCGGACAGCCGATAGGATCTGGCGTGGGTGTGATGAGCCCACACTGTCGAACGCATTCATCTAGAAACACTACGCAAGCACCACAACAAAAAACACTTCACATTATCTCTTATCTCTTAATCTATCTCTATCATCACACATTACAAAAATGGGCAAAAATCCTGCTGCCGAGGAGGATGCGGGAGCGATGACAACTGCCCCGAAAGGGGATGTGTAGAATGATTCGTCACCTGGTCTTACGCGGTAACGATTCCAGCGAAGGCGCGCTGCCTTGCAGGGGGGCGTTAGGATGCGAGAATGAAACCGTAGTATGTCTGACGACGAGTTGACACTGTCCTCGTCAACATCGGAAAGCTCTCATACTTAGTTCTAGAGAGGTATGGAGGTTATCACCTCTAGAACGGTGGACTTACTTGCGATCGGAACAGGATCCAAAGCGCGCGTGTTTAACATACTATCATGGCTTAAAAAAATCAAAACCAAACCATACTGTCGCTGTGGAAAAACTATTTCGACAAATTATTAAACGTGCACGAAAATAGCGAAGAATTAGGGGACGAAATTCACACTGCTGAACTCCACGTGGAGGAACCGAGCTACCAAGAAGTAGAGGCCGCGATTAAAAAACTAAAAAACAACAAAGCAGCGGGAAATGACTCTATACCAGCTGAGTTACTCAAATATGGGGGCGTCGAACTTACTTTTAAAGTCTATAAACTAGTATGTGCCATCTGGAAAAATGAAACAATACCCGAAAATTTGAAGGAATCTATCATTATACCGATTTTTAAAAAGGGGGATAAGACAGACTGCAATAAGTATAGGGGTATCTCACTTTTAGCAACGATTGATTCAAATATGTCTGAACGGAAGCACGGGAAAGGTCCGAGTAGGCGGTAATGTATCAGAACCCTTCACGATACGCGATGGTTTAAAACAAGGGGATGACCTCTCTACGGTGCTGTTCAACTTAACGTTAGAGTATGTCGTTAGAAAAATGCAGGTTAGCCAGCTGGGCGCAACGCTTAATGGAACAACGCAGATACTGCGTGAGTGTCTGATGCAGCAGGACCAGCGTGATGGCAGCTCGATCGCACGAACGTCAGTAACAAAAACTACAGCGTCTCGCGTTCGTAGTGACAGATGCCGCCCGAGTCAAGGGCTCTGACGACGGGGCATGGGGAGTCACTATGGGTTTCGCAGTCAAGAGTTATCTTGGTTGTCTGCGGGTCAAAGGCTGTCTGTGGGCTACGAGAATTCGAATTTCGCGGCTATCTGCTTCGACATTGTGTCCGCGGGGCTATCTGCGCGCACGCGCGACCGCGCGACTCGGCAACGGCGCGTGAACCGATAGTTTTGTCAGCGAGCCGGCCGTCGGGCCACGACGCGCTGACCAATCAACCCGGTGTTCCAGCTAGAAGGATTTAAGGTCAGTGAATCGTTTTCCGTTTTCTCCGGTCGTATCCGTCTCGCGGGTGAACGAAAAGGTTAACTCGGGTGTGCGTTAGTTACCTTCGGATCGCTGTCTTTATCTCTTTATCTCTTTGTATTGTGTTCCCTCGAAGTATCGTGTTATCTCGAGTAATAAGCGGAGTGTAGAATTAAGGATTTTTATCATAAAAGTGTAAAGTTATTTTGTGAATACGTAGGTAAATACTTGGCGCCGACACGGGCAATTCTAGGATAAGTCGTTCGGCGTTTGCGGAATTCGCATGCGACATAATTGTGTGAGTGAGTGAGAAACGAAAAGTGCGAGCAAGTGTGTGATCTGGTTACTTCTCGAGCCTTGAGATGCGCGCGAGTCACGAGGGATATCTTTTGTGTACGGGTATTTGTTTGTCGGAGTTGCCTTTGTTCACGGGTTATCTCAGTAAGTTGTACGAGTCGATTTTAAATTGTAAGAATTTCCTAAAAATATACAGTTCCGTCTGATAAACCACATGTCTCTATTATTCCGAACCGCCCTCTCTTCTTACCGTTTTTCGAGGCTACAGCTAGCCGAGCAAACCTCGCGCCGGGAAATAAAGAGTCGCGAGACTGTGGCGCTCCCGAGGAGCGCCTGGCGCCACCGGGTCATTTTCCAAGTCCCGGGCGAGGGATTGCACCGTAACTGGGATAGCACAAAAACCCCAGTTACAAAATAAAATTCAATTTTTTTGTGTATAATAAATAATGCAAATGCATAAAAATCAACACTTTTTGAAGAAGCCCTGGCAAAACTTTTTTGTTCTATTAGTCGGGCAAGATACTTTTAAAATCGCATTTATCGAAGTTAATTGTATTTTATTACTTAATATTAGTAGTAATGCCTTGTTAGTAACGTAACATTTTTGTATTCAAAATTGTTGTATTTTTTAATTTCAAAACTACCATAGCTTTATTGACATTTTACATAAGAATGCAAATGTCTTGACCATAATTTGTCCCTCTTCGCGTACAAAGGAAATTCTTTTGGAAAACTTTCTGCGCATAAAAAAGCTGTCAATCTCAGCTTATAATTGTATAGCTTACAATTGTATGAATATTTCTGATACGAATATGATAAGGTAGCGAAGATAAGACTCCAGATAATCGGGAAACTGCTTAGAAATGACGTAACTAAGGAGCAGGACTAAGGAGGCGGAGGACTGGCACAGGTATGAATTACTTAGAAGGGCCAGTGATAATCCTCTCTGCCCATGTACCTGTAAGCGTCTGTTTTACTGTCCCTTATAAAATGTCTCGACTACCCGAAAGCCCGACGGGGAATTTTAAAAGCCGTCGCGACAAATTACGCTGTATAAAATCCGGTCGGGAAAAACGCATGCCGTGGCGTAGCTGCTCTCTCAGGTACGATGTATGCATAGTATGAGACTTATACGAGGAAATCTACGAATGAATTCATTGATGTAACAATGTAAGCATGTATTGCGGCTAATAAATAAGATTCTTTGTGAACGAGAAGTGTTCAGGCGTCAGGAGGGCAAAAAAATTTCCTGGGAGTTTTAACTCCCACGGATTTTTTTCTGCGGGAGCAATAAGTACATTATGCAACAAAGGAGTAAAGTTGTTGATTATTCCCGCGGGTGAGAGTTTACAGTAAATCACCCAAGGGAATAATCAACGACTTTACTCTCGTGTTGCACATAGTGCTTTATTCGCGACTGAACTGTGTAGCCACTTTATTTCTTGAAAAGTGGGACCTACTCAGCTATCGGCATTTAATGAAAATACACGTTTGTTATAATTTCTATTTATTCTATTATATTTATTTTATACATAATAAAACAAAATAACAACCATTTTGATAATTCATACAAAATAAATAAATTTGTCTACTATTTAACATTTTTTCAAAAATTTCCAAAATTTTGCGGGAATAGAGAGTTTATTTTCCGCAAATTTACTTTATCCCGCATTTGCAGGAATAAAGAATTTATTTCTCGAATTTTGCGGGAATAAAGTTCTTTGCGGGAAAAAAAATATGAGGGAATAGTATGCTACTTTAGTCCTGCTTTTTAGGGAATAAAGTGGCTATTATAGTTCGGTCGTGAATACAAAAATTTCAATTAACAAAAGTTGAAAATACCTGGCGTCTGCATTAGAACACCCAGAATTTGTAATACAAGGTGGTTTCAGACCGGAAGTGGAGTGTAGTACTCCTATTGTGAATGTCCAATGTAAATAGCGCATCTTTGCTATCAAGTTTTCACAGAAAGAGGACAGAAAAAGTTAGTAGGATTCAGCCGATTTGTCGGAAATTCGACAGAAATTTTAACCCCACTCCCTAGTTACCAAATATCTTCCAAATTCAAACCAAATTCTCATAACTTCTGAAGTCAGAACTGTCGTTTCTCTCAAAGGGCAGTTCTCTAGCAGCTAAGAGTCACATCTCTTAACTCTACGACTGTAGGTTGCACCCAGCTAGCCGGAGACGAAGGATCACTTAACACTTACACGGAATGTAAGGCAAGACATACAGGGCGTGATCCACGTCTGTCGGTCTCAGTAGTCCGCTTCTATAAGTATCCTTCTGGGTCTGGATTTCGTTGTAAGTTGTCGGTATATAATGCTTTGCCAGTACCATGTCCACCTGACGGTCAAACAGGGAACTACGGTTTTAGTGCGATATACGCGCTTGTGTATTCGTGACAATTTAATGAACAACCTTGGAGAAACAACGCTTAACGTTGTCTGTGAAATTTGCAACGGGGACTGGCAGCTTGCCTTCTTGATCTTCTCGCTAACCCTTTCTGGACGAATCTCAAGAGAGAGAGAGAGAGAGAGAGAGAGAGAGAGAGAGAGAGAGAGAGAATTAAATTGAATTGAATTGTTTATTTATTAAAGGCTAAGGACTCAAGGTCCTTGATAGCCTCAGACACAGTACATTATGCTTAATGGGTTGGCATTCCAGTAGGGCGCGCTAACCCTGTACAAAATAATTTACAAAAAAAATAACATAAATAAATAAATCTCTATGAGTAACTAACATACATAAAAATCTCTTAAACTAAAAAAAAAACAGATACAAAAGCCTAAAAACTGTTGATATACAAGCGCTTCGCCATATTTTATACATTACAAAAAATAAATTATCGTAACTCTACAGACGAAATAAGATATAAGAAAAAAAAACGCATAACAGAAGTTTACACATTGATATCATTCCGCTGTTAACACACGTAAAACGTTGGTTTTACACATTTTCTAGCAGATACATATACATTAGAGCATTCTTAAAACACGGACGCTTATAAAGACGACGAATTTCCACAGGTGTCGCATTTCACCGGTACACTGCGCCAATGTAGAAGGAATTGCGAAGGCAGTCCGTTCTAAATTCCTGAATAACAAGATCGTAATCTGATTTTCGACTGCACCCAGGTTTGCTGGTGTCCACAAATTGAAATTTTACGTACAAATAGGCCGGTGTCTTTGTATTTCAAATCTTGGCCAGAAAGCAGAGGGTGCGAAAGTCACGTCGGGCAGTATATGGCAGTATATCTAGTTTCCGATAGACCGGTGTGTTCCTGCTACGAATCTGAGGGCTAGGCATTCTGACATCTTGATAGCTTAAGGGTCAGCTCCTTCGAAAGATCTAAAAATGCGCTAGCGCAGTAGTCCAGATAAGGAAATATAAGCGTTTTGATTAGGAGAAGTCTCGTGTCTTTGGTCAAGTATGGTCGACATTTGCGAAGACGACTAAGGGCTGCAAAACATTTCCTTGCCGTGATATTACACTGCTCCCTCCACGACAACGTACTGTCGATAAGAACGCCGAGAATCTTCAGGGATGAACACGGCGTAATAACCGTGTTGTCAAGTATGATGTCCGGAGTGTCAACCCCCGCAAGTCTACTAATGAAACCCCGAGAGCCCACCCACATTGCTTGGGTCTTAGTCGCGTTGATCACAAGTCCGTTGTCTAAGGCCCAGTGGGAAATTTTAGTGAGGTCGTAGTTGACATTCTGAACAATGCCATTTAATTCTAAGAATTTACCGCTGATGTAGATTATGAAATCGTCGGCGTATAGCTGATATTTACAATGCTTAAGTACTCACGGCAAGTCGTTAATAAAAAGAGAGAAGAACGGAGGCCCTAAAAGGCTGCCCTGCGGAACACCAGCGTTCCGACGAAGAGGCGATGAGGTTTCCCCGTTGGAGAAGACGACAACCTGCGATCTGTCGGTAAGGTACGTCCTGATCCACGCGCACACCCGATCCGCGAATACAAGGTGATGCAGCTAAGCAACCAGCAGGTCAATATTCACTAGGTCGAAAGCTCTTGAAATATCGATTCCCACTACGAGCGTAACACATTCGCTGTTGATCTTCTTCCTGAAGTCATCGACTACCCGGGTCACTGCCGTATTAGTGCTGTGTCCTTTGTGAAAGCCAGACTGAAATTCGTCCAGCACGTTGTTTTCCAGTATAAACTCCAGAATTTGCTCAAGAACAACGCCCTCAAATAGTTTGGAAGAAGCGGTGAGGATGCTGACAGGGCGAAATTTGTCTTTATCCTTAGCTGAAGCTTTTTTAGGCAGAGGACGAACGAGAACATGCTTCCAATCTGCCGGAAAGCATCCTGCGCGGAGAGAGAGAGAGAGAGAGAGAGAGAGAGAGACGTGCATGTTCATCTGCATGAGAAAAGGCCAAACCAACGTGGCAGAGGCTATACTTACGCCACGGATGAACGTGTCTTAGACACGAATATAAGCCACGCCTCGAGCCACACAGTGCAATACAATTTTTTAGTTATCAAATCAACAAAAACTTTTTCATAAGAATTATGAATTTGATTTTTGATGGTAGGTATGAAGTTTGCCATGATCAAACAATATGAAATACGATTTGAGGTGTGGTCATAAATTGGTCACGTTAGCTCCAACATCCACTTGTCAGAAAAATATGAAGATCACGCGTGTATTACCAAAAAATTTAAGATATAAAAAGAAAACAGTTGCACTTGTTGAAATAACAATATTCCATGATGATAACCACACGCCAGCTTATGGTGCATTTCTTTGATGATACTCAAGTCTGTTCTTCCATTTTTTGTCGTAACCCTGCAAAGATTCTGCAAGCGTTCCGCTCTTTCCACGACCATAGGTAATTATTACAAGCGCATTATGTGTGTATTCCTCATAGCAAGCGCAAACTCGCGCTTTACACGCAGTTTTTTCTTAATCTTTATATGACTTATGACGGAGCGTAAAAGTTGCGAATTCGTGTTGGATGAAATGCAAAATCCTAGATGATGCGCACAACTGTTATTTCTTCTTTGAAAGGTGTTACGCGCTGCGAGTAAATTTACGTTGTTATGGATTTGATGTTATCGTTTGTCTGTTTCGTAAGGACATAAACGACTGGCACGTATACACAATATAAACTCCCGGTTTTTCGTTCAGTGTCTTGTGCGCAATGGCTTGTGATTTTGCTGTCACGATTCTTCTCTCTATCTATACTGGCTAATAAAATTATTAATTTGATCCGTTATCGCTGCTCAGAATTTTCAGGTAATAAAATGTTCGCTTGTATAATTATTATTTGCGATAGTTTTCCAATAGCGTATTGCCACTACACTGCATGAGAAATTAAAGGCTTTATGTAACATCTACAGATATACCGTCCACTTTGCGCGAATAAGCATGAAATTCGTGCAAAGTCGCCTACAAGCGTCTGGTGCGTGAAAATGATGTAAAAGCGCAATTAAAAATAATGATAATGAGCGAGCATGTACATATAGTGTGTGATACATCGGAAGACTCGCATTAAATCGGCATTAAGCCACCCCTGACTTCGCTACGCCCACGCTATATGCAAATCTAGCTCAACTCACACGTAAGGTCATCTTCGAGCCATTACACAATATAACGTGCGGGTGCACGGACTTTACACGGCGTTTTACTTTAATTACACACACATCTTAATAACGACCAAACTCAATTATCCGGCTTAAGTGAGTTGCGCGGCACCGCACATTAAGCTGCATGTATAGTAGGTGTACTCCGCGGCATTTTTAGTCAGCGATTTTTGGAAACGTGACTCTTTCCTGTTGGGCTGTATTACTCTGCGATGCGGCTGCGGATGGGGTATAATATTTCATTAGCGTGAATATCTGCGCAGCGAGAGTATAAATTCAACGAGATTTCGTGTATAATAGCGAGAGATTAGTCTTCCTAACTGGGAGGCTAGATAATGTTGTTGCTTTTGAAGTTTTTTGAAGATTATTGCTTGTATACGGGGATGATTAATGAGTGGGATGACACTTTCGAAATGAGGCGATTCGAAAGCGAGTGTGATTGGGATTATGCAACTCAAAGTTTTCGGCATTCGCATCAGCACATGCGCAGTGATTACAGGGTTATTATGAGTTATTTTAAAAATTACGTTTAATCAAAATAAGCAAATCACTGCTGCAAACAATTCGCATAAGTACGATTCAACTTTCATTAAAACATGCATCGGTATGCGTAATTTTGCTTCCATTTAAAATTAAGTACACAGCGTCCTCCTGTAGGCCATTCAGCATTCAGTTATAATCATCATATGAATTATTCATAAATCAAATAAATGGAATAGCATAAAAGCAGCGAGAAATGAGCACGGCGACAGAATTTTGCCGATAACTAATCAGCGAATGAGAAACTTAATCAAACACATTTCAATGACTCATTCATCGGAATCATTTCCTGGTTATCATTTCCTAGTAGTACACAAACATAACAACCAAAAACTCTTCGCTCTGCTGAATCTAGTACAGATTCGCCGCGTGTACGACATCCCGGCTGGCAAGCGAATTCCTCTTAATCGATCTCGCCGCGAGTTCACGAAGTGTATCAATGCACAAAGAAGCGCACGCTGATCGAATGCGGCGATGGGTTACAGCAGCGCACTATAGAGAATTATATTTTCCGCGCATCCTCTCTCGCAAACTACCGTATTATGCAATTATCTCTCTCCTTTTCTCGGCGAACACGTGGAGAGGAGTCACTGGGACGCGCTTAATTAGCCTCGGCGGCACCGAAGACGCGGCTTTCTCCGGGCCCTCGTTTTTCGCGTATTTTCGCGGAGCCGCTGCTTCCGCGATCGCGTGCATTATGCGCCTATAGGTGGGTTTTAAATTTGAAAGGCGTTTTTGCAGAGTTAGAAGCACGTAATGTCGAGGAGCCTCTTCCTTTGACAGCTGTATGATGAATATTGAATAGGTGATTGGTACTTTGGATTTTCCTTCTACGAAAATAAAGCTTAGATTCAATGATCTACTTGAATAAATCGGTGGACGCAGCATACCAATGCAAGGTATCAATTTTAAGAGTTTCACCCATCAAAACGAGCCGAAATCCCACGACAATTTACGGAAAAAAACATCTGTCCATCTGAGCAAGAATATTCGCTTTGTCGGTGCATAAGATCGATACTCGTCGTACCTGTAAAAGTCGCGATGGGTCATGACAAAGTATAGTAGTGAGCTGTTCAGATGCTCCCGAGACGCGTGTACGTACATAGGTAAGTATACGCAAGTACACGGCGCTGACACCGCTGGGTATTTCAAAATCGACGCTTGGCTCATTCGATTACGAGTCACGTCGAACGCGCAGAGAAGAAAGAGAGACGAATATAGCAGCCATTATTGTTATGACCGTAATGATCGGATGCATTTCGACGTCACTGCATAGCAGCGTGTTGTGAGCTAGAGAGCGAGGGCTTAGTTTGCTACGACAATAGCACAGGTGTACCTGCTGCGTTAAGGTTGCACCGATACCGATTGCACAGTCGGTAAAAAAAGTTAAAAAACTTTTATTGTATTTTTTTTAACTATATGTTTTTAGCGAAACAATCATTCTATTGTCTCTGTTTGATGACCATTAAGAGGTCTGATTTTGCAGTGTGGCTTCATAATTAAATGTAATAAATCGTGTTTTGATTAAAGAACGCATGAGAGGTGAAGTAGATTTGAGCTTCAGGCAATCTAGCAGTACGATATCAACTCGTTCTATAAAGACGGGCTTCAGTAGTAGCTTATTTTAGATAATTTAAACAATAATTTAACCAGAAGGCCCATCTAGCTCTGTAGACTGAAACTGGATGGCTCGGCTACAGCCTTATCCAGGCCATAACTTCAAGTTGCAAACCATAGAAAGAGACATTGTTCTGATTAATTTATTTGATCGATCACTTGTGGTTAGAAGTAGAATTTTATCTATAAAAGTCATCTGGTGCATCAGATGAAAAAATCAAAAGTTTGCTTAAGTGTTTGTTGGATTTCTTTATTTATTAATAATTATAAAATATTCAACGAACACAATATTCTCCAAGGGCTGTACATAAAGCGAATCCTCGAAAACTCATTATCGATGCTTAATAGCCGAAGGAAGGCAAGGCAGGTGTTGCATTGAGGTCATTAGAGGCTTTAATGACCACTGATTAGTATTTTCAACAGCTCACGATTTAGGCTCAAGTGATCATTTGCTCTGGGAAAAAGGATCAATCGCTTTTCAATTCGACGATTCGACGAAGTTGCCTTTTTTCATTTCTGGAAATTACACGGTGATCGGAATGCGTCGAAGGTGTACGCAAGAGTTAATCTGCTGCGTTGCGTTTTAATTTTCGTTGATCCGATAGGAAAGTAGGTATGCGTTGAAACATCTAATGCCGATCGATCTTGTCCTTATACTTACTGGTTTTTTTAGTGCAATACGATTTAAAAAAAATATATAAAACTTGAAGCACTGTGACGCGTATTTACGATATTAGAAAGTCAGCAAACTAAGAATGAAATTAATTATCGTTTTCTATCGATTTTCAAAACAACGCGATAAATCAGCGTTTAGCGTAAATTATGTTTTGTTGTAACAAAAATAATGCCCCTATAACAATTCCATTATACATCTCTCTTTATTTTCATCATAGATCTCTTCTATATAGCCAAGCGTTTTCAAAGAGCTCGACTCGGATTATAAAAGCGCTTATCTCATAAAAGTAATGATACATAAAACAATTAAATTTAATTTCATTATTACACTAAAACTTTACGACGGCACGTAGTTTTCACATCACGTTGATGCATTGCAGCATCTGTGCAATCCACAGGGCATCATCAAAAATTATAAATTTTGAAATCTCTGTTATGTTACATCAATAGTATATTCTCATTTGTGTAGAATTGAACGAAACCGTCCGAGTTCAGCAAAATCGTCATCGGCATGAAGTCCGACCAATTAAAAGCCTACCTCTGCCAAATGAATCCATTCGCCATCGGTGCAGTTTTCGCGCCGTATCCGCGGCCCGCATACGCAATCAGGCGGATCCCGGCGGCGCACGTCCTGGGATACTTAGAAGCGCCCAAGTCCCAGACAGCGTTGCGCCGAGCGACTCTATATGTCTCTATGCCGCACGACGGCGGCAACAGTGCAGAGGCTCTTCCCACACTCGCAAACATATCATCATGGCCGGGAATATAACTCTGCCGCAGTTTGGCCCGTAATGGCGAACTCTGCGCCGGCTCGTTTTGGATATGACCATCAGGACGTCGTTATTCCGAGCGGCTGAATTTATCAACGAAAACGATCGTTTGTTGTCCATCGCGCAGCATTATTAGCAAATGCCTATAATACATACAAGAATGCGTATGTAATTAACGTTGTTCTATAAACCGCATAAATTAAACATTTTCTGTACGTTAGAAATCCCGATCCCCGCCACGCACAGCTATAATAACCATCATTATTAAAATAAAAGCGACAAGCCCCCTCGTCGAAATTCAGGCATTCCTTCGAACGTTTGGGCTGCATCTCTTGCGCGCGCGCATAAATTCAGAAATTCAGCAAAGCAGCCCGGCGTAATAAGTAAGAACGGGCGGCGCGCGTTGCGGCAATGCGCGGCCTCCCTCGCGTGCGTCGATCGCTGCCTCGCGATACGCGCTCACGAAACTCGCTCCTCTGTGCAGCGTATATTGTGCATGCAGGGAGACGTGCATCTCTGATTAATTGCAGCCGGGGATGGGGGCTCTAATGATGCGCGCGCTGACGCGATTTTCGTGACAGAATGCAAGGACGCGCGTGCCTACTCCGTCTTCGCGCAGGTACCCACACACACACATGCGAGATTTTCTGAGAGCCATGCGGATAATTGCGCGAGAGGAGCGTTGAGCGATGCGATTAATTATTAATCTACGGGAGTGTTTACACACGTACTGGGACCTTGAATTCGCAGACGTACTTACGGCCGTGTGAGTAGACTCGGAGCGATTCCATCCGAGGAGTGGATATGATTGACACCCGTTGATGTAGGCTGATTCGTTCAGGGAGTAATTTAGTCAATTATACTGTGGTTGCCATGAGGGATATAGAATATGAATTAATTTTAAAATTCGATATTCAAGCCACGACAATCGATAATTTTCATCGACGATTTTTTTCAATGTTGTAATAGTGATAAAATAGAATAAAGGAAAGGGTATTGGCGATTTGAATGATCGTGCGCGCACTTTAGGTAGTATCGATTCCATCTCCGGGATTGTTCAAAGGTCGCATTTGAAATGAATCATCGCTGCGGCCGTAGCAATTTCCACACACACTTATGTGCACTATCTCGTAATTATCCAGCCAGTCCCGGGCATTACAAATAATGCAAACGGCAATATTTTACAATCCACCAATTATTTATAAACAATCAATACAAAAGAAACGAGTCTCTTGCGCAAGCAGCACGCAACGCTCGTGCTTTTTTCCTTCAGTAAAAGTTCTTCGAAAAGAAATCGATATTTGCATAAGAAAATTGATTGAAGCCGACGCGTCAAATCATTAATCCCACAGAACGCGAATTTCCCGACGTTACTCCCTCATTAACCGTGAAATACGAGGTAGTAAAATCCTCCGCGGTAGCCTTTCCGTGTTATGCGCGAATAATTGATACGGCGTCGAGAGAACGGCCGTATTAAAACAGCCGACCGCCGCCGCCGTCGAGTCGAAAAAGCGAGAATCGCTGTTCGCTTGATTTACGCGGAAGCCTCGATAATGTCCGACAAATTGATGGAGACGACCAGCGTATTTCACCGGCGGCGCCTCCGTATGGCCGTCTGTCATAAATACGCTCAGCTGGATATCTGCGTTGGGCTATTGTTGTGCCGAGAGAGGGAGAGCGTTTATCTGCGCTCGCGGGCGGTTGCATTGGGTTTATCGGCGAATGAAAAATAGCCGCGGATATGTCGATGCGATTTCGATCGGCGCTCTACCTCGAATGGGCGTGTGTCCCGCTCACTGAATTGAAGTGTTTACGGAAATATAAAGCGAAACGCGCATAGCGATAAATCAGTCGTTTAAAAACAACGCTAATTTAGCTAAGCTGCGTCCGTTGATTAATTTTATCGATTCGACGTATTGAGGCGAGTTATTGCGTTGAAAAGTCACAGAGGCGTAAGGACAAGCGAAAAAGCTCATTATTCACGGAAATCGAACGAAAACGAACGCCAACAACTAAAGTCTCTCGGATGCAGAGAAACAGGTCATCCGGCCTAGGTTACGACGAAATCCCCGCGCGCAGCCCCGCCGATAAGCAATCACAGAGCCCCTTCGGTATACGCTCGTTTCCACACAGGCTCTTCCGGCGCGTCTCCTCTCGCAGCCAAAGTCCGGAGCGACGGCTGCGCAATTCATTGAAATCAGGCCCCTACTCATTTAAATACAGGCGCGCGCTCGCGAGTCTGCCGCGTGTACACTTGCTCATTTAAATGAGAGAAGATAAAGCATAGGTATGCGTGCGTTCGTTTTTCCTCCGGATTTTTCTTCGACGCGCGTGTGGCGGGGGAGTGCAGGTAAATAAGCATATAAGCGCGCTCTCGTGCGGACTTTCTCTCCGCGTGGCCGTCGCGTCGTGTGCTCGTTATGAATGGCGTGGCGACTTCCGTTTTGAATTCTAATGCGAGAGGAGCTGGAGGTTTTTTACCTATGCAAATCGTGAGAATCGATTTTGATGCCTTACATAAAGGGATGTATTATACGCCACCGTGAGCCGGGTTTCGTTTTTCCTCGCGCGTATAATGACTCCGTACACCGACGTATGAGTATGAGTAATTATCTTTCGATCACTGAATCACGTTCGTCACAGCCCAGCCCAGTCGACACCGATCGATCCTCACCGAAATCAATGATCTCCGAAGCGCGTTTCTGAGAGAGCCAATTACCCAAGACACGATAAAACGATCAACCGCGGGCGTGCGGGAGGAAATCGTCCCTTCCCTTTCATCTCACGTATCGGAGCACTCGCGGCGCATCTGACGTGCACCTCTATATAGACCCCTACCTGCAGCGTGGAGTCTACTTGTGGCCGGCAATTATCTTCGCACTCTACTGCTAAGGCGGTAAAAGGTCGTCCGATTGCATCAGAGCTGCACACAGCTCGTGTGCGCTGCTCTATACCTACACCTGTAGGTATCACTGTGTGTTTGTGCATACAACAATATGTGCGGTTGGGTTACGGAGAGTTGGCCAACGCCGCTGCCGCGGCTCAATTAACTTTAAGGCGGGTTAACTCGTGATGCCGCCGCCGTTTCTAGCCGTCGTCTCGTTGCAAGGACGCCTGTGCAAAGGTGCGCGTGCGGGTTCCTTTTTCGAATTTTCAAGCTGCAGCAATAACATTAACACAGAGTTTTAGTTGAAGAAAAGCGCGGGTTTTACACGCGGGCTCTGATACGATCGAAATATAAATCTTTGCAGCTTTCTAGGACAACGGCGAACCATATGGTCTCCTGCGCTATCCTTCACAGTTTTACCTGGTGTACTTGGAGAAACGTATACCGTAACGTTTTATGTCCCCCGTATTCCACTCGCGTTATTTCAAAGACACCGTCGGCGCGGTGTACGAGATGAAAAGTTAAAAGTCGCGCTGTATTATCTCGTATACAACAGGCAACGAGCCGCGAGCGCGGTATACATGTGGCTAATAAAATATTATGAGCTATTCACGCTTTGCTCGTTAGACTCATGATAGACCCATTTTGTCGAAGAATTTAAATAAAAGCGCACAATTTACCCTCCAAACTGCACAATTTAGTCTAATTAATTGTAAAATTGCAGTTTACGTCATTTTCAGCCCATAAATTATTTTGCATTTTGATGGATGAACCTGTGGGAAAATCTCAAACAGCAAAGTCGATTTTTTCCTGACACCACGTTCGACTAACGTTTCTACATGCTTAGTCTAATCACTTAACGAGGGAGAAATCTTCGAAATCTCAAATATTATTACCTGTGCACACTACGATACAATCAAAATAGCTCCAAACTCGCGCGGACAGGCCAAATTTATCGAGCCCTGCTTCACGACTTACACATACCGGCGTCGAAGAACTGCAGACTATACATCCCATCAACTTGTCGAGATTATTGTGCAACGTCGAACCGACATTTTTCGCGCGAATTCGCTCCCCAACAAAGTATATCCACTCGCGATCATAAAGATGCGCCTATGCAAGTCGTTCGCAAGCTGTAGGCAGGTATATAGGTATATAAATGCGGGCCCGGGTCACGCCGCCACGATTCCCGCATTTGTCATAGCGACGACGACTGCCGTGCTAGACAGAAATCTATTTAGCGCGTGTCACGTCAGGCTCCGCTTCGCTGAACTTTTGATACATATTCCATTTCTACAGCGGCGTCGTCGTCTTCGCGCGAACTGACGCGAGCGAGTAGGAATTTAATCCGAGGCAGCGGATTTTTCGGACCGCGAGTGTAGCTGAGTGATCTCGTTCTCGCGGTGGTGCGGTAGCTGGCGAGGCGCCGGTTACGTGTCGTGTGATGTGCTAGAGCTGCTCGAGAACTTTGCTCGAGAGGCTCGATGATTTCGGCGGTGTATGTAGTACCGAATTTGGACGCAGCTGAACATAAATCATGCGAAGTACATGGATTATGCTGTCGCCGATGAATAGTTAATTAGGACGTTTGAGTAATTAATCAAAATGGAATATTCACTTAAATATTGTCAATCAATTACATCACTCATTCGACTCGATGCATGTGCAATAAATAATAATAAAAAAATATTACGATGGGCCAGATGAACGTATAACATTTCAGCAGTTATCAACATTAGCGTCGCGCGTTTCTTGCAATAACATACACACCCGCCGTCTAGCTGCGGACTTTGTCTCATCCCTCGCCATTATATACGCATTAATAATCTATTAAATTTTTCCCCGATTCGAAATTGACTCACGCGCGAGCGGCGATTTCGTCACCCCATTAAAAACACTGGTCGCGACTGCACGAACTCCTTTTAGATATATTTCGCTCGTGCGCAGCTCGTAACCCACGCGACTCTCCAAATTGCAAGCATGTGTGTACCCGTGTAATTATTATCTCATCTTGCCCCCCCCCCCACTCGCTTTTCACTTATACGTATACTTATACTATAAATATGTACATAACCCACACCGTCTCTTTCTCTCTCTTTCGCGCTCTCTCTGTCTCCGGTCGCCTTACCCCGTGGGCACACGTTCCATCCAACTTTCACGATGATTATCCGCATTCGCATTTTCATAACTCCGGCGAGAAAAACTATACGGGAGAGGAAGATGCACGCGAAGGGCGATGATGAAAAAATTATTCTGGAATGCAGCCGAATGGATGATGCCTCTCCTTAGTAGGTGCTTAAATTACTGGATGTTGCCGAGGCGCCTCTCTCTCTCTCTCTCTCTCTCTCTCTCTCTCTCTCTCTCTCTCTCTCTCTCTCTCTCTCCGAGCGACGATTAATATTTCCCTTCCTTTCCCGAGTCGATAATACGCAAGACCCGTTTGATTAATTTTCGCAGTATTCCCGCATCGAATAACGCACTTCGCGCGGGATATTTATTAAATCAACTATTCGACAGCGATTTCCCACACGGACGCAAATTTCACGGCTACAGCTTGTAAACAGTTTATGCACGGACGAAAAATTCACAGCGATACCTCCGGTATATGGGCCACAACAGCCGTCAGACTGCATAACAAGCGATATCCATTCGGTTTACGAGCTTTTCCGCGCCTCCTCGAACTACTATACAGCAGTCGCTATACACTCGCTCGCGCGAGGGAGATCGACATTGATGGCTGCGCTCGTGCTCGGTACGTTTATCTTCTCACTCGCGCGCCGGGCGTATAATATATATTCTTTCGCCAGCCGTCGAATCGTTCGGGATTGCCTTGAAATATTCGCCCGAGCACTGACGGATTTCCCCCGTGTGCGAAAACGCCCGGCGCGAGCGTGATGGATACGCGTAGCTCGCTTTCGTCGCCTGCACAATGGGCCGTCTGCTCCCCCGCGCGAGTTTTATTCCAACGACTTTGCCCTGTACGCTATTGTATGGAAATGAAGAATAAATGCAGTTTCAAACTTATTTTTCACGAGTACTTCTGCGGTTAAAGCTCGCTTTTGTTCAATTTTTCCTCGTCCCAGACAAAGTGCTTCGTAAACTTGGCGAATATATTCGCGCTTGAAAAATCGACTCGCGTTTCTCTCGATGTTGGAAGAATTATGTAACGCTGTGAGCCACCTTTCTTCTTCCAGTGATAAGGACTATTCGCGCGCAAGTAAAACGCCTGGTGTATAATATATTATAACAAAACCCTCATTTATTTATTCACATTCTGTACAAACATATTTTACATAAAATCGATAAGACTACTTCATAATCTCACGCATTCACATCGAAAAAAATCTGCTTATTGCGCGTGCGCTGTTTTATGAGAAAAAAAATAAAAAATAAAACAAAAACACCATATCGAGCATTCGAGCGATCCCGGAGTCCGGTATCATCATCATCATGCAATGTATCGATCTTTGCTCCGGGACCGTCCTTACAATTACTGGATTCTTCTTTTACTTTTGTTTACCGACACCGTACACATGTTTTTATTTAATGATACATTGTTCTCTCGAGTCTTAACGAACATTGACTTAATGATTATACGTAGGAGGGGAATAAATAATTTTGATTCTCAACGGTCTTATATATTTAACGTCTTGGCTATGGAGAATATTCAGCCTGCTGCTTAAGTATCTTCATCTTTGTTAATAAACGCTTCCATTCAATATATTCTACGTAATATATGAGTATGTTAGCAACTGCTCTTTTTATATAGCTGGCAATTACATCTGAGACAAGTTTAGTATGCGGAAAGGAGCTATTTCGATCGTCAACTTCAGTTGAAAAATATTAGTAAAAATTGTTCATCCTATTGCAGAGGAAGTCACGTGCAAGCTGAAGAAATAACACCATTAAAAACTTAATAAGTACAATAAGTAAAATTTTGAGAGCAGTTCAGTGCATGTTTCTTTCGATCTAAGACGTTTCATCGTTATTTTGACGTTACATGCTATTATGCATATATCGAAGGATAGAGTTTCTCATAGACTACACTACAATAGATGCAAGTATTTCTGTGATAACCCGTTCAGGCGCAGAGAACAGAATACATGTATAACGAGTCGTAATTAGGAACGAGATAGACGAGGACGTCTTCTCATTTAACTGTCGCGAGGTCGAAACTCGAGAAGAGGACTCTCGTATCCTTCTTTATTAACCCCATCTACTCATTTACTTTTACATATAGAGAATAACTACAGGCTACGGTAAACGATTCTTCGCATTCACAATGCGACCGCCGTACAATATCATCATACGTCGACGCGCGCCTATAAATATACGGTGACTCTCTGTCGCAGCGTCGATTATCTTACAGATTGTTGTTCAATCGAATCAGAGTCCTCGAGTTTCGTGAAAAATTATCGCTAAAAGTTACTTAGTCCGTTTATGCTGGCCAATGTTTTGCTTGTTCGACAAAAATCGGGCGCACGATAGCTACTTTGTGACTGCTCGAGCATACAAAAATTTCGCAATACAAATTCCAAATACAAATAATCCATCGAGTACAAATTTTAAATATAAAATTAGCGTAATAAAAAATTCTCGTCGCAATGTGCGTACATAGCTAATCAATCAAGAAACAGACAGTCGGCGAGCGATCGTGCCTCCCAATTGTGCGCATCGACTTCAACCCCATTTGGCGGCTATCGTGTAGAGCGACCTCAGAAGATCTAGTGCTCGGTTGTCCGATGCGGTCCCTTCGTCCAAAGAAGACACGGCATTTCTCAGCTGAGCAGGTGCTACCCTGTCAGATCTCGCGATCGCGTTGTTGGACGTCACCTTCGAGTAAGATGGGTTTGATTTGACCGTCGTAGTCTTGAACTTCCGGCCAGAGCGACTTCTGAAGGTCGTGACCGAAGGCTCGCTAGGAGCCGGTGTCACGGTTGTTGTGGGCGTCTCCGCGCTTACTGTGCTGGGTTTAACTGTATCGCTCACTGTCGATCTACCGAGTGGCAGGTGCAGCTTGCTGATGCCTCGAATTAGCTCTCGAGATTCCTCGGAGGTAAACTCATTGACAGGCATTTTGAGGAGAGCGTTCAAGAGCTGCTCTTTTTCCTCTTCCATTGTCTTATTCATAGGGCCGTTGCAGTGACTTATGAGAAGAAGCACCAGCTGTCTGACGGTGGCATTGTTATCGGCCTGCTTCATCACCTTCATCAGCGTGTTCGTGCTCGTTTCGTTCAAGTTACCGAACATTTGGTGAGCTTTTTGAATCTCATTTTCAGTTACATTGTACACGCTGATTCTCGTGGGAATACCGTGATCTCTAGGCGGTATGGCGTTCGTTGCCGTGATGGACGAGGTGATGGTCGTGGTGATGCTGGATCTCGTGGTGTAAGTCGGAGTTGGCGTAGCTGTGTTCTCTGTGTTTGCGTAGATATTGGGCAACAATGTGAAAGCGGTTGGCGAATCGTTATTGTTCGAAGCCCATTGCCAAGGAGTCGATGGATCGGTGATGAAGTTCTGAGGTGTCACGGCATTGCTGGCCTCGTTTTTAAAGAAGTCATCTTTAGACGACGGAGTAGTGCTTCTGGAATCGATGTTGGACGACTGGGTTATTTTTGGATCATTGTCCAAGCCACGGTTTATGTGATCCGGGTCGATGAACACCGTTGTCTCCCATAACTGGGTCACCGTAGGCGATGAGGTCCAGTGATGATTGGTTGGATTGTTGGTAAATCGCTGATTATTTGCAGGTTTTTCAGTCTGGCGGAAGCCGTTGTCTAAATTATTGAAGTTATTTCCGAAACTAGAATGAACGCTACTGGCTGTCACGAGGTTCTCGGATTGGTGCTGCTGTTGCTGCTGCCTAGGTGTAGTCGTGTCATAGTACCTTATCCTGAATGGCTCCTTAGTGGTAGTAACTGACTCCTGTGGTCTCTTGTAAACCGGAGTAACACTGCTACTCTGTGACTTGGTGTTGCTTCTAGTGCTACTGGAGATCGCGTTTATGGTGTTAGAGGTCTGATAGTTAGGCTGAGCAGGTGGCGTCAAGTCATCACGGAGATTATCGTTAACACTGGCACTTGGTTTGCTAGGCGCAAAGTTTTGCGGAGCTGCTACTTCGTAAGTCGCTGGAGTCGACGATGCGACGTAGTTGTCGCTTATAGGCGTTGCGTCAGAGGGTTTGACGTACTTGCCGTAAGGAGCTTGGGTATTGGCAGAATTGTTTTGGAAGCCACCGTATCTGCTGGGTTCATTCGGAAAGTAGCTTTCGTAGTCCTTCCCAGTGTTACTTGAGCTGCTGACACTGTAAGTGGTGGATTTGTAATTCTCGACTTCGTTCAGCTTCTTTGAGTCAAAAACATTGTTGACCCGATAGGCGAATTTGTTATTAGTTTTCTGGTCATTTGGCTGGTTGATGTAACCACTCTGAGCTTCGTTCAGCGACTCATCCGGATACTGTGTGGTCGTTGAGAAATACTCAGGCGTGTAGAACGGCTGGTAAGTCGTCTCTCTGACAGTTTCAGTTGTTTCCTTAGCAGTTTCGGGCAGCGGAGTAGTGGTAGGCCTCCTTCTCCTTACACCGTTATTGTCATCCGAGAAATCGAGAACTTCGTCCTTCTCTTTCGTTACAGATGGGTAATCCTCCGTAGTTGTCGGAGAAGCAGTTGTTTGAATCTCATTTTCGCTCTGAGGCGGCTCAGTCGGTCTTATTTCAGTAAGTACTTTCTTAAAGGTATCTGGATCTTGCAAGTAAGCGGAAAGAGCTTGCGTAAAGACCTGAGCCAATTCTCTCAATTTAGTGTTATTCGACTTTTTCACACCGTTCAGTGGACCTTCGCTCTGCTGTATATCCAAATCGCTCGTATCCTCGTCAGTCAAATTTTCATCGCTGTTGTCGTAGCTCGTATCGCCAGTTATATTGTTCTCGAGCGCGTTGTTTAAGTTGAAAAGTTCGGCATAAGAACTGATCGTGTGCTGAGTTAAAATACTGGATGGCAACTCGATGACGGAAGTGTTCTTCTTTTCGATGGGATTAGCCGTTGTCTCGAAGTACTGAATGTCAATGGCAGAGTCGGTCGGTCCCTCATCGTCATCATCAGCATTGGCAAAGTACAGCGCTAGAGAATGCAAAGTGGAAGGCCCAGAGGAACTTGGTATGTCCAATCCAGATCTCGAGTTATTGATGTTATTCAAATTTAGATTTGGAACAGATCCTTCCAGGCCTTGCAAAGACTTCAGCATACTCAGAGCGTGCTCCCTCTCATTCTGCGGTCTGTTGTCAAGGGCATTCGTCTCGCTGATGAACGTAGGCGGGGTAGTTTTTTCTGGCAAGTAAGTTGCACGGTTACCTGATTTTCCGAAATTCGACTGAACATAGTTTTGCGGAGAGGGCTTGGAAATCCGATTCTTGGAGACTTGATTGAAGCCTGAGCTGACTGATGTGTAGTCAAAGGACCTAGGCGTCGTCGTAGTGGTCGTGAAAGCGTAGTTCTTCGTGAACGGTACGTATGGGCCAAGCGTTGACATAATCTTTCCGTGCTGATAGGTTACACTTGTATCGTATGGGCTCGGCGTGCGACGTGGTATGCTCGAGTCGAAGTTTGCGCGATTGGATTTTTCAGTAGATGGGTTGATGTGATTCTGACGGAAACTTTGCGACTGAGACTTTGCTCCGCTCTGCGTGGAGAATTTGGGAGATCCAAATCTGGCACTGTCCTGTGCCTGAATATCTTCAACAAATGTTACGGCTGGGGTCGTGGGACCATTATCATCGACCGTGTTGGATGAAACGGTGTTTTGGCTAAATGCATCGTTGTAGACTACTGGTCTGATGGTAGTGAACGATCCAGAATAGTTATCAGTGAATCGCGTAGTATATTCGCTACTATCGTAGTTGGTAGTCGTGGTCACAGCAGGGGTCGTTGTTTCCCTGTAGAAGTCTCTGGTGAAGTAGGTTCTTTGAGTGGTTGGTGGAATAGTAGTGTAGCGATCGTTGTTGAAAGTGGTCTGAGTTGGATTTGTATTTCTATCGCGATAGTTCGTAGTCGAATAAGTGAACTGTGAATCAGTGGTGGTATAGTCAGGATACATAGTGGTCGTCTCGTAATTGCGGTAGGTCGTTGACTGCTCCTGTGAGCCCTGCCTGTAGTAGTCTGTATTAGTGTACGGCCTCTGAGTGGTAGTAGACTCCTCTTGTGGTGGAAGCGTCGTCGTTCTGGGCTTGTAGATCGGAGTAAAGGTTGGTCCAGGGAAGGCTGGTATGCTAACGCGCGATCGCACGAATGTGTGCGGACTGCTACGATCCTTCTGCGTTACCACCGTGGTGGGAGCTGTTGACTGCTGGAAATTATCGGTGGTAGCAGTGGGTGCTTTGGTGTTCGAGTAGAAACTGTTAAATTGGTTAGAGCTATGAGGCTTGTGACGATTGTTGTTGTTGCCTCTGGTCGAAGCAAAGGCAGCACTTTCGGCTAAATGCTGAAACTCTCTGATTGGACTAGCAGTAGAGGTTCGGAAGGTTGTGGTTTCCATATAAGTGGGTGTGACCTTCTGCACAGGAGCATTAAAATTCTGACGAGTGAAGCTGCGTGGCTTATTCGATTGTTGCTGCTGCTTGACACTCTGCTTGTCTTCACGTTGAGCATTGACATTTGCTGCTGAGCCGTAGTACTCGTCTTCCTGGCTCGATTTCACTTGATTGTTGTTGTAGTATTTGTTCGAACCTCTCTGATCATAATTTTGATTGGACTTTCCGTCATTGGAGAGAAGCTGGTTCTGCTGTCTGTTATTCTGAGGTTTATTATAGTCGTCCTTAGCACGAGTCACAGTAGTATCTTGGGTATAGCGACTCGAGTGAGTCGGCTGACTCTGAGACCTGGTAGTCTGCCTCTCGTAAATCTGATTCGGATCGAACGCCTGGGTCGTTTTCGTATTCTGGCCATCGGGTAACTGGTTCTGCGAAGCCGATGAGCCATAGGGATTTGATCTTCCGTTCTGACGTCCGTCGTAGTTGCTGCTCTGGTAGTAGCTGTTGCTGTTGTCATCGTTATTCGACCTATGAAACTCGGAGTTCATCTTCTTGTTCTCAATGCGCTTTCTCTCTTCCTCGGCGAGAAGCTCGGCGCTCTGCTCGTAGAGCTCCGCGGACTTGCTGCAGTCCACCTTAAACCACCAGTCGCAAATCAATTGCGACTGTTGGAAGATGGTACCGTTCGGACATAGGAATGAGATCTTCCGACTGTTATCGCAGATGTGGAAGACCTGAAAATTCAAGAATTAGACACGTGTTGCTTATAAGTTGGACGGATAAATTGGACTCGTATACGCACTTGGCAATTAGTCTCCGGATCGGCATAGTAACCGCCCTTCTGTCCTCGGCAGCTGAATGAGGTAGCGGGAATCGTTGTCAGTGCTGGGTAGTCCACTCCAGGTTGCCCCGTTATTTCTGAAAATAATGGAAAATGTAATTTTTCTTTTCAAAACACTTTGTTATTGTCAGCTTTATAGCCATTTCGTTAGAAAACTGATCAAAACTATATATGTATAAACATGCTAAAAGCAAAACGATTAAGGGCGTGTTTTAGCTGAAAAAGCATTATATACCCGCTCCCTGCTTGAGCCAGTTTCTCAAAAGATCCTTGTTTCCGAAGAAAACTAGGAACAAACGTTAAAAATCACCATGATGTTAGTATCGCGTTAGTAAAAACTGAAGTATTATATTTTGTTAGTAACGGAGTTGACAACACCTTGGATCATGTACTCGCCATTCTTTTCGGGTGCCAGTCTTTTTACGATCTTCCGCAAAGCCTCAACGTCCTCCACCGATGCCTCGGCGCTCGCCACATCCAGCTCGGAGAGAAATTCCGGTAGCCTCGATCTTTCCTCATCGCTTGATGTCTATAATCAGAAAACAAAAAGCATTAGAGTCGTGCCTTAGAAGACGAGAAAAACACTATGAAAATAGATTTTTGCAAGGAGTTATTACGAGCGTTAACTCTCGTATACATCATCGTAGTGCAAAAGCAAGTTACTCTGCGCTGCAGCAATAGTTCAATTTAGTTAAATTAACAGCGAGTGTTTCGCTTAATTAATATGTTCATTAAAACAAACTTAAGCATGCGTGCGCGCGTGGTGCCGAAAATAATTAACAAACTTTACGGAATACACGCTGAACTTTTCGTGTAAACTATTAGCAGGTTAAAAGCTCCTGTATAGCCGGTCTTGAAGCTACCTTCTAATTATTTCCTGCTGTTAATTGACGAGGGAATCGCATTAGTCGTGAAACTTTGAAAAAATTGCATCTTTCTGGAACTGCTGTTGTCCTCTATACAAAGGATCAAATGAAAAGCAATCGCCAAAACTGCAATGCTTCGCATTTAAGACCAGAGAGCGAGGAAGAAAAGCGATAAGCATAAAAGAAAGCGTCAAGAGAAAGAAAAAGCGGCGTTACGCAAGCCGCGCGAGAGGCGAGTAAAAGCTTGCGAGTCGCGTCCTAATCGTGCGCCCATATATACCGCTATGCGGCGGAAGCGCCGCGCAGTCCAGCTGCTTGCGCTGATACTCACGCAACGCACACAATGTCACTTCACGCGCCCGAGTTTCTTTCTCTCTCTTCCGGAAACGATTCGCTTATTGTTATCTCCGCGTGGCTCTAAAACCCAAAGAGATAGAGAGAGAGAGAGAGAGAGAGAGAGAGAGAGAGAGAGAGAGAGAGAGAGAGAGAGAGAGAGAGAGAGAGAGAGCTATTCTACTACTTCGTTAATGGAATCACGCGGCAGCCGCGGCTGCCGCGTGAGAACTTACCGAGATAGGCATCGCGCGACATAATACGTTACTCGAATGAAAGTTATGCCGGCGCGAGAGGATAATTAAATAGCTGCGAGCGCGAGACGATAAAAGAAGATAAACGAGTTTTTTATTACTTCATTCGACGTTTATTTCGGACGCGGCCCGCGTGTATATAAGCCTTTGTAAGATAGTGTGTGCACGAGTAAGTAGACAGACGAGTTGGACAGGAGGACTTTCTACAGGGGGAAAGAGGATGAATGGCGCGCCTGTCGAGCGGCAACCGTCTGAGCACCGCTGCACGCCGGATTGCTCGCTTGCAGGGGTTCCTACCAAATTGTGATATGTTAGGTATACTTGCAGGAGAAATTAGAGGACCAGTAGTAACGGACGGGTATGCTCGGACGTATCGCGCAGCGAAAGTTATGCAACGAGGGAAGCAATGAAAAATTTTGTAACGAACATCATTCCACCGCGATGAACATTAACAACCATCTGATCTTCTTAGAACAAACTTGTTCATTAATTAAGAAGTTCAAAACAAAGTTACATCCCTAGCGACCACGGGCGCACAATAATCTTCCTCCAATTACTCCGCGAATGAGTTGGCACACACTAGACAGCAGCTCGACTTATCAAATCCGCTTTTGAAACTTCAATCCGGTAGCAGAAGCAGCAGCAGCAGCGTGATTAGAGACACTTCAATTAAAGCCGGCTGATATACGTCCAAATAGAACTAACGCGTGCAGCAAACCAGATTCTATAGGTGCATGAAAAAAACACGACGAAAAAAATGCAAATCGACAGGTTCGAAGTCCTCGTCCAGAAACGTCTTGTGGATAACCTTCGAACGCGGGCTCGAATTAGTCCTCCTTAAGCTAATTAACAAGCGCGCTGCCTCTCTATTTAGCCTCGAAACTTTCAGCTCTCGTAGCGCACTGCACCGACTGTAGCGCGGCTGATGTAATGCCAGCGGATGAGTAGAGGGAAAAACCGATGCTTGCTTCGGAAGAAACTTTTAAGAAGCTCGTAAACTCGTAAATCTCGTCGCGCGAGATAGCTCGATTTTGTGTTTCGCCTAGCTGTCAACGACTTTTTCGTGAGGAGAGGGGCAAAAAGAGCAACGCTTAATACGTCGTTGGGATACGCGCTCGTCGTAAAGTCTTAACGCTCGGCTCTTGCGTTTGATGATTGAATACGTTATGAATCGCGTAAAATAGACGAATTTATGGAGAGTACTGTCTACTCTTGGATTTTTTTCATTGATAGAGAGCTGCTCCTTCATAATTCAGTGCACTTTGATCCTTCAAGTTTCTGGCTCGAGCGATGAATAGTAAACGAAAACGTTTCATTTAATGAACAAACGTGTTTACAGGCTAAAACGAGCAGTACTTTTTTTGTATAATCGCTGACAAATAGCAGACCATTATCAATTTAAAGACGCCCTGTGAAGCAAAAACTTGCTCTAATAAACGTTGTTGGGCCAAGTTTTCGCGGCAGCCCGCAAGCGTATATTTTCCGCGGGCAGTTTTAATCGATGAATATGCAGCTCAGATTCAAATTTTACGAGCAGGTGCAGGCTCCCGTTCGATCGCGCGCTCTTTTATCGTAATATACTACGTAAACATTAATTGAATAAGTTGCCGAGTAAAGCAACTGTAGCAGTTTGCGGCAGAGAGAAATAGTTGCAGGATGAGATAAGTGATTAAGTAAATACCAGCTATATATTTAGCCGGCGCGGTTTAATGCAAATACTTTCCGCGCGTTTATGGGATACTTTGGTCAACACAAGTATTTCGCCTGGCTTTATACTACATTGTTTACGGGCTTGGCTCCATAGATAATACTGTCACTGACCACTGGACGTGTAATCACGATTAATTTAACTACGGCCGACAACATATGTATTACACATTATTTCAGTCGTTTACATCAGAGGATTTCAAAGCTTTCGTGTTGCCTCAGTTACTACTGGTGTATGGTTATTGATTTATCAATCGGCATTGATATTAATCATCATCCAGCTAAACTCGGCATTCACATTCTATCAATTTATTATTCAATCAGCAAACACTAATAAAGTCGTAATGGAGATGTACGTGCACGTTATCACGATCACGCATGAAAATACTGTCTATTTCCAAATCTCCAAACTACAAGAATCCCTTCTCGATACACTTAACGTATTACATTCTAATATTCCTCGCTTTGAATGTATAAGGCCCTCAAAGCACATCGCATCCATTCAGGACACAGACATACATACACATCTGCGAAGTAGTCCTTATGCTATTTCTCTCTGTCGAAATTTTCGAGTAGAATACATTAGGCGCGCACAGACGGCAATGCGCGACTCCCTCGTTGCTCCAGTTAGAGCGCGATAAGTCCAAGGTCTCGAAGGGAAAGGCCTATTTCGCTCGCGAGCGCGTGGCAGATGTTACGGAGCGAGAGAAAGACGGGCTCTTTGCTGCATCCCGGGAGTTCCGCGCTGCACGACTGCCGGATCATTTTTCACGGTGCTGAGTACATTCAATGATGAGATTGTGTTCACCGCCTCACACAACAATGCGATCGCTTTTCGTTTCTTCTCTTCCTTATGAAAATCCGAGGAAAATTTAAATTCGCCCCCACTCCGACAAAGTGTCTTAATTGAGGCAAATAAAAAGTTGTTTACAGCCGACTAACGCAACGCCACCGTGTCTGCGGCTAAATTGAAAGAGACGTTTTCTGTAGCCGATCGCTAATCTCGTCGCGCGGAGAAGCCTACGGAGGAATGCCGGATGAAAAATGTGCGGCGGAGTGTCTGTGTGTGTTGACATCGCTCGCGGGAATTCAGGTAAATATTTTAATTGCCGGATAGTTCCGCTTTTTCCGTAGACTCTCGCCTGTATATTGGCTGTGGCGCATAGCTCGCGTTGTTTTTATCTATTGTTGCAGATTGTTTAAACGCCTTTGGTTATGCCACGCAATAATGGTTCGCCGTAATAAAACTTCATAACAGACTGTGCGATGAGTCTGCACGAAAGCTGAAATTATTATTTTCGACCTGATATAGTATACCCGAGTGTATACGCCTCATTAATATTTTCACTCACAGCGTAAGCTAACGTTCGTTTGGGAGCTGATTAAATTGCTCGCTGCAACATAAAAGAGGAGGTCTTCAGTCAGACAAATTCAGACAATATCAGAATTGAAAAACAGGAAAACAAGAGCTCGACTATATGAAATAAATGAACTCGGTCTTTCAAACGCACAACCAGAGATATCCAGTGTGGTCGATACTTGTATTCGCAGAGGGTTTATTCGTCAAAGACTCAGATATCTTCCCGTAGCTGTATAAGATCGCGATGATTCAGTTCGAAAGTTAATTTAGTCCGCATATAAAGTTATCGGCCAACTTTAAATCGTGGCAATAACTTGAATTTTTTCATTTCATCTCGACGTAGCATGATAACTTCGAAAGAAAACTGAGTATAAGTAATGAAGTTGCTAGCGAATTCATATTCGACTGAATGAAACGTCGAGCCGGCCAATAAATCATTTAAAATTCGAAATAAATTTCCCGGTGAGCACGCGGACGATGCAGCTGAATTATTAACTCGCACCTTCGCGCGCAACTGAAAATTTAATGAAAACTTGCAGAGCGAGCTGGCGCTGCTGTGTTGACTTCGATTTTTCGCCGCTGCGAATGTTTCCGCAAAGCAATTAAGAAGTTTCGTCCTTCTCCACTCTTATTTATCGAGTTACGGTTTATCCTGCAATTTCACGCATCTCCCGCGTCGACAGCCAGTCTTATTATTCGATGTCGTAATTAAAAAGCAATATCGCGGCCGAGAGCGATGGTTTTCTTTTTTTTCACCCTCTCTCTCTCTCTCTTTACTACTGCGCGCTTATATTTGAGATAATAAAGTGCGCGTGTTTATGCGATGGCGTTTCTCACGATTATTACACGCGAGGATGAAAATTTGTTATCGTCGTTTATTACCAAAGTCATGCGCGTTGGCTTTTTGCATTGTAAATTTTCAACTGTAGACTAGAAAGCGAGAGGTCTAATAAATATTAGTACACAAACCGCGAGAAAGAAGCGTAGTGCGGGAAACAATGACTTTCACCTCTTCTCAAAGTAATGCAGTGCTTCTTTTATTTTTTATTCTATTTTTCCGGATTGATATAATAACTTGATTCCTGCAATCATCCGCAGGCATCGTTACAAAGTAGACGAGATATTTTTGAATTGTGAACTACTTTTCAATTATCATCTCTCGTATCACATCTGTTACATTGTTTCGTTGAGAATGCTGAAAATAGTGCAGTGCAGACATTTTAAATTGCAAACCCACCAGATGAACGCTGCCGCGTTAAAACCGTTTATAAGTCCTAAGAGACTCATTTTGAGAACAATGCATCTTCGACTGTAATCGAAATGAATCGCTAACGAGATATTTCCTTCCTCTCTGAAATGATTTGCTCTCGGTGTATCCTGAGAACCGTAAAACTAATATGTAAATGCATCAGTTATAGTATGCTGGTTTATGGTAAACAAGATACTTCCGCGAAATTTAGTTGCCCGATATGATGAAAATATTGAAATGTAGAGCGCCAAGTTGGTGGATATGGATGTAGGAAACCAGGCAAGGATGGGAACGCGAACTTTGATTAAATTCTTGGAGAAGCTGGAGTACATCCATATCGTACGTGGATCCGCACGCAATAAGAAATTCGTCTAATTTAGTTCTGATTTCGTGTTGGAATTTCAGCCTAGCTGACGACTTACTCGCATGTCTATTAAAATTTACTTCGATGCATTCCGTTAAAAACGTTATTATTCTCGTATATATTTATACAGAATATAGAAAATCATTGATATTCGTATATTGAAACTAAGTTTTAAAACAGCACATTCATGAATCGGAAAACAGAGAGAGCATTTTTCAAAAATAACTATGCGAAACATGTAACTCTTTTTCTTCTAGAAAAAAAAAAATCAAGATTGGAATGCCTGCGAAAAGCTTCAAATCCCACGAAAAAATCAGGGATAAAATACATACACGGAGGATGATTTATAAAGAAGAAAATAAAGAAATAAAAATCTCGAAAAACAGAAATATTCCTTGTAGTTAATTTTCTCTTCAATTTAAACTGTAGTTCAAAGTACGTTACGAATTCAACTGTTTTCTTTTATACGGCTATTATGGCTTGGTGCAACTATAGAACTATAATTCGGTATGCTTGTACTCAGATCTATTTTTTTATCTCCGAGCGTATAAATCCTAAAACCCGCAAACGCTGTACTTCAGCCAGACAACGAGTCAGTCACACGTGCGAATACATAACAGCACAACAAGAGCCACAAGCGTAGCACAGTAGCGGCGTAACGTAATTCCATAACCGCGATAACTCGCGCGCGGCGGATAAGCGATCGGCGAAAAAAACGGAAGGAATCCCGCGTAATACACGTGTTAGATAATTTTATCGCGGACTGGCCATCATCGAGTGCGACCGACGCAACTGCGCGGATCCGGCCTCGCGTGAAATATGAGTTAAACGATCGTTAAATCGAAGCGGTCACGGCTTGCGCCCAGGGAAAAAAGGAGGTACACTTATCGCTCGCCGGGATCGGCCGTCATATGCACGCGCGAATATCGCTTTCTTTCTTGCGCGAGCCGCTCCATGTCGGAGAGCAAAAGAGAGAGAGAGAGAGAGAGAGAGAGAGAGAGAGAGAGAGAGATATTGCCCGATGGGTAGGGGGAGAATCTGTGTACCGGAATCACGGATAAACTGAGCGCGAGCCCGAGTTGTGCAAGGCCGAGAGAGATATGTTGGATAATAATAGCGTCCGTCGCGTTGTCGAGTGTATCTCTGGAATTGTTTCTGATTTTTTTATGAAATCTGGATTTCAATACTCGCTGATTCAATATAGAACGCAAATGTCACTTGTCGCACATCTGTGAATGAATTCTTCATTTATCTACAAGACGTCGCGAGATCATCTCTGCGCAACGAGAGCTTTAGTTTTCTTCTATAATAGCATTTATGAATTGTTAATACTCTGTTCACGGTAGTGCGATTCCTCCAGCGTTAACGGGTTCTACAAAACAATAAATGTTTCATCACTGATTATACAGTCTAAAATAAAACCAGCTGTGTGTATTTTAAAAATTACCATAATAAAATCTCGCAATAACAGCTCGAAACTCCTTCCTAAAACACTTCCACTTTTAAGCCAACAGAACCGCAATGTGAGTCGCGCGGCAGCTTATTTCTCTCGCGTCGTCGCGCGAAACGAGCATAAACAGAGGGCCTCCGTATACATATACACCGAGAGTATACAAGCCTCCCGCGAGTAGAGGGAAAGAGTAATAGGAGAAAGGTTTTTAACACGTAACAGCTGCGCCGATGAGGATGAGCCGTTCGTACCCACGCCTCCTTAATGAGCCCAGCCGAGAAAAATGTATAGGAAGAGTCGCACCGGCGTGTTTTGCCGCGAACGTCTTTAACGGCCTCCGGCGCTTCCGCGACTCCGCGTACACCTCAGCGCCTACGTGTATATGACTTCGGTGTACTCGCTCCCGAATTTATAAATTGAAGCGCCTGCAGGGGACTGTGATCGCGCTTTTTCCGCGGCCCTGACCGTGTATCGTCAGGCTAATGCTTGTGCTGGGTTTTTTTTATTCGGGAGAGAGAATCCGTGTTCTAAGTCGCTTTTTTTGAGAAGATCATTCGACTGCAAAAAAAGTCGCGGCGGAATGTCGTAGGTGTGAAGTTTTCGATGAGCCTGGCTTTCTAAATAGATTACGAAGAAAGTCGAGTACTATATGTCTACGTCGCGTTCTTTGTTCCTTTTTGTAGATTACGGAATTTGGAAGAGCGGTAATTACGTAGAGGGAAACTGCCAGACCACAGATTACTGGCTTTCCTTACAAAAGTTCCGAGGAAGCTGGAAGATATTTCGATTCATAAGCGAAGAAAATACCCTAGCTTATTGTGCGACCCATCGCGACGTCTTCCACATTACACACCAATCACGAAAACAAGCGCGTGATAAAAGCCGCGACTGCTCGCTTCCTCGAGTGCAGCTAAACAACAGCTTCTCTCTCGATCCGGTAGTCGTCTGCGCAGCTGCACAGTATACGGCGTGGCGCGAAAGCCGCGAATAAGCACAGGCCTCTGCAGCCATGGTATATAGCAAGAAGCGGAAAACGTCGAGTTGCGCGGCGCGCTAAATTTCGCCGCTCCGCGCGTGATTTCAAACGAAGAAGAGGCGAGACGTCGGGAGCGAAGTGGGAGGAGCAGGACCGCTTCCATAATACCATTGCATCACGGAATATCCCATTGTCTTGCCAATCTGATGAACGCCACCGGAAGCTCCGAAGCTTCTCTCTCACTCTTACTCTGACTCCGTCTCAGGATCTCTGTACACCTACAGCACGGTCTTTCGGTTGCAGTCGAGAGATAACGCGGATGTACATGCCGAAGCCTAAAGCAGAATTACACTTGGCACCTGGCGGAATTAGGAGGGAGAGAGAGAGAGAGAGAGAGAGAGAGAGACGCTTCATTTGCTTTCTCTGCGTTCTGGGCCGCAGGAATAGAGCGGGAGGAGTGCAGTGAATAAATAAGGTTGGGGATTATTGTGCAGAGGAGTGAATTGCAGGATGGTGTGTTGCCGATTGCGATACGGCGAGAGTGCCGCGCGCGAGCGAGCGACTGGTTTTACCGCACTTTTGAAATCGGAGGAAGATGCGCGCGCGCTCGCTTTTTTGGCAATAAACCCGCCCGTAAGAATCAGGTTTGGGAAATTGCTTGGGAATACGCATGCTAAGAACACAGGCAGTCAATGAGGATGCGCGTAATAATCGAATGACGATGAAGAAATAAATCGCGCTAGTATCAGTGCGAGTCTCGCCGTGCTCGGCTGTTTCTACTGCTGGACGAATCGATATCTTACCTTTTCCTCGCAGTGGCCCGGTACAAATGTAGCCGCAACACCTGAAACAGGAATAAAATCGACTGTTAGTTGTTCGTTGTGCAGGGTATTTCAAAGTATGATGGAATAACTCGAGTATATTTAAAATAAGATCAAACTAGGCCAACGCTGTTGCGCTTTCAAGAAAAATTTTAAATACATCAGCATAGGTACACACTCGATTCCAGGTCGGGATAGCATCAATTATGATCGACCGCCCATTCCCGACCCACTTTTTATCTCCCAAGCCTTTTGTAATATTGAGCCAAATCGTCCTCTCCTACTTTCCTTCTCGGACGCTCCTTCCGTATTCCGGAACCGAATTTGCAAAATTCACCCCACAGCAATAATGTAATTACTCAGCCTGAAAGAAGCTCCACATGGTTATAACACATCGGTTTCGTCTGTTCTGCATTTGCAACAAGCAGCTTTTTTCGTCGCGGTAATGCGCATAACGCGTGTCTAAGATAATGATTCTCCGATAAAGGGCGTGAAGAGAGTTTATCTCGAATGAAAATTCCAGACTGCGGATCCGGAGGAATAAAAAAGTCGTAAAGCCCAAGGTTTTATTTTGAAACTTCATTTTTTTCGACTTTATGATCGTGCCTTTTACGACTGGCCGTAACCGAGACACATTTCGAGCAGATAAAGAAATTATCTAAAAAATTCGGTTATACCTATATCCTCGCGGGTCATATCATTTCCTCAATAAAACGGCTTCAACTCGTCAGACAAACAGAGAAATTCGCGCTTCCATACTTCCGCGAAAATTGCAAGCCCTTCCATATTCAACGGGCAAACTCGTAATTTCGTTACTTTCCAAAAGCTTTTAAACGCTCGTTCGAAACCGCCGATCTCCGGAGCCGCAGCGCAGCGGCAGTTGCGGCAACAAAAAGAAATCGTCCCCTAAACTGCCTTGAAGCAATTCTCGGACTCAGCGGTGTGCAGCAGCGCCACCGCAGCACCTGCATTTTAACGCTCTGCCCAGGCACACCATCCCCCAGGCTCTCCGGCAAATATTCATGAGCGCAAAGAGAGAGGAGAGAGAGAGAGAGAGAGAGAGAGTTTTAGGACGTTGACTATTTGCACTCTCCTGGGACCGGACCTTTTTTCGGGGCTGTACACTCCGACCGGGAGAGTAATTTTGCCGCTGGCGCGTTCGAACACCTGTTGTAGAGCTTCGTTTTTCGCGATAACTCGAAAATGCACCCACACTTACGGCGAGTCTAGGTGGTTTTGCGCATTTCCGTGTTTTGTAGGATGTTTATAGGAGACGGCAAGGGAATGCATGCAAGAAATAATGGGACCTGGGGTGAAGAGAAGCGGTTTATTTACGGGGCTTGCCTCAGAAATTTATTCATTTCCGTGCGAAAAGAAATTTCAAGTTTTGCATTTTTTCCAATACAAAGTAAGCAATTATACAGCCAGAAGAGAGGGGCATAATCGTGTGGTGAAGTAGGGCGCCTCTCCTTAAATAAAACTTTTAATATACCTATGTTAGTTTTAAAGTTAAAAGTTCTGATCTTAACTGAATCAATCACAGCAATGATTAAATTATTAAAGTACAGAGAAAAAGTAGACTCTGTCACGAGACTTTCAAAGTAACCAAGAAAATAAATTCCATTTCATTAAATCAACGAAAAAATCCTTATACTTTTCATTCGCGGATCTATTTCACGACCATTCCAATACCGACTAACCCGGGAAATTCAATTCGGAAATTCACCAACAACAAAGCTACCTCCCGTAACCACACATAATTAGATCTCTGTAAAACGAAAACGTCAGCGAAATACACACGCGTAGAGAGTCGGCAATAGCGTGCGATCATCGGATTTCCATAATAGCAGAGCCTCGGAGCGCAACTCACACCGCAGTGTCGCGCCGACAATCAATGACTCCGCGGCGATGATTAATCGCCGGAAGCCTGACTCGGACGTTTACACGAGAGCGTCGAAGAAGAGAAGGGGAGAGGGGTGACAATGGGGGTGAATCAATCGCGTCAGCCGCGGAGTGTCGACAAGTCGCCCGCGGAAAAGCACTCGACGCGCGTCAAAGCCATAACCGATGCGATGATTGGACGCAGAATTGATAATGTGGGCGCTTCATAATGATTTCGTTACGCATACCGATGATGACGAAAAAAATCTCGATAATGCCTGCAGTTTCCACATTCAGCTTTAGAATGAGGCTCGAAGTTCCGCAAGGCGAAAGAGAGGCAAAGGGACCGCAGTAAAGGGAATGCCAGTACCGTCCGCGGGCCATAAATCAGCTGTCAATCCGCCGCGGCCGGCGATCGCATATACTATGCACGCGAAAACGCGGTAGATATTTGCGTTTCACTCGCGTGTGAAGAGCTTTGAGCGCGAAGCGGTGATCGATGAAATCGGCGCGGCCAGCGGGTATACGTGTCGATGCGTCTGACGGAACGTCGTGCGAGTCTCCTTGACCAGTCAGCCGCGCGCGAACTCGTCCGGGATTTCCAGCTCTCTGATGTCGGGAGTCTGTTTGTTTCAGGCTAACGGGGGATGCGCTCGGTGAGGAGTTTGTTTGTTTTTGATTGAGACTGGAAGCGAAATATCCCTAGTTCGAGTTATGCATAAGTCTGCAGTTCATGCGAGCACGCAAGGCTTCCCACCACGACGCTCGAAATTCCACTCTCCCGGAGTAGAGCAAGAGCGGATCCCTCGCTGCGATTCCCCGCTGCAACTCGACGGCGCGCACTTTCTAAGCATCCGAAACCCGGCCGGCGGCCACAAATAGCCCGAATGCGTCTAGCCCGCAAGGCTCGCAGTCGAACTCGCCGAGCCGCTTAATGCTCCTGCTTTGTATCGAGCCGCATCGGCGATGGCTATCTCTGCCTACTTCGCCGGGCATTGTATCATAATGCAAGATCGCACGGTGCTCAGCCAGGATGAGAAATATCGGGCAGCAGTCGCGGCCTAGAAAACGGTCGAAGGAGTAGGGAGAGAGAAATGGACGCGAGCGAGCACGTATCGCAGGCTCCGGTGTCGCAACGATGCAGCTTCTGTGTGCCGAGAGAGCGCATAATGCAGCGGAGGATTTTGCGTGCATGTGCGAAGCGCGCGCAGATGCGCAATCGCTGCAACGAGAGGTGAAATGCATCGGTCGACGATCTGAATTTCTTCGCTCTGTCTGGCTGTGTTTCTAGATTTATTCTGGTTTGGAAAATAGTTTGTTTTTCTACGAGAAAACGACAGGTTTTACATTGTGAACAGTTTCGTTGTAATTTGGTAATGTGTGAGTATAATTTATCAGGAAGTACACGAATTAACGCGATCGGAATAATGTACGCTCGACCATCAAATCAGGTTATGACAGAATAATTAATTCCTCGTTTATCTCCGGGAAACGAGAATTAGCATGGACTGCGCGTACAGCGCGGCGGTAAACAAGAAAATCGATTTGTTTGCTGCATAAAACATGAATTTGGAAATGCACGAGCGAGGTTATCGAATAACAAAAATCCCATCGACACACTATGAAAGCAACCCTCCATACAGCAGCACCTATCCGCAGCGAAGCTTGTAAATTGAAACATCATAATATCTCATATCCCGCGCATTCGCGATTCCTATCGACCTCCCAACAGCGGCACGACGTGTATACACCAACCCACACGTACGTACATGTATTCGGTAGCCGCAATCGAGGGGAATCGCCAGCTCTGGTATATATGTATAACCATATACCGCCTCGACTCCCGGATGATCGATCTCGCATACCTACTCCACTCGGTGCTGCTGCTGCTGCCCATTAAATTTATCTATCGCGAGGAGCCGCGGCTAATTATGTCGCTACGCTCAACTGTGTTACGCCTTCTTCTTCTAATACCCGCACACGCCACGGTGTGCAAGCTTTATAATACGTGTGTATAACCGTGCGCGTACGCCGTAGTCATGTCGACGGCTCCATTAATGCGCCTCCCGGAGCGCGGCATCTGGTTGACACAATCGAGCGGCGCTCGATTGAGATGTATGCTCGGCGTCGTGAATTTCAATTAGAGTGTGCTCAGGTGTGTCGAAGCCTATATACTATACATACAGCGCTTCAGGCGTGGATTCGCGTGTTACGTTGCGTCGGTGTGAGCGTACAACGCTGTGATTTTGATTTATTTTGCCTTTGCTATAATAATGTACTCGCGCGCGCGTGAGTGTGCGTGGAGAAAATGACACGAAAATTAGAAGAGTAATCCTGTCACTTTCTATGCGCCAGTGAAAGTGTTCACGCAGTCATCTTCGTATAATAAAGAGCGCGGATATTACGAGAAAAGTAGATCGGAACAATTTCATTCGAAACCATTTCAAGCGGATTCCCCCCCCCCCTCTCCATCTCTCTCTCTCTCTCTCTCTCTCTCTCTCTATACGTGTACGCGATTATAAGTATTACTCACGGGTGATTCATCGGACGCATACATTACTGAAATATCTTTAACACGGATCATCTGATTTTATCCTCGGGAATTATGTTACGCGGTTATAGGTGTATCTCATGACAATTTATGCAATAAACTAGGGCTGACTGAAATCAAATGATAATCGAATTGGTGCGGAGTAAAGGCCTTGTGTAACGCGCACGATATTAATTTGAAGTAAAACTTAGCAATGTTTATATTATACAGTGAAATAATAGCTGCGATGATCGAAAATCCCGATTTGCATATTAATCAAGCTGATTACAATCAAGACAACAGACGCGAAGATCAGCAAGGTGAGATGTGTCTTTCGTTATAAAAAATAAAGTCAATCACGGATTGTGAAACTTCACCAGGTGTGATTTATATATACCGGTTGTCAGACAAAAGCAATCCCAGAAGTAAAAATGAAAATTAACCTACTTTCCAGATGCATACGTCAATCATGTAACACCTACTTTGATATTTATCAAACACACAGGCAGCTCGCCGACGAAAATCGCGATGAGAAAAAGCAAAAATGGAATCGTCATAATTGACGAAAGATATAACGCGATGCGCTCTCGGATTGTATATAGAAAACAACAGTGAGATGAGGAAAGCATCATTCTTATGCACTCGTAATAATTAAGCCATACGTCACTTCTGTGAAAAGTTGAATAAAGTCAAGAAAACAAAAGATCGTTTCCTCGAAATAAGAATGCGCAACTGCCCGTGTCCTGGCGAGAAAAATCGGTATTATAATCGTTCTCCAAAGTAACCAGAAATCTCAACTGGATCATCCACATCAGCATAACACTATATATATAGTGTACGCGGGACACACAACGCATTTCGTATGCGCTAATCCGACCCACTTCCACGGGACGCGATTTTGATCTCAGCGAATATGCATATGGTTATGTCGATCGGTGATGTCACTGCCCAAGTGCCAAAATACTACATTTTTGCGTCTTTATTTTTTAAAATATTTATTATAAATATTTTTATTTAAAAAAAAACAATCCATCGTCATAAGTCAGTCGCCAGAGCGAATCAATTGACAATTCATTCAAGAGTCTGTATACAACTGATCCATCGATCGTTCGGCACTTTAGACACAGCCATGCAAAACCCACGTACTCTCGAGCGATCGCTGAGCGCATAGGAAGCCGAGATAACGGCGGATACGCTCGTAGCTTTTGACGTGGTTCCACGAGCGGAAAATCGTTATTGTGCACACGAACACACAGAGCCCCTCAAAGAAAATCCCTGCGGCGATAATCTTCGACAGATAAGACCTCACACACATGTACAGCTGCACGTACAAAAGAAAGCCCTTCGTCGAACTTTCTATCACGCACGCACACAATGATTTCGCGACAACGTGACGCCTCGAAATCTATGATATTCCTTTTTTCCTCCTCCTGATATGCACTACGCGAGGTTTCTCCTAATTGAAAGCGCGCGTTCGAAACTTTATTGACCATGACACTGCGCTTAAAGAAGCGTGACGACGTCGCCGCCGCTGAGCGTTCGTTGTACAGTCTCGCGTATAGAAAAAGACACGGCAAATTAGCGTACGTCGATGCCCGATTTTACCGGCGTCGTTTTGTTTGTGATCGTTATGTCATTTTAGGCGCGTTAGGATCGAGGTTAACGATCGCGCCTGTCTCTCCCAACGCCGAGACGGGTCGATCTTTTGTTATAGGAGGATGCTTGCTGTGAGTGATGTGTTCTCGACGTTCCCCGCGCTGAGATCAAGCATCGTTCGAATGAAAGTACACAAGCGCTTGAGATTTTCAGACGTAGAAATCACGTTATTTTGACCGCGGTGTAATTAGCGCTTTTTAAAACAAACAGGAAAAAATGAGGCTCTTGAAAGTAGAACAGCCTGTCCTTAACACTTACAACCGGAAAGCGGCAGATGGTCTCCTGCGATAAATCTCGTGACCCTATAGAGACCGATCGCGCTATATCGATTCCGCGCGATAGGATTGCGAAAAAGCCCGCGAAGATCGTTTCTTGCGTATACACGTATACCAGCTCTCGGCTTTGCTGTAGTCGCTCGCGGAAAACGTAGGCAAGAGCCGAAGGCGCGTGAAAGTGAATCGAGGATAATAATTATCGCGTGGCCGACGGCGGCTTCGCGTTTATGTACCTCTGGAGGCGCAGTTGAAGGGAATCTATAAATTCAGAATATTCCCCATCGTTGCGCGCGCGTGCTCTTGAGAGAGTCGACGATTGTAAATAAAGAGTGGGGTAAAATCGTCGGTTTGATTACATCCTGGAATGCGCACCTCTCTATGCAGCTTTCGGTTAGAGAAAAAATCGTTGTTGGCTTGAGCCGCCACATTGACGATTAATAAACTGATTGTGTTATGCGCTTCGGTGGTTGAGATTGTAAATAGTTTTTGCGAACGTTGTTTCCGATAACTATCGGAATCCGCTTTTTAAACTCTTGAGAATATACCTAGCTGTTTGAAATTAAGATAAACTTTGAGAAGGGCTATCAGCGCCGCTGATGTTTCTCAATTTTTAACGAATAATATTCATTTTTCAAAAGAACATCAGACGCATTTATCACATTACTCATTAAATCACAATAAAATATCGAGACACAGTTGTTGGCTTCGCGTAAGAAATAAGCGATCTCTGCAAGATAGCACTAAAATTGTAATTCCAAGCGCTGAGCATTTTTCCGCATCTATCTTCGAGAGTGCATTAATTTCCACGAAGCTTAGCGTTCGCATCTCTTACATAGCAGTTCGATAAGTGTACTAAACCGGCCATTAAGATCTTCAATATTCATTGATCAATGCTACGCGTATGCCAATAACGCAGACCGCGCATAAATCAGCCGCGATAAAACAAGAGAACAGCTGCTCTCAGACATACACGTATAAGATTCCTTGCAGCAGCTACTTGTACACAATCAGCCGATTCTCTCTTTCTCTCTCTCTCTCTCTCTCTCTCTCTCTCTCTCTCTCTCTCTCTCTCTCTCTCTCTCTTTCTCAAACCATTAAAAAACAACAACACACCCATGTACTTACTACCTCACAGCAACAATCGACGCCAAATCACCGCATGTTGTCCATCTAAATTGCCAGCTTCCAGTGGTACAAGAAAAAAATGTAGGAATATGCGCAAAGAGAAGTACGTCGTTATAAGGTCGCCGGCTCGTCATCGGGCTGCGCGGTGTGGGTGCACCGTTAGCCGAGAGCTCGCGGCAGAGGTGCACCTTCGCGAGGTCACGAGCGAGAGTGGATGCGCCCGATCGGCCCGATCCTTGACTTTTACCGAGAGCTATGCCGCGACGAGAGTATACTCGTGTGCCGAGCAAAAGGGAGAGCAGCGTCGGGAGATTTACATTCATTTGTCGCGCGCGAGCTAGAGAGAAAGAAGCCGCGTATGTTTCGGAGCGGCTTGGGTATTAAAACGTGAAAGGAGGAATGTTTGTTTTTTTTTTGGCGCGTGTTCCGTAAAATCGAGGACACGCGTGTGAGGTATTCATTATCACTGACACTCTTTTCTGCTTTCGTACACGAAAAATACCGTGTAATAATTACGGTGACTGATGCCACGGCAAGCTGGAGATGTTTATTTGAATTTCTCGCGTGATACGTATCATACAAACGAGCATACCTATTACATTCCCACAAAAACTGCTCACAATAATAATAACAAGTATACATCCTCTCATCCGATGCTACAATAGATTTCAATAGAAGAAGAGCTAAGGTCGACTTCTTTCTCTCTCCCAGCTGCTGAGAAAGATCGAGTTCGACCGAGTGAAAGAGCATCATCTCTGAGGCTAATCCCACGAGGTATACGAGTGACGAGAATTTGAAGACTATACGATGACTTTGCCCATGATCGTAATCATCGCGAGAGATGATGACGATGCATCGCCGCGCGGCCAAAGAAGCGTGTATACACGTCCTTTCAAACATTGTCGTAATCGCCTACAAGCGAGATCGTGGCTGTGAAATTGGCCGCGACGATGGACGGATTAACTTCGCTCGATATAGCCGCTCATTATAATTGAATTGTGTGCTCTTTAACGCACCGAGATTCAAGGATTTGAACTGGACGTTGCAAATTTAAATTTTAGAACTCGGTTGTTTCGGTGAAACAGAGAATGCGAATGCGGTCAAAGAGCGAGTGATGTAACTGTTACAATATCACGGAAAAAATGGTTGGTAACGTTAACAAACCGCTTGGCAAAATACGCACCAACTATTTTTTTGGTTAACCTAACCAATAACTTGATAAATGTTACCAAAAAAGCAGGTAACTTACCAATTATTTTATTCTACTTACCAAGTACTTGGTAAGGTTAACCAAAAAAATAGTTGGTGCATATTTTGCCAAGCGGTTTGTTACTGTTACTAACCATTTTTTCCGTGATAGTGCTCAATTGACTGATGGATGGTTCGAGGTTGCGATAGGCATAAAATTAATTTTTTTTCGAATTTGTTTTTGAGTAATCAAATAAATAATTTAAATACCCGGCTATAGTCATATTTTTTTCTCTTTTCGAGGCATTGGATCATCTAATTGATCGGCGCATAATGAAATGACTGACATAATGTTGATTCTAATTTGAGTTACCTTTCGTATTTATAATTTATTTATGAAAGTACCATCGAGTAGAGTTGTTGGGCAGGAAATCGTACACCCTTCACTTTGTTAGTAGTAATAATATGAATAAAATTAAATGATGACGGTTTTATTCTACAAGTATAATCTTGGGACGCTAATTTTTACTTTACTCATTTTATACTTACGATATTTTACTCGCGGTGAACGGCGCATATATGAACTCATTCTAGTCGAGCAATAAAATTGATTCATCTGCGCGACGCAAAACTTAATATTTACTCAGAATTCCGTGATCGGCGGTTCGTTTTACCGTTACTTAACGCCGATGAATGAAACCGATTCCCTTTTCGATGTATCGAATTCTTATACTTTTCGCGACCCTCGCGGTGCTCGACTCCATAGCGATATCTCGTTACCCCAAGCATTGCGCAAGCATCAGTCGGCGCAATAAACTCATCTTCAGACGTTCTCCATTTTTTGCGAACTTTCTTAGCCTGGCAATACACTGTCTTTGTAATTACCTTCATTACTCCGAACTGCCATGCCTGTAGCGCAATTCACCGATCGTCTCGAGAATCGGGAGAAAAAATGCTTTCTGATCGAGCTCGTACTTATGCCAGCAGCCACTTCGAATTCATCAGTCATCTCTTTCCAGGCTGTCATTAAATCCTCCCGCCGCGTAATAATACTCCGCGGCGTTTCGAGTTCGTGAGTAGTTCATCTGCTCGTAGCTCAAGCTCACACTCCGCGCGCATACGTAGCTCGCGCGATTAAAGATGGAATAAAACGCATAGCTAAGGCCACATCTCCCTAATCAATTAAACTCTAGCGGAGGGCATTCGCCGTTGGGTACGTAACCTTTCTCTTGCCAATTCTCGAGGTCGTGCACCAAACGGAGAGAAGAGAAGCTTCCTGCTCTACACGCTCTTGCGAAACGGTTCCCCTTCATATAGCGAAGCACGCACGTTTCTTCGACGCCTCGAATTCCAAGGAAGATAAGGACGTATGGTTTTCGCTTGGTGAATTTCAAAGTTAAATTATTTCTATGGGGAGGCTACGACCTTCCACCTCCACCTAATGATTCTTGCTAAATTCTCACACAGCGACCTATAATATTCTCAGCATATGAACCTCCTGCAATTAAAAAGTCTTCGCGTACCATTCAGCAGTCAATATAGCGAGATAATCAGCAACAGTCTACATCTTCTCAGAAACAACTATAAGTTCGTCTACACGTTCTCTTTGACAGGCTAAATTACCTCATTATACCCTCGCGACGTCAGAATAATACAGCTACACACACACACACACACACACACCTGATAAATTCAATACCAGTGACACGCGCCACTCAATTAACCAGACAGCGATATTGTACGGTGACGCTCCTACTCAGTGGTGACGAGGAGAAAAGAGGGGTGACCATTCGATATTTATTTATCCTCCGTTTAAGCATTGAACATTTCATCGATGGATGTGCGCAATTATAATTTCTCGATAAATTCTGTGCATAATATATAGTACTGTCGTGTTAATGTAAAGAAAAGGGAAATCCACTGCGGCCCCGATGTCCGCGTTTTTTCTTCTGCGGATGGATGGACGGATAGAGAAAAAACAAAAGACCGATTGTTTCCGCCCGACCTGCTTATTAAAGAGAGAGAGAACGGATCGATCGAGCGATACCGCTGATGCGAATGCGAAATGCAACTAAAGAGCTGTCGAGGGCTCGCTGTTGCTATTCCCTTTTCAGCTTTTTTGCGCTTAAGGCGAGCTTCGTAATGGTTCAGCTACGGCAAAACAGACATCTATACTTTTTGTTGAACAAGAATTGCTTTCCAGTGTATTTACAGCAATAACTATAAATTAGTTGAATTTTGTCGGTCATGATTTATCTCCAGACCTCTATAGGAGTTCGAGTAACTATTAAAATTTTTACATAAATAGCAAGAAATTATCTCTGATCGTTATAAGGTACCTATAAAGAACTTGAAGAAAGTTTCTAAAACTCATTGATAAATATTCAGCGATTGTATTATTCCGATCTTTGCAAGCTAGGCACAAACACGATCAAAGACAGTACTTCATGAAAGATCAAAAAAGGCCTATGATAAAACTCAACGAAATTAAAATACGTCATGCGAAAACGACTCGTCGAACTAAAATAAATGATAGCAGTAGGTTGCTGAAATACGTACACAACGAGAAATTGCTTTTCCGCACCCGACCGCGGCAGCGAGCCAACAAGGGGGAGTGTTTTTTTATCTAGATAAAGAGAAGGTACCTGCTTATTATGTTTCACAACTTGAAAAGAACACTGTTTACAGATTCTTTTGTATGCAGTTTCAGATATAATTATATCTGCATAAAACAATCTTTTCAAACAAAAATACCGTGTGCAGAGTGAATTTTGTAAAAAATGTGCTATGGTCCCGATAGTTTTGCAGATGAAAAAAAAATGACGTATTGAAAAAGGAATATCTGTCTACGGTTCGTATTTTTGTTTGTAAAATAAATACTAAGAAAAGACTAGCCGGTTTGGATTTCAGAACTAGAAGTATTATAAGGATTTGGAGTTTAAAAAAGCATGTTCAACAGAATAGCTGTAGGGACGACTCACAATATCCCAGGCATTAGCGGGATTTCGTTTTGTGCCACGATTTTCAATGCTAAGCGACAGATCAACAACGACGAGAAAAATGTATACCAGCTCTTTGCAACGTGAAGGCGGAAAATTTAATGAGAAAAATATACACGCATTTATGATATTCAAATTAGTTGGATTCAGTCTGTAAAGTATCGAGAACAACAGAATAATCTAATATAACTTCATCTCTCCGTTTCGCATAATCAATGCCACAATCAGCAAGCCAAAGAAAAAATGTAACGACGTAAAAGTTGTAATTTCCTTTGCACAAATGAACAAGCGATTCTCTACCCGCTTAATTCGCTTTTTTCATTAAAAAGAACGAAGAAGAAGATTAAGAAGTGCGCACCAAGAAGGAGCCGTTTAACTGTGCCGAGTGCACTCCAGCTATGAGCCAATTAAAGCGAGAAAAAAAAACGAAAGAACCCTAAGCTGATTCACATAGGTATATGGAGAATTCTAAGGGAAAAATGCCATTTTCTGGTTGGAGAAACCGAAAAAAAGAAATGTTGGGGCACGCGCCTACAACCTTTTTTTCATATTGTACATGTTTAGAACAATGCAAAATCACGTTCCAACATCGAAAAAGTGCCTTGTGACACTGTTTTAAAGGCCCTTCAAATTCGTCGAAAAATAGCCATTGTTCAACGGCATGTACCTTAATGATAAGGACACGAACAGAACATGTGTTCCGGTAGAATGAAAGAACGGGAAAAGAGCTTTGATTAAAAAAAACGCGTTAAAAATGCTTGATTTGGTCAAAAGTTACGCACAATTGAAAATGCGGAAAAATCCTGAAAAAAGATACAAATTTCTTGACTTGAAAAATCCTGCAATTTTTATGATATATCCGCATTTTCAATTGTGCGTAACTGCACTTTTTCGATGTTGGAACGTGGTTTTGCATTGTTCTAAACATGTACAATAAGAAAAAAATGGTTGCGGGCGCATGTCTCAACATTTGTTTTTTTCGGTTTCTCCAATCAGAAAATGGCATTTTTCCCGTAGAATTCCCCATATACACAGCTCAAAGCTACGCAGTGGAGTGCGCGAAAGAAGAAGACTCGAGCTTTGCCCATTACTTAAAACAATCACTCTCGTGACCGTTAAAAAACATGGTGCAAACGTTTCGCGGGCAGAAGTACTTGCCACCGAGGCGCAATGCGTGCGAGAACTGCTCGTTAATGCGCCAAGCTTTAAGAACTGCGCTCTCGTGGAATTTCGGAGATAGGCGAATTTAATAGAGTGGATGAGAAGATCCGGTAATCGGTTGTTCGAATTGAAACGCTAATTCAATAATCGAACTGGCCATTAGCATTTTGTAATCACAAGAGATCGCCGTGGATGCCAAAAGTGCTCGCTTTGGATTTCTATGCTTTATACTTTTTGTGTATTTAAATACAGATTTATGAATATTTGCAAACAGTGAGTATATTATGATCAGTCCAAAAAATAAGTTCACCCCTTCTCCAAAAAATTATACTGGAAAAGAAGAACAACATAAACAAATGTCCGATTATTATCATTAAAACTATTATGAACTCGGTCTTATCATTATGCCAGAGGACCCGGATTTAAATCCCGATCGAGCCACCAAAATGTCATCATCGGAATCGGCTATAATCTAAAATTAGCACAGATATTTACGAATGAAATAAAAATTCAGATGTTCATGATGTTTGAACGCGTAACGGTCGAGCTCGATCTCGACCTTATCATATATTTTAAGAAAAATATATTTTTATATTTAAAAAATAGTCTAGAACACCGATGTCTTATTACTTTGAACTTTCAAATCCCAAAACACTTATAAAGTGCGCCCAGCGCCCACAAACGCATAGATTATATAGTCTTTCAAAACTGCAGAGAAGAAGCGAGCGGTCCTCGCTAGAGGCCCCAGAGTACTTAAGTTCGTGCAATCGCTCGACCTTGTACCTCCATCTGCACAAAGCGCGAAGAGACTTTTGCAAGGCGCAGAACAGCCGAGTAATATATGGTCCGATTCATCCATCGCGCCCAAGGCATGTCGGGACGGGCAGCGGCACCTTGCGCAGCACAGCCAAATAATCCGGAGGCAAGAAGACTAGACCAAAGACAAAGGCGAGTGCGCGTTTCCCAATTTTCTTGCAATTCGTGTACACTACTAGCCCATAGTTATCGCGGTCTTGATCGTCACGGCTTGGAGAGCGCCCCGAAAAACTAGCCTGCGCACAGCGAAATTTCCGGTTGCCCCCGACGAGCGTCGCCGTAGCTGATCCATACGCATACCTACTTAGCTTTCGTGTACGTGCGCGGAACACGGCAGCGTAACCTTGAAATTGACAATTAATCATTGCACATTGCGGAGGAGCGCAATATAACGCCGACAATAGCTGGGATTGGGCAATCATCGACGAAAAATTGGGTCCGCACCGCGGAGCTCATGCATAGCGAAATGGCCTCCTCGAGTGTTGCGTTCGAATCTCGAAGTCCGTGTGTATGACTTTATAGGGAGGAAGGAGGGAAAATATTGTGGATTCACCGCGCTATAGAGCGAGTGGACCGCCGCGGCGGAGGACCTCAAGCGTGTTTTATTGTTTCTTTACGGCTCGCGCCGGAATATTGTGGCACTACCGGCCCATCCGTTCTGTGCTAATTCAATGGCGTGCCTCGGGGGATTTTCAAAATCGTTGCTGTGGTGCAGTCATTTCCAGAAAGCCTCCGCTATTTTTTGGACGTCAAAATAAATACCTATGCTTGTCCGCGCAAACTATTGAGTGAATTATATCAGTATTATAATTGTTACACAATGTTTTACTTACATAGCAGAAGAAAGAACTTGAAAATCATCGTCGCTATCGGGACGCCAGCTCGAAGCCTGCAAATGAAAATAAATTACACATTTATTAGTATTGCCATGTCTTATAACACGATAATTAGCGGCAATAAAAAGTGAGAAATTACGAAATGATTTATCACGAAAGAAAGCCGCACATCAACTGTTTCAGTCGCTACACTTATATTTTCGTGAGAAGAAATAGGTAGAGATAAAATCGCCGAGATAAATACTTTCAGACACGCATAATAGTTTGGGGGATTGGTAGATCGGAATAATAATGATGTGACGCATATATATCTTTGTAATCTAGTTTACACTCGCGACATCGTTTTTTTTTCATCTGGGTTATATGGGAATTCCATTTATGACTATGAAATTCGTAAGTATAGTATTATGTATATAGAGAGTTCAAAAAATACAGTCACAACCAGGAGTTTTTTCTACGTCGATCGAGCACATTTATCATCGAAAAACACGCTATTTCCGAGAAAATATTAATAAATCACACGAAATATATATATATATATATTCTCTTATACCATCATCGTGAAACAGAGTCAGAACGCGGCAAATAGCCCATACCAGTGCAAAGTACATAGCGAGTGGCTTTTCGTGTTGACATTTTTAATATCGATATATTATGCTTCGGTCTGCATACATAAATATATATATATCTATACATCGCACAGCTGCTATATCACGCGAGCTGCCGCGCACTGCGTTTTCCGTAATAAATCAAAAGAGGATGCGCGGCTCTCACGCTTTTACCGCGGAATCGTTAGGGCCGACGTTTGCGGCAAAAAAAGTGCACTGCACCCGGGCAAAGAACAAAGAAAATATTACATGGTATCCGTATAATACTCGGCTTGCGCGCGCGAATTAGAGGTTAGATCGAGGTTATATTTATCCATACACAATACTGTTCTTTAAGTAATTTTCCTACCGACTATAATTACTTGACTACACACGTAAAGTTTAAAAATAATGTTTAAACTATTTCAAGGTATAATTTATTGCAAAATACCGTTTAAAACACTATCGAAATACATGTCCCAGTATTGGTAGCACTCACGCTAACGAATCTAAAACTGGGACCCCCAGAGCCATCCCGTCCCAGTTTAGGCAACTCATTCAAAAACTTGTCAAATAATGGAACACAAGATTTAAAAAAATATATTCAATGATATAATCAAAATAATCACTCATTTAATTTATGAACGTAAGCAGAATGTGTAGAAATAATTTTTCGTATATGTATGTGCAAAAATTGATTAAATCAAGGACAGAAAAGTTAGGCCCATACTTATGAAACATCAGCAAAATGGCGAGTTTTTACGATGTTCAATACGCATTCATTAACAATCACTTTTTAATATTTTTTTATGATACATTTAACTCATCAAAATAAAAACAAATAGTATTGTAGCTGATCTTGATCACTATCAGCTGTGCGCACGAAGAAAGAAGACACAGAGACACTGAATTAGAAAAGACAAACTTTATTGACAGACCAAACGTCCGAACTATTCGATCGCTCGCCAACATCTGCCCAATTTTCCATCGCCTGCTCGCTCAATTGTCAAAAAACATAATTGTTGTTTCATCGCTAGGCAACCTACTTCTTTTCGAACGTTTCTCTTAAGCACAAGTTTTCCTATGGTCAATCGTCCGTGAAAGCCTCTGCGCATTTCACCCCGTACCCTCCTTCATTTACCGATTTACTTATTTGCATGATATCATGTCAAAATCGTCGAAGGAGGAAAGCTGCCCCGGACGATCCTTTACGAACGCCGTGCACGCGGCCTACGACACAGTATCGACTATCACCGGTCGTCGGAAAACTTGTTTCGTTTCTTATTTCCAATTTTATAAATAAAAGAATTATTAACATTTGAGCGATTACAAATTATTAAATTGAAACGGTAACAAGTATAATTAAATAAGTAAGATCTTCGAAAATATTAAACAATTTTTACTTTAATGTTCTATTTTAAGATTCAATAGATAGAAAAGATGGGACACACTTTTTACACTGTCCCAGTAATGGCCAATTTACCTTAGCATCACATTAAGCATATAAATATTAGAATTCAGAATAGAAAGATAGCTAGAGTTGAGAAGAAACTACAAGTACTTGGAAATTGTCTTAGACTTAAATTTAAAATAAGACAAACACATCCAATACCTAAAAAACACAAAATATCTACTACTGTCTACATTTTTTACAAACTGTCTCATATCTATGTCATCAGAAACACTACACTATAAACACCAAAAAGTAAAAATCAACGCTAGAAGGTGTAAAATTTAGTTTACTGTAGAGTTTACTCTTTTAAGAATTATAAATAGTAAAAATTAAACTTATTTATATAGTGTAAATCATTAAGCTGACACTTTAGAAAAGTGTAAACTATTAAAATTACACTTTTCAAAAGTGTAATTTCATTGGTTTATACTTTTCATAAAGTTGTAAAATGAAGATTTACACTTTCAACGGTTTTAGTTTTATGCTTTTTAAAAGTGTCTTTGCACTTTATACTCTACATAAAGTGTCAAAGTTACATTTACACTTTTAACGGTGTAATTTTCGCAATTTAAACTTTGTATAAAGTGTAATTTTGGCAATCTACACTTTTTGTAAAATATAAAGTTCTAATTTACACTTTTCTAAACTGTGATTTTATGATTTTCATTTTTAAAAGTTTGTAATTCATCGTTCTACACCTTTATTACAGAATTTCACAAAGAATAATTCTAAAGATTATCAATAAAAATAATTTTAGTATACAAGATAGTCCCCAAATATTAACAGAATAATAAAATCGCGCAGATTGGGATGGGCAGGGCACGTAGCGAGAATGGGAGACGACCGTACGGCAGCGCGTGTCATGAAGGGCAGGCCGATGGTAACGCGACCTCTATAGGTAGACCTAGACGTAGATGGGAGGACAACGTAAAAACGGATCTAGTAGAAATAGGACGGGTGGGTGTCGATCGGAGAGGTGCATCTTGGGTGGGGTTGACACAAGATAGGGCAGCGTGGAAGGCTTGCGTAGATGAGGCGATGAACTTTCGAGTTCCAAATGCCATGTAAAAAAAAAAAATACAAGATAGTCCATTCAACCTAGAGCAACTATTTTCTTTTAAGGGCATGACACAGTCCAGTTTTATCGACCCTAACTTAGATTCCGCGTGCTTGTTGATCTCCTTAGCAACCGCCGCCACATGTTTTCATGAAATTATCGATTTCTATTAAGCACGGATTTTACTTTTTTGACGAAAAATCACATTAAAGCGGTCGTCCGCCCTTTATTGGGTCATCAGGATGCGATTTCCAGAAGGAAAATTCATTCTGAGCAGCCATTTCGCCGAAAAGTGGAATCTAAGTTAGGATCGATAAAATAGTACACACAAATGTAGGATGAAGAAATGAATTAAAACTAAAACATAATATTGTATGTAAAAGGATAGAGTTATATAAACATGTAAATAATGCAAAAAGGTTGCAGTTAGTATCTGATAAAGAGTATTCATTTTAGCTTCAAGTACATGTTAATTATAATGTATTTTCTTTTATTATATAATATCATTTTTGCTTCGTAATACCAAGCTTGCTAACAGGTAACTGCTTTTATGTTTACAAGATTTTGGGATGTATTAATGTAATATACTCTGTAAATTACTCTACTTAGTTTAAATAAATTAATAGTAATTTTTAGAGTTACGTAGAAACATATCAAAAGTGTGTTTTATAGTATTTTTAGCCAAAAAATAGCGTTGCTGAAAAATTTCCGTCAGAGTGACTGCGTGCACGTGTATATGTGTGTGCGTGTGCGTCTGGGTTTGTGTTAATTTATCCGCTAATGCTCATTCTCTTAGTTTGTTTTCAATTTAATATAATACAAAACAATTCTACGTTACGTAAGCGTAAATTAAGATTAAGAATTAAGAAACTGTTAATTATAAATATTTAAAACATAAAATCTAAAAATAGATCTTGTTTAGTTGGGTCATTATATGAAAATACTCAAAGAACAAGCAAATAATGAAATATCATTCTACAAGAAAACTCAATCTCGAGCAAATCAGCTTCCTCTGAGGCCAGAAAAAAGAAAAAAAATTAACATTGCCGAAACCCGGGATTGAACCGGGGACATTTAGATCTTCAGTCTAACGCTCTCCCAACTGAGCTATTTCGGCTTGTTGAGTACGTCACTGCCGGCCACATATGGCAGCAGCATCGATTCTAGCGACCTCTGGCGGACCTTCGCTGAGCCTCGACTTATTCCCCAGGCTAATCTCGCGGAATATGTCGACGTATACGGCTTTACGTATAGCCGTGGGCTTCGCGATGCGCCGCTCTCGGTGCGTCTCCCCAGTCCCCATCGAATAATATACATTGCGCTCGCTTTCTCCTTTGGTGCAACTAGACGATCGTCTCGAGAGTACTGCACTTGGATGTACAGATATATTCTGTACAAAGACGAAATTACGAACTATGTTTGCCTTATTTATAAATATTTGATAAATGTAAAGGATGATTTGAACAGTTAAAAAAATTCTAAAAAACAATATTATTTCGGTCCGAAATAGTTTATCGAACAGCTGCTCTACTTCATATGATTATTAGGTAATTGTATGCGTAACCGCTTATCAATATCTCACACATCAACGCTCATCAAATCCGCTCGACCGGCTTATATCATCGAAGCGCACCTTCTTTCACAAATAATCATTACCCGTTCCCCCCACTTCATCCCATCTCATATCGAGCGTAAAATGAATCAAGCCCCACAGGAAAAGTCTCGCCGACGATTGTAAGCCGCACACACTCACGCACAGGCGGCTAATGTTTAATATTTCACGGAAGACGAGCAGCGTCCGGCGCTAATTGAATTGCAGATTGGCCTCGCGCGCGGCCTGCTGCTTCGGATAAACGCTGTTATTTACATTGTACAACACAGAAGCCGTTGCGGACCCCGCAATGCGTGTACATCACGAGAACTTACAAAATATGGCTTTCCGATCCCCTGAGATGGGTAGTGTTGACGACTGCTGTACTTTTTTGGAGACCTCTTCACGCTCTAGCCTCTTGATTTTAAATTGCGTGATATTTTGTGAACTTAGGGGCAGTTGCGTAAGCAATTTGATGCTAGTGAAATTCAAAGAAGCGCGATTTTCATAGTCAAATGCCGCGAATGCGATATACAGAAGAATTTTTAATTTTTACCCCATTCACGATAAAATTCTCACGAGGTGCCGTATAATAATTTAAATAGATCCTCATCTACAAATCGTAAAAACCGTAGCCGTTAATCATCACCGCTCCATCCAGCGAATAATCATAAAAAAGCTAATTAATTTAAAGAAAAAAAATCCATAACGATCTGTTTGTGAAAAGCGCCGGCTATAATTATGGCACCGCATTCAGCCATATCGACTTCAACTCCTTTTCGTGATGCGCCGTCCGGATTATCGGCGCAGAAAGGCATCGACGTGCCCATTGACAGAAGTAGAAAAAAATCGCACTCCGCAACGCCGAGCTCTCCAGATCGTCATTAAACTTCGGCGCTCTAACGAGGAGAAACTCGTTATATCCCTGTGCCTCTCGTGCGAAAGGAGAGCCGAAGCCCCCCTGCTACTACTGCATCAGTAGACATTATTCCAAATGGCCTCGCGCGCACGGTCTCCGGAATATCAGCTACTCATGGCGACTCGGTCCGGGACAAATGTTTTTTGTTGGGATTTGTATTATAGGCCCGCGAACACGTTTGGTTTTACAAAGAAAGTCCGTTGTATCTAACAGAAAAAGAATCAGCATTCTATGTTCTTTTATATTTCAGACTCTTATGCAGCCCTGGCGAAAATAATCTCATGCATATAATTGTTAATAAAACTTATTAACTTTCTTTAGATTTTAATAACAATTTATAAAGTGTGAATTTTGGACTCCAATAACAGTTTATAAAACCTATTGATGTTTGTTAGCTTTAATTATTTATTATTTAATTTTATAAATGTTTTTAAGCTTTTATTAGGTTTTATTAGTTTTTTGAGTGCGTTAAATAATCATAAAGCAAAAAGCTAATAACAGCCATAAGATCTTACTAGAGTTTGGCACCTCTTATTAGTACCTTTGTGTATTTAAAAACCATAAAAACAGATAATAATAGAATCTTTTTCTTGCGATACAAGAAGAAGAAGCTAAGTATGATTTATAATATTTCTTAGCAGTTATTAGGTTTTTGAAAAACTATTGCATACTAATCATAAGAATTGGAATTTCTTCTAAATCTAAATTACTGAATGTAAATATATTTTCAAAGCAAAAAGAAGTTATTAGTAGCTTTTTTTGAGGTCACGCATTCATTTATTTTTATGCCAGAATATCTAAAGTTAATAAAATCTAAGAAAAGCTAATAATAGCTTGAAACAATTATTAATTATCACTAGACTCCAAAATCCACATATTATAAATTGATTATAAAAATCTAACCAAAATAACGGTACAATATTTGGAAGAAAGTGCTCTCGGGGTCGATTTTGTATACTGTTTTTTTCTGTACTGTGCGTTGGTAAAATTTATCGTATCACATTATTATTTTGTATTTTAATTAAATAGTAAAAATTTCATAAGATAAAAGTTTTTCTAGTAAGTAGTTGTTATAACACCATGAATAATTTTAAAAGTATCCTTGGTAGAAATGTTCACCAATAGTGTGCTATCAGTTGGACAACTCTTGTTTGTTTGACCAACGTTTTCAGTATCGGTTAGCCGAAACTCCTTATTTTTCTTAAGGTTTTTTAATATGAGTTGGTCAACCGATGGTAAAAATTTAAATAGTAAAAAAGATCAAATAAACTCTATTTACGGCAAAAATTATACATTCATAAAGTTATACTATCGATTAACAAACATTAGATCAACAATTAACCTGCTTTACACCGCGAAATCAGTGAATCATAAATAATCGTGTGTAGGTTAGAATTTGAGGTTAGGAGAGCATATGGCTCGAGCGAGTACGACACGTATGTCGCGCATGCGCGCTACGCCAGCTGCAAGCGTATAGGCTTATACAAGACTCGTATTTGTATACAAACAAGCGATCTATTTTCGGTTATTGCGGTTTCACTAACAAGTTAGCAAAGTAAGTATTGGCCAACTGACCATTTAGTCAATGAATTTTTTTTCCAGGGATCTAAATTTTTTTGTAAGACTAGAAAGAATTTGGCCTCCGTGTTAATTGTTTGTTTTTGTATTTTCATAATGACCTAAAGTTTTTTTTGGTTTACCAAAAACAATGAAAATTCGTTGACTTATTTCTTTTAATGATTGAAAATTACTTAACGATACTGACAGAATTCAACCCCATAAAGGCTACTACAAGTTTTAAGATAATTTTGACATTTCTTTTAGTGTACTTTAATTTGCTTATTTGCTGATTTCCGCGACTGCCATCACATTTCTTTTGCATATGCCTATGGTCGAATAATTGCAATTTCGATATTACATTAGCATAATCTGATGAGCACACTCTTGGAGTCCATGCATCAACCCGTACTCACGCTTTCGAATCTATCTTAACGCAGAACTAAAAACTAATGTCAAAGCAATACCGAATTAATGAGCTTTTAATATAAAGCAATATGTAATCATAATATTTTTTTTCAAAACAGATACTAGCGCTGTAGCACAACACGTCCGAAGTCGAAAACCACGAGTGGATAGAAAGGTGTTCGTATGATTGATGTCCGGTACTTAAAAAAGACTCGGGATTCGTGTTACAACATCCCAATGAAGACATTAAACATTTAACGTAATTTACTCACTCTGTTATCATCCCATTAGCCCACAACCTTCTCTTATAACAAGACCAAAAAAGAAGCGGATCCCGCTATCTCGGAACTTTTCGCAAGATCCTATTTGAGAAAGCCCGTATAGGTACCGAGACATCATCTCAGATTGATCAAGTTGCGCAAATTGATAATGGATTTTCGTGAAATAATAATCGAGCCGTTAAACGACGTAATGAAAGTAAAATTGCGTGCGTTTATCCTAGATTTTATGATGCTAATAACATTATAGCGGCTCGGGCGGAGCAGCGGGAAGAGACTGATGGCTAGCGGGCCGGGGGAAAATAAAAGAGTTTCACTTATGCAGCGGGTATTTTCTTAATCCGACGCACAACACACTGCGGGACACAACAAAAGTCTTTTGCCGATAAGAGAAAGTAACTTCCTCGAGCAAACGCCATTAAGATGATCGACACATTATTGCTCGAAAACCCGTTTATTGAACTTTTAATATACCGGCAAATTAAATTCCCCGCGGGCATGTAGACGTTTTTTCAATGAAAACTCGCTAGATTTACAGCTTTTTTACCCAAAGGCACACGCTGCTCCGTTGATTTATCGGGTAGCGTATTTTTAATTATCAAAATTGATAGGATAATAGCATTGTACTGCATTGTGTGTATTAATTTTCGCGAAACAATAACAAGCGCCCGTTACTCGACAGTTAATCAGCTTTTGAACAGTAAAATTTTGAAGAAGCCCGAGATGCGCGCTTCTCGCTGCGTTATATGTCCGCTGCGCGGAATTGCAGCTTCGAAGTAATGGGAAATAGATTATACCAGCCAAGTGGGAAAATTAAATAGGCTCGAAGTATGAAAAGAAGTTGAACAGCTGAAGAAGTGAAATTTTTCGCAATTTAAATTCATAATTCTCATTGAAAACTCGCGCGTGCGCGTAACGCAACGCTGATTTATTTTCGAAAAATAAAATTATCCTCTTTCAAAGTCGCGAGTTCTCATTTCCGCATTAATTAATTTGTATTCTCCATTATGGATGCTTTATATTCTCAAATTTCATGCATACCACATAAGCATCCTCGTGTTCATTAATTTTCCATAAAGCTCTTGATTATTATATTATGCTTTCTGATGCCTTTGTTATTCCACGCTTCATACCAATGAATTAAAGGAACTTTAAACAACAACTTATTTTGTGCTAAATAAGCCAATAGTTGTTAAATCGTTGATTCGTTTAAAAATACTAGATTTTGAACAGCGCGCATTGCGCGCCCTAACCAAGAAAACGTTGTAGACTTCTGACTTAGACGCATGCGCACTACATGAGCCAATCACATAACGTCTATCTTGGCTTCACAACATCCGGTCATGACTTTTTTATATAGGGAATCCACCCACTGTATTATACAATAACCAAACTATAATAAAGCTTTACGGCGAAGGCAACACACGCTCACAATAATTGCAAACAAATATATCTCTGCCACTTATCAAACAGCCATAGCCATTGCATCTGCTCATCTTCAAGTCACAAGTCGTAGAGACACGTATGGTTAAAGTGCTGTCCGTACCTTGACAAGCGCATCGGGAAGCCACCGACCAGTTAAGGCGATGAGACGATGACGAATCGCCGCGCGTGTATATACTGTCCTTTTTTTCCCCGCCGGTGTAATCGCGGGTGAAAGTGCGTGCGGATAATGCACCGCGAATTTATAATGCAAAATCGCGCGCGCGCTGCTTTAGCTACTGGCGTCGATGGCTTTCCTCGCTCACGTCGATTCCGGAAAAGGCTCGAGCTCGTCTAATGCAACCGATAAATCAAGCTGAGAGTGCGAGATGCGCAGCGAGTCTCTGGAGGTATAGCTAGTTATGTGCGGTGGACAATTTTTGCGCGGAATGCGCAGTGGGATTGCCAGTGGGATTCCGAGTAAGAATTTAACGGAGATCGGTACCGTGGTTGTTCATATTGTTAATAGTTTAATGACGTGAAAGTCGGGTTTTCCATGGAGTCTTGTGGTGATGCTGCTAATTGCAGTAAAGTTGTGGTGCGTTATTCATCAGCGTTATTCGCGATAATTTTGCAAAAAAATTATGAGTGTAGAAAAACAATAAAGACGAAAAGATGACAGATGGGATTTATAATTTTTGTCGTCAATCTATATAGAAAATAAAATACTTTTATATTGTTGTTAGACTCAGTATGCAAATGCGTCTCTTTCTTCAATGGAAGTTTAGTTAAAAGAGCATTAATTACGATGATTGTTCTGGCTAAAAATGTATGCATTATGGTTATTTGTTTGAGGACGCGAAAGCGTGTTGTTGCGGACGTTGGGATAGTCAAGAATAATTACGGCAAAATCGTGGTTTGTTATTTATGTGGTTGAACGTAACCTTTAGACGACAGAGTGTAAACCTACGACTTTTCGTTAAAATATTAAATCGTACTTTCACAAATCACAAATAGTCGTTTTAGAATATTGCGCACCTTTAAATTAATAGATATATTGTTTACAAGTAAAGGAGATTTTCTTACTGATTACTGAGCAAAACTTTAGAGCTTCAGTCACGATTCAACACCTATTACAAAATTGCGGATATGATGACGATGCACAGATGCATCGCGGAAATATCTCACGCTAACTATCCTCACATGTTCGATTAAATATTTTCGTTATGACTGAAAATGTGAAAGTTTGTTATGAGTTGACGATGTAGAATAATTGCAGAGAAATAGTAGTTTATTCCTCACGTACGCTTGTTTCTGCAACATATTATCAAATGGATATTCCAACTAAAAACCAAAATCAATGCGTAAATATGCTACATGAATGGAAATGTTTGCTTTGCTTATATTACAAGGTTTATAGGATGAAACAAGAGAGAGCGAGTAATTGGACATTTATACATGTATTTATTACATAAAACGATTCACAAAAAGATAAAATATATAAAATAAAAATGTAAATTATTGGCATCTGTTTAAAGATCTATCCTTTCTTGAATCTCATTACTGCAATTTGTTAAGTCATAACAATGTACCGAATTCGCATTGTGGTCACGTACGAAATGAATCAACACATATCTTATTGAAAACAATATAAATACACCTCAAGCGTTAACCTCCAAGTCATTAATTCACGTTTAAGGAAACAAAGGGATATAGAAGCTCGAATGCCCTCGCAATCTCCGATCCACCTCCGATTGACTAACTGGAAATTTCACACCTCTTCGACAATAAATTCCCAATCGTTTCAAAAGCGCGCGGATAACACTTCAGAAACCTGACATCAATCATCTCCAGTTCCATTCATCTCCGTATACTCCGAATTCACCGCCCTCACAACGCGGCAAACCAACGCAAAACATTCCGAGACGCGATTGTTTTCACCTTGCGATGGGCTCTGGCAAACGCTCACGCACGTACGCGCTCGTAATAACGCGGAAAAGCAACGCTGCAAACGCGTCCTAATGCGCACGCGGCTACCTGACGCGTCCGCCGCGACTTCGCGCACATATACGCGGAACAAACACGAGGGGCATATCGGTGTTAGTTCGTGTATGTGGATGCGAAGAAGTGCCTCTCTCGGTCGGAGGAGAGGAGAATCTGTTGCCTTTCTAAAGAAGTCAACGCGCGCCGAGGATGCACTTGAGTGTAGAAGAGAACTTGCGAAAACTACGCGCAGGTCGTACATAGGGTGCCATTAAGTATGCGCGAAGAGGCACGGTTGTTCGTATTATCGGTGTGTATCTCGTTTTCAATGCTAGCTTTTAATGGATCATTGATTTAGGGATAAATTTATTACGGGAGTCGCTACATCCGAGAGCAGCAGTCTGTTTTAACATCGATGGGATTTATTCTACTTTTCCTGTAACGATTAGTAGTTTTCAAACCAAACATGCTTTCCTATGCATTCCAGTACGCCACAGCTCATAATTGCCCCCTTTCTACCAAACTAATCAACTCATTGAACATCTAGCACGCGCACGTAAAGTCTCCGCGAATAAGATGTAAACTTATCCCGATCGCTGAAAAAATGCTCACACTACAAAGATCATAGAGCCGAGCAACAAAAAGCAAATAAGATATTACGTTGAAATCTCGCCGTGGGCATCTTCCGTCAGCACCAGCAGACAGAGTAGCGCAGCTATAAGCTAAGCGGCGATCTCGAGATCATCGGCGCGTGACGCTCGGGAACATCAAATCTCCAGCGGCTCTCGGTTAAGTGCATCGGCGTGCTCTATCTGTATACCTATAGCTAGTCGCGCATTGAGCAACCGAGCGCGGAGAGCGCGATCCGGCCCGGGATATAGATCGCAGCGAGGATCGCGAGCGACTTCTAACGCTCTACCGTCTCTGTCCCTTCTATCTCCCTCCCTTCTCCCAGCTTTATCGTTTTGCGCACGCGAGAGCTCGCTGCAGTTTGGCGCTGAGCGAAAAATCGGCCGATCGACAGGGAAGCGCTTTTAGCGCGGTCGACGCTTTTTTTAAAGCTAGACAAGAGGGCGTAATTCAGAAGATTTTTAAGAGGATTTTAAAATGCTTCGTTATTTTATTTCTGACAATAATTGAAATAAAGTAGCAAATTTTAAATTACAGCCAGGACCTGCAGGGTACTTTTTCACAATCGCCATTCACCACAAACATGATCCTTATAGATAAATTATAGTTTAATGAATTAATAGTTGAATGACTGTATCCAAGAATTTTTCTTCGATAATAAACATAAATCGTTCAACTGATCGACGATTTAGTCCGACCAACAGGAGACATGTCAAATTTCAAGCCTCGTATCGGTTCAAGCTGCCAGGCATGAATTTTCGCCCGCAACGGAATTATCTCGATAAATTAAAGCCGCGCGCTTGCATTTCCGGCGCAACGCAACAGGCGATGATGCCTGCCACCGCATAATTGAAAGTGCAGAAATTATTCGTTTAACATAACTACGTAGCCGCGCGCTCGCAGAAAAAGCTGCCCGGTGTAACGAAACGTTTAATTAACGAGAGTGCGAGCGTAAACCGAGGCGGTAATGAACGAGCAGCGCCAGCCTTTTATTAGCGAACATATCATAACTTCCAGTCGTTTGGGGTTAAGCAAAGCTTATGTGCATGGACGGGGTGAAGAAAGAATTTATCGTATCGTGGAAGTTTATGCGCTGCTGAGATTTTGAATATTAACTTTGGTTTGGTGAATGAGAAATAAGTTTTGAAATTGCAAAATTTACCGGCGTTTGGGATTTGGAGACAAGTACGTACTCGTATACAATAGCGAGAATTATTGGACTTTAGGGTACATATGAAAGGGAATTGATCATTTGTCGTAGTTTCCAGGAAAATATAGTTCGCGCTAATATAGCTAATTTGATCAATATTTTTCCTGCTGCTGAAACGTTGTACTCCTGTTAAAATTTCAGTATTTCCATGCCCAGGGACCCTAAACTCGCAACTAACAGTATACATATGTGCAAATCCAGAAAAAACCGGACACTTTTGGGGGTCTGAGTGAACAAATTTGAAATTTGGGAGCACACCTACCCGTCCACTTTTTTTTCGCCCTTTAGGTCATACAGAACTCGAAAAACCTTGGGTTCCCAAGATTAAAAAATACCTATTTTTTTGCCGGGCAGTTTAAATTCTCTTATGGGAATTTAACGCGGAAAAAATAACAGAAAATCAGAAAATTGCCACTTTTTGTCTGGAGGCGCAATCCAAAAATGTGTTTTAATAGAATCAAAGTATTAAAAAAAAATTAATTCGAGGGCTAGTGGGTTAAAAATGGCTGCCTGGGTCAAAAGTTGTCTAGGCTTGAAAATGGCAAAACATCACCAATTTTTCGATTTTCATGATAATCGGCGATTTTTCTTATTTTTATAAACTTTATAACTTTTGATCGGAGCAGTCAATTTCGACCATCAGGGGCTCAAATTGTAGCTCTTGTCTTCCGTTTTCGGTTTGAAAATTTAAATTAACATTTTCATTTTACAATCAGCTATTTATATGTCGATGAAAACGGCCAAAAAACGACCATAATTGATAGGCATATACATAGCTGATCGTAAAATTAAAATGTTAATCCAATTTTTTCAAACGAAAAAAGAAGAAAAGAGCTTTAATTTGAGCCCTGAAAAAGATCGCTGATTTTCGTAAAACATCTTACTCTTCGTGACTATGTACTATTTTCGAGCCTAGACAACTTTTTGCCCAGGCAACCATTTTTAACTTACCAGCCCTTAAATTGAAACTCTCTTCTGATACTTCAACCCTAGCAATACACATTTTTGGATTGCACCTTCATACACTGAGTGGGTAAAGTTGAATCGTGGCTTGTTTTCGATCATTTTCCCCGTGTTAAATTCCAATAAGAGATTTTAATCTGCCCGGCAAAAAATAGGTATTTTTTAATCCTTGGAACCCAAAGTTTTTCGGGTTCTACATGACCTAAAGAAATTTCAAATTTGTTCACTCAGACCCCCTGAAGTATCCGGTTTTCTGTGGATTTACACATATGTACAAGCCTGGAGTCATGTGATTGGAGCCGATCAATTTTGCGGCTTATCGACACTCTATTAGAACCGAAAGCAACATTCGTGTGCTGGCCGGCGGCTGATCTAGTTAGTTGTATAATCTGTTGTCTATAATCGGTGAGCACAAACGTTGCGTACTTATAGCGACCGACCGAATCGACGTTCGCAAGGCATTCAGTACGTGTCGAGAGTCCTCGCAAGCCCTATTAGGGTAAGCTTTTGCGCAAGTATAAATTTGTATAAATGCGAGCACAACTTAACGCATGGAGCATTGTGTGCAGTCGTTGCTGTCTCCTGCATCTGCGGATTGCAGTATCGAGTTTTATTCTTGTGATTGGGGTATCCATTGACACACAATGGCACAGATAAGGCTACACTCCATATAATCAGGCATCGATAGAAGGGATCTTTCTTCCCAGGGCTTGACGAAGCAACTGCCAGCACATAATCAATCTGATAGCGCATTGGATCCAAGTTTAACGACCAGGTGAACGATGCGAGAAGCAAGCGTACCAATTTAGATTTGACTTTATAAAGTAACGCTTAGACGATTACGCGCAGTGCGGAAGGATCCTTATTGACAACTCTCACGTAATTACGGATACGACAATCTGTCAAATGTTAGCAATCGATTGCAATATAAACGATAAATATAGTCATATCATTTTTCACAAACCAATGAGATCACCTCACGGGCTCTAACTAAGCTTTATTTCTCTAATGAATAAAGGCAACACTAGCATCGGTTGTAGCCAACAACGCTCTAAAATACACAAATTTGCGCGAAACAAGAATCCCCTCCTGGAAACAAAATTTAACAAAGAGATCTAGCTTGGGATTCCGCTTCACCTTTTTGCCTTGCTCTGCCACACCACAGGCAGGAGCCGAGGCCTTAATTAAAAGTCACTTCTGTGGAAAGAGCTAAGGGAGCGTGGCAGCGGCAGCCGCCGCCTCGAAATGCAGAGAAAAAAATGAGAAGAAAGAGAGGAAGGGTTGCCGCCGTGGTGGCGGTGAAAATTCGCGCGCTGGGGCATCGAATTAACAATGCGAGACGCCGGAGAGCGATACGAGTCTCTCATAACGCGCGTTATAACGAAATCAGCGGAGCGTAAGCCATCGCCGCAGTAGTGCCTCTCCGGATATTACAAACCTCTAGGCGAGAGGTGATCCTAAAAAAAACGACTAATTAATCCCGCGCTAGGTCTTTTTTTCCGAGGATGACGAACAGTGGTGGGGTTTGTTGCGTTGGCAATACGTGCTAGCATGTCGACGAGATTCTTCACGGTTTTATTACACTTTGCTGGATTATAAGGCCTTTTTCGAAACCTATGTAAATCGAGAATTTTGCAAGTCGAGTACTTGCAGTCGCATGAATCCATCTATGAATAGTTCCCAGTATGGATAATTTTATGTTTCCAGCTTTCAATAACAGTTAAGTCACTTTAGATTGGTTATTTCATCTATATTTGGGTCTATTGAACATACTTCGGGAAAAGTTTTTAAATTAATCACAGCAAAAATTACAAAGAAAATATACGTAAACGATTAATTTCAAAAGTTTCAAGTTATTTTACGGAACATCAAAATGGGAACATTTCCATATTGTTTTAGGAACAAATTTACTTTAAAATTTTTTAAGAGTAAGTATACAGCCGAAATTGCTAAAATTATCCATACTGCGTCTCTGCGTTTTTTTTAAATGCGGGTACAATTTGTTCGATTTTTGCGTGCATTTTTTAATAAAAATTTTGGTGTTACACGATTATCTCTGAAAGACTTTATAATTAATCGGGCTAAAAATTTATGTGTGAACTCCCCTAACAATAGTAAGGTGCCAAATTTATTTTGGGCTTCATTAAAAAGTTAAATGGACATGTTGTAGATCTTTGAAAAATACAACTTTTTCCCATCAACATCATATCATGAAAATGCTTATAACTCGAGTTTACAGCCCAAAATCGATTTTTTACAGCTTAAAGACCAATTATTTGTCATAAAACTTTGCGTATTCACGTTGTACATAAAAACATTAAACTTAAAGGTTGTACATATTTTTAAAATGCAATTTTTTATCGTGACAAACTTTTTTAACACTTTTTGACAAACAACAACTCTATTTGAGTGCCAAAATCAATACTACGGTGCGAGGGGGTTCATGGCGAGTGCGAAGCGCAAGCGTCTGCGGTCATGCCTTATACGCAAAACGTGAAGCGTGGCATGCTAGTTTTAATACAAAAAATAAACTTAGGAATACGTAGAAAATTCGGATTTAAAATTGGCGTCAATTAAAGGTTTAAGAGACTATACAAGTAAGCCTGATTTAAAACTAGTTATTTTCAGTAATTCAACTAATATACTATCTGCGTTACAGTTGTATATTTTTATGAGCGCTTTCTGTACCCTCATACGTCTCATCATAACTCTGTACATACATGTTTTTTCTGATTTCCATGCTATTTGTCGGTAAATCCGGCTTGAGTCTAACATCACGTTCAACATTAAATCTGTTGTACTAATAGGTACATATACTTAGTATCCTTTTAATGCTTGCGAACATTTCACATATTCATACGAATTTATATTCATTTGAAGACGCTTAACTAATCCCTTCGTCTTGTCATGTGATCTGATGCTCCTAAGTCGATCACCCACATAACGTTTCTTATTGGTGGCTTTATTGAACGGCTGCTTCCTAGTAGACCAATCTTGTCTTCTTCGTCGATCAAATTTCGTGCACTGTGAAAGCTGTTGAACTTTTTCTAACTGTTATAAGTCGTGAGCGATGTTTCCAAATTCTTTATTTTTGTCTGACCATTAAAAGAATTGCTTTGCAAGGCAAACGCACAAAAGATCTTGAAAGAATTTTCTTACTCTGTCAGTGAGCTCCCGCGTAAACTTAACTTGGTCTCTTGTAGAAAATTAAGGAACTAGTGTCTAGAATTCGTCAAATTTTCTGCTCGGTGAGCAGAATATATCCTAGAATCTGCGCAGAAGGTAGAGAGACACTAATTTGAAGCTAAAAGGTTAATTGATTATATTTGATACAGTGCTAGTTCACTATCTGTAAAAAGTTTCGATCCGTTTAGCGAAAGTGCGACCTCGCGTCTCTACTTTCGTCCATGAGAATGTCACGTCACGACATGTATACAACGGCAACTTTTACACGTGCGCGACAGGGGTACCCGTGCTGAGAGATGCATACATGGGGAATCACTCTCCCTTTCGTGCTGCTGGTGCATGCGTCTTTCACTTGATCAAGCTTCCGCTACTTCTGTGGTTTAATTATTTCAAGACGCCGAGTTTATCAGATGCTTGTATAGAAAAAGTAACGTCGGATATGGCGAGGGTTACGCTTTCCTTTTATGCGAGATCGTTGATACGACTTTGACCTTAAGAGGTCATCATACTTTTTATTTAGATATACCAACAGCGTGAACATTCCGCTATTTTTCTTGCAACTGTTTGTTCGCAGGAGAATTCGTCAACAGAACTCCAGAGAAAATCTTATCAGCTTGTCAAAATAATGGACTATTCTGATCTAATCCTAAACTCACAAGTTTTGAAAATGCATTTTCATATTTTTCTCCAGAGTTCTGTTAGCAAACCCAATAAGCCATGCGATTTTGCACAGAAGTAAGCAAGACCTATGAAAGTGAAAACAATGTAAATTTATAACATTTTTGTTTTTATTTCGGGATAACGAAATATCAAAGGAGGGAGGCAACTTTCCACGCTTCCTTAAGCTCTAGAATCTTGCAAGCGGTATCTAGAGTATGAATGAAGTTTATAAAATGTCATAGGAGGATGACGGGTCCTGCTCTGTGAGCAGGACAAGAAGTAACAAAGTAGAGCTCAAAGTAGAGTCAAAATTAGAGCTCTGCACAGTCTGATGCTCGCCCGTGATCTGTTTGCGTGTGCAGGCGTGTAAGCATTGCACCTGTGTGAACTTCAGGAAGTGGCGTTTCCTGCTGACGATGCGTTTGAGCATAGACGCCAACAGCCATCGGCGATTCCATCAAAGAGCTTAGCAATCGTCTGTGACAATAAAAGAATCTTCAACTAGCTTAAATCAGCGTCGGATCAACTCTATACTATACGCGAAATAATTCTATGCGAATATTTTTGATTCGAGATCCGAATAGTCTTCATTCTTAATTGTTTAATTACAATGCTAATATAAATATATGCAAAAATTATGATTTATTGTTATCATAATGGGTTATACGATTGTGTAAAATACAGTTGAAAAATTTGAAAAATAATTTTACGGAATCTTCGTATGTTATAAAAAATATCTGTGTATGATTATTTCGTCTATGTAAAGTAGGATTATTTTCGAGAAAATTTTGTCCAGCGTTCTTCAATCTTGTTTGGCGCACTAGGAAGCTTGTGCACTAGAAGTCATCGCGTGCTCCTTCATTTATAATGAATTATAAATTTTCCACTGCCGGTGCTCATCTATTTTCCGTAGCAACGAGCTGCCAGTGTATACCCCTCGCTCCCCGAGAAAGCGAAAGGAGACGACGCGACGTATCGCGGGGAACCGTGTGCGCACGTGTGTCTGATGCCCGTGTTTTCGTTCGTGTGCCCGAGCGGTTTTACGCCGCGTTATACACCTCGCTTCGCCAGATGCCCGTGACGCGCTTAGAGCTAAAATCGTTTTTATAGTTATGAGCACGCGCGCATCTTGAGAGGGTCAAAGCTCGAAAGACGTTGTAAAATAAAATTTTCAAGAAACACTGAGATGAGGCTTTTTAAAAATCAACAAATTTGTCGCGTTTAATTTCTCGCCAAGTTGGAACATAGCCACTAAATAACAGAAGCCACTGCAGCAAGACACAAGGCCAGCTGAATCCTTCGTATATGTACTGCGCCATTAAGCGCACGTGTGCGAATGTACTCCTTGTCGTCGTTGTTCCTTATCTCGCACGCTCGGTGCAAAAACATAGCCAGGGAGAAGGGAAGAGTTTCTTCTACTGAGAGAGCGCGCACTTTCGTTTCGAACGAGTTCGCGATGGGACCATCATTTCGCGATGCTGTTATATGCAGTCCGCTTATACAAGTTAGCACGACTTATACTGGTGCGAACATTTGAGACCATCGTTGTAAAACTTTGTGCTTGTATCTTTGTTCGAATTCTATAATAATCACCTATTTGAATTTTGAATCTTTCTCAGATTGGAAATCTGGTAAGATAAGACGTTTTTGAACGCTTCGGTGCAAAGTGGCGTCTAAAACGGGGACCTTGGCGAGAGTCATTTATATAAGTACGTATTTATAAGAACTGCCCGTTAAGGGGCTGTCGGAGGATCAGCCGAACGGTGCCGCCGCAACGTCCAAGTAGCACTGCGGTCAGGTGGCAAAATCCCGATTGAACAATAAATACAACAGCACTGCGTACTTTAGAAAAAAATCGCTCTTTACCGCCCTTCCTTTTGACGTAGTATTGGAATTACGTTTCAGCAACAGAGCAGCCAAACAAGCGGCCATCTTGAATTTATATACGGTCACCATAACTTGGTAGGTCATATCGTAATTCCAATACTACGTCGAAAATATGCACTTAATACTATATTTTGCACGAGTTACTTTTACTTCAGGAAAAAAGGAAGGGCGGTAAAGAGCGATTTTTTTTTCCTAAGTACGCGGTTCTGTTATATTTGTTGTTCAATTGGGATTTGGCCAACTGACCGCAGCGCCACTTGGACGTTGCAGCGGCACCGTTCGGCTGCTTCCCCAACAGCCCCTTAAGTATGTGAAAAAGCGTGACATTCTGCTTAAGAAATGGCAAAGAAAATTTTCCAGTTCTTAGATGCCATGCCAGAGACTGACCATTAAGCGTGTTACCGATTCTACCATAACGATGCACCGAAAAAAATATCTAGTCAGCCGATTCTGAAAAGTCGCACCACAGTTGAGTTGCGCTACCGCATCACAGAGCAACTACCGACGGAGACTTGGGCGTTCTGAGCGCGCACTCTCGCTTTCGCGTGCGCCCGTGGTGTGTATAGTACGTGCGAACGCGCGGCGCCGGGCCATTTGCATAATATGGGAATTGCCCGCTAAGCATTGTTCGCTACTGCCGTGCAGTAGTTGTCTGAGATGTGCGACTGAAATGTGGACAGCTTATACTGCCCTGTGCGAAAAAACATCCGAGCACGTAAAACTTTGATCACCGTTCTGGTTGTCCGGGTTTTTCTTAATTGCTTAATATAGCCGTGCTGAATTCACGTATTTTAGTTTTATATCTATTGCATTTATTTACATCAATTAAGTCGTGCGTGTTTATCTGGCTGGTTTGTTAAAGATAGGAACCTTATATGCGATCATAAATCTCAACCACGTTTATAGAACTGGGTGGCATAAATTCGCACTGATTTCACGTCTATACGTGACATCAGTCCACTTGCCTGAGCGCAGCGAGGGCGATTAGCCCGTTAGAATACGCGGATCTATGCTAGTCAGTGTCGTAAAATAATGTACGATACGCGTATTGCTAGTCGTTCTTCATGGCACGGTGTTAAAGTTATAGAGACACACGCCCGCCTACTCCTGGATATTGTATAATTCCAAAGATCAATAATCGTTAAAGAACAGTGTTTTTACGTCTAAACGCTCGTTAAGGTAGTACTACCAGTAGATAGCTAGTCAAAACAAAGTCTACTTTTCATATCTTAATTATTTTTGGGATACACTTAATAATAGAAATTGTTTCATTATTTCAATTCAATTTTCATTATTTCAGCTACCGCAGACTTACTTATCGCAGACTACAAGTTAAGCATTATTTTTGTCATTTTCTAAATATTTAAACAAATTTTTTTTATCAAATTGTAGACAACTTTTTTAAATTAAATTTTTTTTTAAATTCCCACACTCATTCCATAAACATATGTGTTTAAAGTAGATTCATTAAGAAAGAAGTGCCCTTCGAAGCCCAAAACTTAAGTAAGTCTGCGGTAGCTGAAATAATGAAAATTAAGATTTTTGGCCTTCAAAGACCTATTGTGCCTGACATATGGTATTTATAAACTTTGTTTGATAATTTTTACAGTATTCCTGAATTAATATAATTGTTTAGTTGATTATTTAAACAATTTAAGGTACATTTACACAAAAAATGCAATATCTCATTTTTTTAAATTTAAGGTGGTGAGGTCCCCTTAAAGTCCGACGATCAGCGTGCGTTTGTCTGTTTAATCAAGGATTGTGGTGAGTCTTTCATCAACCTTAGTCGTTTAAAGGTACACATTTGCAGCCATACAGGCCAGCGACTATATGTTTGCGACTGGGAATCTTGCGGAAAACAAGTGTCAAGTGTCCGAAGAGTTTTCTGAGAAAGGTTTATCTCTCCAAACACTTAAAGACTCTTGATTATTCAAAGAGGAAACCAAAAAATAAAGCTCATTACTCCTGCAATGAATATCAGGAACAGTTACCCAGTCCTAGAATTATTCAGCGCAAATCGACAACATTAGAACCGCTATACCAATGGCCCAAATGGATGTACACTGCACAACTACCCACGTCTGAGCTACCGAAGATTAAAGAATTTTATTGACGAATATAATTTAGGCGAAATGCAGCCAAAAACATCAGAGTCTCATCGAACAATTAGATTTTAATTTTTGCATACGCTATATTATACAAAATAAAAATGACTTACTTAATAGTTAATTACTAGATATTTTATTTTTTGGAATTATGATTTTTTGTCTTAAGCTATAGTTTTAGAGTAATTTTTGAGTAGTTCATATTATTGTTGATTGTCATTTTTTCTAAGTCCCGCAGTTTAATTATCGAGTTATAACGGCTTCAAAAAATGTCACTTCTTGATGAATAACAGAAGAAAGACGAACCATAATCGAAGTTATCCGCGGCAAAAATATAGGTACATATAATAAATTTTATTCTCTTCCAAAGACAGAAGAAGAGGAGTTAAGAATCGAACTCCTAATCACCTTGGTTATTAGTATTAATAACAATTATTTATTATATAATGTTTTATCGCAACCGTGTATAATAACTAATTTATTATAAAAGTGTGTGAAATCCTCCGTATTGTAAAAAATTAATAGGATAAAAAGTATAAATTAAAATTATAAATATTAAACAAAATGAACATGAATAAAAAAGTTTTTATGTAGATAGATAATATGTTTATTGATTAAATACTCTTTGTATATACACAAAAAAAAATGCGCTGCCCCCCAAATTATAATGCATCAAAGTTATATTGCGACATCGAATTTTGATGCCTCGCCAAGGAGCAATATTGTTCGACAATCATCCACATCAACCCTAATAACACATCTAAATACATTGTCTCGCGCCCGCATTAACCTCCGTATGTATAATCCTTGATTTATTGAGCAGCCAAATATAAGTACGGAGCTTTGCAACGGTAAATTTTACGTAACCTTTACAAAAAATAACGAGTAAGCGCGCGCAGATTACACGTTTTTTTTTGCGTTGCACCCATCCTAGACAATCCTAAGCTCACGATCGACTATATAGTATGTATCGTATCTAATGTTCGAGCAGGGGGTAAACAGTGGACAACGCGACGCTTGTGGGTGAAAGTCACGCGCAATAGTTGTAAACCCGTTATAAACCAAGTGCGCGAGTTTTAAACGACTTTGCCGCTGAAAAGCAAAGTTCGTGCTTCGATTAACGATTCGGCCACGCCTCGATGCTGCTACGGCCGTTATGAGCGATGCCCCCGCAGCTGTCAGGATTCTATCCGGATGAATCTTTCGAAAATCAATGTTTGATCGGCGGTCGAGATGTTTTTTCAGTATCGATGACGAGACGAGGTCAAAGTTACATTCGAAGCGCCAATAGCTCACTCCTGTCAGAGTTTCAACCCGATCTTTGTTAAACGACATGAATTACACACACATCCGATGTACCCAGAGCTTATAATCATCAGTCAGCTTAATGTATTGATTAAACATTGATTAATTATCTGTCATCGCCAAACTCTTGTAGACACATCAGAAGAGCGCGCATCAGAAAATCTGGAATTCAATTACGCTTGGCTGCAAACACTAATTTCCCCCAACGTCGCTTATCAGATTTCGCGCTATCGACTCTTGCTCTTCTCTCTTCTCTCTTCGAAACTGCGCGAAACTCCATATCCGCCAGCAGTAGCAGCCGTAGCGTGTATTGAAGGCAGAAATTCACAGAGAGCAGCAGTGGCAGTAGTAGTTGAGTCCGCCAACTTCCATATCCGTGAAAAATCGCGAGCAGCAGCGCTGACAATTTCCGTGATAATTGCGCGCGTGAAATTTCGAACGGCCGAGGGGCTGCTGCCGCCGGGAGGGAAGAGAGAAAGTACGGTGGAGAGGCGACGAGGAAGAGCGTCGCGTAACGGAAATTGGGTCGTCGCGCTGAATTTCCGAGTGCGACGTGGCGACGTTCACTTGGCCGATCGCTAGGCAATATCTACACTCGCAGTACTGCTGGCGCATCGTGTATACTCTTGATGCTGGTTTTCGAGGTGAAATTATGGCTGATGTTGTTATCGGTGAATAAACGTTGCAGAGAGCTTTGAAAATTTTCCTGGCGGTATAGACGGTTCGTTAGTATCAAAATTATAGTTTCTACTCGCGAATGCGAAATTTTTATTTCAAGCAGGAAGCAGGAACATCTCCCAGCACTTTCTTCGAATCGTCGATCAATTCTCATTACCGCGGAAACTCATAGTCTCTCAAATTTTGTCACGTATCTCGCGGAGTACGTGTATCTCGAGTTTCCTGACAACTAGAAATTTATAATTGCGATACCGAGCGTCAGCACGTGCGCGCGCGGATCTGGCCACATGTGAGCCTGGGTTAAGGTCGTCCCTCGATGGCGCGCGCGCGCGCGCTTTGCGACGTTTTAATTAGCCGCGGATGTTTTGAGCGTCGCTCGAGGGGTTAATTGCCGACTGTTTCGCTTCGGGAGAAAACGCTGTTCGGTGAAATTTTCGCGGATCGATTCAAGATGCACCGTGTGTCGCGATGAAAATTTCCTCGGCAATTCATCGCAGAGGGAGACGGATGCTAATTGAACTTACGTGTCGCAGGGCCAAGTTTGAAAAGGGCTCGGTCGTGCAGTACTACGCGGTCTACTCCGGGATGATGGGCAAAGTTTTGGCTTACCTGAAACAAACAAAGCAATTGCGAAGTTAAAAATAAAGTTCTATCGGGAACAATCCTGAGCTTGATTGAAAAATACTTCATCGCAAGAAACCCGTCAAATAAATCTCTCAGCCTCGGATTAAAGCAACAGACTCAAGAGGAGCATCAATAAAGTCTAGCCCGCAAAAAAAAACCAGCCACTTTAAAGTGCGCAAATAATAGGTTTCCTAGCGCTCCTTTATTTAGCGCCGCGAAAATAAAGCCGTAAAACAGCCGGAGTCGACGGGGAGGAAATTAGTGCTGGGCGAATTGCTCGAGCCGCCGGATGTACGAAGAGAACGTATAGATTCCGGTTGCGAGCAAGTGATTGGCTCCTGAACGGACGACAGATCTTTTGGTATCGAACTCGAAGTGGAAGGACACACGATGGTTTTAAATAACGCGGGCGCGCCGAAAATCGATGGCAAACATCCGACCAAGTTCAGAACTATACAAAAGTAAACAGCTTCGAACAATGAGGAAGCACACGTTCACGCTGTACGGGCAAAAACCACGCAATACTTTTCCCCAATAACCGAATCCTCTTCCTCTCGGCTGCAGCAACAAAGCGACGAGCGAATTTCGGTTTGCTCTTGCAGAACAGCTGCAACCCTATAGGAGAGTAGATCCCGGGCGAGAGCGAATAGAGAGAAAGAGCTGCCCGCAGAGTAGTCCGATCGCGCGGCAATTATCTCCCCTTCCGCGAGACGCGCGCGGAGAAACGCTTTTCCCATCGAACTCATCCCTGCATAAGAGGATGATACTTTCTAGACGCGCTGGCTCCGAGTGCCGAAGGAGCGTGACGTAAATGAGGGGAGCAGTGCAGTAGTGGTAGTCTTGCGCAAAATAAGGACGAGCTCTTGTTTTGGGCTCTCTGCCAGACCGCTGGACTAAATTGAGGATTCCTCGAAGCTTGTAGGTATACGCTGGTCATGGCTTCTGGTTACGCTGAATAAAAAATGTCGAGATTTCGATCGAACAAAGTATGTATGTGTTGAATCGAAATTCCAACGCGCGGAATACTGCGAATTTCGCAGACCATGCTCTAATCCATCACCAGAAAAGGAACAATCGATTCAACACCCTTTTTCTCGGAAAAAAAGACATAAAAATACACAATGCAGCGGCATACAACAGTACAACCGTCCATCCACACGCATTGCGCCAATATTCTCGGCTGGCCGTGAATCGTATACTATTTTCGGCTAATTATTAATTTTCCTTCGCTCCACACGCGCGGCTGCACGTCCTTCGATTGTTCCCGCGAACACAAAGGCGCGCGCGAGGCTTTTTGCATGCACGCTCTTGCGGAATCCGCGCATACCTGTATAATCTCTCGCGCGAGCCCCACCATAATGGCTATTATCCTCGCGACGATGACAGGCTGTATAAATCGTGTAATGGAGCCCGGGGATGATGGCTCCCTTTTACTTTTTTGTTTCTGGCGCGTCACCGGGTCGAAATTGAAATTCATGCAGCTGTGGAAATCGCGGCCCTCTTCTGTACTCTTTGACTCGTCGCTGCGTTTGTTGTCGAATTCATCGGAACAGCGGAGGCTTTGGCAATTTTTCGCTGCAGCAAGATGAAAAAGATTCCCGGCTGAATGAATTGAATACTCCGACGATGGCGTACATTGCTGCAGAGCTTTCATATGCTTTGTTTGCCGAATCGAATCAAGCTGCGCGTTCCTTTTGACAGGCGCGAGCTATTCGGCTTTATGGAGGTTTTTATCGGAAAAATCGACACTTTCTATATCATCGTCTTAAGAAACCCCACTGACACGATTAACCGATCCCCTGCAGCTAAACCTCGGCGAGAGAAACTACCCGTCTCTTATCTCCCGAAAATCGTATGAAGAACCTCGCGGCAATCACAGCAGACATAAGGCCCGCATTGACAAATGGGCCACGAAGCGATTAACGACCGAACAATTAAGTCCCTTCATCAATCGCTTGAAAAAGCACCGAAGAATCAACAATAGTCCGATTGATTATTAAAACAACAGAGTCCACAGTCATCAATCGCACATACATCAAAGACGACCGGTTACATAAAAAAAAAACAAGATCTAAAAGCCACTCGATTCTTCGACTCTCATACATGTAATGCGTATATGTAAGGCACTGCAGCAGAAGCAAAAGAAGAGGCACGTTGTATAGGGCTCATATACCTACGGACGAGAGAAAGATGCAGTCGGGCGTTACGCAAGGAGCGCGCCTAATGACAATGCGCGCGAGATCGCGAATCATCTTCTTCATCGCGTGATGTAAGCGCAGTGGAAAAACGCCGGTGCGCGCCTACTTCTTTTTCTCTTCGAGAAGGGAGACGCCGCTCGAAAGTAGATACCATGGGAGATGGACGTTATTACCGAACGTTGGGTTATCGACTAATTGCATCAATATAGGTCTGCAGAGGAGCTGCCGGGGCAAATGGACGGGGACAAGATTTGTGGGATCGTGATGGCCCGTGAGCAGGCCGGGGATCCAGCTGAGGTTGATCTTTTATTTCAGCTGAGCCAAGTCGTTTTTTTTTCATTTAGTGACCGATATAATTTTGTCATTGTCACGAGCGATAACACTTTCGACTAACTCGGCGTGTTTGCTCGGCAAGTTTGAAAACTCGGCTACTGCGCACGGCTGCAGCAGTTCTAATGATAATCTAATCTCTCAATCCGTCTCTCGCGCAGTCCCCATAAATATAGTTCCACTGCAGCTCTGGTCCAATTTTGTCTCTCTATTTGCCTGATCATCGTGGAGTTGTTACATCTAATTTTGAAGTACTTGCAGTTGACGCGTTGCAATTTGTCGTACGAGGTGCGCGCAAAAATCGATTTGCATAAAAACAAATGATGGATGGCCTCCCAAGCCCATCCATCAAAGGCGGCGACGAACTTTCTAAGCTCTGGTAAAAAAATTCTGTAAAAACAACAAGCGAGCAAGTGCGTGCGCTCGACCATCACCGACGATAAACCCACAGGCCTCGCGTTTTCTGCTAATTTCTCCCGCCGTGTCTTCGCACACACGCACACAGGCAGCGCATTCGTACATAAAAATCCATCTTTGCCTTAGGGCCTGCGAGCGAGGCTCCTTTTCCAAGCGTCTTCTTCTCCCGTACTCGCTTGCGAGACTTTACATAAGATCCGTGCGAACGCGTCGCGTGCACTTTTGACGCTGGCTTTCTCCTTTTATCGGCGAGCCGCGAGGATTTTTTTCGCGATGCACTAGGTGTCTCTCGCTTCCTCCCACCTGGCCGATTTCCGCCGTCGATTGTTGCCACGGTTGCTCCTTTTATTTGATTCTTTTTTCTTGCGCAGAGCAGAGCGGATTATTCAAACGGGGAAGGGAAAAAATCGCGCGTGCGAGTGCGTGCGTTTCCGCGTAGGAAGCTGTTGATTTTTATGGGACGCCGCCGTTTCCGAACTGTACTGCAGCATGAAGAGATCTCGGTGATAAAGCCATTCTTACGTATGCGCGCAGTTTCTGAATCGTACATCGTGCATCTCGGTAATGATCTCGTTGAAGTTCACAGCAAACCGATCGAAAATAACGAGGCTGCATTCCAGCGTGTGATATACAATATCACGGCGTACTTTTATTATTTGTTTCATAACACTGAATTTGCCCACAAGCAGGTAGGGAGCAGGCGAAGAAGAAACGCGAAACTGCGCGCGCGCTCACCTGCTGCCCGAGATCTCTCGCGTCCGCGTGTCGCAATGACACAATGCGAAGCGCGCCGCCATGGAGAGATAGTCGATCGCGCGCGCGGGCCCCAGCCCGCCCGCTCCTTTGTAATGCTAATCCGGCAATTACTCACTTATGTGCGATGCAGTTCTGCCTGTCACCAGCAACGCCAGAGCTGCTGATCTGATTCTTCCGAGAGGCAGGGTGACGCTTTTTCGTCGACGCTTGTTTGACTTGACCCCTTTTATTGTTTGGCCCCTTCTATCTGGCTAGGCAGGTTCATGAAACCTAAACCCGGTAAACCTACCAGCTCTATCGGCCCTACTCAACCATTACTAGAAATAATGAGAGAGACTCCCCGTCGTTAACGTGCTGTTAAGCCCTTCATGCCTGACGACAGCTTTATAAAACTCTTTATCAGTCTCTACCACCCCTACACGTAATGATATATTGATGAGAGACGCACTTTACAGAGAGCAATCCAAATTGATGCTCAACGGTACTTTAGTGCACTGATTGCATTGCTTATAATGAGGACGGGGGTATCCGTGCCGGCCTTGCTAAATACTTCTTGCATACGCCCTCTTTGTCTTCCTTAGTTGCGTTATTGCTAATATGCGCTGTCCCCTTCCCCTCCTAGCATATCGCACTCCCTATAGGAAGAAACTGAGCTGGTTAGATACTTGGGAAAGAAAAGTTTACTTTGCGGTGGTATTAGTATATCTAAAACTGACGAACAAAAAAGAGGAATTAAGTTTGCAAAGAGTCTGGGATTGATGTAGAAGCAGGACTTGCCCAAGTTTAATTCTGCCCCCGTACAACTGTACAACTGTTTATTATAATAAGTATTTTAGAAAGGAATACAGATCAAGAATATATTTTTATTGTGGTCTTATTTGAACATAAGATGGATACAAGATGAACTAGAACCCGTATGCAAACGCATAAAAAAGTTCTCGATGACGTACCGGTTCTTGCTTTTCTAAACAAATATTCAGGTCTATAATCGACCATCAAACGCGTGTTTTATAGACCTACCAATTAAACAGCGACAAATAGCCTATTTCAATATGGCGCCAGTCTTTCTATTAAGTAAGAGAGCGAGACAAAAAACTGTTATGAATGCTTACTAATTCCAAAAAATGTTTCTAATTATTAAAAGTACACCAATAATTAGCATTTTAAAAAACCAACATCTTAAGCATGATCATTTTAAAAATAATAATCGTCGTTATTATACGGTACTAAATTATAATGATTCTATTACCTCCTACTGTACGCAATTTTCGAGCAAATACCAGTCATTATACTTGTCCGAGAGTATAATGCGTATAATTTTGCACTAGGTTACACAATCCAAGTGAGTAACCTAAATGACTAAAAATGTCGCGCTGCTAAAAATCAAAAAAGTCCTCGTTCAATGCATACATTTTGACGAAAAAATCTTTCCAATACGAAAATAAATACCCATCAGGTTAGCGGTAAAAAATTTACTCGGTCAGTCTAATCGATTTCCGGCTGCCTCGCCGAAAAAAAGAGCTGGAAGCAAGACGCGCAGACACTCGCCTTTCAACCCATTTTCGTTGGCGCGCGCGAGCGCAATCAAACATCGCAAGAGCTCAGCGGCGCGCGTACGCGAGCTACAGAGCAGGATTTCAAAGCTTCCTATTTACAGGAAGCAGAGAGAAAGCCCGGCTGGAAAGGCAGATTTCTGTGTCTGGGGCCCGAATTTCATTTGCATTGAATCAAAGCGACAGAAGCGCAGCCGTACAGCGGCCGCCGCTGATTTTGGCTTCGAAAGAGTAAGTACAATATAATATAAGAGATCTCCGACTTTTCATTGGCGGAATTTCTCGGCGAGCGAGAGTTACAACGTTATTGTGGATTTAATTTACGGATCTGCCGGCTGTGAATGGTCCGCTTTCGTGTAATTTGCGCGATAGCCATTATTGTCTCGTCGACGAGAGGAATGGGATGATTGAGATTGGATGAGCTGATTTGTAATTTGAAATTTATGCAATGAAAATTGTCTCAGTGTGCGCACGATGCTCGAACAATAAGCAGAAAAATTTAGAAAGTTTGGCGCACACGCGGAACTTGCGGCTTTAAATTAACCGAGAAGATGAATAATTGCGTAACAAGGCGTTAATTTTTTTCAATCTCTCTTCCCATGGCGAATCATCTCTTTCGGCTTGTCTTCTCTGGAAGAGAAAAATGCCGGGGAAGCCTCTCACTGCGGATTTCAGTCGCAATGAAAGCGCAAAATTTCGGCAAAACTCCGGCCAAGAGTACGTTTTAAAGGAGTAGACGAGTCGTCAAAGTTCGACGAGCTTGTGAGTCTGTTGCTGGTGGTGAATGCTGCTCGCCTCATTAGACGAATTTTGTGAGATATTAGACCTGAACCTTTCTTTGGAAATCTGAACCGAAGCTTCATTTTACAGCATCAATTTTTTTTTCTACACTCGTATACCGATGTACTCTAAGAGTGAAGTAAAATGATGTGTATAACGTAGGCTAATTTGCTTGTGGAGTCGCAATATTTACATACAAGAAGGGGCTTTGCATCCCAGCAATGGGCAAATAGATCCCAGACAGCAAGTGAGGATCAGTCCTCTTTTACGGAGACAGTGTGGCAGCTGAGATACTCAAATTTGAATGCACTATAAAAAAAAATGGAAAATATAACTATTTTTAATAGTTAGAGACATCTCCCTACATATTTCGTAAAGTTCCGAAATAGATCTAAAAAAAATACGATTTCAATCCGACTACTTGTTTAACAAGCAAACCAAGCCAGCCCCGCGAGCCCAATAGGCAAACAACACACCTCTTGGCAATAAACTCCCTCGGCATGCACCGCTACAACGAGAAAAAGCGAGTATAGCTGCAAAAGCACCAAGAAAAGCCATTGCTCAGCGCAGCTGCGATGTGTATACGTATATATCCGTGCGCGCGCGAGGTGCAGCCAATATTTGCCGAGAGACCGCATCCGACGGAATATGGGAGCAAACATCCTATCCCTGTGATAAACACGCGCAGTCGCATCCACTCGCTGTGGCAACGGTGGCGGCTTATATCAGCGGCGAGTGAGCGCACGCGGAACTGCATTGTTCAGCGGCACTGTAAATCAAACAGAGCAGTCGCGGATTAGCTGCAGCTTCGTCGCCGCGAAGGAATGTGGGCTACGAGTGCGCCGCCGTCGGCTCGCTCTACATACGCACGTAAGCCAGCTATGGCTTGATGAGTTTAATGGGGAGGATGGGGAGAGATATTTTGAGAGAAGAGAGAGAGAGAGAGAGAGAGCGGTGAAATGTCGCATATGCATGCAAATGTGAACGCAGTTTTATGATGCTGCTGTGCGCGCGAGATGAAAGGAATTTGAATTTTTACGCCGCCTGTATATTCCGGCGCTGCTAACTGTTTATTGAGTCACGGCTCTATTGTTCTTATTTACCGAACACTCGCGGATATTCCGAATATGAATTCGTGTTTTATAGCGCACATTCGTCTTTGAAAAAAGCTGTATTTACTGAGGCGCAGCTCTCAAAGTTATTTAGATAGCTCTTGAAAGATAAAAAACTGCCTGGTAAGGTAGGAACAAAGTTCGTTTATATACTCCCTTATAATTTGTTCTGAAAATTTGCAACTAAAAACCTCGCCCGCAGAGACTACAATCATCTTATTTCTTCATGCTTTATACTTTATGAATAAACAAAGATAAAAATCTTGTGTATGAATGAAAATACCAAACTATTTAATGGATTGAAAATATTTAATTAAAATGAAATGTTACGTTTATTCGCTCTAGGTCTGCACATGGTGATAATTAAAACTGTGCGAAAAAATCCATCACGGTCAATATAGAACTTTTGAGCTATATAGCGTGTCCTTTATAGTTCACTGACGGACTTAATCGATTTTCCCAATTAGAAAAGTCCTAATTGCCTTACACTCTATTAAAACGATTCGGTTCAATTCATGACAATCCCGACATTTAATGAACACTCCGTCCCAAATCACTTTCAAACGAGGGTACGAGACATCAAGAGAGAAAAGGGGAGAGCCACTACCTTATATGACTGAAATCAAGAGTCTTCCCGTAATAATTCGATCAATCCTCATCCGAAAAAAGGCGTCGCTTCCTCTTTAATAATTTTCCTCCCAACTTACCTCCGTTCATAAATCACGAGGCTCGCGCGAGCGCGGTCGAACAAAGGACCCGACCGCCGAGCCGCAAAAATTTATTAGTTAGTATAGGAAGCGGGTCGCGCCTCTTAATCCGATTCAACCCCAGAGAATAATGAGAAATCGCCATTAGCCCGCATATTAATCAGGGCCCGGCTATGCGGCACCGCTGCGGCTCTACGTGCGCAGTATTTATGTGTATTAACTCTACGCGGAGAGGAGAGAGGGGACAACATCGCGAGCGTGCAATCAGCCATATTTATCCAGGCAATTATAATCAGCGAAATTCGGCGCGAGCGAAAAGGTCTCGTTAGGGGTGAGCCTCGTCGCGGAAAAAGCGATACACACGCGGGCGTTATCGGTAGAGGCACCGATGCGGTGAGGATTATGTCGCCCTCGCTCTCCAATTAAAGACTGCGTATAAGGTAATTAGGCTGTATATGACAATTTTAATTCGGGAGCGCCGGCTAAACGGCTCCTTTATATGCGCGAGTTTTTGTCAATCGACCCTGCGTGCGTTCGGAAAAGGCAATTAGCTTTTTTTTCGTAAAGCTGGAAAAGTTTTTGGAGAAAAAGTACTTTATCCAGCTCTAAAAATCTTTTGATCTTCCGCTGCGTCAACGAGCTGGAATGCGAAAAGCTTCGCTTTATTTTCCATTTAAAAATTACTGCGCACAATCACCACGTTTCACAATCCAGCATCGCCCCTTACATTCGCCAAACATCAAATTAGCGGCAATCTACATCCCATCCGAACGAGCTAATGCATACGTAAACTGCCCCCAGCACAGTATAACAAGATAGACCCTGAAATCGCGGCTCGACTAAGACCTCTCCTCTCCTCGTTTCAGCCCGGCTTTTACGCCGGTAATCGCAATTTACGACTCGGACCTGAACAGCAGCTGCGCCACTACCGCCGCACGAAGCGTGCACATGAATTTTTGAATTTCCTGCCCAGAGTATGTTATAGGCGGGATCGTTCCTTTTTGTGCAGGAGAGCGCGTGAATGTTGCACACACGGCCGAAGAGAATAGGGATGCCTGCGCCGTTTGAAAAGAGCGAAAGTAGGCTAGCGGAGCGCTCTCCGCGAATTTTCGGAGTTTTGCAGTCTTTGCCCGAGAGCTTCTGGAAATTGGCTGCGCTCGTTGTTTTAAAACGCTTTGTTCGAGTCCAGCAGGAGAGGAGTAGGTCTTACGTACGCATTATCTAATAAAACGCGACCTCTATTGTACACGCGTAGCGTTATCGTAAAGCTGAGAACATCGAATTGTAGAACAATCTGAAGATGGAATCGCTGTAAAAATCCAACGAGGAAGCTGATGCTCACCTATATATAGAAAGTCACTCGAAACGCAAAGCTCAAAGGTTTACCCTCCAACGTTAAATCGGACGTTGTAATTCAAAGATGAGGACGGCACTCAACCGCGGCTCTCCTTACACAGCAGAAAGCTCCAATTAAAATCTCCCCCGGCGTTTTTTAAATAAGGAAATAATTGCGAATAGCTAGTCGGCGAAATCCGGAATTCTCCCGAGTTGATCCCGCTGCACATCTCGAAAAGCTGCCTTAACTTCGTTAGCTTGCAAATTTTCCTCGGCTGCAAACGAAGTTCGATCGTTCATGACTTCCGCGCCGCATACATAGTAGAGCTCTATACATCCACTTACTCGCGCGCGGCAAAGGAAAAAAGAAAAACGAGGCCGAGCGCGCAGAGAAGGAAAGAGAAGAGGAAAAGTCTCGTGAAAAGGAAAAGAAGAAGCTCTTGGCGAGATCGCGAAAAAGTGCGCGAGAGCAAGTCGCGGAAATATATATTTATACCTCTCAGCGCTAGCTCGCACAAAAGCGGCGAATCCGAAGAATCGAACTCGATAGGGAATGAAATAAGATTCTCCCGCGATAAAAGGCGATGTCGTCGTCGTCGCCGCCGCCGCGCCGTCTCCTCGATGCGATATCCCGAAAGGGCTTCGGGAGCGAAAATGTATATATATATACGTAGGAGGAAACGGAAACGCGCTGCGCGGCTCGCGGATAAACATCTTTTTCGCCGACTTTGGCTCGCTTTGGGTTAGCCCGAAACTTACGTGGAATCTGCGGATTGTTACACAACCGAATATATTCGTTTTCTTAATTCATCGCGTCACATCTCGAGATACACGCTCCAAGACTCGCCGAGACTCGCATAAAAGAGCCAAATCAAGAGCCAACCCAGCGTATCAAATGAAGCTCGCCCAGAACAAGCCGTGGCCAAGCAGCATCAACGATCCGGAAACTCGACTCTCCGATCCATCGAAACGCAGCGACAGTGCCAGTTGCAGTTCGGCCCCGAACAAGCGGCAATTTTCTCGCCCACCTCTTCTTCATCTAGCTATGTATACCCAGATGCACACAGTATACAGACTATGCGCAAAAGAGGTATAGAGAAACTATAGACGGGGAACTGGAAGTAGCTGCGGCGCAGATCGTCGCACGCGATAAAAGCGCGCGCGCGAGTGTGTGTGTGTGTGTGTGTGTGTGTGTGTGTGTGTAGAAAGGGGCACCAGGAAAAGGTGAAATGCAAACAGCAGCGATCCTGGCTACGCGGACGGTTTCGGCGATCGTGATGGAACGAGCCTTATCGCACTCGAGATTTTATTGACCTGGAGATTCATCAGTTTCATTTTCATGGAAAATCTGATCCTGTATTTTTACTGCACTAACCGTTTTACAGTCTGCGAATTGAGCGGAAATTATATTTATCTCTTAATTGGCAAGCTACGGAAAATGGTAAAATTCCATGAATGTTGGACGCGTATAAATAGAGGGAAAAAAGTCTCGGGAAAAAAGCCAATTATATTTACTCCACGCGGCTAAGGACTCGGCGAATTAAACGGCAAAAATGCGCGTGCGCTCACGAGTCTACGAGAATAGAGGAATCCCGAACAGCAGAAAACTTGTTACGAAGGGTGAAACGTTGGCTAATTGAATTACGGTAAATAAAATTTCACGAACGGAAGCACGAGAGGTAGCGCGAGCGAAACGAAAAATAAAAGATTCCTCGTCTGTTCGATCATTACGTTGCTCTGTCGATTCGCTAATACATTTTCATGCTGACTTTTTTCGTAGCTTTACGGATGAAATATTTTGATATGTATATTTGTGAGCAAATTATTTGTCCACGAAATCGGATGACAACGAACGCCAATCAATCTTCTGACTTGCGTTATATCATTTAAAATATCTCTTTTAATAACTCTTTCAGTTCCGCGAATCCGATTTGCTCTGGCTAAATGTTTCGTGAATTTTCTTATAATATAACGATCGAATTGAAAACATAATGGAGCTCAAGCTAGAATTTATATTTTCTTTCATCAAATCTTTTGAAAGAAAAGCAATGTTCAACGTCACTTCTCTTATTATTTGATATTGACATGAACGCAGATAATCTATCTATATGCCTGCTTCTTCACGGCATTAATGAAAATTGCGGATTGTTTATATTTCACGCCAATATTTAAACGTACTACAGAAACGCCAAAATTGAAAAAACTTAAAATTCAATATTCGAATAAGCTCCGCTTTGAATAAACGCGTACTAGTCAAACACACAGGTTTAAACGATGCGCGCATACAAATTATGGGCAAATATTCACTTGACGCCTACGTACATATACGTATACTTTTAAAAAGTATCCTGTATAGAAGGTGAGTTTGGAAAAAGTTTGAAATTTTTCGAAAATCGAAAGCTAAAGAGGCAGAGACGCCCGGACGAGCAAACAGCTGTTACCGGGTGGCACCGATCATGCCTGGAATAATTCATCGAGTTCGTGAGCGGCTACTGAAAGATTTAGTCGGGGTGTCGAGATGTGCCCACGCAAAACACTCGAAGCGTGCAAACACGAGTCCGCGCGTTTTCTGATATTTTTATCAGAAGCCACGATCCATATAAACAAGAGAGATTTGTTAAAATAACAATTCCACGCGGGACGTGCTCTGCGCTATTGTACGGAGAATCAAATTTTTTACACCTCTGTAGCATACCGTTATGCATTTTGTTTGAGTTCGAGGAAACCCGCGCGTGCGTGTACATACGTAAATTTCACGCGCTATTTACTCGATCCAGAAAAGTATCACAACAAACACGATTGCAGAGTACAGTGCGATGATTGAATTTTGAAAATGTTGCTAGTTTCCACTTTAAATTAGTGGGAACTGCGATAACCGCAAATTCAGACTCAATTTGTACAAGCTAACGAAGCAGGAATTCAGCACACGTCAAATAGTGAGTTTTAAAAGATACCCCTTCGACGTTGTACAACGTCTAATGCATTGCGCAGAAGAATGCCTCTCTAAACGTTGATAAAATGGCAATAATAACTCTGCACTGAGAGAAATAGTGCGTAAATGTTACTATATGTTCATGACAATTTACTGGAAAGTTTGGTAATCTCGTCACAGACTGACAAAACTGACCTTTTTACTAGATTTATATCAATTTTTACTAAACTTCCATATAAAATTTACCATACTCAATAGGAAAAATTAACAGAAACTATAGTGAAAATCGCCAATGTATGAATTTTTACCTGACAGTATAGTAATTTGTAATAGAACGTATAGTACTTTTCATCTGAAAATCGGAACTGATGCGTATTGACGCGTTATGCGCATGCGCGTTTAGCAAACATGGCTGTTTGGTGTGCTGCCGCTAGGGGGTGCACGGGAAATAAAACCCGCAAGCGGTAAGAAGTTAGCTCAGTTAGTATATAAGTCCGTTTAGCAACCCTGTTGTAACAATTGCGAGCGTATAAGCATATGTACTGCGAATTGCGAATATGTATAATAATTAAGCGTTTAGTTGTAGGAAATGTATCTAGGTTAGTTTAATGTCTCTAAAAATCAACTGCGGCGAGTGAATCGATAATGTTCTCTGAATGAAGTGCGTTAGAAGAGTAACCCTCCATAACCATACAAATTTAGAGCCATATAATAATTGAAAATAATTTTTCCACTATGTGCATTTTTATATTTAATTTAGTCAGGGTAAAAATTACTACTCAGTATAGTAAAATTTATAGTTTTATAAAATTTACTATACAGTTTAGTAAAAATTACTAGACTGTCAATCTGTGAGTGGATTACCAAACTTTTTATTAAAATTTCCTATCCAGTATAGTAAAATTTACTATAAATTTCTCTCAGTGTGGCAAGCACAGAAATTTATCGCCGAGATAAAAGTCATTCGCAACATGGAACTCGCGGAGATAACAACGGCAACGAACATCATCTGATGATCGTCCACATTCCACAGGACTACAACAATTTTCATCGCTTTCCTACACATACACACCGGGATTACCCAACCTCCGCGTGGCTAGCATAAACTCGAATAAATATTATAGCATACTTATATAGTACGGCATTCTCCCACGCGCAGCGCGTATCGCACATCCGAAATTTCTCCTAATTCCAAAACGAGAGAACGAACGATCCCATCTGCTCGTTTCCAAAAATTAAACTCACCTTTCCTCTGCCAGAGAAAGAGAGAGAGGGAGAGAGAAAAAAAAGCGCCGCATCATCCGACACGCGCGCGGCTCTCGAGAGTGAAAACAACTAGTGGCACTCTCGAAACAAAAGCGAAAACTGAAAAGCAGCCGTAGGTGTATACACGCGGCAGCGGCTTTGTGTAATTATTACATTGACAAGCATCGAGCGTGCGAAATGCGCGTCATTGTGCACCGCGAGCGCGCGCGAGAAGCTAAGGAGGAAAAGAGACGTGGCGCGCAGGCGCTTACTTAGCCTGCTTTTTCACCGCCGCGACACACGAAGAAACTGCTGAAGATGAGTCGCAGGAATCGTGTACGTGTATAGATATACAGATATAACCGGGGCAGAGTACCTGCTGGTATGCGGGGAAGTCGCTTTTTACGAGCGAGATGTTCGAATCGAGAGGATTTGGGTCGTGTATCGAGTGTGATTACTCGGGTTTAGCCTGTAATTGGGTAATGCTCGTGATTTTAGCTTACGTAAGCCGTACGCGTGAGCTGCTCTCTCTGGATACATATGTTTTTAGAATTTTTTTTCCAACGCTTGTTCTAAACATACGATATCGATCTGTTTACACGAATAAAAACTCGTCGCTTTTTACGATACACATCAGCTCATCCTCGTGCTTTTTAACCGCCCGAAACAGAAAGAGAGTGGAATTCTAATCCTTTTTCTAATTACACACTGTAAGCTACTTATATCACCTACTCCAACATCAGTTATTCGCGCCGCGAAAGAAGAAATTCGGATGTGCCTAATTTTCCCGCTATCTCCGCGTATTAATCCATCTATATTATTTCCCCGCACTTTTTCTCATCCTCTCCCTTGCGCAATCGCGCGCTCGCGCGCCTATGCACCTGCTCGCTACCGCTACCCCGTTGTCGTATAATACAATAATCCTCTTTCAAAAGAGAGAGAGAGAGAGAGATCCTCGTCGATTCGCGGCGGTGTTTCCTCCCGCGTGTGAATCGTTAAGAAATTCGGCACGCGTTGCTCTTGCGCGTCCGGATCCGCGGATGTGACGAGTGCTTTTTGCATAATTTGGTCAAGTTTTGCAACAGCGGATTTTATCGCGGCTGATGACACGATGACTCTGCAGAGGTCTCTGAACTTTCGGCCGGGAGACAGTTCAGCTCCAAACGAAAATTCATATTACGCTATTAATGATAAAAAAGCTCGGACAGGCGAAACGGAGTGAGAAGTCGCGGTGATATAAAATAATTTGCCCATCGATCCAAGCGTATAAAGACTCAATTAACGTTCCCTCCTGTACCTGCGCCCGGGGAGCAACCGAGCGAACCGAGCTCGCAAATCACACACGAGCTTTGCGGAGTAATTACTCCGATATAACCTGCCAGCAGCGGGGGGCTTGAAATATCACGTTGGAAAGAGAGCCAGCAGTGTACTGGTTACGACAGAGAGCAGAGGCGGCAGCGACGGCGGCAACGCGACGAAAGCAATTTCGTCAATTAGACGAATGGCTCTCTATCTCGGCGGCGAGCACGCTACAGCTTTATCGAATTTCATAGAGTGCGCGCGCGCGCGCGTCTCCGAAAGCTTTTAGCGGAGCTTTTTTTAAACGCCCGCCAATTTTGGCTTTGCTCATCGATCGAAGGGGTTTGAGCGGGGTATCGTGTGTTAATTGAATAGAGAAGGCTTTGAACTGCTTTAGCGGGAACGTTGTACGTGCGCACTCGGCCCGGAAACGGTTGCACTGCACGGCGCGCTGCTTTGCATTTAGTTTATGTAGTATAAAGCGCTTTACTGCGCGTATACCCATAATATTTGCTCTAATTGAAGCGTATATTGCGCGTATATCAAAGTCAAAGCGTGATGCTTCGTGTACGCGTATACGTATTGTATTGCGATGCAATAATGATGCAGGTATTTTTCCGATTTCAAACTATTTCGAGCAAGTAAAATGTTATGTTTTGTCGAATCGTCAAAATATCGAAATTTCAAAATCATTAGAAACTCGCGTCGATTTTGAATAAATATACATTTTAATAAAAATACTGAAAATACAGCAACAAGGATCAGCTCGTTATGTATTGTATTCATGAAGAAATACTCCAAATGTAAACATATTTATTTTATACCAACAGTACAGTCCCCTGAAATAATAACTCCTTTATTAAACGAGACAATACTGTATCGTCCCAAAGCAACCGGCCGACATAAATTTTTCACCCACGACCACAGCCTCGGCAGCAACTCTCCGCTATACGAGCTGTACAGCCAAAAGCAGCGCAGTAGTCCATTACCCTCCACACTCGGCGGCCAGAGCCATTAACATCATCCTTCCGCAAACTCGCAAGAATTTCAATTTTCCATTCCTCAGCTGTGTGCGAGGCTCCAAAACGCTCGACTGCAGCCCGTAAGTCAAGCGCGTCGGAAATGATGGAGCGTCGCCGTCTGACGGATCGCGGAATTATACTACTGCAGCGCGAGTCTTTCGGCCGACAGCTACGCCTGTGCCGCATGTATACGTGCATGTATATATAGATGACGCATGACGGCGCGCACGCGAGATAAGATCGCGCGCCGGCCGGCGAACGCGCGAATTAATTTGCCGGCGGGAAGAAATTATTTAGAGCCGCGCTGGCGGTCTGTTTGAGGCGCTGGATTACTTTCTGCACTATCGCAGGAGGGTTGCTGATATTTTCGCGTGACAAAGCATTCATTCGTCGTATCAGGCCAGTTGTGACGAAGGGAAAAAGACTTGTAACACGGTGGGATTTCGGAATTTGTTGGATAACGATAGATTGGTCGCCCAGACGTTTTGGCACCCCATGGTAAATGGTGTGTGGGGAGTAAAATTGAAAAAACTTCAAAACTAAATGCTCGTCTCGCTCCATCGACAGGACACGTGCAACAAACGCACTCGATATTTCCGCGTAGAGTGCGTCATTAGGTGCAGCAATTACAAAACTACGAAAAACCAAAAACGCGCGTATGCGCGTAAGCGAGTTGGCCAATCCTCGAGTATAAGCAAAGAAGAATCCTCATCCCCACCTCGCAGGACGACGCGACGACCTTCGTCCGAAAGATGCGCGCTGTAAGTACGCGCGTCGGGGGGCCGTTATTCGCGCTCGCGCACGTTCCAGTTATTCGTGCTCTATTCTCAAGACTCGCTGCCGCGATATTGTTCTTTCTCACGCCCCCCTAATTATAGCATCTAATTGTATGGCGTCATTAAGGTATATTTCTATGGAGGCGCTTCCTTGCCCGACTTCTTGCGCCGCTCGCGCAACGCCGCTGCTGGAACAGAGGTTGTCTCCCGCTCGCTCTCGGCGTGTGTACGTGCAGTGCGTCTTGTGTGTGCGCGTCGGCGCATTATGTGGCAGATGAGCGAGAGAAGATGTGTCGGGACGATTGTTGATGCCCGCGCACGTGCGCGTGGGCCGCTCGGTTTTGTTTTAGGCGAAAGTCGGGCTTTTAATGGCTCGCGGTCGGCATTGATCTCTATATAATTGGCCGACTTCTCTAGCATTGTGGGCTTCTCCGCATTATGTCGAGGGAATGTGAAAGCGTACGAAAACAAAAGTGGATGTTACTCGAACATTCGCCATATAACTTAGGTGTAGCTCTAGCCGATGCAGAAAATAAATTGGAAGCGGAAACTTTTTGTCGCACGAACTCTAAAGTTTTGCTCGGCGGCGGCGAATGATCAGTGGTCAGGCCTGAAAAAATCAATAACGAAAAAAAGTTCCATCAGGTGTAGGCAAAAAGCGTTCATTTCGAGGATAAGAAACGCCGTCCACGCTCTAAACTTGGAAGTTTTACACCCTTCATTAGCCGGTGCTCTGAAATTTTTCCGCGGTTTGGATAACTCGCGCTCGCCGGATTATTTAACGACTTCCCTTTTTTCTCTCCACAATTAAAAATACCGCCCGCGTTATTATAGTGTCCGGCTGGCTTTTCGCAAATAATGGAACGTTTAATGGAGCTTAATGGGTCGCTTGGTACGTGTACATAAATCGATAATGCTCGTAATTTTAAGATACTGTTGCGCTCGCGAATTTAAAAGGTCATTTGTTCCGCGAGCAAATATTTAAGGACACTTCGCTCTGAATTTCTAAGGGAAAGCCGATGAAATACCCTTTATTATCATAGTTAGAGCCGCGCTTGCGTTTATATTTTAAATTCTGCATTTTCCGACTGCTTTTAAATTCAGGAAAAAGTGTCTTGTTATATTCGAAGAGAAATGGAAGTGTACACAAAGCAACGGGAAATAATGTACACTCTATTTCCCACTGCCCTTTTTTCGAGCAGTTACGCGACTGCGACGCAGAGCGAACTGAGAAAAGTATGTGCAAATTGTGTGTGTGTACTCACTCGAATGAATTTTTTTAATGTGCATTAACTGAAATTCTGTTGCACGCATATTTTTCAAGGGGAAGAAAGAGTTTAAACACTCTAAGCCTTTTGAAGAGGGATGAGGTTTTTTAAAGTGTAAACGCAAGAGAAGCCTTGATAATCACCACTCGATAAAAGGCAGCCAAAATACAAACATAAGCAAATATAATTACAAGTACATAAGTGGAGATACGTACCACGTGAGCTGCTGGCCGGTGGATGATGGTAACCGCCGCCGTCACAGGTTCCCCGCTCGCATTCAAGCCTCCGGGCTCTTCAACCCTTCCTCGCGAACAAGCTCTCTCTCTCTCCTCTCGCACTCTTTCCCCGACTAACTCGAAGCAACCGCGCGTGTCTCACAAGGCGTGTATCGTCTATTGGCTACTGCAGACAAGTCGGAAGCTGTCGAGCCTTTCTTGCGCACTTGCAACTCCTCGCACTGTATCTATCATCGACTCTGGTCGCGCAGCGTTAATTCGGGCATGTGTATCGCAGAAATACGAGCTAGCGTGGGCTATAAGTGGTGTACGCAGGGCTATATACTCGTGTGAGCGGGAGCTGAGATGATCGCGCGAGCGAGCGAGCGGCGCGAAGGAGTCGCGGCACGGTACTGACGGGCCACGCTGCCGGTCGGCAAATCTCATGCCGAGCGCGCGCGCGCCTCTCCCTCCCTACTCTGCGGACGAGATGCCTCCTTCCACCGGGACGTCGCTGATGGAGCGCTTCTGCCCCGCTGCATCCTGTCGCTCGCTGCTGCGATGCCCTCTGCCCTGTGCATATTAGAACAGACTTGGGACAGCTTTGGCCGTGTGTATTTATATAATGAAGGCAATTTCGTTAGTTATTTGATTGTTCGATGCTCGCGCGTATTATACGCTGGTGTGCATCATAAACCCACACGGTAAACTTGTAGGTTAATGAGTCGATATAATTAGAGAGGGACTCGTCCCTGCAGAAGCAGCTATAGGCGCGTGATGCGTTCTAGAAAAGAAAATGAAAGTAAAAGTTGTAATAAGCGGCAATTTGAAGCGTATTAAACGTCGAAGCATCTAATGGGTTCCGATACCATAATACGTGAAGCTGCGAGTATCGAGTTGATTATGAAAAAAATAATCGAAGTACAACAAAGCTATTCCTTACGCGTGCGATTGATCACAGAATCATCGGATGCTCATAACATTTTCTCGTTAGTTCGTAGAAAACGAGTTTTGTTCACTTTCGATTAGGAGGTTTTCGATAAATCCATCAACTCTCCGAACGAAAACTACCGCAGAATCGATTAACCACAATCGAACCGCCATCAAAACTACCGGAGTCGATCAAAGCGGCGATACACAGCCCTGCGCCAGAACAATACGACGAAATCAACGCGAGCGCGTGAACGAATTATTCAAATATTATTCCCTTATCCGAACTATCGCGTTCCGTTTAGTAATGCGCGCGTCTAAACGCGCCTTTCTACTCTCCATCAGACTCTTCTTCTCGTTTTTTTTACCTCCGTCATCTGCCGCGTCCCTTTCTCTTTGTCCGCGGGAGAGCTTCGAACGTTGAAATCGAGTGTCAAAATACAGCTCACGGCATTACACCGGACTTTTCGATTCTCAAAACGGGTGAAGGACTCGCGCACGCGCGCGCGGGTAATGTGTAATAGAGGTGTAAAGGCATACGGCCCTCTCGCGGGGATCGTAATTGCGCTGATGAATTTCAAATTCGATAGTCGGACTCGGAGCGCTGGCGAAACGCGCATCGCTACCGTGTATCCCGTGTTCTTTTTCGCCTTTGTCATCTCCGGCTGTTTAAGTAGGCATTTTTACTCGCGCGGACAGATGTGTACCCCAAGCTTTTAGCTGCAGTGCTTTCTTTGACGCGCTCTGCCTGTCTGTCGGTGTGAACTAGTTTCCGGAGTTGATGGACGCGGAAGAGAAATTGTTCGGGATGCGATGAGAGTAAGAATTTTCATCTTCGTTGCGTTCAAAGTTTCGGCGCTTCCTGTGATTATGTTACTATCGAGCGATCTCTGATGATGCTCATTTTGAAATTTCAATTTTTCAGGCATTACCCGACCCGATTGAAATTCATCGAACTCCATACTCGATTATTACGTGTGGGGTATGGTACTTATATTTCCAGAAGCCTCGATTCTCCAACTTATACGGTTTCATCGACCTATGAATCATTCATAAAAATTCATCGTATAATATGTCATCGAGATCGACAAGATTGACATATTTCTTTTTTTAGATTTGCAGAACTTGCACCGTCGCGCACCTATATATAATATTTATGTATACCCGCGTTGAATCAGCCACGTATATTTTTCGCCGGAGAAAAAAACTTCCTCGCAACTGGACGGACTGAATTTTTTCAGAATTTATTCGCATCCACGCGCGGAAACCATACCACAGCGCCGTACATACGTGCGCCGCGTACAAAAATTGCGCCAGGTATAATGCACGCGTACGCGCGTATTTCCCGGATTTTTTTAAACCATTGCGGCCCGCGTCGATTTAACGTCACTTTTATACGCACTAAATTTTCCGTCGCGAGTTTCGCAAGTGTTTAACGAAATAACAAAAGCAGTCTCTTGGGCAATTCTCTAATACGATTGGGGTGTATATTTGTATCCCCGCTAATTCATAGATGCACCGGCCATTCCGCCACTGACGTGGCGCAACGATGAGGAGCACAATCCATTACCGCGAAGAAGAGAGAGAAAGAAAGAGAGAGAGAGAGAGAGAGAGAGAGAGAGAGAGAGGCCGTAATGACATAACGTTTACGAGCATTGATCAGAAGAATATAGATATTATCTAAATTGCGAAATTTTTTCGCCGCCGCATCGCTTCTTTTATGGCTGCTCTTCGAGCGAGGCCGCGTCGCGTCGCGCGAAAGTGCGCGGCTAATACTTTTTAAGTAGCAGAATCTCCCTCGAGCGACGGAAATTGCTGGATAATGAATAATTAGCCGATATACTTGACCGAATCAATGATAGCTGAAGTACAGACCCGGAAGAGCATTAGACCACTAGTTTCGCATCCCAACGGCGCGGCGGTACCTTTTGAACGCGAACCAATGCGCGAGTGCGTTTAATTGATGTGTGTGTACCGATACCGGCGAATCACAAATATACGTGAAATTGGGCATAGCATTGCAGAAATACGAATTCTTACGAATGGCATCAGCAATGAATCGAATCACTGTATGTTTTAGATAGTTTAGGAGGCAGCTTTGTCGGTCTGTAAGTGATATAAACTAGCCGAAATTCGAAATCCCCCTCCGTATATCGTTATATATTTCGTGTACAGCTGCGAACTTACGGACCGTGGCTGCGACTAGAAAGTTATTTTACCACACTGCACATGGAGGAAAATCGACGTCGCCAAAGCTCGCTAAAGGGGCCATAAAAGTCGAGTCGTTTCGCGTAATTTCGCGTTTCTATACGTAATGTATCGCCCGCGCGCTCACAAGAGAGAGAGAGAGAGAGAGAGAGAGAGAGAGAGAGAGAGAGAGAGAGAGCATGTATTGTGCATGCGCAGGAGGACTTCGCGCGGACTTTTTTTGGTCCTCCTTTCTTCTGGCCGCGCGAAGAGGTTTATGAACTATGCAAGATGACGGGTAGCCGGAGATAGTTATCTCATTACGGCTCTTATAATTGTTTCCGTCTTATTATAGGGAGACGAGCGGCTTCGAGTAGCGAACTTTCGTTTCGCTTTTATACGGGCTATTTTTCTGGATCGGAGCCAGAAGATGTTTTTTCACTTTTGAAAAAACACACACACTCGCTCGCATGTCTAATGGGATGTACGTGATCGGAAAGTCGGTCTTGCGCTAATACCGATCAATTAAATTCCGCAAAACCAACTTTTCCGTCGATCCTCAGCGGCGCATACGTGCATCGCCCACGTGTGTTACTCTCATAATCGCCATCCGCGCACGTACACACCTGAGCCTCCGCGGACATTTCTTTCCTTATAGTACTATGGCTCGGGCTCTTCTCTCATTGCGATTTTACGATGGTTTCACGCGTCGATCGCCGCATGTATGTGAGCGCGCGCGAAGTTCAAAGAATACCGAGGAAGAAAGCGCGGCCGTGAAAGAAAATTTAACGACCAAGTCTCACGTTCCTTTTCGTTTTCTATAATATGTGAGGGAGAAAGACGAGCTTACGCGTGTATGCGAGAAGCTTGTAAATTTCGCGGGCTTTCCATTGTGCGCGGCTCGTGTCTCGGAATTCAATTTACATGGGAAATTTATATAGAATTACGCTGTTGCGGGGAATCAATATTTGAAAATGGCAGTTTTTTCTGAGTTTCGCTTATTAATTGGTGATAAATTTATGCCTATCGCAATATTCGAAGTATTTTCAGAGCGAGATCCGCAATATTTGCACGCGAACAAATGAAGTTAATATATAAATAAACAGTTCGCATTCAATACTGTATGCTGTGCCACAATCAACACCGAACGAAATTTTGCAGAAAAATAAATTCTCGGAATTTGCACGTGTTCCAACTAACGATCTCGGCATCATTTTCTCACAGCCCAGAAAGCTGAATTCGGAGAATCGATACAGTCGCGTGCTTTTCGTAAGCTGCGCTCTCGAACCTCGTCGCGCATCGCGTTTCCGTCTCAAAAGACACACGTACCCTATGCGTTTCTCCCGCACATCATAAGCGTATACCGCGTCGCAAACCTACGACCATATACGAAGTATCTCATAGTCGCTCACCAGTCGAAAAAGATCATATAACAATGGATATATAGCGAGACTCCGGCAGACTCCCCGTGTCGAGGAGACTCGGTGACAAAACTGCAACTTTGATGCGCATTCCGATCGCTAGATTTGTTTCGGCCGTCACGATTCTGATTGTTCGCCTTATGATTGATTGTGACTGAATCAATAAGAACGTTCCCTTTCCTTTATTTGAAAGTTTCGCGCGAATCAATCGACGTTTTAATTTAGCTTCGTTGAACGTTATGCAAATTCCATTATCAGCGCACTGCGCACCATTCCAAAAACGAAGGAGCCGATTTTTTAATTATACCGAACTATGATCGCGCACCACCGACAATTTTCCCGGAAAGCGGGAAGAGCACGTTTATGCACAGCGCATACCTTCACCGATCGATTTATCGAAGTATCGAGATAAATTATTCTCACGAGCGCGCACGAATATTATAATGCGCGCAAGGCCTTCCTCCCGCGCCGCCATGAGGAAACACTTGCGAGCTCGCTATAAACAATGGGCCCAAATACTTCGTGCGGAGAGCCCGCGAAGTTGCATCAGATGATGGCGCGCACTTTTATTGAAAAATTTGCGGCGTGACTTCGCGGGGACCGCTAATAAATTAATACACGTATATGCGCCCGCGAGTGAGAGGATGAGTTGCTTCTCATCCATGGGGTGAACGTATATGTACGTAAATTTGAAGAGACGTAAACACGTCAACAAGTGGCTGCTCGCGAAAGTGAAGAGGAGATTGGATACAGAAAAAAGCAAACATATGACTATTGTCTCGAGAATCCCTTGGGATTTCGAAACGAATGACCAATGCCATAGCTCAAAATGTTCGGATTACATAAAATACGCTATTGTGGCTATTCTATTTTTTTTTTAATTTTTAACCGAGTTTTACCCTCGGGCGTTAGCGTTCCGTATACGCACCGACCTTGACCATACAGCGTCAAAAGAGTTTTTATAAATTAGCAAGTAAGACAGCGAGTCGAAGACGAGTGCTGCAATATCCACAAGAGGTCAAAAAGCCCTGCACTTAGCCCTTGGTAAGTAGCAATGTCCTTTAGTATTTGTATTGCACGTATTGTTAGAATATGTGGGAGACCGAAAAAGCCTCGAGATATCTCGTCCTGTGTCGAGAAGGAAAAACCCTGTCTCGGTCTCTAGAATTCTGAGAGTTCTAGCAGTTATAGCATGAGCTTATGTATAGCGGTCAGTACGCAGTAGGTCAAACAAGGCCTTTTTAGTTTTGATGGCACACCGCTGTACCTACATTCAGTGCACATATTGTTCTGTGTTGGTAAAAGATATTGCTCTAAGGATTGCACGTAACATACGTATCTAGTGTATGTACATGCAAGCTTTTACTATTTAGCTTTAGGTCTTCGAGATGCTCCGAATTTGATTCAGTGAACGCATCGGTCGCTATACCTAATCTTAGAAATTTCACATTTTCTTCTGAGAATCTGCCATGATTATTTTACACTTTCAATTAATTAATAATAGCGCCAAGCGTACTTTCAAAAGAATTAAATTTTTTTAAATAAAATGAATTATATTTTCAAAGCACCGCGGAATACTATTATAGGCAATTAACGAATAGGCTTGAAATCATTGCAAAACTTTATCAACATGAGTATTATGCGATCTTAGAAACGTTTTTAAAGATTGTGATGTACATACGACAGCACTATTGTTAATCATTTTATACAATCCATTTGACAAACTAAAGCTCTCAAGCCTCTACTGTAAAGCTGGAAACCGACGAGTTTACAAGCAAAAAACAGATGACTGCAACTAGAAAAACAAGTACAACGTCAATCCCCTATACGTATAGGTACGTGCCTCTCTATGCATATACCCTGTTCCATCGCGCAAGCAGCGAAGATAAAGTGATTCTCGCTGAGAAAATGCAAATTCCACTAATGGCTTTAATGAAGTGCAATCTCAAGAATTCGTGCGGCGTCGATCATCCCCGGCTGGGGCTGTAATAAAAATCGTCGTCTCGAGCTGATTCCGATTGATCGGCATCGCCGCGCTCGCGAGCGGCGGAGAAAAGGAGAAAAATGTTTACGATGTTAAGCGGCATCTCTTGCCTGGGACTCTCGGATCGGACTTGAGATTATTATTAGTTGCGCAGCTCGAGCGCCGAAGCGACGGAGATAAGGGAAAAATGATTGTGCACGTGAATAACGTCACTGATCCTATTAATAGCGAAGGAAGTACATACAATTGCAGCTGCTGGTTATATTTTATGTGCCGCTATGGCCATAAAATCACTACCCTCTTGCTATTATTTCGGGGTTTTTAATTAAATAACATTTATTGAATTCCCGATTGAAAAACGGAAAATTCAATAATGGAACGCCCGGGATTCAAGGTAAAATTCAATATCAATTTCTCGCGTGAGCCGCCAACGAAGTAGCGCTTTCACATTGCCCTGAAACGATATTTCGCATATTTTTCCGCGTATCTATATAGGTGTATATAGGTATAATGTATAGACGGAGCGCGAAGGAAAAAAAGGAGAGAGCAGCATCGGAGAGCGTGGATCTTCTTCGTCTGCGCTTCAGCAAGTACACGCGGAGTCGAGCTCTAGGCCACGATGAGCGTGGGAGAACTTGTCACTCTCTACTGACCGAGGCTATCGGTTGCTCTCTTTCTACATCCTGATTTTTAAAATTCTCTGCATTTATCGCTTCTACTTTCCTTTCAAGGTAATTCGTTGTTGATAAAAATTATTCTTGAGGAAAATTTACTTTCACGTGCGGGAAGTGAAATAATTCATATATAGATCAAATGAAATAATAGACTAAAGGCGAATTTATTTTTTGGAAAATCAAAACTTTGTTCAGTCGGCCCATATAACTGCTCAAAAATTAACCGAGTAATTGACATGTGGTATAATATGTCGTGTAGTAGCTGGCCGGCGAAACAGGTGGCGCGCAAGCGATACTATTATCCTCATCTCAATCTGCGCGTGACTATAACTGATAAGTAGTATGCCTTCTATGCCAGAACTGCCTTGTTCGGCCTGCTTAAACCACTGGTGCTACAACTGCAGTCAAGTCCAAAATCCAAATATCTAGGAAATTGATCTATTGTACAGTAATTGTTCAAGATGAATAAGAATATCAAACTACAGCTCCATTTACTTGGGTTGAGATAAGAAGAAAACGATATCGATAGTATTTTTGTCAGTTGGACATTTTTTTATTTTTGTGTTTTTAGTTTCGTCAAAACTTCTAGAAAATATTTTTTTGTGTGTTAGAAGTTCAAATCAAGTGTTTTTAGAAAATGTCCATAGGGATGTGTATGTATGTGTATGTACACGAAAAGAATTTTTCAGTAAAAATTACCGGAATAGCACGGTAATCGTGGGCCGCCGTATCTTTCCGAAAGTTTTTATCTGACCCAAGATATTATTTATCTTGCTGCCCGTAAATTTTACTGAACCGGCATTGTACATTTTTTGATGTCGAAAATTTGTACCGTGCTGCAAAAGAAATACATGCGCGGCCATGAGCGTCATCTGCTTCCATAACCTCCAAATCTAACCCTGATGTACGCTCGTTGAAGCCAACGAATTTCTTGGTTCAAAGTGTGTCATATACGAATAACCTTTCATAAATCAATAATACAACGTTAAAAGTACCGAAAATTTTACTGTGACGATGCAGTAAAAGTGCTCTAGATGGCGGGGCGTCCCTACGTTACTGTGCTAGCACGGTAATTTTGATCCTTATTTCTACGTAATTTTTATTGTAAAATTCTTTCCGTGTATGTATACCGTAATATTTCTGGAACTACTCCGTTAATATCAATAAAAATGTTTAAACTACTTATTTTTTCAATAATAAATCGAAAACTAAAAAAACACTTGCACTTGAGATTTTGGAAAAAGTAGATATTTTATGGGTTTTGGCTAAGTTCATTGCGCAGCTTTCAAACCCCTATGGTTCTTAAGATATCAAAGTTTCAATTTTTTTTTTGAAAATTTTTTTATTCCTTATATCTCTAAAACAATATAGTTAAACGCTTCAAAATTTTATTTGGTGGTTAACCATAAAACAATCTATCTGCTGCTAAAATTTTTAACAATTTCGTCAATTAAAGTTCTCAAGTAAAGAGCTAAAATGTAAAAACCGATTTTTCTCAAAACTTTTGCTTCCTCTTATAGGGGTATCGCTGCACGTCATTAAAGTCCCTATCTATGAATTTATGTCATACTTGATATATTCTGTAACAAAAATTGACGGCAGCGTTCGTAAACTATAATAAAAAACAGAGGAATCGGCAAACTTTTGGACAATGAACCATCCAAAACTTATATTACATTATGTATCAAAAACCGCCTCATACATTAGCAGGCAGATTATACTGTATATTGAAACAATATTTTATTTATTAGACCTATAAATTTTGCTGGAGGAAGCTACGTGCTAATGAATTGGCAGCGGTTTTTACAATTTGTACAATTATCCGAATTCAGTCTAAAATGTATTACGAGGATGGGGGTCAGTCATCCCGAGGGCCAAACGGGGAAAAGTAGATAATTTTATTCTATTTTAAATGCGTTATAGCTGACTTACCCTGGGAGAAATCTTGACAGGTTGTTGCCCAGTTAATCTCGAATTTATAAAATTACGCCAGTTTCTGCTCGCCATTATCTCCAGAAACCTCGTCACCTGGCGACGTTAACTACTCAATAACTCGAGAAAAACCCGTCTAGCGAATGAAATTTGAATTTGTATGTTATGAGCGTTCATCTTGTCCTCATTCTATCCTTAATATATAGCCCGTTTTTGTATTTAAAATAATAACTTTTAAACATTTAATTGATAATTCAATTAGTCTTATTTGTTACAGTCATCAAGTTTTATTTTATTTCAACTTCAAGTCATGACTATCTAAGTAAAGAATCGATATTATTTATATTAGCATGACTATAGTGCAAAATGTCTTGTCTAATATGAGTAAGCACATAATGTATTCATTGGAACATCCATTGTTACTTGTCGAGCACAGGAGATGAAAATTTCATATTTGTCCTGGCATCGATAAGTAGGGTCAAAATCTCAAAATAGCCAATTAGAATGATTACGTGATATTTCGATTTATAGTTCAGGAGAGGATATAAGAATATTATAGAAGCATTTAATTTTTGAATAATTTGTTAGTGCACAGCTTTGTTTTCTTTTATTTGTCAGCATTATCTTTAATAAATCGTCAACTCTGATGGTTCCTATACTATAGGTTTAGCTTTCGGCGTACATTTCGAGGAGCTAGAGTTTCTGGTTGTTCGATTGCGCGTTTCGAACCTTTTTTAACAGTACTTGCTTGGCAGAACAAGTCTAATTCGTCCTGGTCTATATTTTGTTGCTGCTGCTGCGGAGGTGGTGACAGTTTCATTTCTGACATCTGACTGCATCTTTGGTTTAGGCGCCTTTTTATTTTTCTACTATTTTGTGTAGGCGACGGTGTTTTTATATTCATATTATTCTGCAAATTTGTTGACAAACTCGAAACTGGACTGGTCGATGCAACGTTAGTTTTGGAACTCATTTTGGAGGTGTTTATTAGTGATTCTCCAACAAGAACCAAACTTCAACTACTTGAAATTGTATCAAATAGCCGTATTTAGACTCACCATAGGATGAGTGGGGTGTCATTATGGTGGAGGAGGGGTGTCATTTTTGACTGGTGGGTGTCATTTAATGAGGTGGGATGTTATATTAGACGAGACAATTTACACTATAGTCATCCTAATATAAATAATATCTATTTAATTGTTGACTAGATAGTGAAACTCAAGTGAAATCAATTGTAATGTATGCGTATCATATAAATTTTATACAGATAGCAAAGTAAAACTATCAAATATAATAAATTGAAGTATTAATTAAATCGAACTGGTTTATTAGCTGGTGATTATGTTATCCTTTCAATCTGACTCTCTACGTTTGTCAGAATTTTCAGCAAATTCTGCGCAGAAACTCTCAGCAGAGGCGTATTTTTCTGCACCGAATCTGAGCAAAGCATCTGGACAGACGTTACTGCAAATGAACTACGCGGCCAGAAATTATGGTGTATTTTCTACCAGGGCAACTGTCAGAATAAATATAACTTTTTTTCCGAAATAGAGAAATAAAAAAAAACATACATCAAACTTTATTGACATTTATTGCCCGGATTCAGAAGTATTACGGTATAAATACACTCACACACTCTAGGAGAAAGCAAAGATAAATGCAACTCGATCCTAGCAATCGAACAAAATACCCATCCCGACCATTAGCATTATCACCAGAGGCAGAAAATCCTGGCAAGCAATGCAGACAGAGGAGAAAACTTCTCGCTGCTGGCCCCTCCGCATGCACAGTATACAGTACACGGCGATGAGATCGCGGCCCGCGGCCAAAGCTGGCGTAAAATTTTGCGATCGATTCTCGATGGATTTATAATGCACTCGGTCGTGCTCCTGCTGCCGCCGCTCTGACCTTCCGATCTGATAGGAGATTGAAATATCGCGCGCCGTATTTTCTCCGCGGAGAGAAAACGATCGGACGACGTTCTGCGCGGAAGAAAGAGCGAGACAGCGAGGAAGATGTACATTTCGCGTGTAGAAGATGATCGAGGCGACGGACACCTCTCGAAAGTATTTCATTGGGATTTCTAGCGTGGATAAGCCTTTAGTGGCCATTGTTCGGTGAGCGATAAATAAAATTAGAGGCCTGGACTTCTATGTAAGCTCGGCTATTCGAGTGCGTGAGAAAATTTTGTCGGGACTCGGGGAAGACTTGTTCTGACAGGCATATCGATGTAGATGCGGCGCTAAGTCAACAAGCGGAAATCACCGCACTGTCCGCGAACTCGGCGAATTCCATTGCGAAACGTAGTACGGCTCCAAGCGCACATCCCGAGGCACCAACCTCGTGGAGGTCAGAGCGCTGCATGCAGGAGACTCTTGTCAAGTGAGAGTATGCACCGGCAGTTGACCCTTCGATACGGAGCCTCTAACAAGCATCGGTAGTGAATACTTCTGCACGGACTTATCTGGCGCAGTTATCATTCGCGTAGTTCGTATAACAAGATGTAAAAGGAAAATCCACAGAGAACAACTACTGTTCGCGCACAATCGGTCGATCTGAAATTTTTGCAATTTTCCATTAAGAAACCTCCAAAGTAATACACCCCTCCGGACATCAATATACGAGGCTTTGCGACACCGCACACGCGGGAAATGATCCATGATTCCCCGCCACAACAAAAGACGCTCAGTTTGTCTCTCCCATTACTTATACAGCCGCACAAACACAACGCACGGGATTCCCTTTATAGTACCCGCGCGAGGCGCGCGAAATCGAGTCTATGCAAATGCTCGCCCGGCCAAAATAGTCAATCAGATATACGACTAGTTTGCATACGCGCCGCAGTCGATGCACAGCCGTGTACAGCGAAGAGCCTAATGAGAAGGCGTTCACTCGCGAGGGGGCAGGATGAATAATTGAGAGTTTGACGAGAGCTGCGCAGCGGCTGCGTAAGGTATCGCTCGCGTTGTGCAACGGCTGTGCGGATTTATCGGGGCGTTCGTTATTATCGCGCAGACTCCGCAATTACCGCGAAACGGCAATAAATTCGGATGTCTGAGGAACAAAATTCTGGCTATCCGCGAGTGCGCCCACGGAATTTCGTCATTTTCTGAAAAGATGAATTAGGTACAGCTCTCTCTCTCTTTCTCTCTCTCTCTCTCTCTCTCTCTCTCGCGCGCGCGCAGCTCAATCGAATGATTGGAATAGCTGAGTAATAAGTTGATCCCTCGTAGTGGGCCGTGATAAATTTGCCCAAAGTTTGATACAATCGCGCATAGCATCCTCCGCAGAAGCGATCCGCACGTATACGTACAGTGCTATGCAGGAAAGTTTCGCGGAATCCGATTCCATTACCGAGCCATTACTGAGCAGAGCAGCGCCTCACCGCAGCGTGACAGCGCATCTCTCGTCATCGCGCGTCGCCTATATATAGGTATGCGCGAAACAATGCATCTCCTCCGCGTTAAAGTGCCTCGGCTGTCGGAGCCTTTGAAAAGATGCGAGAGCATGAAATCCCGATCGATTCACTCGGTAGTGTCAGCGCTGCGAGGAAAGCATTTCTCTCTCTTCGCTCTTCCATTATAGGTCAATGTAATTCAATGGATTATTGTTTGCTCTCATCCACGATTGAATTATGCATCGATCTCAAATTCGGAGGCGAAATTTTTCTAGATTACGTTCGCGTCCATCATTATACGGTATACGCGGTGGAGGAAAGTTAGTGTGCTGAGTCGCCGATAAGTATTTATAGTATGGGTACACTGAGAGAAAAGAATCCTTGTCGCAAAGGATTCGCAACTTAACCACAGCTTATTTTTCATGTATTTGTTGCAAACGAAAGTTTCTTCATAGTAAGAGAAGAATTCTTAACTATTAAGGATTTAGAAATTTTTGAGCGATTGTGGCGCACTGTCGGTAAAAACTTATCGTCCGAGTGCAGCAACAGCGCGACTCGTCGGCACGCGACTATGCGAGGCGTCGAAACGTGTCGGCTGCAATCGGAGACCCGTACATGCGTTTATACTATTTCACGCGTGATATGCTTTTTTACGTACCTGGAAGAAAGCATATTGATGCACAACATTTAAAATATCGTAGGGCTTGTTCGATGAAGTCGAAGATTCTGTATGCATAAATACTTTTGTGATAGTTTCATGCACACAGAAAAGCGGGGTTATGTGTAAGGTTATATTCGTATGATACCTATCGTGCTATCATTCGAATATATTTTGCAAAAGCAAAGAATCTTTCAACATCGAATAGTCTCAGAGCGATACTAAATGATAATAAGAAGTGAAAACAAGTAATTATAAAGTGCTAGTGATTTTACGTCGATGGAAAGAAAGTTACGAAAATTCAAAAATCTGAAAACCTAACTGTTAAGACGCTTGGATTTCTCCATATTTTAATCCAATTTTCTTAACAGTTAAGAATTCTTCTTTGTGTCAAGGATTCTTTTCTCTCAGTGATACACACACACACATACATAACGCTGCACGTTTGTCGGCTCTAATTAAAGGCCCATCAATTACACACACCGCATGCTTCTCTGCTTTTACTTTCGTGTGTGGTAGTTAGCGCTATTAGTACTTATAGCAATAAGAATAATCAGGACGGGTGCGCAGGACGATTATGACGTTTAATTTTCTGCTCCGATGCGCCGCAGTTATGTACACAGGCAGGAGAGTTAAATTTGCTATTCCGTCTTTTTTGTCGCGGCGTCGTTTGGTTTGTTCTGACGATTACGGCCCGATTAAAGCTCCGTTTTGCTAAAGTTCGATTCCGCGGTGCGGCGTTATGCAATAACAGAGTGCGCTAGCTGTGTATAGAGATTCGCCGTGTGCTTAATCGGGTGATATTTCATATCATTTCGATGCAGCAAGATTATATAAAATTACATACTTTATATTTCAGAGAGAAAGAGAGAGGGAGAGAGAGAGAGCATCGCGCTGTGTGCACAGGATGATGTTCCAGAAATTGATGATGCCCATAAGCGCGGCGTATAATGATTTCGCGGGTTATTACACAGACAAGTTCACGAGCTGTTATTGCGCACACATGCGAACTATTATAATAAATCACGTTTTCCAAATCATTGGCAAATATCTGGGCCCGCGCGCTACACGGTTTAAAAACTGTACACAGAGCCGCGCGCGACTTCGTTCCATCGTTCATCCGATTAAAAAGTGTACCAGCCCCTTGTCACCTCCGGCGTTTCGCGGGCGAGGCGGCCGGACAAGAAGATCGATCTTCCGGCGTCACGTCCGTAAAATAAAAGTACGCGGCAGAGAGAGATAGAGAGACACTCCGGAAAGTTGCCGCTGGGATCGGATAGTTGAAGGCGATGAAAAGTTGCGGGCAAATGGAGAAGCTACATAGCGGCGAAGTGTTTAAGGAGAGGAGCTGAGGAGAGGACACTCCGCTGGCCTCGATATCGATAGCTTATAAAGTCGAAAAGGGAGGACTGACGTTTGTAGCGACTTTTTAAACTTCCTTGTGATGAAGATGCAAAGTTCGCGCCTGAACTCTTCGATGCGCGCTGGGCTTTTTGCGCTTACGATTGTAAAAAAAATGCGCAGGAATAGCCGCAAAATCTCGACGTGAAAAGTTGGGCAAGTGGAAAGCAAAGAGATCGAAACAAAAGGATTAGCCCCGAAAAGGATCGCGCTTGCTCAACAGCGAGATCCACAAAGGACCGAGCAGCATCGCAAAACGATGTCACGCAGAGAGAGAGAGAGAGAGAGGGAGAGAGAGAGAGGGAGAGAGAGAGAGAGAGATAGAGAGACTCGTCGCTGGTAACTCTCGTGTAATGGTCGCGTGCGCGCGAGATTTGCTTAACGCGCTTGCACGTCAGGCAGCTCGAGGAAGTTCTCAAGGTGTACGTGTCGTACATCCGCGCGCGCATAAACATTGTTTACTCGCTTTGACCGACCAGTCCGTGAACTTTGTAATTAGCCGCGGCGATTAAAATTTCGAGAGGGACGGGTCGAATTGCGTGATTTACTCGTAATTAAACCTGTAATTAGACTTGGATGCTTGTTATTTTTTTCATTAACTTCTCTCTCTTATTTTTTTTCGAGATTCTACAGTAGAGTGTACAGCTCGATTTCATTGTCTCCGCGATTGTTCTGGAAATTGGGAAAGACGCATGGTCGTCATCGTCGTCGTTGTGAAAATATACGGTATGATGACGAATTGCCCAAAACGCCGCAGCTGTCCTAATTCAATTACGCGATGGTGTCGGTGAAAAGTGTGATACACGGCTTCGCCTGTCGCAACATTGTAAATCGAGAGATGCAACGATTCTAATTACCCCGCGAGCGAACATCAAAAATCCACCCCGGCGCATTTCACACGCTCGACGCCGAGAGACTCGTAAAGCTCGCGAAGCGTTATAGTGCGCGCAGCTATTAATCCGATGTGCACATCGCCTCGCGCGCGGAGTCACTGAAACGCGTGCGCGCGTCTCGTAATAAAATCATCGTTAAAACGAGCTGCGTTAAATTTAATATCGCGCGTATCGCGGCACACAAAACCTCGCGCGACAAACAGAGAGAGAGAGAGAGAGAGAGAGAGAGAGAGAGAGAGAGAGAGAGAAAGAGAGAGAGAGATGAGTTTGCGAAAACCGCAGATTTAATAAACCTCGCACACGCTCCAATTAAACGTGCGCACAATTAGCATAGCATGTTTTCCGCGGAAATCCAATCTCTCCGCGCGAGCGAGTGACGAGACAATATACACGCTGTGCACTAAACACAGCGCATCAGGTGTGAGAAGGAAACAATGTGTATCGCGCGAATAATTGCGAGCAATTTGCCGAGGCAGCTCCTTTGAAGGGATTGCGATATAAGCGCGGAGCTTTAGTTGTGTATTATTAGCTGTACGCAACAATTGGCCAGAGAAATGCGCTAATAGTTTTCATTTCGCGAGAGCTGACTCACCGAGCTTCATTTGAAATGTCACCTGTCGTCGTCGTCGTCGTGAATTACTACGTTCCTCGCGAATTCGCAATTCCTATTAGTTTGATGGGTGCCGTTTTTAATTTTCTTTTAGACGATGAACGCTTTAATGTGGATGAGCCGATGTTGCCTAATTTTTGGGCGCGCAGTGCAGCGGGAGAGGCTCTGGAATCCAGATAAATACGCGAATTATCGAGAGAGGCAAAAATTGGAGCTGCATGATGAACGGCTGGAATTATTTTTATTATTTTCTGCGCAATTTTACGTCCTTATTTTACAATCGTAATAAATTTTGATTAAAATTTTGCATCTTTTTATTTCATCATTTCACTGGGCTTGCAGCGCTCCAGCGCTCCAGCTCTCCACTCCCGAGATTGTTTTTATGGTAGTGCCTAGTAAATGTAATTTATTTTAATCTATGTACACGTTTGCAAATCCACGGCCAAGTACCTATATATAGAAGTTGAAAATTCATTTTCGAAGGCACATATACCTACCAGTCCAATTCATTCTGCTTCCTCGAATCATCCGATCGGTGAAAAAGCTGCACGCGCGCACGCCTGGCCATCGGTTATTAATGAAAACCAGGCATTGTCCAACGGCATGCATTCAATAACAAAAAGGAGCACAATTCAAAAATACATATTACTAGAATCGAAGTATCGGCCGTTTTTCTCTTTTTAAAATTCTCATTGTAACTTTTGATCTAAGCGATTTTTCATAGTCCATCATCAGTGCTTTGATATAAAAAAATTCACACATTTTGCGTAATAAATTTTGGCGTCTTAAATGATATACTTTAGTTTTGAGGCATATTACCAGGCGCATACCTGTATACATAATAGCAATAATGTAAGCTACTAAAACAATGTTTTCATAAAAGCCATACTCCTAGCAATAACTTTGTATGTATACATCCATTCTTTTGTCACCAAGCCATCTTATTCGTGTAACGAAAAAAATTAATGACCACTTTCCAGAAATTTTTCTCTTCCAATTCATAATAAATTTACTCATCTCGAATTGTACATTTTTCTCGAGCGTTCACTGGCATATTTTATAAATATAATATAAATCTGCAAATTCACAGCCAAATGAAAACAACTCGGTACCTAAGCCGAGAGCTTTAAAAGCTTTAATTTAAAAATGGTTGATCGGATCAGAAGTTTTACGGATCGAAGGATTTTAAAAAGAAAGAAATATAACGAGTGGTTATCGTAAAAAGTCGAAATATTTATAATTAATATTTATAATTTTTTGCTGTTGTCAAGCGTATAAGATAACTTTTTACTTGAGCAACCTTTTGAATGCATCATCAGATGCTAAATTAAAGCTTTTTCTTTTCCGATATTTTATAGTAATATGCATTTTCGGATTGCGCCTTCAGACTAGTTTTCGTTAATTTTTTCCATGTTGGATTCCTTTAAGAAAATTTGCTGTTCGACAAAAAAATTTGACATCAGATGGTCCATAGAACTGAAAAAAATCGGTCTGGAAAGTTTGACCCCAAAAATAAAATCGAGCTGTTCCCACTCGACCGTGGATTTACACTTATGCATGAAAAGCGAAAACTTTTTCAAGCATACGCGAGCGCACGACATTTTCCTCTTCGCGCAATAATCGTAAAAGAATATCTTCGCCTTTAACCGGCTGAAACGCGACACAAAGAAACTCGTTTCCCTATATCAACAATGGCGCGAGCGACCTCGCAGTATAAAGAAGATTCAAATTTCACGACGCAGAGCGCACTTCCTTCTCGAATTACTCGATCATTTATTCGAAAATGCACGGTAAAATTAGAAAACCTATAGTACTGCTCTTTAGAAAGCCCGTAAACGTTTCCTCCTACGGTATCTCGGCGACCCGCATGAGCGAAAACTACTTTATATAACAGCTGCGTAAAGTGCGAAAAAATGCTCGAATGCGAAGAATCGACGGTCAGGCGAAACGCGCATCCTCAGCGCGCTGCTCGTAAAAGCGCATTAACGCAGGGAAGATTGCGGCTTCTCGGCAAGAGAGCACATAACGATTAGGTTGGATCGCGTCGGCGGGCGGTGTGGCGGCTTTTCGTTTCGATGTCAGAATAGCCGCGAAGCCGTTAACGGTTTATTATCGATGCGTTAATAGGTGTCGAGTCGGATATTTTGTGAGCGAATATTGCTGAAGCGCAAATCGTTGAACATTTCGTTTTACGATCGTTTAGCGCTAGTTCACGGTGCTTCATGTAATCCGACTCTTTCAATTAAAATAAAGATCGACATGAATAGAATTCGCTAACAGAGCTGATGATAGTACAAGGCAGTTTTGTCGTAGGTAGCACACTTCCATTTATGCATTTTTCGCGTGATAATTTCGATAAGGTTTATAGAAAAAGTGTTCTAAAAAACCAGTTATTTTCACTGACCAGAGACTTACGGTACAAGCTCATCAGTACAACCGAGGGTGTAGCTTTATAGCTACTCCCAATTCACACAAGAGAAAACTCATGTAAGTTCAAGTGTCGCGTACTCGTATGCTCAGGCGCCGACTCGGAGGACTAGATGTGCTTTTGTTTCGAGCTGAAACATAATCTAATAACACCTCCAGACTCTTTTCGACATTGAATCGATGGCATTGTGCTCAAAGAAAGTCCCGCGAGTGTTATATTGTCCGTTGTGCACCACGCTCGATGCCAATCTCTCGATAAGGAGACAAAGGTAATTGACGCGTCGTCCGCCCGGGCGTATGTGTGTATGTAAATCAGCCAGATACGCAGCGCAGACGTAACACTGTAGAAAGGAGCAAAGTGGATTTTCACAATAATTATTGGGTGTGGTGGTAGCGGACCGAGAGTTATCTCCTCGGAAAATCGATGCGTTCGATTATTTAATTACGAAAAAGTCGGAGTTACAAAAGGCCCCGCGCCCGTGCGTGTCTGGATTAAATCGCGGTGTAGATAAAATTGATCGGGAATCTTTGTAAAGGACACCCTGGGAAACATCACATTATTTTCGAATGTCCGGGGTCCACGGCGCGTTACATAAACGGCGATAAATCCGAGATACCGATTGTTACGAATTCCTCACCTCGGAGCGTCTTAAGCGCTGTTATGATGGCCGAAAAACGAGAATAAGCCAACGGAAAACAATTAAAATTACGAAAGCTTTATTTGTCGCGCGGCGGCGGCTAATCGCGATATAATAACATTTACGTAAAGGCGCCGCTGCACACACGTAACAAAGGAGCACTCTAAAAGACGCGCCTGAAAAAAAGCGAATCTTCTCCTCGCAGCGACAGCGCGCGCTCATCTCCCGAAAGGCCCTTTACGTAATACAATATAATCTTTTTTCCACCCATTTCACTCGCTCGCGCGACTTGCAATAATTAAATGATGTGTGTGTTTGTAATATAACAATCGGCGCGTGTATCAAGATAGAAAGTATCGGAGCGTTTCCGAAACTCGTGCGCCGCCTCTGTAATTGATCATAATCTCCGGCTTTTACCGAGACGCTGCATTCCTCGCGCATTGTCGCGGCGGCGAGGCTTTCCCAGTGTGTCGTGCATGGGGGAAGGACAATGAGTGTAAGGAGACTTTTTCGAGCCTTCCGTGCGCCGCGCAATTAAGCGATTAATGCCTCGCCGAAGGCCTCTAAGCGCTCTTGACGCGCCGCGTGTTTTTCTTTTTCCACATTACGCTGGCGCAGGCTCCGGTCGGCTTTCCGTTTTGCGCGCATCAGGCTCGATTACAGGTAATTGGAAATTAATTAGATTTCGTTAATAGGCCAAGCGCGCGATGGGGGTAATTACGGGGAAATTTCACTCATCTTCGCATAAATATCCATCGGGTGTACACGGACCGTCCGCGAGAAAGTCTGGAATAGGCATAGACGAAAAATGTTCTCTCGAATAAAATCTTGCGAAACGTGACGCGATACCTGCGCCCCTCGGCCCGAAAAAATCGCACTTTTCTGTTCTCACAAGCTTGCGAAAGGGTCGTCGTCGTCGTCGTCATTTTCGTTACACGCAGCTGCGCCCATCAGCGATGCCGAAATACTTGTCACACAGCCGAAAACAAAGCAGAAAATCGGCCGGGAGAATCGGTACGGGACGGAGAAAAAAAATGATGCGACTCGAAACCGCGAAGACCTCAGAGATCGCTGGCGCATTCCAACGCGCGAGGCGAACAATTGGTTTCGCTCTCGTAGGAAAACAGGCCCTCGAACGGCTGATGTACCGCCGGCGATGTGACGCAAGATTTGCGGATGCTTCGCCGCAGTGAGGTATCATTAGCTTTTCGAGTAGTTTGTAGCAATCGAATTTTCGGTAACGAAATGCAAGGCTGATTATTATCAGCGTCGACTTTCGGTTCGAGGCTCGAAAAAATAGAAATTCGAGAAACGCGGATCGCGTTGGCGAGAGGAGAAAGCATCGGCACATCTTCCGCTTGGCGCCTCTCATTGTGCGCCGCCTCGAGGATCGCGCGCGAGTGGCTTATTAATTTTCAACGAGTTCTCTCTCTCTCTCTCTCTCTCTCTCCCTCTCTCTCTCTCTCTCTCTCTCTCCCTTCCTATGAAGGGGCTCCACGGAAAAATCGATTTGCCAGGCGCTGATGAATCGAGACACGATGTTTTGCAGTTCGTTTTTGGCCGGTGGAAGAAAGTTGAGAGACGCCAGCGGATTGAATTAGATTTTTTGCGCGCGAGCTATAGATGATTGTTTGTTCGCGTGAGGTATTTGTTTTCGATGCGATTACGTGCGGGAATTTGATAATGCTGTTGTCAGGCGTATTCGTCGTGCGTTTTTCTCTGAATTATTGGAAAATCAAATTGAATTATCAGGCTATTCAGGAAACATGCTCGTGCGATTTTAAAATCGATGCGATGTTAAACAATAGCGCCAAAATTAATAACCTTCGATCTAAGCGTCTTTCTATACCTCTGACATTCGTATTACAACTTGCAATCCTGCAGTCCCATAACAGTCGTGAAAAATTGGCACGTCATCGCTATGAATTATCGCAGGTCCACACATCGCACGCATCCTACCCAGAACAATGGGGCGTAATTACTCTCTAAGAGTTTCTGTTATTGATATTAATTTCTATATTCATCGATCTCCAAGGGCAGAGTGCGCGTAGGCAGCACATAACACTGATGGCTTTTATATTTCCCCCATAATCATCGGGCGCAAACACGAATCGACTTTCGCACCTATTGAACGCACGCGCATGCATGAGAGGACGTTCGAAGGCGAGGGGCTTCAAAAAGTTGAAATCCGCCGCGCGAACTTCGCGCCGGTGTAACCTATAGAAACCGCGGCGATAAACAAGCAGTCCGCTGTTTCGCCGCAACAAAACAGCGTCAGTTTCGGCAAGGCAGGGATGAGGAGAGAGGCGCGTCGAGTCGTCTAAATTTTTTTTCACGCTTATCGCTTTGGAAAAGGAAAATTCGCGGGAGCGAAGCGCACGCAAGCCTGCAAGTCAACACGGTCTCGTCGGCGAAAAACTCCTTGGCTCTCCGGACTCGAACCATGTGAGAGAAGCTTCGACGCAGAGGAGGAGAATCAGCTTCGGACGCGCTACGGATCGACGTCTAAATTCGCCGCGAGGACGGAAGGAGAGGACGAGGGCTCTGCTGACGGAAGGCTCATATTTTGAAATTTTAAGGTACTTTTTCGTGAGTTTTTCATCTCAGTGCGGAAATTAGCTTGCGCTCGTTACTCTCACTACCGCTTAATCCAATACTCGATGAAAATTCAATCCGACATCCCCTTGCGACTTGGCCTCCTAGTATAACCTCGATTCACCGAACGCGTCTCTCTTCTCGCGCTTTTTCCAGCACCGAAAACTAACCTCAATCCAAAAATCTCACAGCTAACCGCGAGCTCGTCCGGGGAAGATGGCCTGCAAGAGAAAGAGGCGCAGCAGCAAGCCGCAGGTGAACGGCTTCATCCTGTTCTTCATGAAGATGCTGCGCAAGAACCCGCGGGCCTGCGTCACGCGGGTGGCCAAGCAGGCGGGCAAGTGCTGGCGTCAAATGTCGCGGAAGGAGCGCTGCAGGTACATGATGAGGGCCAGAAGGCGCCGTTAACGCCGATCGTCTTCCTTCAGAGTTGGGTGAGTGTTTACACAGCTACGGTTAGCGCCGAGTATTAAGGACGAACAATCACGAGCCGCGTTTTTCGTTGCAGCCGTTGCCGATGTCCTCGCCCCGTGTCCTGGATACGCAGAAAATTGAGCAAGTTTACCGACCACGTACCTAGTCACGTCTTCCGCTTTTTTATCTATCTCCAACGTATAATAACGTCGATTATGTACACGTCTTTTGGAATATATAAATATACAATCGTTTTGGATCTTTACAAGCAAATACGGACCTGTCTAATCGCTCATTTCCTTCGCCTAATGGCTGAAGTTACAAACTTGCGAATCATAACCAAAACGGAGATTAATATAGACGCAGCTCTCGCGGAAAAGTGTGTCAGAAGCATCGACCACACAAAAGACGTCGTAGGTGGGCAGCTTTTGAAGGCGACGTCGTCAAGTGTGAAGGAAAAAATGAAGCCTTATACTGCATTGTGTGTCGGCGATGATGATTTCTAGTTGAGAAAAAAATAACAACACGCGCCTCGGAAACAGATGCATCATTAAGCTGACGTATCGGGAAGCTACATCTCGGGCTTTTCTTCTTCTTCTTTTTGTTCTCGCGAGCCTTGTCCGAGCGTGTTGGGATCGTTGTATGGGCCGCGGTAATTCGACGATTTTGATTCAAACGTGTTTTTAGCAACAAAATAAGTGCATAGAGCCGCACTCGTTTTACGACTCCCATTGAAGGAAAAAAAGGAGTTTCAAAATCACGCTCGCACCTCCGACCTTCGCGCCGCCGATGCAGCCAAAAAACGATCGATACGGTCTACACGAGTCTCTTCGTACAAGGCACACACATAACATTCCTCGCCAAAAGAACCGCGAGATCCCAGCGATTTCACCGGCAACACGGAATCTCCCGGCGCAGATGCATCATCGTCGACATGTCGCCGCGTGTGTGTAATTTCGTAAATGTCTCCTCGTGCATAGATTGTAAAGAGAGCCCGAGGGGAAAAATGTCGGTCATTACGTACACCTATATACAAGCAACCGAGATGAGATCGGATCGAGTGGGATCTTCTCTCGGCGAGAGACTCTCGAGGTTTATAATCGATATTAACGACGGTGGAGAGTTATACCGTGCTATTGTCTCCCGGGCTGTGTGTACGTGTGTGTGTGTGATGCTCGAAGGAAAAAGTTCATCGCGCTCTCATCAATTTATCTGTCGTGTCTGTTTGCTCGGCCGTTTACTTTTTACTGGCTTTGTGTGAGTAGTTTTTGAAAATTACGGGTACTTATACGCGGTACCGACTTGTTTCTCTCGTGCTCGTCGTTCCACGAACTTATGCTCTTTTATGGAAACACACGGCGTGACCATTAGGTAATCGCCGAGACTCACCGATTAATCTATGCAGTGATAAAAATCTTATATACGAGTGCTACGCCGTCAGAATTGGAAAAGCGCTATTGACAAATAATTCTGATGGGCATTGCTCAATCGCGCCAAACTGACGAGGATTCGAAGACGGCACATAGACCAGACGACGATTCGCACGACAATAATCAGAAACGATCGATCGATCTTCCCGCGCGCACAAAAGCTTATCATTCGATAATTTAACCCTTTTTATTTCTTTGTACAGGTCTGGAAACGATTATCGCTGATTTATAGGCAATCGACGGCAGCAGGACGACGACGACGAGGTCGCGAAGTCGGAGTTGCCTCATGATCTTTCTCATCCTATAGGAGAATTCCGCGTCGATCTTTTTGCTCTGTGTCGATACTCAAGGTTGTGCGCGCGAATTCGGCACAATTGGGTTAGGATGATTGTCGGGCCAATGACGCGACGTCCGCGATTCTCAACGCTGAACCTCGGCAAATTCATACTTCGAGCGTGCTCACCAATTTGTCTCTCGTTCGCTTGCCTAACGCTGTGTGCACTTGATTAATCCCCCGGCATTAATAAGCAATGGGTGCAGTGTAGTACACTCGTGCTGCGCACAATAAAACTCGAATTCGCTCTTCGCCTCGCGGCATTACACGTCGTTTATCAGATGAGAGCTGTACTCGCAAACACGCGCCTCCGCCATCCCTCGGGACTCTTCATTTTTCTTCAAGCGCGCAGTCTCGCGAATAATGCCCGATAGTACACACAACGTGAGCAAAGGCGTATTTGTGTGCTGCGCGGATCCTTTGCCGGATTAGAAATTCATGAGCGCGCGCGCGCGCGCGAGAGAGAGAGAGAGAGAGGGAGAGAGAGAGGATTCTCTTTTATTCTCCATCAGCCCGCCGGCTTTATTTTGTTTTTCGGCGGATTCGGCTGTGTGCCGCGATCAAAAAGGAGAGGCGCTTGTCGTTCCTTATCGACGCGATTGTTTGACGAATCTCGCCGAGTGGACTCGTGATTCGCGGATTCCTTCTGGCTATTTGTCGTTGTTCTATAGCTCTGTCTACTGTACGGAATATCACTACGCGGCGCTTCGATTTCGCAAGCGGCTCTGGCTTTGTCTACAGAGGGTTTCGTTTGTCATTCACAGGGAGACAACATATCTTAATACCCGGCGCGGAAAAAAAAATTGGAAATTTCATCCGAGGCCGTTTTCAAAATTGAAATCGAGAGATTGAATTTTAAAAATCGGGAATAGGAAATCGCCCGTCGCACGAACTTGGTCCTCGAGAGCAGCAATCACGAAAGAATTAATGAACAACGACCGCAAGTGCCAACTAAAATGTTCAATCTCTCTCTCTCTCTCTCTCTCTCTCTCTCTCTCTCTCTCTCTCTCTCTCTCTTTCTCTCTCTCTCTCTCTCTCTCTTTCTCGACTCGATAATTTCCCCGATTCCGAACTCGGGATCGAGCTCGCTCGTTCATTATCGCTCTCCGAGCTGCTCGCCGCGCGACACCGCTGCACAGCAGCGGAGCAGCGAGCGGCGGCGCGAAAAAAAGGGACGCCCGCGCGCGAGCGCACTGCGCAGTGGCGTAAGCCGGTAATCGTTGGTTATTACAGGCCAGATTTACGATTGTGCAGCAGAGCCTGCACTGCCGCCGTCGCCGGGAAAATTAAAGATTTTCGCTTTACGACTTAATTGAATAAAGCTGCGCCGAGCGAGCGAGCGATGCGACGAATGTTTTTCGAGTCCCTAGTCCCTCGCTTTTTTGCGCCAGAAGACTTTTCCAAAGGCGCGCTCCGCGGCGGAGGGATGATTTATTGTATTTGCGAGAAAGTTCTGCTCTCGGAAGTTTCTCCGTTTTTACGAAATCTATATGAATCATGCCGGCGACTCGACTTCATCGATGAACTTTAGTTACGGCGACGTTCCTGGAATTCGTTACGCGAAAGATAAGATTCACGTTGCTCGCGCAACCGTCGTTGTCCAAAGTTCAATGCTAATTGTTTATGCAGCGTTTCCAGAGAAGAAGGGTGCGGGGAGAAAAAATCACGAGTTCGGACGAGTCATCATGGCGCCTCATTAACGAAATCAGCGGCGGCAGAGCAGAGTGTAAATTTCAATGGGAAAACCTCCCGACAGTTGCGGCACCGCGTAATCGTGACTCGAAGATGCGACTCTCTCGCTCTTTCGCGGCGATGAAGCTATATCGACGCAGATGAACGAAGCAAGCGCCAGTTATTATATTCGCTGAAAATCATATATTTTAAGATTCTGCAATTTTGTCAGAGCGCGCGCGCGAGAGAGAGAGAGAGAGAGAGAGAGAGAGAGAGAGAGAGAGACGCTCGCATTTAGCTCTCGAGCGGAGATTGATAATAAAGTCTCGCGCCGAGCGGCGAGCGTTTCTTCATTCTTTTTTTCTAATAAATTTCTCGCCGGTGTTTTTCGCTTATTTCTTATTTTGAAGAATACCAGTGATTTGCGTCGTAAGTTCGTTTATCCAATAGCAATTTGTATTGCTAAATGCATCAGTACTTTATTGAGTCAACGAGCTTTTACTGCGCCGCCGATAAGAGAGTGTGACGAAGTGATCCTAGATATCAGTTCCGGGAAAGAACCAATTGTATATTATCTTTGCGCATATTGTAAAATATATCCCATGATAGGGAAATTGAAAAACGCAACATCGCTCTGTATATAAGAATGAATTCACTATCGGTTAAGCTGATATGTACCTCAAACGGAGTTTGAGAATCACTAATCGAAGCACGATGAAGACTCTTGTTCCTGCTAATTCTGCTTCTAGCGTACGTGGCGTCGTCCGAGTCAGCTGGTGAGTTTTACACGTTTCGTACTCAATCATATCACAAGTCAATTTAAATTTTCTGAACAATCAATTTAAAAAAAAAAAATCTGTGTGCTTAGACTGCGAGAAACTCCATTGCTGGCAGGACTGCCTCTCCAAGCTCTACAGTTATGGAGTGTGCGTAAACAACGAGTGCCAGTGTTGCGGCAAATTCATCGGTGGAAAATAGGAGAAAAAAACGAATCAATGTATCATCCAGCCTAAGCGTTGAATAAAGCACAAGAATAGAGCATCCTATAGGTACAACAGCTTGCGTTATTCTCAAACGATCCCCGTCGCTCTGCGCTACGGCAAAAGCAAACCAGAGCTCGTCCCAATCCATTATAATCAATCGAGAGCGATCGAGCATCGGAGTGCAAGCGACTCTCGCTCTCCCCGCGCGGAGAGTTTCAACACACGCCGGCACACTGAAGGGACGTTTAAATATCGATGTAATTGCAGGAAGAGGCACGCAAGAAGAGAGCGTACTTATGTCTATACTCTCGCTCTCTCGGGCTCCTCTTATTGCGCTCTCGCGCTCGGATAATTTAACGCGCGCGCGCGCGCGCGCAGACGAGCCGGAAGACGCGCGCGATGCACAATGCAACGCTGTGTTGCTTTTACTTTCCGCGTTGGCTAAACGAAGGAGGAATAATCGAGCTCTCATCGATTTATTATGCGGTCTGCGCTCTGGATCCGCTTGATCTATTTTTGAGTTGTATAGCATGCTTCGGAAAAATGCACTTTTGTTGGCGATAATACGTAAACGAATCATAACAGTATAAGTAAACGGAATAGAAGCCATGAATAATCAACGACAGTCGTTTCGAGCCGAAGCGAAGCCCGTCTCGGGTGTGCGCAGCAGTCGCGCGAACACGACTCAAAATCGCGAAGAAGGCGCGCGCGATGCACGTAACGCATTGTGTGCAGCTTGGTTAGGTAGAGATAGGTTCGCAATATTCCGCATCTGCCATGAGTCTGTACAGCACTTGCTTTTATTTTTAATTTGTAGGTTCGCTTTGTGAGCGAGTCGTGATGCTACGGCGAGACGCGATTTTTTTATCGCGATCTCGCGTGTGTGTAAAGTTCGATCTTTGCTTTTCAGGCGCTTCCTCATTCGATGGTCTCTGCTACTGGTGATGGCAGCTTGTTTGATAAGTGCACGAGCTGTTGAATGGGTTTTGGAATCGAAAGTGGGACGTGTGACAATGCGAACGTAGTTTTATTTTTGTCGAGCATTTTTCGGATTTTTTTTTTTTTTTTTGCAATTGATTTACAATTCTTAACATATAATACGAGCGAAAGGTATATCGGATTTTCGAAAGAAAGGGATGATTTCGATTTCTGTAGAAATAAATTAGTAAACCATCTTCGCTTTTTAAATGCTTATCTTTATGAAAAAGTCTTAAAATTATAAATAATTATGAATCAATAGTCGTTATCAATGTAACGTACTCCATAAGATCTGACAACATATTTCACCAGGCTGTTATTTTCCAATAACTTACCTGCGCTACACAGCCGTCAGTGTTTTTGACGTATGACAAAGCCTCTGGGTCTAAAACTTCCCATCATCATTGATGAGCAGTTCTTGATTCGTCGATCAGGAAAAGTTTGTTCGAGAAAAAAGTGAAACCAACTAAATCTCAAACTTAACGTCTAGTAACTCATCTTGAAATAGTGTTAAATGTGAAAATTCTACACGCGCGCGCAGAGTGCACGCAACTGTATAGTTAGCCCCAACAATGGAATCAGCGATGTCGCGGATGTTGTTTATTTATGTTGTGAATTTAGTCCTGACTGCTGCCAAGATCAGCCATGCTATTGATCGTTAAATAATGTTTAAGTAACGTGTTTTGGAGTTTGTTAAAGAGTATTTTCTTTTCGTGTTACATGTGACCCATATAGGCATCTGTGTTAAAAAGTAGCTTAAAAAAGAGGGCTTAAATATTTGTTTTTTGATCATCGCCGATTATTGTTGATTGATTCATTGAGTTTTTTTCAACAGTACTTAAATATACAGTGTGGGTACATTTGAAATTTCCAAGTACGATAAAAACGCAGTAACCACAGCTGAAGCCGCTATTCAGTTCAGAATTCAAAAACATTTTTCGAACAAAGCAGCAAAGAAAAGTGAAAATCGTTTTCCGCGAATAACGAAATTTCACTGATCGGAAAACGTTCACACCTGTCCAGGGAGGCGTGAAAAATAGCGAGGAAAATTAAACAGCCACTGCAAAGTTCGTGATGCAGTCTGGCTCACACCTCGTACAAACAGAGACGGAGAGACCCCACGTAAGCCGAATTCCCGGATAGATCGTTATCCAACGAAGCAAACAAGCAGCGAGCTGCAACTGAAAAAGTCAAAACGCGCGCTCGCAGAACAGCAGCAGCAGCAGCAGCAGAGCAGCGGGTTACATGCGCTTCTCCGATCGCAGCTGCGATCCTTCACCCGCCTCCTCTCGCAGCCGCGAACGACACGCTCGCGCGACTCTTTCCGCGTGTCTGTATATTCGCTTGCACCTACGTCGCTCGAGCTTGTTTATTATAGGACTCTGTGCCGTGTAGTTCTGGACTTGGTGTCGTGTGGCTCGTGTAGTAGCGTAATTTTTCGCTTCGGAGGCCTTCGACGTTACGGTACAGCTGCGGATCAGAAGGATTAAAAGTCTAGACGCGTCCACAGAAATTATAAGAGAAAAAATCCCAACGTGCATCTATTATCTTACGCGGCTACATAACAGACGCGCATACATACGTCAAGCAGATCATATGGTGTGCACAGCTCGAAGGAAGCGAGTAGAGCGTAGCACAGTGGATGACGAGGCTGCCGCTGTACTGCTCTCGATTTTTATCGGCCGCCAGAGCTTTGCGCAACGTACGGCGCACGCGGTTCTCTCTCTCCCTCTCATTCAAATGAGTACATAAGCGGCGGACTCTCTGCCGTGCGGAGGAAGAGAAAAAATTGCGCAAAACGCGCCCGCGCTAGAATATGCACGCACCGCACGAGAGTAGACTGCGCGTGTGTAGGGACGACTACTCCGCCTCTCTATCCTACTATCGTATAATCCGATTGTTACGGAGGAATTCCTTCCCTCGCCGGCGCTGTTTCGACAGGTTTTTTTGTAACGCGCGTGGATGCCGGCTGTGCGAGTAGCGCTACCGTAATCGACGGATGATATATGCGAGGATCAAATCGGTGCGCAAACTGCGTGCGATACGATTTTATTTTCGCATCTGGATTTCTTCTTCCAGCTTTATCTCGAACAATATAAATCATCCATTAAGCTCTGCGCCGCCGCACATTCGTCTGCTTTCGCTGAATATGCATAGACTTAGGCTTCTTCCTCTGGAACAATCCGCGAATACTTATACTCCTCTGTCTGAAATTTAACGAGCCACTCCAGCGCGAGATCGCAGTAATAGTCAGAAAATCATAATATCGAGCGGCCTCCGGAAGACGACCGCGAGAGAGCCAATTAAAACGTTTCCAAGGGGCAAATCGAGGCCGGGCGGATCATTAAGCGGCTATTTCGTGCATCTAATAATGTGCCGTGCGCTAGAGCCTCACCTGCGCGCATTATAATATCCTCGCCGCGAAATTGGACGGGGTAGTCGAGAGAGAAAAACGAAGCCGTTTTGCGGGAAAAACCGCATCTGCAGGGGAGAGAACAAAGGCGAGAACTGTAAAAAAGCGAGACTGGACGCGCCCGCAAAACGATGCCTCGTTAAGACGGAACCGCGAGAGAGAGAGAGAGAGAGAGAGAGAGAGAGAGAGAGAGAGAGAGAGAGAGAGAGAGAGAGAGAGAGAGAGAGAGAGAGAGAGAGAGACTGCGTGCGCGCATGCGACGAAGTGTAGGTATAGGATAAGAAGAAAATGGGATAGATACGATGGGATATTTGTTTTGCGGGCGCAATTTTGAGGCCAAAGTGAAAGCACCTTGGTGCCTGCTTGATTGAGCTGTTGGGCCACGTGGATAAGCACAGAGTTGGCGGACACGGTATGATAAGATTTCGATCAGAGAGATTACGTATGCACGGCTTAGGCAGTGGCCACATAAGGGCGTATGCGTGCGTATGCATGCGTACGCGCGCGGTGAAGTTACTAGAAACATATAGTGACTTTTCATAGAGCCAACTGTCGAAATTGATTTCCGGAATTGACTAAAACTAGTTATAGAAAACGAATGCACCACAACAATCGTATAACCTCAACCTTCCAACGTGTCTATCTCACTGATGGTCTCCAGCAGATACTCTGTTTTAACAGCGATTATCTCCGAAAAGAAAGTGTGAAAATAGCGAAATCGAAATCTAATAAAATATTAAGTAATTATATGTCTACAACATTTACAGTACTCTATAATCATGAATTCCATGGAAAAAAACCATCATTCGATTTTATGCTGCAAATACTTTTATGTTCGACCATCAAGATGAAAAACATTATTCAAATACAGAAAAAAATGTTTTATTAAACATACAAAAAGCTCTTTCGGAGGATGGTATTAATATATCAAGTACGTAATTCATTTATATATTATAAATATAAATATTATGAAATATGAAATTAAAAATAAATCAATAAAAAAATATTATTACTTTTGTTACAGCAAAGCAAATTAAGGAGAAATACAAATATCTTAGAAATATTTTTGTAAAGACCGATAAACTAATTGAAGCGAAACAGAATCTTACATATCTACAAAAGTGCATATATCAGAGGATGTACTTTATAAAACTATTTTTGGTTTCAAGTTCGAAACCTCGATCCACGTACGAAGTGAAGAGAGATATAAAAGTTCAAGAGACTGCTTCAAAAGCTGTAAATCAAGGAATACAGGAATATTTTATATCAACAAAAAGGTCGATGCCAAACAAATATGTGCATATGTAAATGAAAAATTACAGGCAATAGCAATAGACATGTTCAAAGAATGAAGTTTTTTATAATTTTAAAATCAATAAGAATTTTTAAAGATTATTTACAGACTCAGGTAAAACATGCAGTGTAAAAAGAACATTGTGTATTTGTAAAATCTAAAAAATACTTTTGAATAAAATTTTTCAGTTAAAAAATTGGTTAAAGATTTATTTTTATATCTTAATCAATGTACGTGTATGTAGTTGTACATTAAATTATTAAAATATGGAAAATATTTTTTAATTTTCTATGTATCTAAAATATTTTCATATAGATACTTGGATACACACGCAGGCACAGATATTGATTATTCCTCTCCCCCTCTCTCTTTTACCTCTATCTGTATGTCATCTGCTCAACTCAGCTTCAATCTCCCAGTAGGTTGCCTATGCTGAGAAACAAAGTCAGCCATAAAGCCATAAAAAAAGTGAAAGTAGTGAAAATCTGTGCGGATTCTAATATTATTGTTAATAAAATATTAATTTATTAAAAAATGCAGAATGAGTACTAGACCTAATTTACAATTGTTACCCACACAGCATGAAATATTTCCGAAATATTTCGAAATATTTCGGAAATATTGGAACGAAATATTTGAAATCTTCCAGGAATCTTTCGACGAAATATTTCTGAAATAATGTTATGTCCCTCAAATTACTATATTGAAATATTTTTAGAAAGAATTCAGAAATATTTCTGAAATTTTTCACGAAATGTTTCATAAATATTACTGCAATAATATCATTTCATAAAATGCCCCGCCTTGCAAATCTCTCATGAAATATTTCTAAATTATTTTGTGGCACGCAGTCTCCTGGGATTTGTATTTGAAATAATTCTGGAATATTTAAGCAAGCTTCCGTAACATATTTCTTTAAAATATTTCTGATTTATTTCTGAATTATTTCAGTGTTTAATATTTACTGGAAAATTTGCAGTAAAATAATTCCGGAACATTCCAGAAAACTTCCATAAAATTTCTTTAAAATATTTCGGAATTATTTCCTAATTATTTCAGTGTTCAATATTCACCTGAAAATTTTCAGTATAATAATTCCGGAATATTCCAGAAAACTTCCATAAAAATTTCTTTCCTAGATTTAAGCAACATTTCAAAATTATTTATTAGCCCGTAGTCTCCTGGAATTTGTATTTGAAATAATTCTGGAATATTTAAGCAAGCTTCCAAAATATATTTCTTTAAAATAATTCTGATTTCTTTCAGAATTATTTCTGTGTTTAATATTTACTGGAAAATTTGCAGTAAAATAATTCCGGAACATTCAAGAAAGCTTTCATAAAATATTTCTTTCCTAGATTTGAGAAACACTTCTGAAATGTTTCTAAGTTTAATAATCACTATAAGTTACTAGTGAAATGATGATTCAGAAATATTTCTGAAAAATTTAATAAAATATTTCCCCTGAAATAATTCAGAAATATTCCACATATCTTCCGTGAAATATTCTTCAAATGTTCCCGAATTCCTTGAAGGTACAGTCGCCGGACACAATAACTTTGCTTTACGCGCCACAACATGGCGGCGGGTCTCTTGTTAATTGGACTCCTTAGATCGGTCATGACTGTCAGGAAAGCGATATCTGACGTCATGACCGTCCTAACCTTCTTCTTCTTCTTCTTTTTATGGCCTTGGTTCACTGTCTATGCGACTGCGAAGCCGATGCGCCACCTTGTTCTGAAAGCCCAATCAACAAGAGCCGCCATGTTGTGGCGCGTAAAGCAAAGTTATTGTGTCCGGCGACTGTACCATGACACCGCGAATATATCTTATTTTATATATATAATTATAGTAAATACACAAACAGTTTGTATCTTTGCTTTTACGCCATCGGCTTTCGTAAACTAGTTAATGTTAGTAATATTAAACTTTTGGATCAAATTATACGAAAAATAATTGAAATCATGTAAGCGGATAAACTGTTAATTCGTTAATTCGAACCCCTTTTGTTTTTGAATATAAAGAATAACTCCATAGTTTGACAGCAGGTACAAACACATAATTGATCCAGTGTGAATTCATGCGCAGGCAGCTAAGGTTAAAATTTATTTTAAGAGTACCAATAAAATATTAAAGAATTATTTCATAAGTATTTCAAGAAATGTTCCATTGGAATATTTCCGAAATAATTACATTATAGTTTGCGAGACATATGTATGGAATAATCCTGAAATATTTCAAGAAATATCCAAAATTTATTTGAAAAGTTCCAATAAAATATTAAAGAATTATTTCATAAATATTTTAAGAAATATTCCATTGTAATAATGAAGAAATAATTATGTAAAACTTTACAAGATATATCTATGGAATATTTCATAAATTTTTTGATAAATGTTTAAAAATTCGTTACAAAGGTCCAAAGAAATGTTTAAAAAAGATTCGAAAAATCTTCCGCAAAATATTTCAGTGTATTATTAAGTAAATAATTCTGAGCAATATTTTATGAAATATTTATGTAAGATTTCCTAAAGAACATATTGAAATATTTAAAAAGGAATTTCATAGATTCGAATAAAATATTTATGGAATATTTCTGAAATATTTCACGAAATATTTCCATTGAGTCGGTTGATAGCTCTTCTATGGACTATTACTGGAAGGTTTCAGAAATATTCCGTGGATATATTTCACTGAAATATTTCGAAATATTTCATTGAAATTTATCATGCTGTGTGGGCTGCGAGATCTTTTTACTAATCTATCTCTAATAAGATCATAGACATAATTATATGTCTGTACATTCATCCTATTAAAATGTATGAACTGCTCCTCATCATTTAGTTGGAAATACCGAAATACCATAGCATAACCACCATATCCACTTAAATAGTTTTGGAGAATTAACGGCTTGCTCCACCATCTCCTGAATTTCTTTCTCCTTCTATCAAGGTATTCCTCTAACTCGATGAATACTTGAGTTATCTCCACCAGCAGTAATCCAATTTCAGCATAATTTTCATTATCCATCTCTTGAGATAAATAAATCTTAAAAATTGGATCACACCTTCGGGTGATATCGGAGTCCTGCCCCCCTTTTGACTTTTGAATTTCACAACTTTCAGAAAAACTAAAAATGATTAATGGAACTTAACACAACGACGTGCAGTTTTTCGCTGCTTTCTGACAATTAAGATTTATATTAATAACTCCGCTGCAAAGGAATTGATGTTCTTCTCAAAGAGCAAACAAAATACTGGGGACCATGAAGCAGACTATGTTAGAAGGTTGAGGTTATACGATTGTTGTGGCACATTCGTTTTCTATAACTAGTTTTAGTCACCTACGAAAATGAATTTCGATAGTTGGCTCTATGAAAAGTCACTATATGTTTCTAGTAACTTCACCGCACGCGTACGCATGCATACGCACGCATACCCTCTTATGTGGCCACTGCCTTAGTGTTGACTGTTGGCTGTTTCTCGGATTCACTGTCCTAGATTGTTCAAATTTGTACTCATGCCTTGATTATTATTCAAAGCGAAAAACATATGGAATTTATTGTATATTTATATAAGTTGCCAATAAATTGAAAAATGAATATTCGAAGCGTTCTTGGCACATTTTTCAATTCTTGTGTATTCGGTTTGGTTATCGTAGAAGCTGAAACAGATATAGTTTTGGTTAATTCAAATGCTTTAATTCTTGGAGATTTTGTATACACATTTTCAGAACTGCTTGACGATTGAAGATTTTCAGAAATAGTTTCTCTCTAAATGTACAAGAGTGAAAAATCACTCTTTTGGGAACATAAAACAGAGCCAGTCGGAATAGAGTGAAAAGTAACTTTTTTCAAGAGTGATTCATGTCACTCAAATGCTTGAGTGACATGATATTTCTACTAATACTATAAACCTAACCTAAAAATAATTAAAAATGTATGTTTATCATCACACTGCGAGTAACTTTTAAAAAAAGATAAATTTTCAAACATTTATTTATTTTTACTATTATATTTTAGATTCATTATTTATTATTAACTCATTATTTAATTTATTGTTCGTATTATTATTAATTTATTATTCATGCATTTATATTATTATTACCTAATGTATTGATTTAGTATAGAGAATTAAGGAAATTAAAATTTTTTGACGGCGACGGGATTTGAACCTGGACCCCCAGCTTGACAGTCGAGTACACTAACCACTCATCCAAACAGGACTCATGTGTACACAGACTTTCGGATCGAATTTATCAACTACTTTACATATTAACTAAAGTTAATAATATATGAACAATAATTAATAAATAAAATCAACAATACTTGCATAATGTCACTAAACATCTGATTATTAGATAAGTCAATTTATACCTTTTAAATTTGCATTATTTTCCGTGCGACATCACTCCAGCATCGAGTGATTCAGAGCAGGAAAATTTTATCACTCGATTACTTTGAGTCATTTTTATGATTCTATAGCTAGAGTGATTTGGATCATGTTACGACTCAAACTTGAGTGATCTTACTTCTTTTTAGAGTGAAAAAATCACTCTTGGAAACTTAGAGAGTTCATATGCACGGCTACTCAAATACACAGACACGTTTCCTAAAAACACGTGATTTGAACTCGCGATGTTCGTTCAAGACATTAGACGCCTTCGAGCGTATAATGCAATCTAATAAAGACCAAAAGTTTTCATTGTTTAAGTTTATATTGGGATTTTGATAAAACAGGCGAGGAATAGCGTCACGCAAAATTCTCATGATCGCGAGACAATAAACAATTGTCTGGTGTCAAATTTGCTTTCTGCGTCAAAATGATAACCTTGTGTTTTTACGGATATTTGATTAGACGTTTATAAGAGGTACAATTGTACAATGTACAATTATATTGCCTCTATTTAAACAGCTGAAGCAATCGGGGCGCCTATATAATAGACACCCTATAAAAAGACGATAATTATTATTATTTAATTAAAATTTTACAATGTTTAATAATTTTAATGTCGTCGACTGCAAATAAAAATGAAAATTTATTGATTAAGCCATAGTATTATGATAATTTTTCTAATTTGTAAAATGCTCGTGATATGAGTCATATTACAAGCTATACTCTATGTGTTATGTTCTATCTGCAAATTATGCGGCTTCAGTCGCGCAAAGTCAGAAAGTTTTTAAATAATTCTAAAATTATGTAAAATCATCTGACCCGTTGTGATACTAAACAACGATATGAAAATTGCCCTTACTGCACAGATTTGTAGGCAGATCACTCGATCGAGTCAAATTCTTTTTATTTTAGTTGATTATCAATTTTAAATAATTTGTGATTCTTGCTTTTGTATCTGTACGATATTTATTGCATTATTCCTGGAATAAACTAGGTGATCACCTTGATAATTACATTTCATAAGATGCTTATTACAGAAATAAGATAAATATAAATTTAAATCCGAAATGGTTTTGTTAATTTAGTAACTTTAATTTGTAACATTCATTCATTAGAAGTTATATGCTCCAATACAAAGTCATAGAGAACTATTCAGAATATATATACTGTGTAAAAATATTCAGTGCAATTGTTCACTATCGAGTAGTAATATCCAATAATGTAAACGTTTAATTAAAAAATGTGACAGTTTATTTGAAAATTACTGTGGTTTCATGAATGTTCATAGGTATAATTATAAAATTTCCAAGAAAAACACTTGAATTTATCAATGACTAAATCTTTAATCTGCATTTTAATCAGTTTCGGTAAAAAGTAACTGAGTATTGAATCGCATTGTAGTTGGAAAAAACTGCAATCATATTATTGAATTTTAAAGTAGTCATTTTTTTACAGAGATATTTTTATAGTTTTGTCGTGCTTTTAAATGTCAATAATCGCCAACCTATATTGCGTATATATAAACGCATTGTGCCTGGATAGGTATCATTTAGTGTATTGCTGTACCCATATATTCAAGGTAAAAAAAGTAAAATTTAGAAATCATAAACGTCGTCTGGTTTTAGGATAGGACTAATATTTTATTAATTCACTGCATACCTTCTTCTATTATGCTACTAAATATTGATCTGAACATATTTTATATAAATTATTTCTAAATTTGTTTAAATTTATTTGTTGCTATGTGGATATTATTAGATTACAAATACTTTTGCGTTAATTAATAAGTTTATGTTGTATTATTTAAAGGCAATATATAACTTATCAATATATTATATACATACAACAAATGTAAGAACAATAAAGATCGGAAGAAGTTCTTTGATCAGCAGCGTTTTTAGTTTTAAACCTATTCGTAGCTGTCTTTAAAATAGATGTACGTGCTTTTGCAGTGTTATAAGCCACGCGACATACGAAAAGGCTCGATCTTGGGATGAGGAGGTTTCAGAAATAAAAACAGTAATTTCTCTTGATAATAAAAATAACTATTTAATGTTAAAATCCACATTCACAAACCCAATTTAGAGAGTTCTCTGTAGGTCTTTAAAAATTATGACTCAAGTTACATTTTGCCGTACGGACTCGCGAATACAAGTTTGATTTTAATTCGTCCGTTCACTAGAGACTCGCAAGCGCAACTGACTAGCTCGACGTGGCAATCACGCGATATTTCGACGATAAGAGAGGGGCTAACTCCTCGACAATAACATAGACTATACTTTTGAATTGTAACGGCCTAAACATACCGCCCGCCCTGGAGTGTTTATCAAACAATCCAGAAAACAAAATGTCTCGATTAGATAACTACACATAACATACATAATCTTGAAGTTAATTCAGCCGGGTATCTAAACAAAATAAATATATGCAGACCGGCAATATAAAACACACACATTCTTTGTACAGCACTCACTCATAAAACAAGATAACTAGATTTATAGATAAAATTTACATGAATTCGAACCATTACAATAAATAAAATCGGAGTTAAAAAATCTTCGATCTTCTCTCTTCTCTCTTCTCTCTTCAGTGGTGTCCAGTGGACGTCGTACTACCGCCCGCCGTGATTTCCTTGCATTGTAGGAAATGAGTGACAGCTTCTTCATTTACGGGTAGCAATATGATCTTATTGACCGGGCGTTTATACTCGCTCGTACGAGTTTTAATCTTGACGACCCTACAGAGACCGTCCTTGCCGGGATAAAGTTATACGATTCGAGCAAACGGCCACTTCAGAGGCGGGACAAGCTCGTCCTTAAAAAGCACAACGTTTCCAACTTGCAAATCTCGATTAGGGTGCAGCCACTTCGACCGCTGTTGCACGGTATTCAACAAATCATTATGCCATCGTCTCCAAAACCGATTGCGCATCAAGATAAGCAAGTACCACCTAGAACAAACACAGACCTTTTCGTTCATTTCAACGAACGGTTCCGCGGGAGCCTTCAGCAAAGCTCCAATTAAAAAGTGTCCTGGAGTCAACACTACCTCTTCTTGTTCATCGGATCTTAAGGAGCAGAGGGGACGAGAGTTTAGGCAATTTTCGATCATGTGTCTCGTGCATTTAACGCATCGGCGCACGATTTGTCTTATCGTGTTTCTTCCTCTCACTACCCAGTACTCTCTACTTACGTGACTCTGAACCAGCGACCATCCTCCGTGCATCGTCACTTTATGAGCCTTGGAGATGATTAACTTGGTGACGTGACTCTTGGCCGGTAAGATGACTGGGTGTTTTTCGCTCTCCGAAAGGTGCGAATTTTGTAGCCTGCCGCCTATGCGCATAAGTCCCTCTACGTCTAGAAAGGGTGCAAGTCGGCGAATAGAACTGGTCTTACTAACGGCCCCTTTATTTTCAAGAGCTTCTATTTCCTTGGCGAAAGCTTCCCCCTGGCATATCCGTAACATTAGCTTTCGACCTAACGCTCTCTCTCTGCTGCGGAGAGAAAAGATAAACGCCTTTCATCAGTTGGTATTTTAGAGTTACAGCGCCAACGACAAATATAGGCAAGTGCGTTTATAATTCGGTCGACGGAAGAGAATCTCTCAACCCAGGTGATCAGTTCCGCAGGTAGAAGCGCCGTAAAACCCAGTATCTTGTCGGCGTTCCACGCTTCCAACGTTGTTTCAAGCGATTCGACTTTGCAGGGCCAATCATCCGCGGGCTGAGAGAGCCAAGCCGGACACTTCCACCACAGACGCGAATTTTGAAGCTGAGCCGGTGTCGCCAGGTCCGCCGGATTGTCGGCCGATTTGACATAATGCCACACTGAATCCGGAAGCGAGGTCATGATTTCGCTTACCCTGTTGCCGATGAAGGGCTTCCATTTTGACGGATGGGCCTGGAGCCACGCAAGGGCGACTTTAGAGTCTGACCAGAAGTACTGCTGGGAGGGCTTTCTCTTCACTTTCGATAGAATGTAAGCGGCTAGTCTTGACAAAATAACCGCACCGCACAACTCCAGCTTGGGCAAGCTTACAACTTTAATTGGCGCTACCTTGGACTTAGCCGCAAGCAATTTTACAGAATGTCCGCCTTGGCTCGGAATTACCGCGTATATAGCACAAGCGTAAGCACGTTCCGACGCATCACAAAACCCATGGAGGAACCACTCAGATTTTTGGTATGTACCTATCCAGCAAGGTATTTTAATTGCTTCTAACTCCTTCAGCTGGGTTATAAATTCCATCCAAGATCTTGACGTCGCCTCAGGAACTGGATCGTCCCAATCCAATTTGTGTAGCCATAAGTTCTGAATGAGAATTTTCGGCCGCACGATTATGGGCGACAGCTAGCCTACCGGATCAAAAAGTTTTGCTGTCGTGGCTAAAATAGAGCGTTTCGTGACCGTTGTCGATGAAGGAACCTCTGAAACCTCTATGCTAAAAATCGACGTCCGGAGCACTTAAGCCTCTTAGCAAATCTTCATGATTAGCCGCTCATTTGCCAACCTGCATGCCCGCTGAAGCCAAGACAGAAATTATTTGGTCTCGCAAACCCCCAGCTTCGTCCAGGGTGTCTCCTCCAGCATAAAAGTCGTCCGCGTACCGCCCTGTGCGAAGTACCTCAGCAGCTTCCGGAAAGGTCTGTTCTTCGTCATCTGCAAGTTGAAGCATGCACGCATTGGCCAAAAATGGTGCACAGGCCGTTCCGTACGTGACTGTTGTAAGCCTAAAAACCTCGAAACTGCCCTCAGAATTATTTCGCCATAAAATTCGCTGCCAGTCGCGGTCTTCCGGGTGCACAAGAAATTGCCTGAACATATTGACAACATCGCAGGAAAATACAATTGGATAGAATGACCAACGGAGAATAATCGCCAGCACCTCCTCCTGTAGCTTTGGCCCGATGCGTAGCAATGAATTCAGCGAGAGACCTTCCGCATCCTTCTGAGACGCATTGAAAACAACGCGAATTTTGCGGCTGAGATTCTTAAAGACTGGATGATATGGCAGGTATAAGCAGAATGCGGCCATCACCTGATCCTCGGATACCTTTTGCATATGGCGAAGAACGAAGTATTCATTCATGAAGTCCTTATAAGCAGTGGCGAGTTCTGGTAGACGGCCGAAACGTCGTTCAATGTTCCGTAAACAGGCCTCAGCAATACCCCGCATATCCGAGATCTGAGGCCTTCGTTTAAAGGGTAGTCTTACAACGAATCGCCCTTCCTCATTACGAGTGTGTGTCTTTTTAAAGTGCTGGTAGGCAGCTTCCTCCTGTGGACTAAAGTTGGATGAGCACGGCGCCTCCTCTACATCCCAAAATCGTGTCACAACTCTAGATAAATCTTCGTGTGTCATTACACGCAGGGATGTTGCACAATCGACGCCTTCCGCGATGTCAACCCCCATACCTCCCTTAATAATTCAGCCGAAAACGGTGTTGAGGGCAACGACTCTCAGACCAGGCGGACCCGGAAGAAAACCGGTTCGCAATGTTGCCGTGTAGATCTCTGTATCCAATATGCAGTCGATCCTGGATGGTTGGCCGAAATGTGGATCCGCAAGCTGTAGCGATTCGAAAGCGGTCCATGCAGCCACACCTCTAGATTTTTTGAACCCCTGACCTCGGAAGCTCTTGCCTGACGAGTTCGAGCTTTTTTGAGCTTGCACATTCGTTTCATGGGCGCCGTGCAACTAACAATCAGTTTCAGCTCGAGCTGCAATTAACGTTTCAATACGTTCCTCCAAGAACTTGCGGAAATCTTTCAGTTTCGAGAATCCTCCGTTGTGATCTCGGCTAATGAGCCTGGCCCAGCTGCTTTGAGAATCTCACCTGTTTGTTGTCATATTGTCGTAAGATTGTGTTCCACGCAGCATCATATCTGCGGATGACTTGATTCCTCTTATAATACTAAGCGCCTCGCCCTCCAAACAGTTATGTAGCCGTTGCAGCTTAAGGACGGGCGCCATCTGCGTATCTGAGATAACAAGCGCGGTAAATTTGCCCTTGAATGAATCCCACTCGCTATGCTTGCCGTCGAATGTTGGTAGCTTTATCTTTTCCAGGCCGTAGAGAATTTAGACATTTCTTAAACCACGACTTCGCATCCATATATCTGGTTGCCGTGCCAACAATCATATCTTCTTTGAAATAGGTTCTACCCTTGAGCTGTTCGGAGCTGCGCTTTAAAATTGTGTCTCTAGCAGCAAATTCCCTCCACAGCTCTTCCAGCATTTCAAGTCGTGTTTCCAGATCTTCGATACCGAAGTGTGTGTGTGTGTGACGCCTTCTTTGTGATGTCATATAGGTTCTGAATTAATCCGGCGCTGCGTTTTTGATCCAACATCAACTCGTCATTATCGCTCATTTTGAGTGTTTTGCCTATGTGCGAATGCAAGGCGTATAAAACTTGATTTTAGCTTGCGAGCCGCTTTACCACCGTATAATCTCACGAGGCGTATACTGTGAAGCGTTCAAATATAAGTAATTGGCAGTTGACCATGAAGAGAACCTCGCGTACACTGGACAGCTTATTTGAATATTGTGTGTGTTGTTGTTGTTGTTGACTTGATCGCTCGCGTGAGTCGATGAAAGTCTTATTTGGCACTGTGCAGGGCAGCTATCCGTTATTGACAAACGAAGACGCTGCTTTATTCAATGCTCGGTAAAATCGTAGAAATGATTTCTTGCCTGTTTCTTCTGCGCAGTGTTCCTTCAGAATTTTGTGGAAATTAATCTTCAGAATTGTCTTAATTTTCGCGACACTCTCCTTGAGATTAGAGATGCAGTAGTGTCGTATTTATGCTTTTGAACTTGAAATCGTTCGCGCAAGCGCAACTGACTAGCTCGACGTGGCAATCACGCAATATTTCGACGATAAGAGAGGGGCTAACTCCTCGAAATAACAGACTATTCTTTTGAATTGTAACGGCCTAAACAATAGAGAAAAATAATTTTCATATTAGTTAAAAATTATTATAAATAATCTGCGGTTGGTAACAGTTGTGCATGATATATATTAATGAGATACTCAAATGAAAAATTCGAAGAAAGTTTGATAATAGGTGAAAAAATTTGACGCGCGCGTATAAAAAGATTTATTTCATACTTTACGTTTTAGTTCGTTTTAGTTCAATGTGACACATTGGGCGTATTCCGAAACTCGAGCGTCCAGTGCAAAACCGTTCCGAAATACTTACATAAGATTGCGTGTGTCTGAGAGAGACGGAAAATGCGGACGCTCGAGTTTCGGAACACGCTGATTATCAAATACCTATCCTACTAAGACAATTTGTTAGTGCGCATCAGAAGCCATTGTCAAACACTACGGGCGACCGTGCGTCGACTGTTTACATTTTCCTTATACTAAACTCCAGATTAGTTGTACGAATTAATTGACCTAAGTCACAGTTGGTTGTAACCAATTTGACAAGGTCACAAAATAAAGAAAGTACGAATTAATTATACGCGTTAGAGGCAGAATGTATTATATTTATAAACCTTTGTTTTTCAGAAAATATTCGACAGACGATCCTAAGATGCGATCGGCCCTTTTCACGTGTGCAGTACTAGTCTGCTCCATATTGGTAACTCATGGCCACTATAGGCAATGGGCAGCGACAGTTGATTCGTTGATACACCTAACCGACATTGTAAAAGCCAAAGATCGTCTTTACACTGTGACATTTTCAGGAGACGTAGTTACCATAACCTCAATTTTTGACAGTGAATCCAAGACGTGAGATCTCAACGTAATGCAGCCGAACGAAACCTTGAGTGACATAGATTTCGGGGTTTTCACGTTGGGCAATGGTAAGATAGTCGTGAGGGCGAGAGCATTGGGCAAAAGCAAAGCGTATACAGGAAATAACACTCTTGGCCAGGATTTGTTCATCATAGACGATCCGACAGACTGCTCGAGTCTTAAGACTTTCAGAGTGCAACAGCAAGAGCATCGAGTACTACTAGCCTTCATACCATATCAAAATACCTTTGATTTAATTTACCGAAGTCGTCCTACAGAGAATCTGCAAAAGGCTCCTCAACGATATAACGACCAGGGAGAGCAAGTTCAGTTGGATTCTTTTCTCTGCAACGAGCATGAAGTCTCGCCGAAGTTCAGAATAGCAACCATAAAGCCGTACGACTCATCAGCGGGTTACATTGCAATTAATGGCACTAATTATCAGCTGGTACTCAGACAACTTGATTCGCGATTTGAAACAATAATAGAGACACCCATAGATGAATTTGAAAGTCTGTCGACAGCCCATGGTAATATCACCTATTGTCAAATAACATCGGACGCTATTTCAGATATAAATAAGAACGAAAAACAGCAGCGCTGCCACTGCCATTTCCTCGATGCTAAACTGAATAAGAAGGCGACTTTTATGGTAGCCAAGAATAAACACGCTCGTCAGGCCGTTCTCTCTAATTTGCCTAACGGTGGAGCTGTAATCGCTGTGGCCTACGAAGATAAGCCTAATGTTAAGACTGGGAACAACGATCCAGATGTGAAACAGTATTACCTGCAACTCATCGATACCGATAGAAAATCCCGAGAACCTGTCATGATCACGGAAAAGTCAATCTGGAACCACAAAATGAAATTGTTTGATATGGGAAACGGACAGATTTGCTTTTACATCGGCGGCGAAACGGTTCATTTCAAGGGGCCTGGAACCCTAAAATATGGCGTGTGGATCCATTGCGTCAATGTCTCAGATTTGTAGATATATGCCAAGGTTTGTTGTTGCCAAAAGAAGAGCTGATATTCTTGACAATTAACTATGCACATCAAACGAACCTTGAAAAATTAGTTTTATTAATATTTTACCAAATTTTAACGACATTACAGAATGATTGTAAGAATGTGTATTCATGATTTTATTTTGTACGTTTAATTTTTTCTTATTGGAACCTATTGTAAAATAACATGCACGAATTCTGTATTCGAATTGTGGAATTATTGAATAAATGGTTCAGAAACAAAATTTCCACTGCTTTAAAAAAAGATTCTCTCATTTTACACGAGCCACCCCGAATATGGAATACGAAAAAATGTGCAAAAGTATTCTGCTGCTCTCAGACAAATTGTTTTTCGCGAAACCAGGTAAAGACAATCAACTGCATGCGCATTTTACAGCATTCGAAAGCCCTTCTCGTATGTATTTCTAACCGAATGTTCGCACACAATACCCTTTGCAATAAAATCCATGAAAATCATTTCTACATGTCAATAATTCTACTGTAATATAATTGTCTAATTCAACGATGCGTTCGGCTACTCCATAAGAGCTCAGCTGTTTCACAGCCATCAAATAACAATAATCATCAGCTATTATTGAAAACAAAGGAAATAAATAAAAACAATAATCCAGAATGGAATCGCGAACGCACGAGGTCTCGTAAAGTTCCGGCCGCCGATTTTCACATATACATTCTTCAAACGGCTCAATTACACAGTCGTAGAGAGCGACTAATAAACACTCGGTCCGGTTCGTAAAATCCGCGTGTATACACGCGCGTATAGAACCGCGCGAGACTGGAACCTTTCGTCGGGCTCTTAGAACGGCCAGCGATACAGCTTGTTCTAAAGAAAGCGCGATACACAGACATAAACTCGTCGTTATCACGAAGGGGCAGCGCAATAACAATATCGCGCGCATAACGAGCGCAGCTCGTGCCGCGATCGTAACAATCGATTCCGAGCTGCTGCCGTCGCTGCTGCTCTTCCTTCGGGATCTCACTTTCTTTCTTTCTTTGCGGCCACGAAGGAGAGGTCGGGGAAATTTTCATGGCACCGCACCGCGAGAGAGCTTTGGGATTATTATGCTCGTGTGTGCGGTATACGATGGTTCCGTGCACAAGGGGAAACGGCACGGAATTCGCGTGAGACTGGTAGGAATGAAATTTGATTGTTCTGGCCGCTATCTTTTATTTACGATGCTTCGCTACTGCTGCGGCTTTAGTCGCCCTGCATTATATTCAGCGTTTATGTAATTTTAATCGAACGTTTTACTCGACTACTGTTTCGGAGACTCGTAGAAAACGGATGACAGCCTTTCGAAATTTCGATTCCAGCTCGGCTTTTACACAACTATAATACCCTCAGATTGTATCTAAATTGTCGGAGCTATTAACCTCGGGATATGAGCGGGCACGCAGGCGTCACACTAATTCACCGAAGATGCATAATATGGGTATAATCTTCTTCGGCGAGATAAAGTCGCGCGATAACACTTGCTGAAGCTTTTATTCTCATCTCGATCGAAATCGGCGTCGACTCGACAGGACTTTCGAGCGTCGGCTCGTGTCAACGAAAATAAGTTTATCGGCTCATAAACTCGTGCCGTTCATTATCCGGCTCGTACATAGACCAGCGCTTCCGGCCTGATCCGCCATAGATCCAATCCAATTAGCCCAGAGTCACGTGCCACGAATCAGCTGCACATATACTGTGGGCTCCAAAAAAGCCTTTCTCGCGCAGATTTATCGTCTCGTGCATACGTACACGTATACACAGGCGCGTCTGCTGTCGATTTACAGTCGCGCGAGAAGAAAAAATCGAGAGGCTTCGACGGCTCGTGTGTACATGTATTATGGGCGCCCAAGTACCTAAAGGGAAAAAAGAGCGTAGCCTTCGTGCATCTATAAATAATATCGCTCTCTTGGAGAAAGCAGCCGCTCGCTTTGGCAGTTCCGACAGTATGAGATGGCATCTTTGCCTGTAAACTCGCGCCGCCGCTCTCCCAAGAGCCTGTATATTGTATTATATTGTGCAGCTAGAGAGGAAAAAGCCTTCGGAAACAAGAGAATGTGTGTTTTGAATATGTAAAAACACTTGTGCACGCAAGGCTGCGCCGTAGTCTATCGACACGTGTACGGCTGTCACCTTTGTATTTTACGCAATAAGCCTGTGTGCATATGTGGTCGAAAGTGCTACGCATATAGAAAAAGAGAGAGATATCGGATTATCGATTTTCTCTCTCTCTCTCTCTCTCTCTCTCTCTCTCTCTCTCTCTCTCTCTCTCTCTCTCTCTCTCTCTTTGGGTCTGCTGTATGGCGTAGGTGTGCATTATTAATTTTACCGCTGCTTTTGTTTACGAGGGCTAACTATATGAGTCATTCTACGAAAAGTCGGACACTTTCCTATCGAAAAATCGAACTCTTATAATTTTGAGAGCACACGTACCAGACCAAGTTTTTTACATGCGTTTGGGAATATAGTATGCAAAAAATCTGGGTAGCACCTCCAAACCATATGCCAACAAAAAGTTATGGGCCAATTATTAATTACCGAAAAATAGCCAAAGACGGATTTTTCCACGTTGATGTTGCAGAGGATAGCCAGGAATACTTAGCGTTTGTTACACCATGGGTGCAGTACATACCCTTGGTAGCACCGTTTAGATTCTGCAACTCGCCAGAAATTTCCACCGATATAATCGGAGTTAATAAGAGAAAAAATAATGGTTTTATAAATGGACAACATTTTTATTAAAGCGTCAACCGAGGAAAAGGCACTGCAGTGCCTAGAGCGGGCGCTTAATGTAGCAGCGAAGCACGGTCCCCATTTTAACTGAAAGAAATTCCAACTAGTGCAGAGACGAGTAGAATTTCTCGGTTACATCGTCAAGAATGGCACTATTAGGCCATCGAAAAGAAAGGAGAACGACGTGAGAAATTTTCCACAACCGAAGATAGTGAAGCAGCTGATGAGGTTCCTGGGGCTCTGCGGATATCAGAAAGTTTATTGAAGGCTATGCAACAATTGCAAAGCCGCTCAATGACTTAACCAAGAAGAACGCCAAATTTATTTGGAGAGAACCGTAGGGCAAGCGTTCATCGCACTTAAGAGAGTGCTCGTTAGAGCAGACGTGCTGCACTTGTTCAATAAGAACAAGGAGACAGAGCTCCACACGGACGCGTCGAAAGACGGTTACCGTGCAATCTTGCTCCAGAGATGTCAGGAGGACAAGCAGATGCACCCGGTCTACTTCATGAGTATGAAGACGACACCGGCTAATAGGAATTACCACAGCTACAAGTTGGAGGCTCTAGCAGTCGTAAAAGCCTTGGAGGAATTTTTAAATATACTTGCAAGGCATTTCATTTGAAATCGTTACAGATTGCAAAGCATTCGAATTAGTGATGTTTAACAAGCAGTTGAAGCCACGGATTGACAGATGGGACATGCTCTTGGAAATGTTCAGGTATAAGATCGAGCACCGCCCAGGCAGCAAGATGCAGCATGTGGACGCATTAAGCAGGCGAGACTGCATCCTTGCGATCCGTGACCCGCTAATCGACAGACTGCAGAGAGCGCAGCAGCACGACTGTAGATTGAACGCGATACCGACGCTATTAGAGCGAGGTCCATACAAGGATTATATCCTTGAAAATGGATTAGTGTTCCACAAGGGCGAGTGCAATCGTAGGTTAGTTATGCCTAGATGCATGCACAACGAAATAATCAGAAGAGCGCATGAGATAGGTCACTTCGACAAGAAGAAGACGGTCGAAGCGATCAGAGAAAACTACAATATCGATGGACTTCAGGGCAAAGTTCCGGATTACCAAAGAGACGACGTCAATGCACTCTATCCACATCGATCACATTGGACCGTTGCCGTCTACAAGCAAGAAATATAAGCATTTGCTAGTGATAGTCGATGCGTTCACCAAATACACTTGGATTTTCCGAACGAAGTCTAACGAAACAGAAGAGGTCATCAAGAAGATGAGTTTCTTGCAGCAGCATTTCGGAAATGAACAGACTTTTTGAGGCTGCTAGAAATACAGCGAGCTGATTCTGATTCATTGTACGATATAGTCAAAAGTTTCATCGATGATATTGTAAGAAGACATTTCCGCGCTTCCCGATATCAGAGGCCAAGCGACGCTTTCTCGTTGCAGATGGCGGCGAACGAAGCGATGCTTTACCTTTCCCGCACGACCGAAGTACGTCGCGGGGAAACCCCAAACCCCGAACCCCGGCGAAACAACCCAAAGCCTCCCGAACGAGCGGCGGCAGCAGCGTCCCAACCAGCCCGAGCCCGTAGGGCCCAGGGAGGGAAGAAAGCCGTCGGCCGAGAGCCTCGACGCATAAAGGGCCCGACGCAGGCGACGGAGCTTAGTTTTTTAAAATTCAATCGAGTAACTTCGTTCCAATCGACTGTATAGCCTTTTTCGAATCAACTAGGTTGGTTTGAATCGATCAGGAGTACTACCCTGGTAGAAATGAGTCTAATAACAGGCTAGTAACTGGCCAGTTCTTAGGATTTAACCTAGTTACTACCTAATGAATGGCCAGTTCTTAGGGTCATTTCTACCAGGGTACAGACTCTGTTGACAGGAGCTTCATTAACACGCAAATCTTCATGAAGGATGAAGAATAAAGGATATGTTAGACTTCGTTGCACAAAGTAAATTTCAAAATCTAATATTTGAAAACTTCATGTCTGAATATTTCCGATACATAAAGGAATGTCATTCATAATATTATTCAAATATGATGCAATAGTATATATTCTAATTCACTTCATGATACTGCATTAAAAAAGTAAATATCGTCGCCCCTACGAATAGTACACGGAAAAAAAGGTTAGTAAGAGTAACAAACCGCTTGGCAAAATCCGCACCAACTATTGTTTCTTAACACGTGCATGAAAAAGACCCGTTTCCATGCCTCTGAAGTGAATGGCAAGCTGTTCATTTCGAGCGTGCGGGAGGGAATCATTCCCTCCCGCTACTCATAAACACTCAAAAACACTCAAAAATAATCAAATTTTTGAAAATTTTTGAAAAATATTGATATTTTTTGAAAGAGAGTGGTTTATGACTCAAAATGCGCAACTTACCATTCACTCTATATGCATGAAAACGGGTCTTTACAGGAACTTGTCAAAAAAAGTACAGTGTGCAACAAGGGGGGGAGGGCAATTTCTACCTCGGGTGAAATTTGCGCACGAGTTGGAGTCGAGGACGCCGAAAGCGCCCGAGACTCCAACTCGTGCTCAAATCTCACCCTCGTTAGAAATCGACCTTTCCCCCTCCCCCCCCCCTAGTTGCACAATATACTACTTTGGTTAACCTTACCAAGTACTTGGTAAGTATAATAAAATGATTGGTAATTTACCTGCTTTTTTGGTAGCATTTATCAAGTTATTGGTTAGGTTAACCAAAAAAACAGTCGGTGCGTATTTTTCCAAGCGGTTTGTTACCGTTACCAACCATTTCTTTCCGTATATGAGATTTCATTTTCACGCGACGAAGAGTTTTACATTTCAAATCTCGCCACGAAGAACTTCACATTTCAACAGTTGCTGCGAAGAATAGCTTACTTCACCCTTTTGCCACCAAGACTAATACATTTCACGTTTTTTTCCGCAAAGGCTAACACGTTTCACATTTTGCCATGAAGACTAACACGACGACTATTGTGTTTCGGAGGCAACATGTTAAAACAGTGAATTAATGTAACATGTTAACATTACATCCGTTCGCGCAAACAATCATATTGTATAAATGAGTTACGGCCCTATTGAATCTCCGATGTCCGTTCGCCTTTGGTGGTATGTGGGTAGTTTAATGAATTTTTTATTGAACGTAGGTATATTTTATTATTAAATCAGGACTCGTTATATATTATTATTACGACTAAAAATAATCAATAGTGCGCATCTGCGGTTATAAATTCTAGAAAAACAGGATAGCTTTTATAGTATTGAATCTAAAGTATTTTTATGTTTGTATATTAAGCTACTTAGAGCTTTTCTTCAATCTAAGCAATTTTCTTTATTGAGTTTAGGTTTTTCTAGTTCAGTATATACACTTGAATTTTGAAAGTGAATTGTACTAATTCAGCTTAAAAGATTTAATTAATATAGCGTACGTCGTTATATGATGCCAAGTTACACGGATTGTATTCGGCGATTACGTATTTCCTAAATTATGCATTTTTTATGTAAAACGTAAATCCGTAATGCTTTATGGCAATTGGTTTTTTAGCTGTAAAAAATCGATTTTGGGCTGTAAACTCGAGTTCTAGGCATTTTCATGATTTGATGTTAATAGGAAAAAGTTGTATTTTTCAAAGATCTATAATTTTTCCATTTAACTTTTTTTTGTAGAATGCTTAGAATTCGACTTAGAGCTAAAAACCGTTTTTAGCGATTCTTGGAGGTAACCGCATTCTGCGTATACGTGCAGGATCAAGCCCAAAATATATCTGTCAGCTTCGTATTACGAGGGGAGTTCGCAAGCAAATTTGTAGCCCGATTGATTGAAGTCTTTCCGAGATAATCGCATCACAGGAAAATTTTTATTAAAAAAACGCTTAAAAATCGAACAAATTGTGCCCGTATTTCAAAACGACGTAGAGGATCGGGATAAAAAAAAATAGTTTTTTAGCTTTTGCAAAAGGAGACCTAAAATTTCAGCCCGATCGGTCGAAAATTGCGTGAGATATCGCATCTCACACATTTTTCGCACACGAAACTATAAAGCACTTCCATGTCGCGGTCGTGCCTAAAAAGTTGTGTGAAAATTAACAATAAATTTAAAAAAAATTAAAAAATAACAAATAAATTTTATGTCAAATAATATATATATATATATATAATAGTAATAAATAATAATGATAATAATAGTAATAATAATAATAAACGAAAGTATATACACTGGAACAAATATTTTATTACAGTTGACAGAATATAACCTATATGAATTTTAAGGCGGTTCTGTTGGTATTCTAAATATCTTTTTAAAACATTCGCCTTTGTATACTTTTCTTTCAGTTTTTGTTATGAATTTTTGTAAACTAATATTTGATGAACTATATTGTTTTTAATGGCGATAAGTAGATACCTCTACGCATAATAATTAATTACTGGCAGGGCCACAACGCTTCTAACGTCGATTGGTTGATTAGGTATATATATTTATAGTTCTAAAGAAAATTAACTACAAAAAATTATGAGGTTACGCTATTAAAAATTTTAATGAATTTTTATTAACAAAATTGGATGCTCGATTTTGATTTCGATGAATCAACCAATTATGGAGAATGATTTAGATAGCATGAATGTAATATGTGCATTCTACAATGCCAAACATTACAAATTCGAAATATTATGTGATAAGAGTTTTCTAATCGTCGCAATAGAGGTATCATTTTATCTGACAATATCAATTATCCTTAACGTTTCAAAGAATTAGTTTCTGGATCATATACTGACGAAAGTTAACACTTTTCAAATAATATTAGACAATATAAACTGCACTTGCGTTTGCAAGTTTTAATATAATATACGTGCACTCCCCTGTTGAAAATATTTACATGAAATTTTACATAAAATTATATGTAAAGATTTCGAACTTTTACATGTAAAATTTTACATGTATCAATGAAATAGTAAAACTGTACGTCAAATTTTACATAAAATTTTATATAAAGATCTTTATTATTTTAATGGGATATAGTTTGGCACGTGACCCATCGATGTGATTTTTTTCGGGAGGTTATGACGTTTAGTTTCAGAGATTTTTTTTTTATTTTTCCATTACCGGCGCAGCCTTTTCGGCCTAGCTGCCTGGGGCCTTCCACCACCTCTGTGTGGAAGTAGTGCCCCATCCTATCTCTTTCCTACGTCACTATCTCCCATGCCTATATTTTTCCACCCTCAGAGATTTCTCCGATGAGGACCATATTTTCAGACACACACCATGCTGGTTAAGCCAGCACTCTCTGCCCCCTAGAGGGCATCGGGTTCGTCTCTCAGTGTAGCTTTCCACGGAGAAGGTCCCGTATTAGACCAGCTCCACACCGGTAAGGCCGGCCGCTCCCTGCCTAATGCATCGGGTTGGCTACCTGAATTCCTACCTTACCTTCGGTCCCTACACCACTGTTTCGCATTCGCCCAGGCTTACGCCTGTGAAACAGGGAAAAATTTGCAATCACACTGAAGGAGAATTCCGATTTCCGGGGATAAAACCTGCCTCGAAACAGCCAGAGTCTGTACATGATGTAAATTTTATGTAATGTACAATTAATGATTTAGCCTTTTAAATCTTCGCGCGTTTCAACTATATTAGTGTCGCGTTTGATCAACGTAGTATAGCTGACGCGTACGTCTAATTTGCATATTAATTCGAGCATTCTTCTCTCTCGTCGCAACCGTCGAAGGATTCAGACGTGCTAGCTTCGCCAACTCTCAATAAAGCTACAAGTGTTGAATTAAAACTAGAGTGTCTCATCTTTAATTTACGACTCCACAACCTAAAAGCTTGCGAGCTTCCCTATAACTTCAGGTTATGGGCCCAGGACACTCATCAGCGGAAAACTGAACAAGTTATCTGTTGCCGAAATTTGTAAGTCATCGGGGACGCTACACGCCTGTAGGCATTCATGACAGGTAGCTACAAATTTAAAGTGAGAGGTAAGAAAGCGCAAGGATCGCGACGGAATTCTAACATCCGATGCTATAATTGCAATAAATTCGGCCACTTCGCGAATAAGTGCACCGCTCCGAAACGCAGTAATGCGAACGCGTGTACAACAGCAGCAGATGGTGAGAGCGACGACGAGGACCCTGTGTGTACGCTTTTCGCCTCGCATTCTGCGGGATCTACTCACACAGCGGAACTTCGCAGAGCCTCAGTCGACTCCGAAACTCCAGCGCCGAGAGCAGACGACACATTGTTTGCAGCGGGCCTGCTGAGTGAAACAAATAAACATGAGTGGATCCTGGACTCTGGTGCCTCGATGCACATGTGTTGCCAAGGAGATCATCTCACCAACGTTCGTACCCCAAAGATCAGAACTGTCACAGCAGCCAACAAGGCGAAGATACCAGTAAAAGTGCAAGGAGACATCTGTATTCAGAATAGTGGACCAGTGGGACGCAAGAAAATCTTGCTCCAGAATGTTCCCCACATACCTGATCTGACTGCTAATCTTGTTTCCGTGAGTGCCATAACTAGACAAGGTGGCGAAGTGACCTTTCGAGGTAGAAAGTGCCAAGTGCTGGATAACAGAGGCTCAGTGGTCCTGGAGGGAAGCTTGAGTGCGAATAACATCTACAAGTTGAACTTACAGTCTGATTTTACTCCAGCCAACGAAGTCAGTAAGCCAGTTGCATTGAAGGACACACAGAATACCAGCATAGCCCTGTGGCATCGCAGGATGGGGCATCTCAATACAAGCTACTTAAAGCAACTGCGTAGAGCAGCGGTTGGAGTTGATTTCAATGATAATGAACTGTATAAGTGTGAGATAAGCTCACAAACAAGCCTTTTAGAGCCAGTGATAACAGAGCTTCCAAAATACTTCAGTTGGTACACGGTGATGTATGCCAGGTAGAGGATTTGTCGCTCAGCAAGTCCAAGTACTTTGTGACCTTTCTGGATGATCACTCCAGAAAGTTGTTCGTTTATTTTATTAAGCACAAGGATGAGGTTCCAGATATTGTGCTAAAGTTTATTTTGTTTGCAGAAAAACAAACAGGTCACAAGCTCAAGGTTTTGAGAACGAACAACGGATGAGAGTACAAGAACATCAAACTGCAGTCATCTCTGGACCAAATGGGAGTCAAACACGAGACATCCATGGCGTATCATCCACAGCAGAATGGAAGGGCGAAAAGAGCTAATAGGACCCTGCTGGAAAAGACCAGATGCATGTTGGCCGAGTCAAAACTCCCCAATAGGTTCTGGGCTGAGGCGGTATCAACTGCATGTTACGTCTCAAACAGGAGTCCAAGGAAATGTCTAGGTGGAATTACACCAGAAGAGATTTGGTCAGGTCAGAAACCGGATCTAACGTCACTCAGAGTATTTGGCAGTCGAGCCAGAGCGTATATACCTGGTCACATGAGGAAGAAGATAGAACCTACGTCAAAGCCATGTATCATGCTAGGTTATTGTGAAAACCAGAGAGGTTACCGGTTATGGAGCCACGAAGAGCAGAAAGTTTTCACAGCCAGCAATGTTGAATTTTTTGAAGAAGATCAACCGGCAGTCTCATGACGTAACTAAGTATTACTACCTTTAGAGAACGAGGGTGTTCTAGAGTTTCTAGAGTTTTGTATTCTTTTAAATTTTTATTTTGTGATAAGAATTGTTAGTTGCTAGCAGGAGAAATGTTTGTATATGTAATAATCTATGTGATACTAAATCATTTAATTGGGGTGGCGTGATGTAAATTTTATGTAATGTACAATTAATGATTTAGCCTTTTAAATCTTCGCGCGTTTCAACTATATTAGTGTCGCATTTGATCAACGTAGTATAGCTGACGCGTACGTCTAATTTGCATATCAATTCGAGCATTCTTTTCTCTCGTCGCAACCGTCGAAGGATTCGGACGTGTTAGCTTCGCCAACTCTCAATAACGCTACAAGTGTTGAATTAAAACTAGAGAGTGTCATCTTTAATTTACGACTCCACAACCTAAAAGCTTGCGAGCTTCCCTATAACTTCAACACACTTTATTACTACTTCAAATAGGGTTAGGGTGCCACTTTTCAATAGACATGTTGTACATCTACACACTCTTGGTAATGATTAATTTTTACTAAAATTTCTTACTAGTTATATTACATATATTTTATCTGTTATCAAGGTTTCCACATTTCATTTTAAACACCTTAAACATTTCTACCAGGGTTATGAATTATGACTGTTTTGAGGGTTATGCATTTAAAGCGCGGTTCTGATCTCGTTGCCTAGGCAACCAACCAGCAACCAATCAGAATCACGTATTAAATGCTTCACAACAAAGGCCATCATTTTTTTAAGAGAGGAGGATTGAGAGCTCACGTGATCAATATGGCGGCGCAAAGGATGAAAATATATATGGATGTATAAACGCATGTAAATTTTAATACATAAAATAACCTTATTGTTTTCTTTAAAATCATAATAGAGATGAGAGATAATGCTTCAAAATCAAAATAGATTCATGATGACTGAATTTATATACTCAAATGCCCGTATGTTAGGTTAGGTCTTTATCCTTTGAGCCGCCATATTGGAGAGCTGCCGTTTTAAAAACTACTCAAACATAAGAATTTTTAATTAATCATATTAGGGCCTAGAGGTATTAAATCAGCAAAAAATTGATGCATAACGTATTCTTATGCTATTTTCTACTGTATATAAGTATTTACATTTATATAGCAGAACCATGTCTGTTCCCTATTGTTTGTAACTCTATGAAAAAAAAAAAATAGTTGAGAAAATAAAGAATAATTGTTTTCCGAATTTAGAATCCAAAAATAGATATGCATGTCAAATTTTATTGATATTGACGAAGTAGGTTCAGAAATATTACGGTAAACGTACACACACGCACGCACGCACGCATACACGCATACACACACACACACACACACACACACTGAGCAACTTTCCGCGCGTCTCATACACTTGTGTAGGAGCGCCCGAAGCGCCATGGGTCCAGCGCATGCGGTGTCTCGAAACGGAACTTCCCCTACTCGTATAACGCGAGCACTGCATGCTCTGAGTGATCGGAGTATGGGGTACTCCGATTGTCGGAGCAAACTTGGAAGATAATGCGGAAGCGCGCGTACATCACTACAGCGCGTACTTTTTAGGGTGAAAGTGATCATTAGCATTACATGTTTTATTGTATTACTATAATTATATAGTTTATTTTTTTACTTACTTTTTTAAACAATGTTCGAATGTTGTAACAAAGTAGTCGAAGAAATAAAGCAATGGACTATCGATTTTTTGAGTAGTAAGACGGATCTCAATGCGGTCTTTTGCATTCGATTCGTGAGAGCGTCTACAAATTTTGTGCCCTAGTGTGATTAATTACTTTTTTGAAAATGCATTATTGCAACAGTATGCAGAACAATATGCATTTTAATAATGCATTTGTAAGAGACACTAAATAAAAAATTGACAACTCGGTAAATATTGATGGAAATGAGTCCAGTTTTGCTTCTCGGGGGTTTTTGGGGTAGCTGAACACGAATATCGCAACGGAAACGGTCTCCGAGGTACCTGGTGCCCAGGGTGGACGGTATATGAACGTCGTCTCCTAGAGTTTTACGGAAAATTGTAACACAGTGAGTCGAAACTCGTTACTCGGGGGTTTTGGAGGTCGCTGAACACAAATATAGCCACGGCAACGGCCTTTGAGGTACCTGACGCCCAGGGTAGAGAAGATGAACGTCGTCTACGAGAGTTTTACGGGAAATCGTAACACAGTGAGTCGAAACTCGTTACTCGGGAGTTTTTGGGGTCGCTGAACACAAATATCGCGACGGCAACGGTCTCCGAGGTACCTGGTGCCCAGGGTGGACGGTATATGAACGTCGTCTACTAGAGATTTACGGGAATTATTAACATAATTAGTCAAAACTCGATAAAATCACGATATAAATAAATACTGTATAAAAATATTTATTTTGCTTATAAAAGTTGAATATACAAAATATTATAATTATAATACATAACGTGGTATAATCCAATAATGTTCTCCTTTTTTTAAGGCAGCGACAGTTGGCATACTCGGTATGTTACTATATTTAAGCGTTACAATTTTTTCGGTACTAGCAATGACGTAGACCATAAAGTGGTCATCGAAGTAAACCTCTTCGTAAATAAGAACAGTGAATTGTACCAGTGATTCAATTTGATCTCTACTTTGATCAGTCAATGAAAGTTTTTCAATTTTAATTATTTTTCCAAATTGAAAATCTGGTTCATATACACTAATGACTATAAAACATTTAAAGTAAACTCCAACAAATTTCTCCACACTGAGCGACTTTTGGAGCACCCCATACTCCCGAAGTGCATAGGGAACTCTGAACTGGTGTAGCACGGGCTACTCTTGCCGTCGGAGCATGGCATACTCCGATCGGAGTATGCCATGCTCCGAATCAGTGTCCCAGAAGCGCCACGAGACGGTGTAACCCACGAACCTTACCTCAAGAGCATCTGTGATACTGTTGAAGCGTTCGATAAGCATGTCGATTCTCGGGCGGCTGATGCACGTGCACTCGTGCACACGCACGCACACACACATCTATACGGACATTTTCTAAAAACACTTGGTTTGAACTTCTAACACATTAAAAAGTATTTTCTAGAAATTTTGACGAAAATAAAAATTTTACCATTACAAAGCTTCCTCTAGGAGGAAGCAAAACTTGGTCTGGTGCCTCTGTTTTTTTTTAACGTAGTGTGCATTTGCAGATCACGTATATTTAAACAATGAATTTTGCACACATAGAAACCTAAACTTTTGGAGAAAGCCATGTCCCAGCTAATCGGCATCGATTTTTTTAGCGTGTCACACCGCGCGTTTCACCTTTTGGATACAGTAAAACCATCAATTCGCACTCAAAATTTTACGAACCACTTAAAAATCAATTAATTACAATACTCACACCTAGCGGGATGACGTCAAAATTGATGCCTACCGGCCCCAAGAGCCAATACTTCATTTGGCTTCCGGTTGCGCGGTATCGATCATCCCGAATGACTGTTCTCCGGCACGAAGTAACAGTAGTAGCATTGTGAGTCTTAAAAAAAGCAAAATCATCTAAGGACCTCCCGGGCGCAACACAACGTTCGAAAGGTGCCTAAACACAAAGCGAAAGTCGCGCCTATATGTATACTTAAATCGGGGACACGATTGATGTTTAGCAATCATCAAACTGTTTTTCGGCTGACAGTTTCCCGAATCATAATCATGCCGCTCGCTGCGCACAGCCACCCGTCCTCGTGGAGCTCGAAATTGAAAACTACTCGTAGTAAAATCGAGCTACTACGAGCCCCGCCGCTTATTAACAAAAAGAGCATCGCAAAAATTCAATCAACGCGCGAGAAGTGTCCAGGCAGTTTCCGATTCGACAGCTGGTGGAAAAGGGAACCGTATTGACAAATTCTGTGTACGTATACGCGCGTGCGAGAGAGGGTTATTGCGCAACGTTGCGCGATATATTCCCGGCGGCTAATTACGAAAGGCTTCTTTCTCTCCTGAAGAAAGTAGTCATCGCCGCTGGATCGCACACACTACGCCAGAGTAGACTCGAGAGTGTATACTTTTTCATCAAGAGGGAAGACTGCGTTCGGCGAACTCGAATTTCGCCACGCTGTAATCGTCCCGATTTATTTGTAGATATGCGATTAGAAACTAATAAGCTCTGGGAACGTGTATGGTAGTAAAATTTTTGTATATTTTCACCTGACCCAAAAGAGTAGTAATAATCACTCGCATGAAGTAATACACTCGTGAGGATCCATATTCAATTCAACTCTTCTCGAGATGAGAGAAGAAAAAAAAAGAAATATCATTTCACGCCGACGAACACAAAAAGACAAAGAGCCCCCCAGTCACGAACGCCCCAATCATCGAATCGTTCTCCGCGCGTTTCCTTCTCTGCCAATGCATCTGCACATCCATCAGACTACTGTTACACTCCGATTTGCTTTCTCGCGATGAAGCCCGACATTATCGCGGAGGACCGATGAAAAAAAGTCGAATCCGAAGGAGGATGCGGATATGCATAGCGACGGGAGGAGAGCTTTCGATAATACTTACCGCCGCATCGCAGCGGCGAAAGTTGCCGCGTCGAATTTTCGTGAAAGTCCATTCGGGAGAAGAGTCTTTCGGCTAGAGCAGCGATTACACGCAGTAGGGGCAGTGGCCGATCCGCGCTGATTCGAGAGCAGCGTAACGCGGCCTAATTACACGTGCGCCGAGATCTGCATTCCTCTCGGTTGCGTGATCTTCGCGCTGCGCTTGTAATCGAGCAGCGAGTGATAACTGCCATTTTTTCACGACGACTCTACTCTCTCGCGCGTGAAAAGAGCCCCATCGGAGGGGGCGTGACGTGAATCATATCCGCGAGAGGCTGTAGTTACACGTTTCGGGTGAAAAGCCCGCATCAACGGAAGGGAAATTTACGCGTATATGCATGAACGTCTCTGGGCTGTTTACGAGGGCCATTAGACGCGGCATTTATGTGGGAATTTCGACTTTTTTGGAGCCTTGAACGCGACCGCGCGCGAGAAGGTAAGGACGTGACGAATGCAGATTTTGGCGGACGATGAGTTGATTGATGGTCGATGTGTTTATGTGCGCGGAGGAAAGAGCCGTTTTCTCCTCCAGTGCCGCAGCAGCGCAGGCGTGGCTGTCCGAATCGTGACGTTGGTTTCGGCCCGCGTGCAACTATTATGATGCGTTTCTCCGCGCAACTTTTTCTTCCTCTAAACGCCGTTCATTATACACTGAGTGATTTAGCTGCGCCCGCGCGCACGTACCTATACTGGAGAGAATATATTTACGATATAAGTTGAATTTATCTCAGCGCGCGGCGATGAGCCCATTGTCTCTCTCTCTCTCTCTCTCTCTCTCTCTCTCTCTCTCTCTCTCTCTCTCTCTCTCTCTCTCTCTCTCTCTCTCGTGAAATTGTCAGTCGCCCTCAGTCTAATACTGCCGAGGCCTCTCAACATTCGTCTCAGCGCGGGCCTCGCCCAATTGTGTTTTGTATACGCTTTAAAAGTATTTGCGTGCGCGACGATGTATTGCGAGCGAAGCGAGTATTTGGCCCACTCAAGTTTAGCGATATCTATCCAGGAGGTAGTGGCACGTTTATCGAGATGCACGATATGTTGTCCCCGTTTCTTCATAATTTACGCTTAGCTGTGAAAACGCGTGCAAATGCCCTAGGCTACAAATATGTTTGGGTACGCGATGATAAAATTTTAGTTAGGAAAACAGACGGGTCTGAAATTATTCCGATCGTTACGATTAGTGATCTGGAGCGCATGGTTTGACAATCAGAGCCGAGTATCCCTAAGGCGGTCCCTGCACCTGTTCGGAACTCTAGCAAAATTCGTATTGCCCACCTCAACGCTAGTTCTATCAAAGCCCACTTCAACGAAATAGAAATTCTTTTATCTGACAATAGTATCGATGTCTTGATTATTACTGAAACCTGGCTTACTCCACCTGTGCAGTCCTCACTTTTTTCTATTCCTGGCTACAATTTTATTCGCAACGATCGAGGTCTTGTCTCCCAGAGAACTCTCAACCCTGCCAATGCGAAAGGAGTTACGTATATTCATGGCGGTGGTATCGGGTTTTATATTCGCGAGGATTTGCGTTTCTCTCTATTGGAAGCTTCTAACATCAATAATATTAATGAGACTGAATATATGCTTGTTAGCATTGATTGTGGTTCAAAAATTTTGCTTGGCGGTGTTTACCGCAGACCAAAAGGGCATACTCTTTCCACCTTCTTTAACGCTCTGCAAGATCATTCTCACCGGTACGGGAATGTTGTCGTTGCGGGCGATCTTAATTCCGACTTGCTCTCTGATAATTATTACGGCAATCATCTCCGTAATCTGATTAATGAAAATAATTTTCACCTTGTACCGTTTGGTGCTACGCATCATACCAATAATTCCGACACGTGGATCGATGTCATTCTATCGGATTGTGGTGACAAGGTCGTGCACTATGAGAAATCCACTGCACCTTTCATCAATGGCCACTATTACCTCATGATTGATTTCACGTTTGATCTCCCTGTAAAGCACGAGCTGCAGATCATATCACGTGATTTTCGAAGGTTCTCTTCAGCTGCTTTTCTGGCTGACCTTCTACCTGATCTTTCCCTGCCAGCTTCCTTCGATCCTTTAGCTAGTAAACTAGTAACCTACTCCGTGGTTTACACTAGACCTCAAGAATCGTTGTAAAGCTCGCGATCGGCTATACAGCGCCGCTAAATTCTCCAGAAATCGGTCAGCTATTACCCGCTACAAGATTGCTCGCACGGAGGTGAAAAGTGCAATTCGAAATGCACGCGAGAAGTATTTATTACACGGCTGCTCTGATAGAGCGAAATGTTGAGGCTTTCTGCGTCGAATTGGTTTAGTCCCGGTCAAAAGCAAATCACCTCTCCATTTCTTCGATAAGGATACCCTCATCAAGTATTATTCCTCTGTCACTTGCGCCCATCCAGTTTGCTCGTCTGATTCTCTAGGTGCTATCCTCGATGGGCATTATAATAGTTTTGCGCATGAATTCAGGTTTAGGAATTTAGATTGCGTCGAGGTTGCGCAGTATATGTTAGCTTGCCTCTCTAAAGCCAAAGGTCGAAGCTGTGACGAGTTATCTCTCTCATATATCTCATATTTTGAGCAAGTATTACCTCAAATTGCCCCGTTTTTTACGGAACTTTTTAATCTGTCGATTGCGAGTGGAGTCTACCCGTCAATTTGGAAAAGGTCGGTCATTTTGCCACTTAGTAAATGCGTGACACCTAGCTCTCCGGGTGATACTCGCCCTGTTGCTAACATCCCGCACTTTGCCAAAGTGTTTGATAAAATAATTACAGACCAGGTTATTGCTTACCTCGAAGATAATAATCTTATCTCTCCGTACCAATCTGATTTTCGTAGCAACTACAGCACGCAAACAGCACTATTGAATGTTACTGAAGATATCAGGCGGGGCGCGGATAAGGGCCTTCTGTCTCTGCTTCTACTGTTTGATTTTAAGCGTGCTTTCGACTCGATTGACCACGCTACCTTGCTTACCAAGCTGAAGTCGATTGGTTTTTCAAACGATGTGGTTCGTTGGTTTCACTCGTATCTAACTGGTCGTTCACAGGCTGTTGTCGGCCTTGATGGCACCCTTTCCGATTTTCTTCCCAACACGTCGGGTGTACCTCAAGGATCTTCTCCAGGCCCTGTGATTTTTCTCATCTATATTAATAAGATTATTTCAGTCCTTCGACACTGCAGTAAGTCGTACATGCTGTTTGCCGATGATTTGCAAATATATATACAATGCCTACCTGGTGATATTAGCAAAGCAGTCGCATCCCTTAACGAGGATGCTAGCCACATTCTCAAATGGTCTCAGGATAATGGCCTCCTTTTGAATGTTGGTAAAACGAAAGCTATGATTGTTGGATCAACTCAGCACCATATGCGTCTGGGTTTGCAGCAAATTGAAGCAATCGTTGTGGGTGAATTACTGATTCCCTTTAATGATTCTGTGAAAAACTTGGATGTAATTTTTTCGAAAACTCTCTCTTGGAATGCTCATGTATCTCGCACCTACTCTAACGCGCATTTTGCTCTCCATCGCCTTAGGTTTAAGGATTATTGCCTTCTTACTAGTTTAAAAATCCAACTAGTCCATGCTCTAGTTCTTCCATATATCGACTATGCTTGTCTCGTTTATATGGACCTTCCAGATTAACTTGCAATCAAACTGCAAAGGCTTGTAATTCTGCGGTACGCTTTATCTTTTTTTTTTTTTGAGGAAAGACTCTGAGCTTGGTCCGTACTATGCCAAGTTGGGCTGGCTATCACTTAGCCACCGGCGAAATTATTATTTAGGAATTACTTTGTATAAGCTCTTCGTTCATAAGCGGCCTGGATATCTTGCTGAGTTATTTGTGCCACCTAACGAGGACTTATGGCGCTCGGCTAAAAACCAGTCGTCTGCGTTTGCGATACCGACTGCCAGGACCGAGAGTTTTAAAAACTCATTCACAGTTAAAGGCATGCACTTTTGGGATTCTATCCCTACAACTATTAGGCTTAGCAAATCGCTAGGCGTATTTAAACAGCGCCTTTATGATTATCTTTTAAGTCTGCCGCAATGTTATGTGTATTATTAACTTTAGGTTAGATTTGAATGTTACTGCGAGTTTACTTTGTGCTTAAATATTTTGCTTCTGTTGTGCCATTGAAAATTTGTTATTATTTTGTTACTTTTATTCTGTATTTTTATCTTGCTTTGTTGTATGATTTGCTCCTCGCCCTACGGCCATCTGGCCACGGCGTTAATAAATTTGTTTATCAATCAATCTCTCTCTCTCTCTCTCTCTCTCTCTCTCTCTCTCTCTCTCTCTCTCTCTCTCTCTCTCTCCGGGCAAAAGTTTCAAAAGCAGCACGTCAGCCTCGGTCCTTGTTAGCCGACAATTTGTTTGTCCTCACGCGCGCGTGGAGGAGAAAACAAAGCAAAGCAGCAGATAGAAAAGCAATAATTTTTCACGACACGCACACGCCGCGGAACAATTAAGCCGCTGCGATGACGGCGAGATAACATGATAGCTCGCGTTGCACAATCGCTTGTACGCGTACACGCATTAATCCCATAAACGTCCGCGAATAATATCCAAAAGCAGACAAAGCGATGTCTATCAGCGGCAGCGCGCGTCGTCTCGTCGATTATAGACGAGGAGAAATTCGCGGAAAATTTACGCAACGCGCGAGCGCTGTCTCTTTGGGCATTTCTGCGGTAGCGGCGCGTGGGCGGGACACGAGAAAAGAAGCGCCGCTCGCTACCGCGTTTCTACCTCGTTCAACTCTTCTTTTCTTACACACAGCTCTATGAGATTCGCGCGGCGGCGGGACATGCACTATCGCTGCGGGATCGCGCTTTGCGCGGACGTTTTCACCCGAGAGAGCGAAGCTCATTGTGATATGTGTTTGTGTGTGTACGTATGTATATGCTTTTTTCAGGTTTTGGAAAAAGCGTGGGAGTGCAGCTCTCTGTTACACATCACGCGCGTGTTGATTTTTTAATTGGCTCTCCTGGCGCACCGCTTTCTAGGATATAGTATAGGATGTAGCGGGCCACTGATGTTTCGGATTTTACGATATTGTCTGGCTGTCTTCGATCGGCTGCTGCAACAACGGGACGAGAGGCCGTAACACGCTGGGATTGATTTTACGCCACGTTGAAATTATATCACGCGTGTTGCGTCGTCAGGGCACGAGTACACGAGTGGCTGTAAGAATCGTACTGCCATCCCTTCGTGGCCGGTAAACAGTGGTATGGATCGTTGAAGCTCCACCCATCGCGATTATCCTGCGGAATAATCCCACAGCTTACGAACACACACGCGCGCGTCCACTTTCGAACGCGGAAAGGCCGCGAGGTCAGATGCTCATCGCGCGGGAAAAACGAAAACCCGCGCTCTGCGGCGAGCTCAATGAAAACGAGAGTTAACGCTGTACGCGCGTCCTTTGCACCGACAAGCTCTATTACGAGCGATGCCGCTGCCGTTGTTTACGGTTTTGCACTGATTTACGGCTGGGGGGAGGGCCGCCGCAGCTGCGCGAAAAATTCGGGGAAAGCTCGAGAGGATTCGCGGCCGATTGGTGTATACTGGCACTGCGTGTCTCGCGCGATTCATCTCTCGACAAATCCTGCAGCGCGTGTAATAACAACGAGATAGCTTCGCGCGATCTGTACGACCTCCGCGTAATAGATTTCCCGAGTCACGAACGAGCATCGACGGCGGCGCATCACTCGGCGTCGAATCGGCCAAAGCAAAGAAGCTGCAGCTCTCGATGAGCGAAAAAGAGTCCAGCGACGGTCGTTAAAATCCCCGGGCAGGGCCATAAATCAGCCAGGGTTCCACAGCCAGCCCCAGCCTACCCGGTGCACTATGGTTTGTATACAGCTCCGCCGGATAAGTCGCCCGCGCGCGCACGTACACACGACACACAGGAAAGTAAAAGGATCTAGGAAACGAACGTATGTACCCCGGCGGCGGAAAAGTATCGGGAGGATGTGCTCGTGACTGCAGCGACAATGGGCCTAGCGCGGAGGAAGGCGTGGAGGAAGTGCGCTCTCGCATAAGGGTACACGGCGCTGCACACGTGGGCATCGCGACTTACATCGACCGGACGCACGCGAGAGAGCTTTTTCCGCGCGGATATACGGCGACGACGGTCGATGGGATTGTGAATTTTCAATAATCGTATAGGGCTCAAATCGTTACGTAAATTAAAATAACTCGAAAATTCCGAGGCATCGCCGTGAGAACCTCTCGATGGAGCTGTCCTCATCTCTCGCGACAGCGCCGATTTATACACACAGACAATCGAAGCCGATCACTGGACAGATCGACCGAGTGAGAATCGGCTCGCAACAATGGCGAACTGCGACTGTCACGTAATCCCTTCTCCGCGGCGCGCATCCTTCCGGCAGAGCGGCGCCTCGTGTATGTATGTATTATATGTACAGAGGAGAGATAATGGTCTCAATTAAAGCCGACTCCCACGCCGGCGTGTATGTGTGCGATACTTTCGCCCGGATTTTTCGGAAGGCCGCGATTTTCGACTAACGCGCGTGCGCTCGTCCCCTCGATTTCCTCATGTATAAACAACCATCCTCACAGTAACAACGACGACGATCACAAATTAAAAATAATCGACAGGCATCGCGGTGCACCGCAGAGCGCAAAATTGAAATCCGCGCGCGCGCTTAATCAAAGAGCGCGTAAATTCGCTTTTACCGGTGCGCGCTCGCGCTTCCTACTTCATTAGGCCCCGCAGACGCTCGTTTTCATTACACGCCGACAACTGTTGTGTCGCTGCTGCTGCTGCTGTTGCATCTTCGCTTGTCGCCTTCTTCTCTCCGACGGCTATAGAGTAACCGAGGGCTGCACAGCTATAGATGCCACGACGTTGCGTTCAATTAAATATTACAGCCTTCGGCGCGGATGTATACTTACTTTCCGGGTTATTGGCCAATCTCGTCTGGCTGAAAGTGAAAGAGTTAGGCGAGACGAAAAGTGCCGCTGCTGTTGTTGTCGACGAGAGTGATGAGCGGAGGCTTTTTTATCTCGGCTCTCGGTGTAATGGAATTCGCCGCTTTGTTATTAGCCGGGCGCGCGTCCCGTAAGAATGTAGTTTTCGCGCAAAGCAGCTATACAGGAATACACATTAGCATCGTATTGAATTCAATGGGGCTCATCATTGCCTGATCGGTAGAGGGAAAAAAGGACTCGATTCGCATCGGTAAAATGTAATGGCCCATACCGTTCTAGCAGCGGCGCTTACATAAAGGTTTAAAGAGCAATCCATAGAAAAGTGGTTAAATCGCGGCCGGGACGTAAAACGCGAGGAAGTACTGCGCACTATTATAAGCTCTCAAGCAATTTCGCGTATCCTCTAACGCTATTAGCGGCGTTTCGACATTCGCCGCTGCCGCCGTCGGGTTATTAATTAAGCCTGCGTTTCGAGTGGTCCAGAAGATAGCACTTTTCAGACTCCAATGCTCCGTACGCTTTCTCCCGCGAAATCCAATAGGAGAGAAGGTCGTGGATAATGGCCATTGTATCGGCTTCTCTATATACTTGGGAGGAAAAAAATCGCGCCAAAAAGCGACTAAACACACACGGGCTGCGCAATTTCGCGGCTCGTAAATCATGTGTGTCCCTCGATTTCGCAAGCGATTATTTGCTGATGAGAGTTGCGCGGCTTGATTTAAACGAGGAGCCGACGAGGATATCTACCTATGTGCTATGCCTTTTTTCAACATGTGTGCGTATGGCTTGTTTGATTGTCGATTCTTGATGCAACTTTGCACATTAGTCCCATTGACCAATCGCCGTTTAGAGACTTTCCAATCGTCGCATAATTTCGCGGAGAAAAAATATCAGTTGTACGTGAATTTTTGGGTGCGAGTAAAATTACTTTCTAAACATGAGTTTCGTTTAAAGGTAAAATGTCTATAGATTTGTGTAAAAAATTATTCTATTTTTATAAATAAAGCACAATTTCTAAGCAAATACATTTGAATGAACTATTGTTTTTTGTAGCTATATACAACGTTGTTCTGCGCCTTTATAGCATGAGTGGCTCTAGCAAGCCTGAAAAAAGGCAATTTTGGCATTGTTACAGATGGCACATATAGAAAAAACCTAATGCCACACTCTTCTGTTATTAATTTGGAAAATTTCTGAAAGTCGCGACATAATGCTTCATGTTAGGTATGGTATCAGTGAAACAATGAGAAAACGCAATAATGGATAAACGAGTATGCCAAGTATACAAATGCAATTATTTACGACGAAGATTTGTGATTTTATTTATATTTTTTTTTTATCTAAAATTCCTAAAGTATAGTATATAGCCAACATATAATAATAATATAGTCAACTATCAAAATTGAAGCTTAGATGAAGAGCTGCAACTTGCAAGAGTTTAAAAAATATGTTGCTTTTTTTTTAAATTTATAATATTTTTTCTCGGAGAATGTACAACGTTGAGGCTATTATTCCATATAAATCAGTTTATTCCTTTTAATTAATTGCAGAATTCTTGTTACAAGTAATATATCTTTCTGCTTAGTATAGGTTGTGCAATCGAAGCATGAGTGGCCCAAGCAGATGTGATGAGAAACCTATCTTTTCTGGCCAATCCTTCTCACATCGTTGATTATAAACGCTGCAAAACAGTTCGCTCTACCTATACTATATCCAAAATGTACCTATATGTATACGTAATCTAAGCATCGAATTTCGAAAAAATACAAAAAAACATCTTATCACACTCTGAGTGCACGGGTGGGTTCGTGCTACTCATTGATGTAATGACGAAAATGGCAAAAAGTGAATACCATCCGAATTACGACATGTACACTCTGATATAAGTTCGTGCACAGAATTCCTCAATATCAAATCCTTCAAATATATTCAAATCAGACAAAGCTTCGAGCCATTGTGCGTATAGAACCTTGCAACGTTCCGCGCCCGAAAATTTCAATTTCCACGAGAATCCTCCGTCCGTATGTGTGTATACGTATATAGCCCGCGTAGTGCAGTCAGACTTGATATAAAGTCTCGTGTAAATCCCTGGGCTGCGCCTCTGATATACCTATACGTACACGCGATATACCGCCGGCACGCCGCGGGCTTCCAGAATTTACGATCTCATATTCCGAAGATTCACTGAATATTCAGCCCTTTTAATTTATTGCGCCAGCGTATATAGGCTCGTCGTGACTTCGGCAAAAAAAAAAAAAAATAGAAGAATCAAACGGGAAGACCGCGGAGAAGACAAAGGAGCGCGCCGAACGAAAGCACAAGCTCACGGCTTTTAATGCGTTTTTAATTAATCGAGCGCGCGCAGGGAAAAACAGAGAAGGTGAAGTGCCGTCGCACGTCTGCGCTGGAATAGAAAGAGAACTTCCGTTTTTAATTCGCATTAATCCTTAATGACTCGGATTCGGCTCGGAGCGCATGCATAATGAATTTCACGCGCGCGGCTTTCATTATTCGGCTTTTAGAGACGGCCCGCGCGTATTAGATCAGGATATGAAACGCGCGCGCAGACATAGAGAAAGAGAGATTTCGGGTATGATACTCTTTTTTCTGAACGAGCCTTTCGAAAAGTGTGGGAAAACGTGTCCGCGCGCCGATTGTTTACTTTGGCCGCCGTAATTGAGAGTAACGAATTCTTTACGTATACATATACTTGCGCGCGTGTAATGCGATGAAATCTGCATAAAATTGCATGCCGCAAGCGCTTCGAGTTTTGACAGTCTGGCTCTAAGCTCTCGACTCGAGAGAAGGAAGCTTCGAGCTAATTTTCTCGTCAAACGTAATACACAGAGGGATACCTCCAGGAACGAGCAATTTCATGCGCCTTCTAATTCTGTTTGCGCGCGGGCGCCTAGGCGAAACAATGTCGAGCTTTGCGCGCGTAACGCATCCTCCCGAAAGCAGCAGATGCTCGCACGCGAGCGAGTTCTTCAATTAAAATGATAACGCGGAGTTATTTTGACATAACGTTAATTAAATAATTGGACTCGCGGCAATTTTGAATTACGAGGCTGACGATCGGGCCAAATTTGTTTTATGTAACGCAAATACCTATCGCAGATGTCTCAGCTGATTATTCGAAGAAAGGAATGGAGTGGATGTGCGAAGATTGTGTGGAAGAAACAATGGCGGACGACGGCTCGTTCGAATGGCGAATATATATAGAGCAAAATCTAGAGTAACTATTCACCTCGTTTACTACTCCGACCTTTGCCAATCTCCGTTTGCAACTACGCGCGCGCGCAACGTATACAGAGCGATTAACATTACATGCAATAATAACAATGACGATAATGGTAAAAATAATAATAGAAAAGCTGAGGCGGAAGTGCGCGACCGCGAGGCTTCGTGACTGCCATCTCCTCTTTCGTTCCACCTTCTCTCAGCGGCTCTCCTGTGAGAGCGTTTCCGCGGCGCCAATATTCATCACGGCCGTGCGAAAGATTCCAAGAGGCTCTTCTTAATATACCTACATATATATAATAGCATATACCCGCGAGGAGGCAACTGGCGCGTCAAAGCACGTGCGTCGAATTATCTCTCAGGGGACCGCGCGCATATCGTAATGCTTTGAGAGGAGTATTCGTGAATTTTCGAATGGCAATATTGTATACGATTTATAATGTATTTGCCGACGTTTTTCTAAAGATACGACTACACGCTTTCACACCGAAAATTTTTCCAGCCATCAACGCGGAACGAAACGTGACTTAAAAGTAGAAGAAGAAGAAGAGGACTCCGTATAACGGGAAACTCGAACGGGGCTATTACAGCCGCGCTTAGTTTACATCCTTGCTTTTTGCGTTCGTCGACTCCGCGCGCGAAATATGATACATTATTTTCAGAGTCGCGCCATCAGAGAAATTCCCGATATTTTTATCCATCGATCCGCGAAATTGCCAGTTGCGCCTCGCCGGCAGCCGTTGTTTTTCTTTGCTTTATATATGCACAACGGCCGCGAAGATTGCGACGTCGCTGTGTGGAGCGAAAGTTTCAATATAGGGCTATGGCCGCTGCATCGAAATCATCGCCACGGAATGATAGAAAGTGAATTTTTCCAGACGCCCCGCGCGATCATTCTCTCTTAATCGTATGCAAAACGTAGGAGGAAGAATCTTCCGGCTAAGTTGTAAATAATTCGCGCTTCCAAACCATTGCCGAGCGTCGTTAAATCATATATAGCGCGCGCGCGTGTTTGTGTGGACAATGAATTGTGTGACAGACGAATGGATTTGCATAGAACTTTGCAGCGTCGCTTAAAAATCCGCACGCGGTAAAGAGAAAAAGTCGGAAAACATCTCCACCCCACGACGCTTATATATCGAGGTAATGCCATCCGCGCATATACCCCCGAGGAGCTCTGGCTCGCGTTGTTTGTTCAGCGAGCCGCGCGCGATCCCGGCAATAACAATAGAGCCGATTTCCGCGCTCTGTACGACGAAGGCCGTGAGCGTCTTCTCTCTTCTCCGGCGCACTTACTCTCCGCACGGCGCATCGGGGTCTCGCGGGGTCATGCTTTCACTATGCGCGCAGCAAGCCGGGCTTGCCCCCGCCGCCGGCGAAAATGTCACGGAGAGCACCGCGCCGCTAAGCAACTGAGAGCACACCGAGCGCGAGATCGAATCGTCCCGCGCGCAAAAATACCCGTCGCGCGCGAGGATACTCTCACCTTGATGCGCGGGCATTTCGCACACGGGATCGAGGCGAACCTCGCTCGATGACGATCGAAATGTGCCGAGGCAGGTTAGTTCGGATTTTTCAGGAACGCCTTCTCGAGTTAATAAGCGATCGAGCCGTTGAACGATCGGCGCGTCTGGACATGCCCGGCCGGTATCTACTTGCGCCTCATTAAACGCGCTCGCCGAAACTCCGATCAATCAGTCGGCAGCATTAATCAAACTCAACGACGTTTACAGAGAAAGTCAAGTGCACGTATCCACGTGTACTGACGGGTACAAGTGGATCGTGAAGTCGACCAGTCGACCCTGAAAAAATCGACACAAATTCAATTGTCAAGATCGTCCCATTTCGCTCCAAGTGTACTTCTGATGCGCGCGCGTGAGCGACATTCAACTCGAGAGCGCGAGGCTTCTCTCTGATTTAGGCGCTCGGAATTTCCGATTGGAAATCGATGATTGATGACGACGCAGCCGTGTGTCTTATCGGCGTCAGAGCCGTCGTCTTGTGTGTCATATTGTCGTGAGGCGAAAAAACACTGGAACTATAATGCTCAGGGATAACGGCCGATTTCGCGCCTATTTTATGTACAAACTATACGGAAAATAGTCATAATTTATTCGATTTTGAATTCTGAACGGACTATCAAGATGGGATAAACGACTGCACGGCAAGCAAGCAGCGCCAAAAGTCAGCGAGAATATAACAAGAGGTAAACCCCAAACGGCAGGAAGACAATTAAGCGTAGCATACCACGACCCCACCTCTGGCCAAAAGTCCACGTTTAACAAGCCTACACAAGGTAATCCTGCGGCCGAGTTATACGTACGCGGAGTAAGTACGAAAGGTCGCTATGGTCAAACCGCTAATCATTTGGCGAGGACGCGCATATATAACGGGAAAGCCCCGTGTGTAGGAGTATGCACAGCGAAGAGGATCAGCTCACATGGTCTTCTAGGGAAAGGTGAAACGTATTTATGACAGCGCCGCCGCCGTCTAGAAAGTCGCTCCGCCGCGCGGCGACAGTGGAGGATATAGGCTCGACGATCTTTTCCCCTCTGTCCTTGTCTCTTATAGGTCGATGATAATTTCAGCCAAGATCTTCGTTTCTGTATTCTCGCCCTTTTGCATCCACTGTTCTTGGCATATCTCCTGCAACTCCAGCAGCAGCCATCTCCACCGGCGCATAATTGCATATTTGTTTTTCCTGTATACTGCCACTGGTTCGCTCGACCTCCGACCCCCCGCGCAATCGATATGCAATTAAGAATGCGGCAGCCGAGCGCTCGCGATGCATAATCGCTCGCGAGGGATTTTCTTCTCGGAAAGAGCCGCCGCCGCCACGATTCGAATGCATCGAGCGGAGTAATTAAGACGTAATTAGGAGACGAGAGTTGCGCTCGGAGGGACAAGCTGTACTTGCGATGCTGCTGCAGCCGTGAGCTGATGTACATACATAAGAATGGTTAATGGCTGAGAGGAATTTCCATTCATTTGTTCGAAGGGAAGAGATAGGAGAGGTTGGCTTTACGGCTTTGATGGGAAAACGAAGAAGAGGCTGTAATGTATGCGTCGTTGATTATAAAAACCTTTGATTTACATGGAAGACGAGCGAAATGTATTCTGTCTCCAGGCGTTTTGATATTTTTATTTTTTGCTTCCTCCTAGAGGAAGCTTTGTAATGGTAAAATTTTCAGTTTCGTCAAAACTTCTAGAAAATACTTTTTAATGTGTTAGAAGTTAAAATCAAGTGTTTTTAGAAAATGTCCGTATGAATGTGTGTGTGTGTGTATGTATACCGTAATATTTCTGGAACTACTCCGTCAATATCAATAAAATTTGAGATGCATATCTATTTTTAGATTTTGAATTCGGAAAAACCATTTATTTTTTATTTTCTCAACAATTTTTTTTTGCCATTTTTTGATTTTTGCAAAACACTATTTAGCGTTTTTTTCAATCATTCCATTATTACAAATAATTTAGCTAAAATGTATATCAGAGATAATAAAATTACCTACTTTTCCTTGTTTGGTCCTCGGGATCGACCGCTTTGTTCGGCAGATAAAATGAAAAAGGTAATTTTTTTTTAAATTCATATTTCTAAAACCAAACATCATAACCTCACGAAAAAAATCATGTCCATGCCAAACTATATCCAATTAAAATTTCAAGTGATTTGACCACTTATTTTTTCAATAATAAATCGAAAACTGAAAAAAATGAGTTTTTTTGTGCCTCGATTCCGGACGTAAAAAGACCTTATTGCACTTTAGATTTTGGGAAAAAGATATTTTATGTGTTTTGGCTAAGTTCATTGCGCAGCTTTCAAACCCCTATGGTTCTTAAGATATCAAGGTTTCAATTTTTTTGAAAATTTTTTTATTCCGTATATCTCTAATACAATGTAGTCAAATGCTTCAAAATTTTATTTGGCGATTTAGCATAAAAAAGCTGTCAGCTGCTAAAATTTTAAACGATTTCGTCAAGCGGTTCTCAAGTAAAGAACTAAAATGTAAAAATCGTTTTCTCGAAAATTGCGCGAGCGACCTATCTAATGAATAGCCTGTTGTTTTGATGGTTAGATTGGTTAGGAACACGTGTAAACATGCGTGAATTTTTGTGAAAAAAAATTGACGGCAGTGTTCGTATTCTATAATAAAAAAACAGAGGGGCCTGCAAACTTTTGGACAATGAACCATCCAAAACTTATATGTTAAATTATGTATCAAAAACCGCCTCATACATTAGCAGACAGATATACTGTATATTAAAACAATATTTTATTTATTGGACCTATAAATTTAATTCGATAAAGCTACGTGCCAATGAATTGGCAGCGATTTTTTTTCTCTAGGGTTTCGATACGTCGTAGGTCCGGAAAAGACAATACAAATGTATTATTTCATGCTGACACGATTCTCATCAACTGTTTTATTGATTAATCTCTTTCGCGGTAAAAGGACATTACAGTGATGAAGCTGGTCACTCGGGCGAAATTTCTTTATTTTATATTTATTCTTATCATCGTTTCTCCAATTTCCAAGCACTAATCATTGTCTTTTCTCATTCTTCTCCATAATACATACGTTATACGCTTCTTTAATGATGTGCACACTCATACACATACGCCAAGCGCATAAATATATATATATATATATATATATATATATATATATATATATATATATATATGTATATATATATGTAATCTTTTATTTGTGTGTGTATACAATATACTTTATACCTTTCAATTTTTCCTTACACATGTCTCGATATTTCATCTTTTTTTTCTTTACTTTGCATGTGTATATATATATGTATACTGTATAATATAACTGTATTGTACATGTACAAGCATAGACGGTGTGTGTAATGATATTCCCTTTAATTTTAGAACTAAATAACAATGAAGCTTTGCTATAGATATAAGCGTACTTTTGTCAAATGAACTAGTCGCGCATTTCCTTTATAATAGAAGATGCAAACTGCATCTGCTGTACACTTTGCTTTGTTCAAACAAAAAGTTCAGATACTTTTTGCATCTTCTCAAAAAATTGTACTCAATACTAAATTTTTAAGTATCTTCAATGATTCAAGAGGAGTCTGTGCTCAATGTGTTGAGAAAACTTACATCATCATGCGTTCATAAAAAATTGTTGTAAAAATTTAGCAAAAAGATAATTTAGCATAATACATGTAACAATAACATTCTTTTTTTTTCAAATTTTGTATACAAATATATTGAAAATTGTGCACAGCGTTGCATGCAACGATTCTATAAAAATTATTCGTTGGTTATGCATACATTGTATTAAAAGTTTGAATATCAATGCCCGTTAAAAAATGCGTATGATAATTTACTCAAGACTTCCCTATAATCAAAAGTAGATACCATATAAAGTAACTTTCGGCGCTGAGACTCTAAGCCTCCGAGTTCAATTGACAGAGTGAAGTGAAACACGTTCTTAGCATTACTAATATACAGAGACTATTTAAAAGCAAAAACTAATTCTACTGTTCAAGCGCGACTAGTCGATTCAACTATTCATGATTTTTTTATTACGTCAATTTTCTTTACTCAAAATTATATCTTTTTCGTAACGAGTCAACCCGTCTCTTTTTTAATATACACAGAGAAATATATATATATATATATATATATATATATATATATATATATATATATATATATATATATATATATAACTCGTCACAGTTCTGCCTTATAGTTTAACGCTATTGTATGTGATATAGTATAATATTGTCCTGATACGCTTCATAAACCGTTTTAGATATTATATTCTATTTCCAATGTCGAGTATTTTCAAAGGCATGATAAACGGTCTTTGCCAAAATTACGCTAATTGTTGATTGTATATCGTAAAGTACTCTATTTTAAAATAATTAAAATGACGTTCCTTCGAAAATACCCGATGATAGCAGGTAAAGCTACAAGTTTAAGGTTTTGCAATGCATTCTATTCTCTTTATGTTCGAATACCTCGGAAAAAACGCTCTCACATCGTATATTAATCTTATTTATATTTTTTTCTATGCGCAAATCATAGCTAAATAAAGACTTGCGAGTAGCAAAGATATACAATTTTACTTTTATAATATATCTGTTAATATCACGCGTCCATAATTCTTTCGGATATGCCACATTTAATAGGCTACAGTGGATTTTGTTTTCTTTTTGATAATTATATATATATATACTTTTTCAATTTCGAGATACACATTTTATACAAGTTTTTCGTAATATATTCTAATAATTGAGGAGTTCGATATCGCAGTGTGAGGAAATTATTTTTTCGTCACGGGAATGAAGAATGCTAAATACTTTGAAAGCTAAATTTACTTTTGCTTTTTATTTATTTACATAATCATATCTTCGATGTTGCATAGTGATTACTCTACATAAACGATCGGATCACTAAGGAAAATTTTGTTATTTGTCTTGATATCATATATGACAATATTTCATGCATGTAGAATTCAATTAGAAAATTTTCCTCAGTTTTACAAAAAATATGTTCACATCTTCACCTGTACATGCTTAGAAAATCGAAATTTCTCTAATATAAATGGGTACACAATAGAGTAGCAGCTACGGAAATGATAATAAAAAAGTAACATATTTGTACAAATAAACATAACTGTATACAAAATATTATCGACACTTTTACAGATCAACTAACTGAAAAATTTCATGCTCAATTTTTCGATTCTTCAAACGGAACGATAAATTCTTCGTAGATAATACAAAACGATTTACCTTGCGTGAGCTGTAATATAAATTCTCAGAAAAACAATGATTAATAATAGAAATCAAAATAATAATTTAATGATGACTACATAATAAAAGTGTCAGTTTCAAAATGGACGATATATATATATATATATATATATACATACACACCGTCTTATTGAAATGTTTGTGCCTGCTTCTCTTAGGTACGCTAAAACATGTCATACCTAACTGATAACTCCATGATTTTAAGCTATATTTTATGTATATATATATTTATATATTTAAAATTTACAGTACAGTCCCACGTACAGCCACGTTCTATTTGTTTCTGCTAAGGAACTCTACGCTTTCCCAACGACGCCACTCTTACTCTCTTTCTCGCATTTATATATATATATTTTTTTTTTTCCACCCACTTTTTGTTTATTACAGTAACTCCGTGCAGGTGCGAAAAATTATTGCATGTTACAAGATAATAGATGATAAAAAAAAAGAATAAAAAATAATATACATGATGAATACGAAAATCAAATTTTAATAAATATGTATATACTTCGTAAAAGTTTCACTTTTTAAATGCTCGCAAGTTGCATCCATATACATATACGCATTATATACTCGAATTGCACTCCACAGTCAGGTCAATTTCGTACACTGATTTTTCATTTTGTTATTAGGCATTGACCATAAGCGATGTCCTTTATTCCCGAATGTCGATATTTTTGTTATTTCAAAACGGATTAAAAATATTTGCATACATAATAAATTATTTGAATTAAATATTTTACAAAGCTATTTATAAAGCATAGATATAGGTATTCGTCCTAAAATCGGAGTTCTTCTTTTTTAATAAATAAGGTATTGATACAATTACTCTGTTTCAAATAAAACTATCGTTTTCGAGTCATGAATTTCTACGATGCTTTAGTCGATCCAACGAAAATAACACAAACATACGATGACACTAGCATGCTACACACAAACATTTTTCAACAATGTTACTATAGTACGTATAGATTTTTGTTTTTTTGAAAAAGAAAATAAAACAATACACACGACGAAAGAAGAATATTGCGAATTCCCAGAGCCAATTCAACTTAAATTAACATAATTTAACTTCGTGATTGTTTAACGTCGCACTCTGAGAAAACAATGATGCATCATGTTAAATAATCATTAGATAGAACTACGAATTCCTTTCAAGGACTACTACTTTTCTCCGCGTTTAAAGACAAAATTATTCATTTAAAATATCACAAACTTTTCATGATTTATTTTTTGTTTTCGTAATATATAATCTAAATCATTAATAGAAACACAATGTACCACTTTTGAAGCTATATTTTGCCAAATCACAAAATATGCCATGTTTATTGTAACAACAGTGCTCTACATGCACAAAGCTTGCAGATAAATCAAGCGTATTTGTTTAAAATACAAAAAAAAAAAACAATAAATAAATTCTAGTAAGACAAACGGATTGAAAGCAGTGTAGCAAAGTATTACTACAACACGACACGAAAAACCAAATACAAATAAATTTGGAATCACGTATGGTTTCTAGTTTATTGATGACATGGGAGAACGTTTCGCTCTTTGGGTACGACGATGATAGTTCGGAATCATTAAAATATATCATATTTATACACATACATAAGAGTATCAGTGTGTTTCTCTTATATACTCGTTTACGTGATGTAATTAACTACCTAATTAAGATATATTTAAACAGTACAATGATAGAACGGTTAACGAGGAGACGGAAACCACACAATAATTGTTTTTTATATTTTTTTAACGTCATTGTCGCCGTAGAACTTGGTCGACCTTTCAATTGTTTATTCATATGCGCCTTCGCTCTTATTCATACGCTAACACTTTAGATATTACATTATATTTAATACTTCAACAAAGAATATCTCGGTAAACGCGTCTCTCTCACCCGTCGATCGCATACAATAATAATCATCATGACAATAATATTATTAATAAATCGCAATGATATAATAATATTGATAATATTATATACCTATTAATAATAATATTGATAAAAATAAATGAAAAAAGTAATAATAAAGCAAATGTACAATTCAAACACAATTAATTGCGTTCCTAGCATCATAATTTTTTCTTCGGCAAAGAAAAACTAATTATCAGCCGTCATCTATTATAGTAACCTTTGTAGACATATAAGGACCATGTAACATTTTTCATTTCTCGTATACGCTGCTCAAATAAAGCCGTGTGATGTTCGTTGCCGATGCTCGTGAAAAGCCTCGAAGTTATCTCGGCCCGGCGTTTTATTCTCCAGCAGTCCTTCACGCAGTTTCTCGCTGATCCGGTAACGAAAGAGAAGTATGGTTCTTTGTATACATGCTCTTGTTTCGTCGCGCTACGGGTGAGCGAAAGTCCGAGAAGCGAAAATAGACGGAGGAAAGTAAAAGAAGCCAGGGCGTTACACATCTCGGTAATATAGGCATTATTACACAGTATTTACAAAAATTGGTGCTTCGTCCCATCCTTACTTCCAATTGAATTCCTGAAAAGAGCGGAAAGATACGTTAGTCTATACTGCAGCGTTGAGTATGCCGATAGATTTTTTAATGAAAAATTTTAATGATTGAAAATGTTTTTTCTCCAGATATTAGTCTGTACAGCATGTGCTTTGAATTATTGTACATTATTATTATTTGCTTAGCGCGCAGTTATTCACAAGGTTGGTAGTTATTGTTAAAGACTTTATTATCTCAATGTTTACTTTGAATTAATAGATATACGTGCGCTGTATTAAGAATTAGTGTTAGTAAGTGATTTCACTATCGTGAGGAAACTACAGAGGGTAAAACGTGAATCTTGCCCTCCTCCGGACCCCTCACGATTCGGTGCATTTTATATATATACGTGTTTTATAACTATTGTATAGCTGTAACTTCTAAATCTTCCAAACATAAAACTAAGCATCATACATGATGTGACGAGTGTACGACCACTTTGTTTTGTCAGATCTTTATTCGTACAATTTTTCGCCAACACGTTTTCTTTTTGTGTCGAATGAACGATAATACTTGGAAACGAAAATCGAGCCACCGCCTACCGACGGAGCAATGATTCTACATGGGAATTCATCTGGATGATCTGCCGTCGGTAAGCTGGATGGGCTCGCAGGAGCTGCTATAAATGACGATCCAGTTGTGGTGGTATACCTAGCCAGCTCAGAGTGCACCGAAGGGATCAAGCTGCACTTGGTTGCCTTGGGGTGGCTGCTGGGGCTGCGGCTGCTGCTGTATCGGTGCTCCGGGCATTACCGGCTGTCCGGCCTGCGGCGCGCCGGGCATCATCGCGCCAGGCGCCCCCATCATAGGTCTCACGCCCTGCATACCCTGCATGCCCATTGACATACTTTGCATACCCTATACACAGACACCACCAATAACCACATGACCCTCAGTTGTTCTCGTTGTTTCATTCTAGCTCGTATACGAGCTGTCATATAATATACATTTTCTTTCTTTTTTGTTTATTTTGAGAGAGCGACAACAGGTGATTCATTGACTTGTGCTCGGCGTTATCGACTCCGCGTGTACTATGTGCCGCTGATGACTAGATTTTATTATTAGGTGTATCTACACATACACGCGCAGTCGGCCAAGCGACGCACGAGTAATATTCCACATCTTTAATGTTGTCGCGCAGAATTGACACTTTTTCAATAACATTTTATGCTAAATATTCTCATTCATGAGTAATCCGATGTAATAGTACATTCTGCAACAAGGGACTAAAGTCATTGACTTTAGCCCCGTGGTGCATATAAAACTTTATTCACGACCTAGCTGTGTAGCCACTATGTTTCCTTGAATAGTAGGACTTCCGTCAATACAAATAAACGTTTCAAAAGTTTGAGAAGTTTCTAAAATTAAAATTTTTTTTAATTTTCCAAAAAAATTTTCTCCCGCATTCGCGAGAATAAAGTGACTTTATTTTCTCATTTGCGGGACAAAAAATATATGAGGGAATAAAAAGCTACTTTAGTCTCGCTTATCAGGGAATAAAGTGGCTATTATATTTAATCCGTGAATAAAAATATAAATAAAGTAAATTATCATCGTTAATGCGATAAAGATAGATTTATCAGAAGTCCATTTAAAAATAGGGTTTTGATGTGCTGGCACGGTAAATGAGGAAAAAATTATTCCCTTCAGACTGAACTATCGCACTACAATAATGGCTCAAAATTGAGTAACGCCATTTTAATTTAAAGTCGATTCCGCTAATTTGCATACAATGTGAATGATAAAATCGTCGCCAGACATTTGACGGCGAGCGTGAAGCGAAGATAGCTTGAAAGAATTGAAAACTTGCTTCGTATTCAATTGTGCGCTCAACTCTGTTAATATAAAGCTGCAACAGTCTTTTGATAGTTGAGTGACTCGGCGTAGATAGATCAAAGGTAAAAAGGAAAATGGAGCGTTGGGCGGGAAAAGTGGCTGTGATAACAGGAGCAACGTCTGGAATATGTTTAGCGACTGCCCAAGCATTTGTTCGCAAAGGGTTAATCGTAGTTGGTCTCGCTTGGAGAAAAACAGCGATGGAGGTATGAATAATTTTAACAGTGACATTTTTATGTTACTGCAATTCTATGTATAAACTTCTTAACATTTAGAATGGCATGAAAGACATCAAAGGACCAGGAAAATTCCATATGAGGGAATGTGATATATCGTCCGACGAGAATATCGAAATTTTTTTGAGTGGATAAAAGAAACTTTCGGAACTATTCACATTTTGATAAACAATGCTGGACTAGTAAGACGAAGCTCCATAGCTGGTAATAATTTCGAAAACTTTTATTCTGTGAGAATTTCCGGAGATCACTCACTATATTCAGATGATTCGCTAAACGTATTTCTACTTATAGATGCCAGTACAAAAGATCTGCAATTTTGTATTAACGTCAACTTCGTGGGAGCCGTCATTTGCGCCAAACAAGCTATGTAGCTGATGACAGAGAACGGAGAGGAGGGCTACATCGTCAATATGAGCAGATAAATTAATTTCGTTTTAAGGAAGCAGTGCGAAATAATGTAATGTGTTCTCGCGTAAATAGCACTGCAGGTATAGAAACGATAAAGGCACCAGACAAAAACTTTAACGTTTATTCCCCGACGAAGTACGCTATCAGATCATTGTCGGAAACTCTTGCTCACGAGCTGAAGGATACTAAAATTCGCGTTAGCGTGAGTATTTTTTTCAATTAAAAAATCAATTCTTATCTGATGATTTATATTGGTATATAGTGACTACTTGTCTATCGTAGAGCATTAATCCAGGATTAGTGAAAACTGAAATTTTCGCAGCGGCAAACTTGCAAACGGATTTTCTTGACATAGTTCCATCGTTGACGTCAGACGATATCACCGATGCAATAATGTACATCGTTGGATTGCCTTATCACGTTCGAATATCTGAACTGACTATCAAGCCAACTAATGATGTATACGATTAGTTCATCGTAATATAATGCTTACTAATTAAGTCACACGTATCGTAATGTACTCTTATTCCCGCAAATCGGGGACAAAAAATATATGGAATAAAAAGCTACTTTAGTCCCACTTTTCAGAAAATAATGTATTTATTATAGTTAAGCCGTGAATAAAATACTTTATATTGCTACGGGGATTAGACTCGAGGATACTGTCGGCTATTTCCAAAGTGTCAATATTGCACTGGCTCCTGTTTTTTCGAATTATTGTCAGATTGTATCGTCAACCAACGTCTTATATAAGAAGTGCTGTATTGAAAAGCATCAACTAATTTTCGTACTGTGTGCGATTATGCCTACGTAGAGATTGCTGTATAAAATAAATCTCACATGCATCAATACTGCGCAAGCTTGATTGGTGCAATAATAAAAAATATCAAGATGTTTAATAAACTAGCTACTTGTTAATCTCATTTGTTCAAAAATTCAAAAGATTCCCAGTTGACAAATTAAATAGAGTTTGCTTTAAAGTGTCAAGCGGGCGATTAAAAAATGATTAAAAAACAGTGCATTAATATTTGCTTATGGTTACTTTGTTAGTGACAGATTGGTTCACCGAACAACAGCTGCAAGTTCCAGTGTAGTTACGAGAGATTATGTTTTTGCTAGCACACATAAGAGACCGAGCGGATTATCAAGATCTTAGTATATAAACGGCAGAACTGAGGGTTTGGAATAATTTGCACAAATAAATAAAAAATAAAAAAAAAACGGAGAACTCGTCGGTGCCTCGTAGAAATTAAAACTCACCAGCGGCGTAGGCTGGGGAGGGAAGCCCATAGTGGTGGCCGCGGGAAGTTGCGTCATTCCTTGGCCCTGTAACAGCCGGTATCATGCCGTATGCTGTGCATGCATCACTTTGCTATTTATGCCGATTCTACGCAGTTGGAGAATTTTCCAGTTTCATTCGATATCTTTACAGAAAATTTTAAACTTAGGTGTCCAACTTCAAGTAGTTTACTCTGTTACGCGTATCTATCTCCAACTACGTAAAACGTGAACAAAAATATTTCTATCGGCTAAAATATAAGTAAAATGCCAAGAAGCTTGCTAGAAACGTTTACCATAATTAAATGCTAATATATCTATTCGAAACTGTATAACTTAAAATTATAAAAAAAAAATACGTATAAAAATATGTATAAAAAGTGTGTGAAAAGGAGTAGTCATACTTTATAAAAAATACCAATACTAAATTATGTGATCAAACTGTATATGCCCCAGTTGGGTGATCGAAACGATCGAGTGCGTTTTGTTAATAAATATATATTTACATCGAGTATATATCAACGTGCTTGATTAAGAGAAAAACTCGGCTTAATAATAGTCAAAGCGCATATTATTGACGCGAGATCTTAAGATGGACTCACCATAGGACGATAACCAGCACCCGTTGTGGCTGCCATTGGCTGAGGCGTCCACCCAGTCGTTCCACCGGATTTCGCAGTATTCTTCGGAGAATTCCATTGCATGCCTCTGTGAATAGAAAATTAGTCGTAAATAAAATATGTTTGATCAACAAAACGAGAGTCCGGAGTTCGATTCGAGTGTTTAGCGACGGCAAACATTAAGCTTTGAAATACTAACTTGACTTGCTGTTGAGCGCTCTTGTTGATGCTGAGATTCTGGGCTAGACTGGCGAGACTGCTGTCAAGGTCACCAGTGAGCACCTTGCCGGGGGCTGCAGCCGCGGACGCGGCGTTAACTGGCTGTCCAGCTGCTGAAATGTTACTAGCTACAGGTACACTGCTGAAGGGTATAAGGATAGCAGCCAAATCGTCAAAATCTAAGCGGTGATGCAGAACATAAGACGAAAAAAGAAACAGAAAGCGTGAAAACAAAAGTAAAAGCGCAGAGATAGAGATATATAAGCAAAAGCCAGGCAAGAGTCATATGTATGCCCACAGCCATCGTTAGAAGGTATAAGAACTGCTTTTATCGAATACTTCGTTCTACGGTATTATTTGGTGATGCCAAATTTTTAAAAACAGTTGTTACGACCTTAACAAGCAAGCGAGATAAGAGTTATTATTATAAAGCATGAGATAAGCAGCGATAAAGCAGTCTCTAGAGGTTGAAAACTCAAATGAACCAATCAGATAGATCATGCGGTAATTCTCGTTATTATGTGTGTGAGGAAGCATTCCTTCTTTTACACGCTAACCAAGTGCTTTGATTAGGACTGTTGCTAATTTGTGTGGGGGAGGGGGGGGCTATAATTTAAGGTGGAGGTATCGACTGTTCTTACGTCGATGAGGAATCTGGGATGATTGCGTAAACGATACAAGTTAAATTTTTCTTATCCGAATTTTTTGACATTCGCTCTCGTCATTAAAAAAAAATTCGTTGCGTAAAAATTTAAAATGCAATTACTTTTAGAAAATAGTTTTTTAACTTATGTTATAAAAAAATATTCCATTGTTAAGCATTTAAATGACATACTGTGATATCTATGGAGACACTTGTCGAATGATTTTAGTCAAAGATATAACCATACAGCAACTATCTATTTAGCCTAATATTCCATTAATCAACAATTATTAAAACTTCTATTCTATATAACTGGAACTATAAACTAATGGTTCGCAAAATTTATATCGCTATTTTTGTATTAGTGTCGATTTGTAAGCAAAGTATACAGACAAAATGTATTGAGCAGTGATTTAAAAAAAATCAATTTGAATTTATTTTTGATAGACACTTTTCGTGGATTTCTTGAATTATCCATCTCTACGGTAGATGTAATGATCCATAAAATAACATAAAATAAAAATGCTTTCTCTAAAAGTAATGATCGTCGACATCCGAAGGACGATGAAATTTTCTTTTTATTTTGGAATAGTCACCACTAGTGCAAGGCTGCTCGCTCGCTTTTATCGTACCAACGAAACGAGATATTTTTAGGCACATGTTAAGGATAGCCTAGTCTTTATTCTCTGGCTCGTGAAAATAACTGATAAACAAAATAATGAAGAATAATAATAATAATAAAAAAATTAATTATAATCGCAATGACAGCCTATCGTAACAGAATACTCGATGATTTCTATAGAAATTTGTAAATGTGAAAGTATACGATATAAACAATTCACAACCAGATAAAACAAACAGCGAAGAAACTATATTGATTACGAATGGGTCGCTTGAAAAAATAACTTGAGAAAACCAACGCAATTCATTTTTGCAGTCAGAAAATATTCATATTAATACAACAGTTTCTTCGAACGACTCATACGCATTGTCAAATCATTCAAATACGAAGCACATCTTTAATAACGTAAAAAAAATAAGTAAATAAAGATAATGACCGACGATAAGGATTGAACGTAATATCGCACGATATCAACTGTAATATCTGATTGTAACGACGCATGCGACGACAAAGGTGTACCACTGTCTTTGCTTATCAAACTTGCGGAAGTATAGAAAACTGGACGTGTCGCTAAAAATCTAACAAAAAAAAAAAACAGTGGTACACCGTAATACGTGAGCAGTTTCAAAAAATAGTAAAGTAACCAAACGAACGACGACTTAACAAACGAAATGAACGGATCAAAGTATACAACAGACTGTTCGTAATCGTGATAAAATAAAATAAAAGAATAAAAAAAATACTGAATAAATAATGACAAGAAGCGTGACTCTTTTCTCTTTGTCGGATAGTCCCATCACCTGCCATCGGCTGCTTAGCCGGGGATCCGTATCCCATGGGAAGTTGGGCTTGGGAGGGAGCGACCCCGTAGCCGATCATCGGTCCGCCCTGGGGCATCATCGGCTGCTGCCCCATATCAAAGACCGCGAATCCCTGCTGCTGTTGCATCTGCTGAGCTTGCTGCTGCTGCTGTTGCTGCTGCTGAGCAGCCAAAGGAGCCGGACGTGAGGGAGACCCGCCCAGTGCCATCCTAATGCTGTCGTTGAGATCGTCGAAGGCGCTCTTGTTGGGCTGGGCCGGCGAGGCCGAGCGCGGCGTGCCCCCGGCAGTGGGAGGCGGCGGTCTGGGTGGCGGCGTGGCAGTGGACTTGCCGAGCGCGTTGGCCTGCTGCTGGTCGCCGAGAAATCCGCCGGCACCGGCCTCGCCCGGGGCACGTGCCACTGCCGCGTCGGCCCCAAATAAGTCTGCCGTCTGACCACTGCTGGCACTGAACAGGTCTCCAGATGCGCCGGGCTGCGTTTGGCTATCCGCACCTGGTTGCTGATACTGTGCCGCTGCCGCTGCTTGCTGCTGCTGGTCGAAGCCAGCCGTGGCTTGGGGAGCCGAGGATGGGAAATCGGAGGCGAAGGGATTCGGTATGTCGGCTCCTGGGACAGCAGCTTGCGCAAAAAGTGACCAAGGTGCATGTACGATTAGTCGATTAGAGAGAAAGATAGAGGCGGTTGTTTTGTGTTTCGTTCGTGTTAGTCCGTGTGTTGGCGATGTAGGTGGCAGAGGTGGGATGAAGAGCGGTTCATTGGCACACCCACAGGCAGTTATGAAGAGAAAGAGACAGGTTGTAAGAAGAGAGAAAGAAAAAGAAAGATTAGTTTTTCATGTTTGGCGTATGTTGTGGTTATGTGTTTTATCAAGACAGTGTTCGCACGATGCCACATGTCGACAATGTCCCGCAGCAGAAAGAGAGAGAGAGAGAGAGAGAGAGAGAGAGAGAGAGAGAGAGAGAGAGAGGAACCTTTAGCTTACTACTTAAGTATCCATCATCACCAAGATTATCGTATCGATTCTACAGTTCTCTTTGCATAAGCGAAAGCCTCCTCGAAAGTGAAAGTATTTTAAGTAAAAAAGGGTGCATCCAAAATTATATTCACATGGGATAACAGATACGGACAAACTATGGACTAAACTAACGCGTCACTAGTACGCAAAACCGTTATACTAAATAATGAAACGTCTAATACAAACAAAATAAATGTCACATTTGTGTACTCCATATTTGCATGTACCTGATCATATGTGTTAAATACAAAGAGTAAGTATATAAGATAAACTAAAGTCAAATAAAAGAGAAATTCATTATTAGCAAGTCCTCAATGATTTCCCTTTATGTTAATAATAAATCACGTTTGCAAAAATATAAATATATATATAGGTATACAGGCTGAGCAAGTAAACCGATACAACTAACTTGATGCTATGGGTTTTATACATAAGTTTAAAAAAAAAACAATGATAGATAGACAGACTGGACCAAATATACACCGCAAAACGAAAATGCGGAACTCTTTGGTGTACTCACCCGCCTGCTGGTCCTGATTGCCAAAGACAGATGAGAAGTTATTATCTGTAACAAAGTTATTAGTTGCTGGTGGTGCCACGCTGAAACCTACAAAACCAAAAATGTACGTGTGCTTGATAAAACTGAAATAAAACAACTAAATCGGTACATAAATAGCGTGCAACAAAATTAATGATCAATATCGGCGTAAAAGTTCTTATCATCAGCAATACTAACTTACGCTACCGATATCGGCCGTCTACAAAAAATACGATGAGATGGCACAAATAAAATAAAAATTCTACGAGTCCTGTATTTACCATTACCATTGGTCATCCACATATTATTCTGTACCGGAGCCGGCTGTACCGGCGCAGCAGGTTGCGCGGGTGCACCGAACATATCTGCGAATGGATTGCCTGCCAGTTGCAAAAGATCGTCCGATGCTTTCTGCTTGTAAAAATGAGATCAACATTATTTCCGCAGAAAGCCTTAAATTGAATCGTTCAATGTTATATTATATACTGCACGATTCTTACTTGACCATCTGTTGCTGGCGCTCCACCGAACAGATCGACAATAGGCTGGCTAGCATTGTTGGTTGGAGAGCTGAGGAATGGATTTGTACTTGGACCACCAGTCGGAGATTGAACTTTAGCCTGCTATATTTCATTGATCATTAGTATGCATTTATATCTTTCGACAAATATTTTCTTTGATTCTAATATCACAAACTTTATTTTGAACATCTCGATATTATAACACTAGATAAGAAATTTATTAAAATATACAGTTCTACACCGATATCAGGTAGAAGAAAAGCAGAACTAGAGAGGAGAAAGAGAATGAAGAGCCGGTAACCTTGTACTGATTCATGACGGCCTCCTCCTCGGCAAGCGCCTGCTGCCTGAGCGCCTCGTCGATGTGCCCGTTGCCAGTCTGTTCAAGCCGCTGATTGCTCGCCGCTGTCCCGAAGGCAGTGCTGGTGGAAGATAGGGCGGACACTCCCGACTTTACATTCGTTCGATTGCTGCTTTTGGGTCGTTTTGTACGGGAGATGTCAAGAGACAGAGAGACGGGGAGAGATAATGACGGTCGAGAGGAGTAGGAGGACAGTAGCGGGATCAACGCGGGAAAGTTGTTTTTTCGAGAGAGACGGAGAGAGAGAGAGAGAGAGAGAAGAGTGTTGTAGAAGAGTGTGTGATGACGGGATTTGATAATTGAGAGAGAGATAAAAAAAAGGAGAAGACAAAAAGAAAAAAACCGTGTAGTACATATAAATGCAGATTTACGTAAATTTATGTATACGTGTTAATGTTAGTTTTATTAAGTGTTTGTATTTAAAAAAGACTGTTTCTCTGTGTATTAGTATAGTGTGCTGTTCTTTTAATACGTGTATTACAACATACCTAACAACTAACTGAAATATATTGCCATGTTTTTGGGCTTGGGTAAAAATCGAACGATTGCTTCTTGTAAACAGTATAATTTTGATAACGACTTTTTTTACCCAAGCTACAGCTTATTTCAACGTGTCGAACTGAATGTAATAACATTTGCATAATTTGTGCATTGCAAAGATAAATGCTTTTGCTTATCTTGTGATACATCAACGAAGATTGCCATGCTCAATTAGAATTATGTTAGTGTCAAATTGCTATTGCTAGTACTATATTTTATGTTAACTTAAACACAGATACATCAAGCAATTATGGATTAATCAGTAAACGCCTGGAGAGTGGACATAAAGTATCAAGCACTGCATCCATTAATGAGCTCTGGTGTGCATACATCCTGAGTTCATTGTACTTGTAATAATACGTTAATGAATTGGACATGAGATATTACGTGAAAAATGTTTATTAGTACTATGAGAAAAATTACTTTTTACATTTTACACTGACTAATCGATGTACTTTCTATCTTGTTTTTTTTTATGATTTGTGATAAACCAAACTACTGGTCAAAATTCAAAAAAGTCTGTATCAAAATTACGGAACTCACTTCGTATAATCATCATAGATGAAATACTGATCAACGAATAAACGGCATACACTCAAAAATCAAGCAACAGCGTTACGGATTCAAATTATTCAAAACTCATGTTAGTATCCAATTTTTGACAAATATAACAGATCGATCAATTTTGTGTGGCTCACAAGAGAGGGACTTGTATTGAAATTTGTGTGTTATTCTTGTGCAGTTAAAAAGAAAACATAACTTGGTTTGGTGAATGAACGTCTCAAGATTTTGGTGCACGTGATTTATGATCGATGTAAGGTTAAAGGACAGGGCAGTGAAGAGGAAAGGAGCCAAAACGGCATGTCCACGTAGCCATTTTTTAAAAAAACATCGTTGCTCCATTTTTCAAAAAAAGTCTCTAAGGTTTCATTTTCTTTCGGATAAACGCAATAAGTTTTGTGATTATGAATGAAAAAGTAAGCAACGAAAATCATCGCGAACTCAGGCTAAGCAGTAAAAATCCATGGACATGCCAAGAAAGAAAATTTCAATTATATATCCCAGACATAGAATCAATTGTTAGAAAAAAAAAGGTTTAAGAATAGGCAAGTTTGAATTGTCCAACAGAAAGATAATTAAGATCCATTCGTCTCGACATTCATAGATAAAGAACAGTGGGAAGAGAAAGCAGCCTTCCTTTAGCTATTAATCGACAATATCTCGTGTTAATAATGTCGATATATACACGTTATTGGTTATTAGTCAGTTAGTATGTATCAGTTTGTTAACAAAAATTAGGACCATCTTCCCACTGGTGCCCGTTTAACATTAGAATACAGAGATATAGTATAAGTGACGCGGAGCATAGAGCTTACCTGGCCGATTGAGTCGGCGTGTTGGCCGCCGAGCCTTTCCTTCCCTCTAGCGAGGCAAGATGCTGCTCTAATGCGTCGAGCAAACTGCTTGGAGCCTGCAAGAGGAAAAATTCACGAGATCAGAGTCGAAGACGCTAGACACGGAAAAGTATGTGAACGACAAGAGCAAACTGTGTACTTTACCTTAGTGAGATCTGGAATGTCACCTTTGTCTATGCCTACGTTCTGCAAAGAAAAAAATACGTTGGTTATATTAACACACCATTGAGGTAGATGAACCTTCGAAAAGAATAGTCCAACTCACCTCCGCAACTTTCAGGAATTCCCCTACTCTATCCATCCTTATGAGGAATTTTTTATACAAGTCCAAGGCGTCCCGGCACTGCTTCTTATTCATATCGAAGTATTTTTCTGAAAGCAAAGCACATCGTCGATACGTTGTACGCTGCAGCGTGAGAGAAGCAACGTAGCAGAGACGGACATATCTCACCTAAGAGATTAATGATGCCGTCGTTGTAGCAGGCGAAGAGCCGAATGAGATCTCGGAAGAGGAGCATAAAAGCCATGTTAATGACTCCGTTCGTGAGATCGTTGGCCGAGCAGTCAAACTCGAGGAGCGAGTCGAGCTGGGCCTGCAGCACCGGCAGCGTCTTCAGCAGCTTCTCTGCGTTCATTGTGCGCAGTGTTCCATCCTCCTTCCTGCAATAACAGAAAAATGTATCAGTGCGCATCTATCAAATATCGTAGACAGAGTTCCGTATCTCTCACGTATTCACTAATCAAGAGCGGCGCGAAAAATCAAGATGTAGCCGTATAACCGATCACATATACAATTTGCTGATGGATCGTTTCCGTGTTTAAAACCGTGCCGGTTCGATAGCGCGAGCTTTACAATCGAGCGGTGACCGTATAAATGGCATTAAGACGGTAAACGGCCCGTATCTGGTATGTACTACATTACTCTTTTAATGATCAATGAAATTAGACATTAATCCATCAACACGACTAGAAGACTCTAAATGGCACAGTAGCGGCTTTATGAATACAGCTGTTGTAATTGAAATAAGAATAAGATTGTGGAACTTACCCTCGTTTAACCTTGCAGAAATCAAAAGCGACAGTCCTGTACGAAAGAGCCTTCTCGTTTAAGTATTTCGCGTACCTCCTGATGAATGGCGACATGTCGTACCCTACAAATACACAACGCAATCAGTGAACCGTTTGATCGGTCATAAGCAAGAAGCTCGAGTGGTCATTACTTTCCATATATTCTACATACAAAAAATTTGTATACCTACGATATTAGACACAAAACGCTACAAAAAATTTTAAAAAGAAACATCAAGAACTCGAGCTTCTCGCGTGGATACACAGTGATTGAAAATAACCACGAAAAATAAAAGAAAAAACATTAAAACGAAAATGAAATCAAACCAAATGAGAATCAAAGAAGGGTTAGTAAATTTTTTCTTTATATGTATAGGAGAAGGTAAAAACAAGCGAAAGGAATTCCAAAGTGATGTAGGACTCACCCACGCGTGCTCCTGCTGCGCCCACAGAACAGAAAGAAAATTATTCCAGGTTAGTCAAGTCGCCAATAGAGGAGAGAGCAGAGAAGAAGTCGGGCAGACATGGGCGCATTTCGTTTCTCGTTAATCTTTTCTCTGTTTCGGCGACGGCGATTGCCGGTTTTTGTTTTATCGCCCCACCGACGCGATAACTGCTGTAAAATCGTCACAGTCGCGTATTGTGTACTGAACGCGGGGGCTTTTAAATTTCATATACCGAGCAAATAGCTAGTATGTTTTGGAGCAAAGCAAATTTTTTATTCGACGCCTAAGCGCGCTCTAGTCACGGATATCCAGGCCGCGATTTTTCCAAGATAGCGTTCATGGAAAACATCGATGACTGCAGTGTCTTATCGGAATTTCCCGCAGTTTGCAATTTTTGCGAAGTTTCATTTCGCCAACAAACAAACGATTCCTACGAAAATCTCCCATGTCTGCGAGACGATAACGCGCAGGTGTGATGCGAGAATATAGGTTAATATGAAGTTCGTCTGCATGGATCCATGAAAAAAGAAATCGGTTGGTTAGTCATCGTTCATACATACATAGAGATCGAGTATAATAAATCTCCCGTCTCGAAGCATCTCACCCTGAAAGTATGCGACGTACAAGACTAATAATGCCGAGGCTCGAAAAGGGTCCGAAGTCAGTTGTTTTCCGCGACTGAACGCGAGTCGGTAAATTATCGCGAACTCGTTACACGCGTGATGCTATTTTTTCCTGTGCCGTTCGCCGCGCAGCCGACGTGTTTGTATACGGCCTCGCGTGAAAGTAAGAGCAGCCATAACGCGCGGCCGCAAGCTTCGCCGCGGCGATACGAGCAATCCAAATTAGTTGCGTAATAAATTTCGCGACTGCGATGAAAAAAGTAACAAGGCGTGCGAGTGCGTCGAACGTTATTACTCCGGTGCTTAACAAGATCAGCGTGTCGGGAGGTGGTTGGCCTTTTTGCTCTGCTGGGTGCTTAAGATTGAGATTGATTGCTTTTTAAAGAGTTAGTTTTGTGCGTGTAAAGTGACAGCGGCGAGAATGATTAGTTTTTTAGTCGTGATGTGATATTCGAATTCGAAATATAATTATGTATAGATTGTCAGCTCATTTTGATCCGAGGTGTGCACTAATATCTGCTATAACATAAACATTTTGCAATAGAGACTAAAAATATAAAAATTTACAATATGCGAATCAAGATGCACACGCTTACGTAACGTTGTGTAATTTCGATGCGCGTAAAAAAAAAATCAGAACCAGAGCTTATGTGAAAAATTCCTAACTAGTCGTATTCCCAAAAGAGAAAAAACCTTAAGTTAAAAATTGTTAATCAAGCCTCATCGTCGATGAAAAGTAATTAGTAATAAATTAAGCAAGAGAGTAAGACCAGCCTAAACAGAATCACCCCAGGCACATTTCAAAAACCGGAAGTACTCTTGAACCCGGAGGGGCCAAGCCCGCGCCATTAATTTTCGTCGTTCCTACTATACACATATATAGCCAGTGCTCTCTTTTCGAGTATTCTTCGTCGCACACATCGTTCTTATATATATAGTTACCTTGTACGCCGCTTTTGTCGAGGAAATTACTGAGCTGAAACGTACTGTTGCTGGAAGCGAGGTACTGCGTAAACCTCTGAAAAAAAGCCCAGTAAAAATGCACGGGTTAACGATTGTACTTGGAAAACTTTGATGCGCCGACGCACTTTGGACTCGCAGTCGTCGCTGTTGCTGTTTCGCTTTTTAGTTTTTCGGCAAACGGATGGCGTTAATCATTTCGCGCGCATATAGGCTTTTGATGCGTTTTTGTCTACGATTCTAAAATTGTCCTTGTCTGCAGGCTTGGCGAATGCATGTAGACGGCTGCGTCGAAAAGCGTAATTACTCTTGTTTTTTCGTTAATTTGTCAGAAAACTCGAAGGTTGCACAACTGCTGCTGCAGTGCAGTGTACGCCTCTTTCGAATAACAAACTATGTGACTTCCTGTCATCATTTCGGTGCACAAAAGAGAAACATCGAACACCCGCGTTTTTTCGAAATTATTTCTCGTTCCATTCTGAATATAATATGCAGAATATTCTACGCCTTTGCAGATAGCAGAAACGAGATTTTGCAAATTCGCCAGGCGGAGAAATCCATAATTCATCGTAATTATACAGAAACTCTGTTTACGCCGTCGCCGCGTGTATGCGAGAAGCAAAGGTAAATATTGACCGGGAAACTACGGCGATTCGTAACGACGCAGAGCACGCGGGCAACGGAACAAAAATCGGCGCCGGGAATCTCGTCAAGGCTAAATTAAGCTCCGGCCGTCTATGCACGTCCAATGTCAAGTTGAAGCGCGCAAGCGTGTAGAGCCCAGGTGTCTCTCTTTCCCGACTGCTCTAAAGCGCCGCGAGTGTAAAAATAATTATCGCATGTGGTCAAACTGGCGCGTCGGCTGCAGCTTCTTCTTTGAGAGAGACGAGCGGCGTAAAAACGGTTCAGTGGCCATCCGTATTTTTGAATTTTTCATCGCCGAGTCGATAAACTCGAGCCCGGTGAAACAGCAACAGCCACGGACGCCGCGAAAAGTTATACGAATAAATTAAAAGATTGTCGTCGCGCACTCACCTCGTTCCCGTAACACATCATGTGATGCACTGTGATTAGAGCTTTGAACACTACCGTCCAGTTTGTGTTTTGCGATCGCTCGATCAGCAGGTTCGCCAGCTGTGGAATCGACACATTTGGCTCGTTCGTACAGTGGACGAGGTCTGTAACACATCAAGAAGAAAAGGAAATCAACAATCGCTCAATTATTGGTACTAAAAGTATACACAGTTGTTTAAGCGCTGGGATGAAGCACGAAGTGCAAAACGGGCGCCAGCCTCTTCCCCGGGGACTTACTCCCAGGGCCCCCGTCAGCGAAGGAGATTCGTTAAATCCAGACGCTTTGAAAACTCGCGACTTGACCTTGACCTACATCAGAAATTTCTCCCTCGCAGCTCGATTAAGCCCTAAATCCCAGAGGACGGGTAGAAGTACACGCGCACGCATCCGGGAAAACAAGTTGAGTCGCAGACACGTATTACCTAGCTGATAAGAGCAAATTGCAATTGTACATAAAGCTGGGAGTACCTCGCGAAAAACGCGTCCCCAGCGCGTCATCATATGCACCGTTGAGCGACTCGACTAGAGCGGAACTGTGGATAGGTGCATATCTTATATGGGCAGACGCGCGAGAATTGCCCCGTGTTTTATGCCTCGATCGCGTTGCCTTGTAGGGTCAGCGCGGAAGAGACGCCCCTTTTACGCGGGACGAGTTTGTGCATGGCGTAATTGTTCTTTGTACTCGACTTGATTAACTCGAATTTCTGTTTGCTTTTTACTCGCAGTTTCTCAATTACAAGCTAAATGATGTACACCTAAACCCAGGCTTATTTAAAGGAGAACCATGGCAACGCTCTGTCAGCCTCGCATCTCTCCGAGAAAGCTCCGCTCGTCGTCGTACAAATCCCGCGAATTAGCGCGACAATCACGGCCTCATATACCACATCCAGCGCGCGGCTATGGTACTCATGCACGTATACAGAAGAACACTCACACACACATACGGCAGCAGCGGTATCAGGTCAAGTCGACGCGTTAATCAGCACGGGCAGCAGGAACTCAAGAATCCGAGCGCCGACGCAGGCGTTATTAGATGAAATAATAGTCAAGACGACACAGCAGCGCAGCCTTGACCTTCCAATTACACATCGCAGCTCACACACGTCCACGCGCCTCTCGAGTTCAAGAGACCTGCTATGCACACTTCATTCTCTCTCTATAGCGACAGCTGATTTATGTGCGTCAGCGATATCTCTCGGCCACGTCGATAATGAAGCGCGAGCGTGAAAAAACAACAACACTACAAGTGGGCGTATAAACGAGCGCTAAAGTCGCGCTCTGTATGTGTGTGTGAATGAATCCAGAGGTCCGGCGGGAGATTATTGACTTTTGCAGCGATGCGCGTGTGCGTTGAATAAGTTTGCGGAAAACAATGTGAATGGGATGAGTAATCGAATGGCGCATGCGCGATTTTTGCGAGGCAAATCATAATGATGAGTCGACACGGAGTACATTCCTTAGGAATTATCGAAGGTTCGAAAAAGTCGAAAGAGATTAGAAAGTTATTCTTGCTACTTATTGTACAACGAAGATTATTCAACCAGTTCCACGTTAGGCTATATAAGCAATAACGGGTTTATAATTGCTCTCGCGGTGCTTGTCTGGTCGTACAATAATTCTTCGGTACATGGATAAACGAGGCAAGGCAACTTGTCTAGGAAACCGACGGCTGAACAAACATCACACACACACAACTTTCCACACCCCTTTATAACATATAACATCCCCCTCGACGCATAAATTCTCTGTGAAAATTCACGGCACAGTGATAAATTAACGCTTGCCTGTAAAGCCACAAATCGCAACGCCACAATACGAAGCAATATATAGTCCCTATATATATAATTTATATGGAAACTGACAAATCACTTTCGCATTCATATACGCGTGCATCTATGCAGTGTAACATCGCACATAATGCGCCTTATCGATGAGACAGCCGCGCCTATACGCGCAGTGGAATCGCACTTTTTACATACGTAATGTCTCAGAAAGTTACGAAAGCGGTTTCACTTTCGTAGAACGGGCGCGATACAGGTATACACGCACAGACGCAGCGTATAATGCCCGATGGCGTAATAGAGTTGTACACTCTGCGACGGCGGCTGAATCGGATCGCTGCAGGAGTCGTCTCGAATCTTCGTTTGTTTTCGGGTAATTGGGAGCAACGTTTACTAATGCGCCAAGTAACGGTGAATCCGCACAGTCGGCTGCGCGTATATACACACCACACGGCGCCGGAAAGGAAGATAACGGGCTTGTAATTGGCTGAATTTTTTCCACCTTCGCGCTATTCTTACGTATCGTTAAAATTAAATTATTAAAACAATTCTTTTCGCAAGAAAATTTGTTTGCGCGCACTATAGAGCAAATATTCTAATACTTCTGAGCAGCTTCTTATACAAGTTAGGTTAGTTTTTTCCACATCTCGAGGAAAATATACGCGAGAGCGCTATCTCTGTTTATTAGATGCTAGTGTGCGTCTGACTCGGTTCTTCCGTTATCTACTTTGACGTATCTGCAAGGTGCCTAGTATACTTTGGCTATTTCACCTCGAAGTTAAGTAGTTGACAAAGTTTATGAATTCATGCTGCGTTCTCGTTTTGTGTACGCAATAAACTACGAAAGATGCATCTCCGTCGCATTATTATCCATATGAAGAATATGCGAGAGAAAAAACAACCGCTGCCAAATCTAGTACACGTAGCTTCCTTCAACATAATGTATTGCTTCGATATCAAAATTGTTTTTACTTTAGATATAATTTTCTTAAGTTTTTGTACTTTTTTGTTTGATATATAAAATGATTTCTAATCAATTTCATATGCATAATTAATTGTAACTTTCTCTCTCTCGCATAGTTATTGTTTAAAGTATATACATATGTTCTGGCGCTTAAACATTATTGAGTTTAAAATCGACTTTCAAAATAATAGTAGTGCACCAATTTATAAAATTGTGATGATTGGAATATAATACATTTCAAAAATATTTTGATATAACTCAATCTAAAATTTAAACTCAAATAAAAAATAATAAAATTAAGTCTAATTGAATTCGCTAGGCAGTTACAGCTTGAGCGGCCAAAGAAGATTGTTTTGATATAGGTGACAACCACTATATAGATATGCACTGTACTCGCACATATTGTGATGACGTGAAAGGACCTATATGCGCCACCTAGATATCTTTGTTGTCCAGAAACACGGAGAGTTATAGCGGTCGGGGCGAGTCCAGTCCAAAACTGCGTTGTTTTGCTACGACATGTCGCGGTGGCTATACTTAATAGTTATCTAAATGATAAAAACTTTTGTTAGAAATATTAAGTTGAAGGAGAGAGAGAGAGAGAGAGAGTGAGTGAGTGAGTGAGAGAGAGAGAGAGAGAGAGAGAGAGAAAATGCACATCAACACAGTACGCCTCGTGCCGCTCTTCACAGGCAACTCACCATCGTCCCATAAAATGTTGTCACTTAAAAAAAAAACATTCGCAAAACGCGGTCTAGCGCGTAAACATGCCGATGATAAGCCGTACGACGTCAGCAGCATCATAGCGAGGATCAATTCGAGTTGGCTCGAGATCCAATTCCGCGCTGATTGGCTCCGAGTGATTCCATCAAGTGCGCGCTTGCGCCTATGAAATCGCGGCGCCGATAAACCCTATAGATATAATAATACACCCACCGATTACGCGCACAGCATATGCATGCGCGGTATTCTAGCCGCTACGTGCACCAAGCAGGTTTTACGCTTGTTTAGCCGCACCAGATGTAATTTAGAAGCGATCGCTGCACGGCTGATGGGAGGGAAAATTTTCGTCGAGTTTTGAAAAAAATCAGAGGAACGTGCTTGGCTTTCGAAACGCGAGTCGTGTGTCGAGGCAAGGAATAAAGCATTCTATCTGAGCTAGCACGAACTTCGACGGACCGGTCAATATGCGTGGTGCTTGCTTGCGAGGAAATGCGATACAAGCTGATGCGAATTTGGTTTGTTAACGAAAGCTATTCATTTCTTGAATATAAACATATAGTTGTGCGCTAAGTCTGCGAAACAGTAATGAAAGTAATGAAATCTAAAGTTTTCTAGTCCAGTTGAAAGGCGCGCGCAACTTCGCAAATAGAGCAATCTAAAGCTGCCACCCAGTATTTCCAAGAAAACTCGAGCAAGATTAACATCGACTCGTCGCATTAAAAAATGTCCTCGTAAAAGATAACCATCCTCCCATACATATAGTATCATTATTATCTAAAATGCCAACGCCTTACAACCGCTCCAAAAAGTCAAAATCACGAGAAAAGCCAGAGGCTTAGTCAGCATTACGGACTAGACTGCAGCGAAATACATGCCACGACGAGACGGCCAAATTAACGGGGCTAAAGCCTCATGGGGCCGCCATAATGCGATCAGCTGGAACGAGCGGGAAGGCGACGTCAGGCGCGACAAGTCGAGCCGCTGCCGCCGACGACGACGACGACGGCGACGACGACAAGGGGAAAGAGAGAATGCCTTTGGTGCCGGCAAGTTGCTGGGGAATATTGATCGGAAAGAGAAAATACTCGGCGGCCCCGAGAGAGAGAGAGAGAGAGAGAGAGAGAGAGAGAGAGAGAGAGAGGGAGAGAGAGAAATATCCTTTTCTCTGGGTTATTTACAGACCTGTAGTTTTTCTTAGTCATTGCGATATTGAGTGGATTTCGAGTTCAATGATTCATTTCGCGCAGAGGTTCATTTATCAAAACACCCCTGGATGCGAGGACTGGACCGTTAATATTTCAATTATTGCTTCATCATTTATCTGCGGATAAGGAGCTTTCCTCGCGTCAAGGCCACACTGTGTATTAATAAGTTAATACTGACCTACATTAATTCGACAGCTTCAATAATTGAAATACTAATTTTGCACGCGTACAAATCTGAGTACCTCAATGCACACAGCTAAAACAATACGCCAGAGAAATGCATCAAGCGCTTACAAACTCGAGATTGACTCTGGGACGCAAAATTCTGCGCGAGCGCTAAATTATCTTGCAATAATATTCCAAGATTTCCAGGCAAGTTCTATTGTTAGAACAATTCGAATACAATTCAAACGAAAACAGCCGTGATTGTGAGATACATCCCGCACGTATTAGTAAACCGACGAGAAAAAAATAGTAATGCCATGCGCAGAGCATAATCTTTTCAACGACCGGAAAATAATACGCGCGCCAATAAAATAAAAGTCAGCTCGCGAGTCTAATATTCATATCACAGTGTGACAATGAAAGTGCATTGCGTGCGCGAGCAAGCGAGCGTCAAGAGCGGCGCTGATAAAGGGATATGTAGCGCTACACAATCAGCGAAGCGACGAGCTTTTCCGCAGCTTTGGCCGCCCGCGTCGAGGTGCGGATGACTTAATTGTCCAAATGCGCTCGGCCGGGCCGGAAAAACCGAGTTCTAATCCGGGCCGCGTCGTTCGAGGCACGAACGCTGGAGTCTTCACGTGCGCGTGCGCGTGAGGTTTGTATATGTGTGCGCGCGTGTGTGAGTGCGAGTGTGTTAGCGTGTGTTTGTGCGAGTGGGTGCTGTGTGGCCACCACAGTTCTACAAATGTAAAGAAAACGTCTACGACTCCTTCCCTTTCTATAAAAAGACCGTCTTCTTCTTACCGGAACGACGATCGAGTCGAATTCTCCAAAATCCTTTTTAGCAGAAAAAAAGACCAGCAGCGCAACGGTCAGCCGATCCTGACAACCTTAATCCAGCCATACAACACACAGATGACAATTCGCCCAATGCACGCAGGCACGCAAGCGAGGAAGCTCGGTCGCCGCTCGCAATCGTGCGTTAACCCGCTCGATTCGCCGAAGGAGGGATCGAGCCTGGGGTCATCATGCGCGCAAAGCACACACTCTTGACCGTTAACCTGCGCTGTACGTTATACTCCGATCGTTGTGTCCGCCCATGCAGCACGCGCGGAGTACTGCGGTGGTGAGGAAGGGTCAAGTGAAAGATCAATCGGCCGAGTGTGTGCGGCATGTGTCTCAAATTTTCGTGCGGCCGCCACACTCTCCGTCTCGATGTTTCGGTGATTTTATTGGCAGTATTCGAAGTATCTCGATAAGATCGAGGCTGGCGATAAGGCGTGTCGCGTGTGAGACGGCTGTTAGGCTGGTGTTTTTCAGCGCTCTCGACGTTGCTCCATATAACTCGGAATTATATGAATAAGTACAATTAAACGCGCGCGTTTTTTGCTTGTATTTTTACAAGCGAAGTAGGCTGGAGAATCTAGAAATTGCTGCTTGCATTAACATCGTTCCTGATCCATCATTCGCAAAGCTTACCGATTATACGTACTCCATTATACGCATTTCTTTATCGTTTACATATTTATGATATTTTTGGTATAAGAATAAAATCCACTGCTACTTTATTCTGCTTTAACAAAATGTTTCTTGAATTCGCGTCGAAATAATTTAATCGGAAAAGACTCTTTATTCGATTCGAAAAAGTTAAGTCTACTTTTTCAGGATAGGATGAATCAGATGGAACTCTTATAAGATTAAATTCAACATAAAATGGAACACAGTAGTGAGTAAAGAAAGAAATAAAACTATCAGAAAGTGAGGGAATAAAACCTTTCCGTATATTTCTCTTTTTTTTCCTACACTCCTTTATATCCTCTTACTTTATAATCTCTCTAGGTTAAAGTAATTGAAGAAATAGTTTAAACTCGATCTTTGAACGGCAAGTTGTCAAAGAAAATATCTGCTCTATCAACGTGCTCACAAGTTAATTTTTCCAAAACCTTCGTGGTTAATAACCGATAACTAATTTGGCCTTCGCTAGATTACTTTGGTCGAACACAAAGTCACGAGTTCCTTGTTCAATCTTTAAGCGCAAAAAATCATAAAACCTCACTCTTGACAATGAATGATTTTAAAATTCTTTTATAGCACAGTGTGGCTAAAATCCGCTGTTAAGTCACGCCTATCTGTGACTAAAGTAGTCCTTTTTTGCACCGTGTTTATCACACTCGCTACGCTCGTGCGCTAACCTCACGGTGCAAATAAGGACTACTTTAATCGCGAATAGGCGAGACTTACGAATTTTAGCAGTCTGTGCTATAAAATTTTATATGATACTCTTGACTTAAATGGTTCAGTTTTACACGGCGGTAAGCGGACTCGCTACGCTCGGGTGCTAACTGCTCCGTGTAAAAAAGAACCATTTAAGTCACACGTATCGTAATGTACTATTTCCGATACTCCCCAGTTTATTAATTTCCGAGAAAGTAATTTCTTCGATAAGAAGGGCGTAAAAGCGTTTCTTTACTCTCTCTCTCTCTCTCGCTCTCTCTCTCTCTCTCTCTCTCTCTCTCTCTCTGTTGCACAACCTAAACCTAAAACTTTATTTAACAAAACACGATATTACATCCCTCTAAATATTCACATCCAAGCCCAGTTCAAGCCTTTTTGATCCTCCTGCCCTCTAAATCTTTCATCTCGACCTAACCTCGGATCACCCCGTAGTCTCCCCCCAAAAAGGAGCATCCGCGAGAGTAAGGTAAACTTCGCTTCTGTACACTTCTTAATCTCTCCAGAGTGCAATCTCTCCCTCCCCTTCCTCGTCCCATCCAATCTTCGCGCGAGAAGCGCATCGGTCTCGCTCTTATGTACGCGGGTAGGTATCGACGCCCTTTAGCGACCTCGTTCCTTTAACGATTTTCCATGCGCGCCGCCTGCCAAGCCCACGTGACCCTTTTGCCAAACGGCGTACACCCTCTCTCGGTATACCTATATATAGCTATACGTGGGCGACGCAGGAGGTGGAGGGGTTTGCAGGACTGTAGTCGCGCCATTCACCGCGTTACTAGAATTATGTGTCTCTCTGCTCTGTGTGTGTGTGTGTGTGTGTGAGTGCACTGTGCATGCGCCTTTCGCCCACACGGATCGTGACGTTGCGGATGACGCGAGCGAGTGCGCGCAAATGAAATTCTGCGAGCGCCGGAGTCCGCGGATGAAAGTCGAGCTTTGGAAAGCAAAGCAGCGGCTAATTAGTCTAGTCGGTTCTGTTTGAGTTAAAAGTGCTGCTGTTGTGAAGCTGCGGGGAGACAAATATTTCCAAACTGGCCAGACAGCGGATGTGTACTGCAGCAGCGAGCCGCTAAATTGAGCGCTTGATTGTGTTGGATTACGATGCGAGCATCGGTGTCATCGATCCGGACAGATTTCAACGTCTACTGTAATGGCAGTAGGAAGCGTTTCATAATTAGTAGCAGCCTGCGTGAACTCTCCTTCTCTCTGTTCTGATACGGTTGCAATATCGAATCGAAATTTTCGGCTCATTACCTCTCATGCGATTGGGGTTGCATGAATAAGATGAAGGGAGATTCCATCACAGTAGAATGGATCGTGCTACGGCAAGAGGCATTGTAAGCAGATATAACAATCGGATTTACATCTGAAACGCATTTCTCTGAAGGCACGTAATAAAACTACATTTCTCTTCTGATGTTCTGTTCGGAATTCTAATTGTGACTTCCTCATTTTTAATCTGTTTAGCGAATCCCTGAACTGGTAACCCGCTCTGAATCGTCTTTCCAAGTATAATAAAGTCGAGTCGTAAGGTAACATAACGTAATAAGTAACGTTGGACTCTTACGTTCTTAATCACAGAAACTCAAAATTCACCCACAAAACTGCCATAATATTTTTATACGAGAATCTAGTAACCGATAACTTGCGGGTGCTGCGTTGAAAAAAATACACCACATGACATAAATCAATCTGCATTTTCTCTTGAAAACTATATATAAAAATACTGGAATATCAAATGTTTTATTGAACAGGCCATTACGCCTTTTATGATTGAATGCGAGTAATAATAAACGCCATACCCAGATTGAAATGCATAAAGCTCACACAAAAGCTCGTAAAACATTCGAAAGCTTTTATCTAGCTGCAGGCTTCTAATTTAAAAAAACAACGAAGTCCTAATTCCCTCGCGTGCATCACAACGCACGAGCGACAGCATTGCACTGATAATTCGCAACAACGCTCGACTCGAGCAAAAAGCGCGAAAAAAGGGTTCCCGGGTCGCGGCGTCGGTGGGCGATATGTATTTCACTTTGACCGAGTTCCCGGACCGGCGGCAACAGCGCCTGCTATCTTTAAAGGGCCGAACAGTAGCCGCTCTAGCAGCGAACAAATAAGTGTGTTTGTGCCAGGTCATGAATTCGAACCGGATTTTCGTGGCGAGTATTCTAATATGCTACCAGCAACGCAGACAGATTGTGCGCTGCGCGTGTACAGGAAAGTTACCAGGCGAAAGTGAAGCGCGAACGCGTTGCGATTTTACGTAATTCAACGAGAGGGAAGTTGTTTTAGTATCCGAGATCTTCTTTATACCGAAAGGTGATATATCGAGAGTTGAGGAGGTATTACGAGGTTAGAGATTACGAGCAAACTTTTTTATTTGATTTTAAAGCGAGGGAAATGGAAAAATGGAAAGGAAAATGGCAATTAAAAGCAAACCTCGTGGCATTCGATACGAATCTAATTAAGGCGCAATTTATCGCTCTGGAGAGAGTATATCCAGGAAAGCCGGGAATAATTGATGGGAGGCCATCTCTTGGCCAACTTTCGTCGTTAAAACTTTGCGATCGATTAAACAAGATGTTCGAACAGCTCTGGTACAAGCTACCTCCATATAAACATATCACTATTTAGCAGAGTAAAGACATTGATATTTCACCTCAGAATAATAGGTCCGAACTGCAAGCGCACTCCATCCATTCCTCTGCACATATGACTCATCAAATCGAGATCGAATGCAAGCACAGCTGTCTCTCTGCAATCGAAAGTCATTCCGCACAAGCTATAATAGCGAAAGAAATCCAAGCGTGCGAACGTCGCGAGCACCTAGCAAAACACTCCTAGTGAAAGAGAGATAGGAGGAGGAGCGACATTACAAAGAGCTGTCACTGGTCGACGGCCTAATGGAATCAATTTACGCAGCCGCGGAAAAATTAAGCTCCTCTGTCGCGGCTCGTCATCGATGAGTTGCCGGCTTCTTTATATATGGACTATCGATCGGTCACCGAGGAGCTAGTCACGAGAACAGAGGAGGCCGAGCCCATAGGAAAAAGGAGCTTATTTGCGCTCGGCAAATTTGTCGAGCGCCGACTGCGCGCGCCGCGGCTGTTTGTGATTGTGAAGTCATGAGTTTAAAATGGCTTTGTTTTCCTTGCGAAATGAAAGAGCGCGCGATTGCTTTGCCTTAGAACACTTTGCAGTTCGACGTTTTATTAAAAAAGAAATAAACTTGAAAATATATAAATGAAATGAGATAAATAGTTTGACAGAGATTAAATCCGATAACACGCGGATCATTCAAAGGCGTCGTATCGTGTACGAGACTTTCCCAGCGCGCGAGCGAGCTGTTACTGGATCAAGTGTTTAGCGGCTTCTCGCTTTTCCGCCGAGAGTCGCTTTTAACCGCTGCTGTACACCGGCGGTTATACCGACGCCCACGGGATGATGCACGCCATCGCGCGCGTGTGCTGCTGCTATTATGGTCGGGCGAGAACGAGGAATTCGTACAAGTAAATTCAACATTTTTTTATCGCGTCATGCATCTTTATAATCAATTAGAGAGTATCCATGTGATTGTATATAGACCCCCAACAGTGGACGAACGCGGGGGCGGAAAGAGAGAAGAACTTGCAGCGACGCGCGTGCAGGACCTTGATTGTTTAACGATCTTTCATTGAAGCCCAGCAGCTACAGCATCAGAGGTAGGATTGAGTGGACGACATCCGTCTCGAGTGAGCCGACAGTGCTTCCACCCTGACGTGAGTTCGAAAGATTCGACGTACGTGCCTGCAGCGATGCTCTCGGTCATTATGCCAGTGAGTCGACGTTCTGTCGAGAAAAAAAATCGTCGGCTCGTTCGTTGTGCCATGCGAAAAACGTACAGCGCGTTGATTATTATGCTTTTATTGTTGTTTGAAATGGCAAGCGTGTGAAGAAAAGTATGCTTCTAATCGTTTTTATCTGAAATTTTTCATTGCGTAAAAAGTTGGATTTGTGTTACATAGTAATTATTGTTTGAAATTGAAAGTCGGATGATACGGATCAGCTTCTATCAAGTGTAAAAAAGTATTTGCGTGATTAATGCATCATGCAAAATCCCTTTATTTGTCAAACATATGAAACAGAAAAATAATGTTTTTTGAATTATTACAATTCCATTTAACGGTTCGTCTGCGGCAATGGACCAATTACTTCCGTCCGAATGTGAATACACAACAAAAAGCTCAAACAATGCACATTATAAGTCGCGTTTCGAAAAAAAGCAAAAAGGAAAACGCTCGCCGCGCATGAGTGCCGGAGTGTATGCCAGCTACTCATTCGCGAGTCGCCGAGTGCACTTTCCCCTCTCTCCACCTGCAATTAGAAACGTGCGCTCGCTCTTCTGACGTTGCATCGACTCGGTCGCGGTCGTGGTAACGCAATTCTTGCCTTCTCATCATGCAGTGTTGGCAGCGAAAAGGCGAGTATTGTACAAATTCTTTATAGGATTTCAAAAAGTATATTGTTTTTTTTAAAGCACAGAATTCGTATCTGGTGTATACAGCGAAATCGATCTCGCAGACTTCACTTCAAAGAGGCTCTTAAAATCAGACGCCCTGGTAAATATATTTTAAACAACAGCATACGAGTCTTTGGCTCGACTCCCGAAATTTCATGCACTCAATTAACCAGCGAAATTTAAGAGAAGTTTCTCGCTAGCAAACGTTGCTCATCGGGACTAGATAATCTCTCGTTCCGGCTTAATAAGCGACGTAATGTATGCAGGCGCACCAATTAATAGCAGAGCAATAGAATCTTTATTATGGTGAGTCATATTTTCCTACGCGTGGCGATAAACGTTTTATCGCGTCGCTTGAATATCAAACTGCGCTCGCGCTGTCTCTGTTTATATTGTATGTACGAAAGTGTGTAAGTACGCGTGTGCGAGAAAATTGAGGTACAACGATACGTTGCATTACCTACAATACTCTTGGATGAAAGAGGCTTAGCGTTGGACTTCAAAAACTACGGTTTTTAGTAGGAAAACGTGTATTTATATTCTAAACGACTGCAAACGAGTGTGTGTTACGAAACAGTAGCTGCAAATTCAAGCTTCAGTAATTTGACTTTCCCGTATTAGAGATTGTACAACAACCGAGTTACAAAATATTATAACCTGCGCTAATATTACATCTCTCATATTCTCCACTTCGTCGAGCTAGAAAAAACTTTCCGTCCTCTCTGGCGCTCTCCCCGTCTAAATGCTAACCAGCTCCAGCAACTTTCCGCAGATCCACGCGATGAAAAACTAAAAAACGCATCGCGATCTCAATAATCCATGCACCTCGCTCGCTCACCCAGCAGCTCGCGCGCGTCCATTACATAAACTCACTCCGCACCACAGAGACAACAATTACGCGGGCAAATCCCACGAGGCAGTCTCGCCGATCCCAAGAAGATCTCCCCACCTGCCTCTCTCTCTCTCTCTCTATATATATATATATATATATATATATATATATATATATATATATATCTTCTCTCCAGAGTCATTCACCTATTACATGCACGCGACTATCCGCGAGCCATTCGATAACTGCACATAGTCCCTCTCTCGCGAGCGCGCGCGAACTGTGCCGTGAGAGAACGCGTTTGCTCATTATACTCACACACACATATGGATGCAGATGTATAGAAGAGTACGTAGCGATGCCGCCGCGGCGATAGCATAGTCTCTCGCGGAGGAGCTTTTGTGAACTGAAAGGAAAACCTGACGACGCGCCGCGCGGAGGGAAGAGAGAGGCAGACTAAACGAGCTTGATTGAAGAGGCGACGTAAGAGCATCGTTTTCTATGAATACGTGAATGGATGATTGGATTATAGGTGTATTTAAGTCCTGATGGTTTTCATAGAAAAGTCGCCACCTTCTGTTTTGGAGATTAATTCATGCGTCACTGTACAAAAGCCACTGTAATTAAATCATACGTCGTCCACTGCGAACTTCGATACACCCAGCGAAAACAGGTTCAATTTTTTTCTAAAAATGCGCAACGAATAAAGTCGAAGCGTGTCGTCGTAAAATTTCTCCACGAGAGAGAGAGAGAAAGAGAGAGAGAGAGAGAGAGAGAGAGAGAAGAAAGTACACGCGCAGAAATTTCGCAAATCGCATACCTCAGCGTCGGTACAATGTTGCCGCGACAGGAGCTCGGGGATCGTAGACGTCTAATTGCCGCCGCGGCGCAACATCAAGTGGCCCTAAAACGCGCGGGCTTCGCTTTTCTATTCCGTCATGGCTCTGCTGTAGGTATATGTATACCGTAGCGGCGGCGGCGCTGCGCTTCTGTTGTTGCCGTAACGCCGACGTGAGATACCGTAAAATTAAATGAGCAGAGAGCCGAGTATACACTGGAATCTCTTCATCATACTCTGTTCTACTGCAAAGTTCTTCTTTACGAGTATGGTTTTTTATTTATTTAGCCTTTGCCGTGAGAGCTTGCGAGCGTTAACGAGTCTTTTGAACTATATTTCGCGTTAATCTATTTTTTTTTTTTTTTTTTTACATGGCATTTGGAACTCGAAAGTTCATCGCCTCATCTACGCAAGCCTTCCACGCTGCCCTATCTTGTGTCAACCCCACCCAAGATGCACCTCTCCGATCGACACCCACCCGTCCTATTTCTACTAGATCCGCTTTTACGTTGTCCTCCCATCTACGTCTAGGTCTACCTAGAGGTCGCGTTACCATCGGCCTGTCCTTCATGACACGCGCTGCCGTACGGTCGTCTCCCATTCTCGCTACGTGCCCTGCCCATCCCAATCTGCGCGATTTTATTATTCTGTTAATATTTGGTGACGCGTACAGATTGTGTAACTCATCATTGTGTAGTCTCCTCCATTCCCCGGTTTCTTCATCTTTCTTCGGCCCGTATATTTTTCGCAAGACTTTATTTTCAAATACCCTAAAACGGTTGTCCGCCTGCTTAGTGAGAGCCCACGTTTCGCACCCGTACAGAACCACCGGCAGTATTATTGTCCTGTATATTCTTATTTTAACGTTTTTAGACAACAGCCTCGACTTAAGTAAATTACTCACGGCGTAGAAGCAAGCATTACCCGAATGGAGTCTCTTATATATTTCGACATTAATCTCGTTTCTATCATTTATGGTCGTACCCAAATACCTGAATTCGCTAACCTTTTCAAAAGTAAAATTCCCAACTCTGAGATCTTCCTCCCCTCTGCAGATGCCTAGCATATCCACAATCATGTACTTTGTTTTTGATTCACTCACTTCTAACCCTGTATACTCCACCGCTTTTATGAGGATTTCCGCGTTTCTTGCTACCGTTTCCCTACAATCCCCCAGTATATCCAAATCATCTGCGTAGCCTAGTATCTGCGTTGTTCCATTAAGCGTTGCGCCCAGCTGGCTAACCTGCATTTTTCTAACGGCATACTCTAACGTTAAGTTGAACAGCACCGTAGAGAGCCCATCCCCTTGTTTTAAACCATCGCGTATCATGAAGGGTTCTGATACATTACCGCCTACTCGGACCTTTCCCGTGCTTCCGTTCAGACATATTTGAATTAATCTCACGAGTTTTTTCGGTACACCGAGAAGTACTAGAATTTGATACATTTTGCTTCGCTTAATAGAGTCGTACGCTTTTTTAAAATCTATAAATAGTTGGTGTATGGTTTCGCAAAATTCCCACTTTTTCTCTAACAACTGTCTTATGGTAAACATTTGATCGCTCGTCGATCTGTTGCGCCGAAATCCGCACTGATAATCTCCTACTATATCTTCCGCGAATGGAGTGAGTCTAGCTTGTATTACGTTTGACAGAACTTTGTAGCACGTTGCTAAAAGTGAAATACCCCTATAGTTATTGCAGTCTGTCGTACCCCCCTTTTTAAAAATCGGTATAATGATAGATTCCTTCCAATTTTCGGGTATTGTTTCATTTTTCCAGATGGCACATACTAGTTTATAGATTTTGAAAGTGAGCTCGACGCCCCCATATTTGAGTAACTCAGCTGGTATAGAGTCATTTCCCGCGGCTTTGTTGTTTTTTAGTTTTTTAATCGCGGCCTCTACTTCTTGGTAGCTCGGTTCCTCCACGTGGGGTTCAGCAGTGTGAATTTCGTCCCCTAATTCTTCGCTATTTTCGTGCACGTTTAATAATTTATCGAAATAATTTTTCCACAGCGACAGTAATTCGTTGTCATTTGTTACGAGGTCCCCGTTTTCGTCCTTCATCAATTGCGCTCTACTTCTAAAATCCTTTCTGATGGCGTTAATCCCTCTGTACATTTCGCGAGGGTTATTTTCCTTACTGTTAGTTTCTATTCTCCTAATAAGATTCTTTTGATACTCCCGCTTCTTATTTCTGTAGATCGCGCTCGTCTGTTTCCTTACGTTAGAATACTCTTCTACGGTCCTATCGCTTCTATTTTGTAAGCTATATAATTTAGCCTTTTTGCGCCTTTCAAACCAGAGTTTGCACTCTTCGTCAAACCATGGTTTGCTCTTTGGCTTTTTCTTTTTACCCAGTACTTTGTTCGCGGCCTCTTTTACCGTTTTTTCGATGTCCCCCCATAATCTATTCGGTTCGTCATTCCTCTCCGGCGATGTGTTTGCTTCTTCAAGTGCCTGAAACCTGTTATTAATTTCTATCTGGTACCTAATTCGCTCTGTTCTATCTCGTAGTTTCTCAATATCGAAGCTTTCTACCTTGTTTGCTCGCTTACTATTTTGATTCGCTACTAGTCCAGCTCTTAATTTGGCTACTACTAGGAAGTGGTCCGAGTCGCTATCTGCCCCTCTGTAAGCCCTTACGTCAAGAACATTAGTATGACGTCTTTTTTCAATGAGGAAATGATCAATTTGGTTCTGTGTGGCCCCGTCCGGCGATGTCCACGTTGCCTTGTGTATGCTCTTGTGCTTAAAACACGTAGTTTTGATTATAAGATCTTTTGCCGCCGCGAAATTTATGACCCTAATACCGTTATCATTGCTGGCTTCGTGCAGGCTTTCCTTACCTATAGTAGGCCTAAACATTTCCTCCCTACCTATTTTAGCATTGAAATCGCCTAATACTATTCTTATGTCGTAAGACGCGAACTGGTCGATTACCTGCTCTAAAGTTTCGTAATAGAGATCCTTAGCTTCTTCTTCTTTGTCCTCCGTAGGACAGTGTACATTAATAAATACATATCTATACCATTCACCTTCGATAATGATGTACGAGAGCCTATCATTGACGGATTTGAAACTTTTAACCGAATGTACGATGCTTTTGCTTACGAGAAATCCGGTGCCTAGAGATCCCCCACTCCCGGCCCCATACAGGTACGTGAAGTTACCCGATGCTAGTACTCCGCCATCTGGCCACCGCGATTCCTGTATTGCTACCAAATCTAGATTGTACCTATCAGCTTCCTTTACGAGTTCTTTAAACGCACCTGCTCTGTATAGACTGCGAACATTCCAAGTTCCGACCCTTAAGTCCCTTTTGGTTCGGATTTGATTTTTTTGAGCCATGATGTTATGTTAAACCCGCGCGCTACGGATCCTGTTCCGATCGCAGGTGAGTCCACCGTTCTAGAGGTGATAACCTCCATACCTCTCTAGAACTAAGTATGAGAGCCTTCCGACTTTAACGAGGACAGTGTCAATTCGTCGTCAGACACACTACGGTTTCATTCTCGCATCCTAACGCCCCCCTGCAAGGCAGCATCCCCTTTCGGGGCAGTTGTCATCGCTCCCGCATCCTCCTCGGCAGCAGGATTTTTGCCCATTTTTGTAATGTGTGATGAAAGAGATAAGAGATAATGTGAAGTGTTTTTGTTGTTGTGGTGCTTGCGTAGTGTTTCTAGATGAATGCGTTCGACAGTGTGGGCTCATCACACCCACGCCTGTTCCTATCGGCTGCCCGCGGCTGCTTATTCAATTTATTCGCAGCTAACCTGTTTCTCAGGGGCTGTTCCTCTATCCGCAACCTAAGGACGCGCTGTGTAGTGGTGATAGGCACCCACCCGTCCGATCTGGACGACAACGCCCAAGACCCGCTTAGGGTAGCGGCATTGTAACAGCGCGTTAATCTATTAATGAGGGAAATTTCTAATTTTCTCGCGAATAAATTACGTACCGCCGGCGACGCAAATTATAATGAAATTTGTTTATCAATCGGATACGAGACGAGCAGGGATACACTGTTGCAGCGTCCGTCAGTTTCAATTTTCTATATTAGAAATTCGATTTGACATTTGGAACAATAATTAACTTTGCAGAGGGACGCGTGCGTTTGCAATGCCAAAGCGACAAACTGACAAGTCAATAAAAGCCGGCGTAAAAAAGATAACGATATTCGTTGAGCCGATGTTTGCATTTCATAACGATAAAAAAGATTTTTTCTCGGCAGTCAATATCATCACGCCGAAGAATACCACAGCGCCGCTTTTCACATTAAATCTGGTATTAAGGATCATGAAAAATAACGACAGCTTCGATCTCAAGCGTCCTGCCTATATGAATCAGAGTTTCCGGATCTACATAAAAGCAACTTATATATACGACTGATGCAGACCCGTACACAGCCTCGCATATCCTACACCGACAGACACTTGCGAGGCAGAGGCCATCGTAATGTCCTTTTCAACGAGCGACGAATTTACGAGCTTCGTCGCTAGGAGACCTTCACTGATGTAAATATTGCTCGTTTCATTGCAGCTGCCATATACGTCGAGAAGATTTGATTTCTGCAGCTCGCTAGCTGTCGAGATTTTATGGGCATAACTCGTAGCGTATGAAAATCGAAATTTAATATTGCTAATTAGACTAGAGCTGGACGTGTGAGTATTGCTGCGGATATGTATGTCGAGATAAAATTCGCCGATTTGACGGCGAAACAGTGAAATTAACAATTTTAATTTTAATTTGTACTTCGTATAAATTTTTACAGTTAATTAGTTGGTAAAAATCAATAATTTGTTGTTTGCTGAGAAAATCGTTTTAAAAAACTTGGAAGGCAACAATTAAAAACTCATATTTCATTGCTCCGTATCAAACTTCGGGCGCACACGATCGCAAAAAGCTCTAGGGATTTCGCAAGCTTAATTAATTATCGCATCGCTAATGCCTTCGCATGAAATTAATCTGCAGATCCCCAAGCGTATCGCCAATAGCAGCGTTGCACACGCTATCCAGCGAAAGTAAGATAACAAAACGTTTCAAAAATTGATTTTTGGGCGTAAATCATGTGTCTCTGGAAATTGTGACACAGGCCATTACATTGCGGTTCGTATCCGAAATCTAAAAATAACGTATAAATATTTAGAAAAGAGAGCTTTTGTACGCGGAGAATAATCTATCGCGCAGAGGGGTGTTGCAAAGACGACGACGCAACACATACACACACTGGCCATCATCAGGCCGGTGGGCGTACGCCGATAGGGGAAATCACTTTGCCTTCCAGATCCCGAGACTGGAGTATATTGTGCAGCGCCGAGAGAGCCGATAAAACAAGAGCCGAACCGATAAGCTACGGGGAGTCAAAGTGAATTTTAGAGAGAGAGAGAGTCGTTTTTTTCTTTCTTATCGTCGGTAGGCAGTCTCGCGTAAACAGATGCAGAAACGATGATGATTGTGCGTATTTTGAAGAATCGTCAGGCGGATGAAAATATGTTTGATACAGAAGAGAAACGCGTCTCGTTGCATCACTTATTCATAAATTCAAGAGAGGCCACGCCACTTTGAATTTCCATGACAATACAAAGCAATCAAATTAACATTCACCCCCTATAAATCAAAATACTTATCGCATTCAAAACTCTTCATAACTCACTTCTCCCAAAAAAGAGAGAAAGCAGCAGCCATCATAAAAAAAAATTTCATAAAAATCCTCCGCAGCTTGTACGGTTGTTCACGGAGAAGTCCCAGCCTCTCATGGGGTAGAAAAACGAGCCTGGATAAGCCGGCAGAGGTGAAAAAGAAGAGTTGGAGGCCTAACGCTTCGAGCGTCGAGAGAGAAGATGGAAATGTAGAGATAGCGGCAGCGGCAGCAACCGGCTGTGGTACTGCACGCGAAACAAAAAAGCCAGAATGAAAGGAGTCGAGGGAAAGAACACAGGCTGCTTCTACGACAAGCATCTCTGTGATGCTTATCCGCATTATACACACACCGAGGTGTAATATACTTCTTCTCTTTTTCCCGATGAGTGAAATATTACAGACGCGGACGAGCTCTGTTGACAAGTCCAAAGCTTGCATTGATTTGTATTTTTCGAGTTACGCTCACTGATTTGAGTCGTTACTCTGCCTGCGCTAACTATAAAGGACGTAGTCGGTATAGGAAGCCAAAGACAAAGGGGAGAAAGAGCCTATATCCGAGCTCAGTCACAAGTCACGATCTCGGCCCGACGAGAAGAGGTTCAGCCACATTCTTATGCACCCCCACGAGGAGAGTAGCAGGAGCGAGTGAATTTATTTTGCGAAGCTGAAGCACAAGTCGAGTGTAACGATGAGTCGGAGTTGCTTTCTTCCTTTGACCTCTCTCAAACTGCATTACACAAAAGACTACCGGAATAGCAATGCTCCCCCCGACGAGGACGGCGACGTGTATTTGCTCTAGTGAGAGTTTCTGGTTATTTTAGAATTTTGCAAGATCACAAATGGACGAGACCATTCATCACCTCAGAACAGATGTCTCTCAGAAAAAGCCAGCCGTTCAATCGTGTGACACATGACGCGGAAGTGCATCGCTCACGAGAGATTTTTCTTATCTCGAGCACTTGACACATATAATACAGTCCACGCACCAGAACAGCGAACGATATGCCATCTCTCTCCCTCTTATTATCGGATCAACAGTATGCGAGGAGATGCATTAGAGACTCGGGATGCGGCGCAAGCGATGCATCAAACCGCAAGAACTCGCGAGGCCAAGCTACTTGATTAAGCGAGGAGAGAGCGAGAGAGATGCTGCCCTTTCTGCTAAACAGGATCTCACCTTACCGGAGTGCTCGCTGATCTCGCTCTAGTGCACTTCGTCAACTGGGGACCGTAAACGCCACGAACATATACTAACAACAACATCACAAAAAAGACAACCACATGCTACGTGTTTGTTACTTACATTTTTGTCTGTCCAGATTAGAAGTTTTAATTAAATATACGTCATGAACGATCGGACTGTGTATACGAGACATTTAGATGCAGCGGCCGGGAATTTAGCTTGCTGGATCAAGAGCCTTCATGGTCTACATACAACAACACTTGCTACCAGTCCAGTTTCATATTTCGCGCGTTCGAGCGAGGAGAGTTGAATTTCTGGTTCTTTTTTGGTTTTTGTTTTCAACGAGTTTTGAGAAAGAATTTACTCGGTAAACAACGCTGCTCATCGTAAAGCTGGAGAACCACCAAACCCCATCTCGTATGTTGCTCTCTTATCCAGTTGGATGCATCTGAGTTACAACAACAAACCAAACACTGATTTGAAGTTATATTCGAAATTGCTACACAACTGCCGTAACTACCAAAGGAATAATTCGAATAAACTTTGGGTCTAAGAAGCTTACGCGGAAACTCTATTACTATATAGATCCTCACGCGAACAAGCCAAAACTTCATTAAGCTCTCTGCACCTGCAGGAGGCGCCCGAACTGCCGATAGCCTAGAAAAGCACCAACACCGCATACCGGTAACCTCAATGCAGACCCGAGCAGTGCCTAAGGGCAGGAACAACAACAGCAGTAGTAGTAGCAGCAACGCAGAGAAGGCGATGCGAGTGCGCCGGAGTTGCAGGATGATGAAATCAAGTTCGGAGATCCGTTTACGAGTGCGGGCATAATATAGTCGAAGGCTTGTTCAGCTCTGCGGAGCCGGAAAATTTTGCGCTGAACAATAAGGTGCGCTCTCTCCGCGGCGTTGCCGCCTTTCGTTTTCAGTGCGCGCGTTTGAAGTTGGCACGCGCGCAACTTTGCTTCCTAGTTCGAGCAACGGGACTGCAGTCTCTGATGATGTTTAATGGATGTTTTTGTTGCTGTTTAATTGGATGTTCACCGCGAGAGTTGGTATAAAGTTCGAGACGCTCAATTACTGAATCGCTGATAGTGTGAAAAGAAGTAATTATACATTGCATGAATTTTCACTGTATACACGTCACAGTATTCTCCGGAGGAGTTTCGCTTTCTGCGCTCACGATAGCAACGCGTACTCGTGTATATAATCGAAAGTGTATTAGCAAAGCTGCTGCCGGTATTATACACAAAAAGGAAAAATAAAAATAATGAAAGATATATAACGGAGCTCGAGCAACTTCCTCTTTCTTACTGGGAATGCGAAGTGCGTCGAGGAGAAAGCCGCCGGCGATGCAACGTATGTATAGGCATATGAGTGTGTATGTGCGAAAATACGTGTGCATACAGAGCGTTTCGTAATCGAACGGAGTGTGTATTGTGTCACGCGTCGTTGAAAACTGATCGTAATTATTTTTTCCTTTTATTTTCTTTCCTTGTTATTCGTCGAGGGGTCACCTGCGTAAACAATTGCGTTGCTCTCGTGGATTGCAACATTTTAATTTAATGAGAACCGAGAGGAAATAGCACGTTATTTTTACTTTTGGACAACCTTACATGTTATTATATATATAAAGTGTATGATTGTATACTTTAAGCGTCAGGAGGAAATGAACTTTAATAAAACTATAGTGGCCTTGTATATTTAGACCTATACATTTACTATAATTAACAAATTAATAGAGGTCGACGATTCCAGGCTAAAATAAAATGGGCTTCCAAACGAGCTTACAGCTCTAATCAGCAATATCGAAAAAAAAATATTCTGCAGCGTATTTTTACAGCCCCTAACGTTTACGATCTCCTCATCAATACAAAAGATTTATAGCTAGAGTTAATGAGTACTTTCAGATCATGTCTCGCAGTGCATTAATTTTCTAAGTCATAACCCGATTCCAACTGAGTAAAAATCGCTCGCCGACATTCTAAACCAGAAAAAAAAAATAACAACCTCAGCGAATACCTCCCGCAGTGCGCGCGCTGAATTCCCACTAACACAATACTCGCGAAAAAAAGGAAGCCCACGACGTCTTGTGCAAACGCGACGGCGGTGGCGTTGCATCGAAACTTAATTGCAGACCCACGCATCCGCGAGAGATTCTCTGTGCACACGTCATTACAGAAGAGAAAAAAGTACGCTGATGTACGCACACTGCAGGCTTGGGAGCAGTAGCGTTATCGCGATGAATCGAGAGTACACACAAGCTAGCGGCGTCTGCGGCTGGTGCTCGGCTGCTTATACAATTGATATAATTAAAACGACCTCAGGTTCTACTTTCGTATACACGCCGTCGTCGTTCTGATGTATCTTTGATGCGGCGACGACGTGTCAGTGACGTGACGCTGCGGCTAATAATCCGAGACGCCTTAGCCGTCAAATCAGACTATCTCTATTTCGCCTTTTAACCCCTTTTAGTAGTCGTTCTAATTTTCGTCCCTGTGCCTAATGCGCGAGCCAGACGCCGACGACGATTCTCTATTCCGGCTTTCTTTATTTTCGCCTATTGTATCTGTGCGAAGGTTATTTTTGGTCAGCCAGGAGATGGAAATAGTATGTCAATGTCGCGATCGCTTTCAATACTGTTTTCAGTGTGTAAGCTTCGGATCGATGGCATTTAAATCCGAGAGTGGGTGTACAGCGGCTTATTGTATGTTAAGCGAAGCGATTAGAATGTTAAGAGGCAACTTTAACAAACGAGACTGAGTCATTTTAGCTGATATCTGCTCCGTACTACTGTTCCAACATGTACAGAGCAATTTGTTTAAGCTTGATTTATTCCGGCTATAAATATTAGATAATACGACGACGACGACTCGACGTACGCACGTCCATATTCGAAAATAAAAACCAAGCGAACAGAATCACGTAACGCGCGGCGCAAACTAAAATTTTTCAAAACCCGCGCACACACGGCTGATGCGCTTATACCATTTGCATAAAACCCGCAAAAAGCGCATTCAAAAAGCAATTCGCTCACAAAGAGCATGTTAAACGTCATTACGCGCTCCGTGCGAAAAAATATTTTTTACAATCTGACGCACGCGTTATGTATATGTGTATATGTGTATCTCCGATAAAACGCATAGCGGTGTTTCCGCGCATTGTTGTGAAGCGTAGTACGAGGCGGAAAAAGAACGACACATTTTCGCTCTTGGTTCCATTCACACTTTGCTAGCAGAGAGGCTTTTCTGCGTGAGAATTCGCCGCGAATGTATAAGAAAGCGGTGCGGGTTCTAGGCGTTTTATAGTCTCGAGTAAAAGGCTTATGTCGTGTAATTGTATATAATGCACACCTGCTTATTGTATCGTTCATTTCGATTGTGGTACAGAAATAAATCAAGATAGACGTGAAAAACCTCATCGACGAAAAATGTAGCTGTTCCTCCTCCCTCTCACATCCTCTTTCGGCCGCCGACAGACATCCCATAATATACCGTTGAGCAGACGTTGGCTCAACGCCTCGCTATCTCTCCGAAAACAGGATTCGCGTGGCTCGCACGTATACATACATATATAGGCGAGGCGAGGAATTCGCGATACGCGTCGGCGGCGGCTCCTCCCACCTCTTTCTCTCTAAACTCCTAAAGCGCGCAATAAAAAGAGAAGCCCGACGACGACGATTTTATTTTCTCAGTTGCCTTGCAGCGGCGGCTCTCGTGAATATGCGCTGCTATAGGTATTTCGGGTTCGATCACTTCTATCGAGGTATCATGCGGTGGCCCAACGGCTTTAGCGTTATCTTTGAATATTCAACATCGCGGGTGAACGACCTCGCGTAGTCGCTAAGGCGCCTCGCGAACTTTTTCTTTTCCGCGAGTTTGCAGTTATTACATGAGGACGTCTGTTTGAAATGACAGAGAAGAAGAGTCCCAGGGGGTAATTAAAAAGGGGGTTATGATTAAAATTTACGGAATACGGAGCATAAGTGCTTTGTGCCGGCAATTTTAATAAGCGCACTCCTGCGGAGTGGGTTTATTCAATATATGGAATCACGGCGGTTTCAAGGAAACGTACATTTGAACAATCGTATACAGCTCCGCGGTAAAGAGACGATTTTGAATTTTGTGAAATTCTGGTTCGATCTCGTAGAGAGCGCGGGGTATATGAATACCACTTAGGCAACCTTCACCTCCTTTTTTTCTCGTCGAGATAGTATCGTAAGCCGGAGTGTGACGTGCCACCTGAGGCTATACATATTGCCGAATCACGAAGAAAACATGAACCAATGTACTAAGAGCTAGTCATCGTCATTTTTCACCAAAACACGCGCATACGTATTTTGCAGTTTAACACAAAGGCTGTACGAGCCGAACGACCAGCGAGAAAAGCCGTTTAGCAACCCGCTCTCGCGCATAAAATCGAAAAAAATCACGTTCCTCTGCAGCGCCCGTGAGAAAGAAGAAAACGGAGGCCTTCTCTCTTACTCATACACGTCCTCGTGACGCATCGCTATCCTGGCGCGTCGGCGGCGCACCCACACCATTCTCTCTGCGATTTTCACGAGCAAACAACATTCGTCCCGAAATCCCCTAAAGCAACCTTCCATCAAAGCTATCGGGTATACGTATATGAGCGCAGTGAAGAACAGAAAACTCTAATGCACATAGCTCGCTCGCGTTCGCACGCGGAAGCTCTTTCCCCTACTTATCTCTCGTTGCTGCTCTCGGCTCTTCGCAGTGCCGGCCGGCTCCGAAGCGATTCGCGCTTGGGAGATAAAAATCGCGCGCCGCTGGTGCGGAAACGCTGCTACGGCTCTGTGTGTACGCTCTATGTGAGGCGTTGTTTTCAACGACGAGATCGTACTATATGGAGTGGATGTAGGTGCATCGCCACTACTATATAGACGTTTACAAACATCGATAGGCTGTGCAGTTTTTAAACAATGTGTATTCCAACGAAATCGATTGGGATATCGGTCCAGTTACTAAACCTGATAAAAATATAACTAGAAAACTCAATCCACCGCTGCAGGCTGTGTGTTGATGACTCAGCCTTGAGAGGGCGAGTGCGTCGAGCAAACAAGCAGCAGCTGTGTTTCAGCGGAATTAAAATCAACATTGGAAAACGGATGCAAGCGTGAAAATAATCAAGAGAGTCTGTCCCGGCGTTATCGAAGCCGCAGCCGAGCGTAATGTATAACGAATTTCGTGAAGAAGGTCGCCGCGCGGAGAGTGTGGACTCGGTGCGCTCCTGCTGTCTGGCGCGCGCGTGCAGCCAACGGGCGAAGGGGGAAAACGGGAGCAAATCGATACGTAAGGGGCTCGCTACCGCCGCTTCTTTTCTCTCCCCGCGGCTGCTACTTCCTGCAGAAGCCGAACTTTCGCTTATTCTTTTTTTTTGTCTCCGCTGCTGGTTTCGGGGGTCGCCGAGTGATCGATTCAATAAATTTCGGAGATGAATTGATTCGTTATAAATAATGATTCTTTCTACTGTTTTCTTTTTCTTGCAAGCGGTGGTTAATTTTTTCGGAGTAAAATTTTCAACTCCTTCGAAAGCGAGATTGAAAACTCCTGTGCGAGAAATCACTCTTTTTTCCGGAGAGAAAATGCTTGCAGGAATATTGTCCTGTATTCCCGCGAGGAAAATGTATACACGCCGGGCGGGGGAAATTCTAACTTTTTAAAAACTTGGGACGTGATCGAGAAATGCCATTTGCATGCCATACGCGCAAACTTTGCGTCGAACAAAATCGAGCTCCATTATTTCTCTGAAAGTCTAAGCATCCCTCGAACTACGTAACGAACTTCTTCGCATGAAAGCACGCCCTTACAACGAGCGCTCCGTAGCAGTTAAGGCCGGCACTCCCGGAGAGTGTAAAAAGTATCGCACTATCAGTGTCGCAGCTCTCGCTCGATGAACAGAGCCTGGGCCACCCTTTGTAAAGCGCACAATGTACGAGCGCCCAGATACGTATAGGTGTACACGTATATATGTGTGTATGCGTCTATAAAGGCGACAACGACGAGTTTTCCCTTTGCTCATATAAGTACGTACGAAATCCCCGCGCTTATCGATCGTCCGTGACCCACGCGACAGCCGGAAGGTTATTTGCGTCGAGAAGAGCGGATCTCTCTCTCTCTCTCTCTCTCTCTCTCTCTCTCTCTCTCTCTCTCTCTCTCTCTCTCACTCTCGGGTTTTCATATGGCTCACGCGTAGCTCTTTATGTTAAATTTCGTATAACGCGAGTCGCGATTCGCTTTTCGCGCCAGTTACGGTAATGGAAATGTTCCGGAAGTGGGTCACGCGAATTTGCATCGTGTTTGTTGCTCAGGATCGTTAAAAACACTGTACCATTCGTAGAGAGAAATGCTTCATGGCCTTTTCGCTGCTCTTGAATTACACAAATGTAACACGAGACGACTTTGGACAGGAGATAAGTAGCATAGCTCTGGGAATAATGGGAAAGAGTAGCGAAGCGCATCTCCTCGCTTTTACGCGTCCCGCATCTTATTTTCGTGTGCTGATTGATGAGAGCGGAGAGCTTTTACGGGTGAGGTCAACTCCGCGAGGCTGATAAATGGATTCCTCGCAATCTCTTTTCAATTCACCAATTTTCAATCCCATCACCTAAACTACCACCATTGTCTTCCGTATGGATGGAAAAAAATAATGTTTCCCAATCCTAAACGGCCAATCTAGCCGGCGACACACTCGGCGTAATCCAAGCCAAAAAGAGCACATCGCTCGCGACCCACATCCGCGCTAATACCCCGCCGCAGGAGGGTAGTCTCTCTCTCTCTCTCTCTCTCTCTCTCTCTCTCTCTCTCTCTCTCTCTCTCTCTCTCTCTCTCTCTCTCTTCCTCCAAAGGTCATCTCTCTTTCCCAGTCTGCCTCACTCCCTCGTGAAAGAGACAGCGGCTCGTTCTGAAATTCCGGAATCGATAGAGACGCGCGCGCGCGCTTCTACGGATTCCCTCTCGCCTGCCAGATACCGTGTGTGTGTGTGTGTTCACATCGCACCGTCGCGCGCACGTGTAACCGAAATAGCCCGAGCTATACTGGAGAGGAATTCGTCGTCGTTGTCGTCGTCGTCGCATTGTAAGACGAGGATGTCGCGCCGGAAGGGACGTCTTTCGCGCAACGCTTAACTCTATCGGCGGCGAAGACTTTTACGAGAGGCGATCACGGCTTATATTGCTTTCTCAATTTTCGAAGAGGAAGCTCGAGGTGAATTTACGCCGCGTCGACGTACTTTTAATTTGCATTTCTCGTATGGAATCTCTTTGGTATGCGGCATCTAAATCAACCCTTATTGAAAAGTGAAACGAGCTCAAATTGAAATTTCCACCTGACCAAGCTTGAAAACGCAGATGAACTATGCGCAAAAAATTAAAAACCTCTCGCATCGCGAAGCCAGTATATCCAGAGTCGATGTAGCCCAAGGACAAAGCCTCTCGCTGTCTCTCTCTCTCTCTCTCTCCCTCTCTCTCTCTCTCTCTCTCTCTCTCTCTCTCTCTCTCTCTCTCTCTCTCTACCGCCTCCCTTCTCAACGCACACTACAGGCTCACGAGAGTAGAGGCTCGCTAGTGTAGAGCAATGCCGGCTGGAACTAGCCGCAGCAGCGGCAGATAGACACGTGAGCCAATGCTCGACGAGATAAAAGTTCGCTCGTAGTCAAGAGTGCATCGCGCCGCTGTCTACCGTTCTAGTTGCGAAAGTAAGTATAGATTTATCGCTGCAGCGGGGATCGAGAAAAGAGAGATCGCTATGAACTTGTAATTTTTCAAATGAACCGTTGTCTTCATAACCTCGATCGTCTTTGCACGATTGAGGTAAGCGAAGCCAAGGTGAAATAAGCAGGGAGAGAAACAAGGGAGAACTCGCAGAGAAACCGCGGCGAAGCGCAAAAAGCGCGTAAACTCGGCCGTGCACTTGGCGACACACAGAAGGCACACGCATACGAGCAGCCGATACTTCCGCAATCTCGTCACGTCAATCAGCGCACGAGCTGCGCCGATGGCTCCCACCCACGTAATACACGCCGGCGAGAAACGCCTACCGCGTGAGCGCGACCGCGATATATGTATACACCTCTGCAATACATACTATACTCTCTCTTTTACTCTTATCTCGGCCCGGCTCTCATCGACTGCGGACAGTGAGAAAGAGAGAATGTATACAGCGGTCGAGGTTTCATTTCGTTTTCTCCGCGACGCGCGCGCGCGTGTGTGTGTGCGAAAGCCGCTAGTCCGTGCTCTTGGCCAATTCAATTAACTCAAGGACGACGCGTTTCGGCCTCTCGCCGGGGGAGAAAAAGGAGCCAGCTGTGAGCCGCTCGAGATTCGCCGATGGCCATCTCGCGTTATGTATACGCAGAGGTGAGCGGGTGTCGGGTTGTTGTGTATCGCGGTGATGCGGACACGCTGAACGACTCTCTGACTTTTGGTCATTCTTTTGCTATATACCATCTCTCGGCTTTCGGGGTTGCTGGCAGAAGCAGCAGCTCCATCATCTCCGCACGGATGGTAATCTTTTCTCCCTTCTTGTACACATGATATAGTATAGTTTACATCCCGGAGCAACTGCTCGACTTCGAGCAAACTTCACGAAGCTAATTAAGCATCAAGGCGAACTGCACTCCCTTGCAGAGGCTGAATCTTATCCTCGCACACATTTCTAATTACGCGAAGATAAGCCGTACATATAGCGCCGGTCTACTCTTACGCGCAAGGGAAGAACAAAAGAACTGCCATTGCACGATCCATGCGTGAACTGCAGCACTCTAACAGCGAAGTGCGTAAATTTGACAGCAGCGAAGAATCTCTCGCTTTATTTACCCCCAAGAGAGGCGCTCGTTACACATTACACGGTTGGAGTCGCGCACAAAGGACGAAAAAAGCCGGGAGAAACTATGAATGATCGCATCGCGCGCCGCGCGAGCAGAGGAGCCTATAAACGTGCGTGCATTATGTTAGTTTCTCTCGCAGAGAGTGGAGAGAGAGAGAGAGAGAGAGAGAGAGAGAGAGAGAGAGAGAGAGAGAGAGAGAGAGAGAGAGAGAGAGAGAGTTAAAGAACGTGTCCCCCTGGCACTAGCAGGTATGTGTGCACCTATGTACGCTCGTGCCCTCGAAGCGGCGGCCGGAGGAGAGAAACCAGTCCTTTTCGTAATCGGAGTGAGTGACCGCGCGGCGTCTCTCTCTCTCTCTCTCTCTCTCTCTTTCTCTCTCTCTCGCTCTCTCGCGGCCGTGTGCGGCTCATAATGCGCCGGTACGAGGAGTCGTGCCGGCATGAAAGCCTGTTGTTGTGCACCGCGGCCGACTCTGGTACTCTCTAAATGTACAAGAGTGAAAAATCACTCTAATAGAGTCAAATATCACTCTTTTGGGAACATAAAACAGAGCCAGTCGGAATAGAGTGAAAAGTAACTTTTTTCAAGAGTGATTCATGTCACTCAAATCCTTGAGTGACATGATATTTCTACTAAACTACAAACCTAACCTAAAAGTAATTAAAAATGTATGTTTATCATCACGCTGCGAGTAACTTTAAAAAAGATAAATTTTCAAAAATTTATTTATTTTTACTATTATATTTTAGATTCATTATTTATTAACTCATTATTTAATTTATTGTTCGTATTATTATTAATTTATTATTCATGCATTTATATTATTATTACCTAATGTATTGATTTAGTATAGAGAATTAAGGAAATTAAAATTTTTTGATGGCGACGGGATTTGAACGTGGACCCCCGCTTGACAGTCGAGTACACTAACCACTCATCCAAACAGAACTCATGTGTACACAGACTTTCGGATCGAATATATCAACTACTTTACATATTAACTAAAGTTAATAATATATGAACAATAATTAATAAATAAAATCAACAATACTTGCATAATGTCACTAAACATCTGATTATTAGATAAGTCAATTTATACCTTTTAAATTTGCATTATTTTCCGTGCGACATCACTCCAGCATCGAGTGATTCAGAGCAGGAAAATTTTATCACTCGATTACTTTGAGTCATTTTTATGACTCTATAGCTAGAGTGACAGAAAATCACTCTATAAGAGTGATTTGGATCATGTTATGACTCAAACTTGAGTGATCTTACTGATCACTTCTTTTTAGAGTGAAAAAATCACTCTTGGAAATTTAGAGAGTATGTGCCTATAGTAGTATTTCCGCGCGCTGCAGTCCTGATTCTTGCATGACCAGGATTACTTGTACACTGTAGTGCAGATTACCAGCAGATTACGTTCGTAGGGACGAATCGGAGAAGTGGATTCCACCTTTGCGAGAAACATTGTTTCCCCGGTCCCCCACTGCCGTCAGCAACTCATCGACGTTGCCGGCAATTTATAGATACAGTCCCTCATCTTCAGAGCAGCTCGACCCACGCACACACGCACGTATACGAGCGGCTCGACTTTGGCCTCTCTCTCTCTCTCTCTCTCTCGCCCCTCCTCTTCCTTTCCTCGCATCGTCCGTCCGTCCGTCCCTCTTTTTGTCTCTAGCTCCCTTCTTCCTCCCTTTCCCCTTGCACTTCCACTCTCACTCCTTTCATTACGCCGAGCTGCTGTATGCAGTACACTGCGAGTGTCTATACACACCACGTTGTAAGCCCGGTCCTTATGCGTAGCTATACACATTCCCCGCTTCGACTCTCCCTTCATCTTTCGCCGCGGCCACCGCCACTAACTCGCGAGTCGTTAGACGCGCAGGATATACACCTATATAGCATCGATTTTTTCTCGCTTTTGTTTTATATAAGCGTTCCGTGTCTCCGGCTCGTTGCCCGCGCTCTCTCTATAGTCGCTCTATGGGTGGTGGCCGATAACGACTCTCCCGCACGCGCGCGACTGTTTTTCCCTGTACGTGCAGCAGCTCCGGTTCAGGCCTGATTGGCTTTGTTTATTCAAGGGCGGTGGTGCTGATGACGGTTTTGTCGCAGAGAAAGAGACACTGATTGTGCCGACGACATTGATTTTGCTCGATATGAAAATCCACAGCGATTTTATTCGATTCGAACGTCGGTATATCAGCTGATTATTCCTGCGATGAACGCAAAACGGAGACGACTTTCCTGCTCAGAAGAACGCCGCTATTTGTTTACACAGAGCGCAATGTTATCGCGGTAAATTAGCGGCTCCTAGATTATGTACGCCGTATAAACGCGTTCGGTGCTAGTGTTATAATATACGTTTGAGGAATTTTCGTACAAACGCTAAAGGCGTAGCGAGATATAATTGAAACGTGTAATCTACAGTGTGTTTACGCTGCAGGACAAATATTTGAGGAAATTTCTGATATTAGCTTGGATTTCAGAAATCATTATACTTGCTTCCAAAACTCAAAGATTGTGTTGAGCAGAGGCACACGATATCTCCAGTATCGCGCGTTTGTCAGAATACAGCGCGTTTTTATCTCGCGATTCTGCTCCAAAAACTCCGAAATGCCAAATCGGCGACGTATAGCAGCTGCTGAGTGTTATCGATTCGCATAATTGTGCCGAGCGATATTCATCACATCGACACTCGAAGGTACTTCCCCGCAACTATGCTTAAAACCGACTCGAATTCGATTACAATAAGAAACGCGCAGTCCTAATAAAAATCGCTCGAATCACGACACTCATTCACCTGTCTTCGTAGGATATCGCCTCTAATAGATCGCGCCCAACAGGGCGCCCCTCGTGTACACGTGTATACGCATTTCATTTCGAGTCTGCACGAAACGTGAGCCTGAATGTGTATACTCACAGATAGAGACTTTAGTGCAGAATCGTGTTCTCGCAGTATAAGCGCGTGTATATCGATACACATTGCGAGATCGCTCGTCAATAAGTGAGAAATGTACAGCTTGTAGCTCGTGCACGCGGCTGGGAAGAAAGGAAAGAAGAAACTCTCGGCTCTTATCATAATGGAGCTTTAAGTGGCACTCGTTTCGATGCTTTGGCTCTATGGATTTTCAGCGGACTTTGTTGCGAAAAACGACGAGCGATTTCGTGGGCTTTACGAGAGTTATGAGGAATTTCGTTCGTAATCCCGGACGCGAACGCAATTTCTTCTTTCTCGGCTGGAATGAGAAAAAATTTCTATTTTCGTCCCGATAAACGTGACGACGCCTTGAAACTCTCGTCTATACGTACTCGAATACAAAACGATCCGCGAAAGGTATATTAAAGCCGGCTTATTAGTTTTGAGCGACGCGTGGGTCGTGGCGGGGGCAGATATCGCGTTCAATAATAACTCAGACATTCACGTATATACATATCGTACGTACGTTTGCACCATTAAATATTGCCGGCTGCCACAGCAGCACAGAAATCGATAATGCTTGTGTGTACTATATTAAGCGTTCTCTCGCGCGCGCGCTCCGATATTGTATACACATAAGCACATGACATAACAGCCGAGCACTTCAAAATTAGCGCCGAAAACAGGTTCTCTCTGCACGGAACAGTCTATTTTTGCCGTCGTTGCTCGAAACAACTCGATTCCATTATATATAACATGTTCAGCGACTACTGCAACTTTTTCAATTCGCCGATCTAACCTATTCGTTTCAAATTCCACTGGGAAAGTTCGTACTCGTAATTTCGTCCGCGCTCCTCGACGCTCGAGAAAAGTTAATCGCACCTTTAGAATTGAGAGTTGAGCGATCGCCTCTCCTCGCCGCTACGGAGTTTCGCGTTACGCCGTTAGTCGCCGGGAATTACGGGGTCATTTAATCGAGTTAAGCGAATATGCGCGCGGGGATGAAGTCGGAGGAGTAAATTCGTTACTTGATTAGGCGCAAAGAGGGAAACAATTTTCAGCGCATCGCGGGTTGCTCCGAAATGTCCATAGGTCGCTAAGAATTTTTTCGTGCGCCGTGACCCAATTTTCTCGGTAAATCAGAAGCCAGTGTAGCAGCAGTCGGTGCTGCAGCGAAATCGGAGCAGGTCAGCCGCGAGCGAGTCTTCCAAAAAAACGGAGAGCGAGTGCATAGGGGGTAGATATAATATAATACATAAATCGCGCGATGAATCGATAAGGATAAAGTGGCGTGTGTACTCACAGTCCAAGTGCTTCTTCTTAGGTCCGATCATCTCCTCGGTGGTGGCCTTGCAGACGGACTTGGCAAGGCCCTGGCCGGCGAGGCTGTGCCTCGCGGCCAGCAATCTGTCGTTTATCGTCTGTCCCGCCATACTGCCTATGATTGCGCCTTTCTGTTACTACTGCTCTTCTTCCTCACGACTACTCTTGTACGAGGGCGGCTGCACTCGCGCGATTCTCGATCACTGTCGGTTATATCAAAGATTGACTAAACCGCACCTTGCACTTTTCCGAAACTCTCCTTCTCTCTCTCTCTCATATACAGAATACTCATTGTATCACGTATGCAATGTGAATGTAAGTGAAAAGAGTGCGAGAGTGAGAGAAAGGAGAGCGATAGCGCGCGCACACACAGTCCGATAACGATCAGAACCTTCCTCCCTAACAACGAGTGAGAGAGAGAGAGAGAGAGAGAGAGAGAGAGAGAGAGAGAGAGAGAGAGAGAGAGATCCATACGTATACGTCTCTGCTATGTCCTCGCTGCTCTAAGAAGCGAGTCGACGCATACGCGGGGATCTGTCTCTGCCTCTCCTCTGTAGGTTACAACAGTAGGCGATGCGTGTACGGGTATTGTGTGCAGAGTAAAAGTACCACTGCAGCGGCGAGAGAAGCAGCAGGTACGCAGAGTGCGAGCACTGCGGATAGACACGCGCGACGAAGGGCACACACGACGGAAGAGGCGGCGCGCCTCTATGTCGTCGTCGTCGTCGTCGTCCTCGGCGTCGGCGTCGTCGCTCGCACTACAATCCTCTCCTCCGGGTGACTGCTACTGGAGCACTGGCCCTCTCTTTCTCAGCGGCGGCTCGACTGCCTGACACCCACTGCTCGCTTCGATCGCCCGCTGCCGCACCGAGCCTGCGCAAGCTCCCTCTCTCTTTCTCCTCGACTCGACTCGACGTACTCGCTGCCTCTGCGTGTTTATGGACTGTACGTGTGCGCGGCTTTTGACGCAGAGATAGCTGCTGCTGCTGCCCACGTATGCCCAGCCGGGGTTCCGTCGATATAATGCTCTCTTTCCGAGTTTGAGGTTAGAACCGCGGGGTGTGACTGCGCGATCGATGGAAGCTGTTGCTGACCTCGGGTTGCCCGGCAAAGGCCAAAGACGACGGGTGTATTCTATATAGACTCGCGGATCTCCGTGTATGTGTGTGTTGTATCCGCGGAGCAAGATGGCGGCGCCCGGTTTTCTGTGCCCCTCTCACTCTCCTCTTCCGAGTAAACTATTATCTCGCTGTGTCTACTTATAAACTCCTTTCTCGCTCTGCACTGCGGGTATGTCTGTATCGCTCTCGAGTTCCACGCGCAAGCACACTCTCGCGGTTACGGGTTTACTGGATGGATTATGGTGCTGCAGGCAGCTGCAGAGCGCAGGTGTTTGACTTGACTGCACAGTGCGCAACTGTGCCAACTGAGCGACAGAGCGAAATAATGACGATAAGGTAGAGACTGAATATGGTTCGCGGAATGAATCAGAGAGGGCGGGAGAAACGCGAACTGCGTGAATCAATGAACGATATAAGAATAACCAGTACCTATACTTATATATATATATATACACACGTACTTCGACAACCGTGAACTTGTTCCTCGAAACATTTTTTATAATAGCATTAGATACTCCATTAATTACCCATAATTTTGAAAACAAAAATAGTAAAACTGTGTTTTCTTGCCCCCGAAATGAAACTTTATTTTCTCGACGAATTTTGTATCTATATTAAAAATCTAAAATTATGATTAAATTTTTTAATTTTCTAAAATTGCTCCCATTAATTCCTTTTATGATCAGTTAATTATTGTTTAACAAAATTAATATGACTTCGAGTACAATGCTTCGACGTTATGAATTGTTCGCATTTCTCGAGGGCGGGTAATTTGAATGGTTACAAAAATCATCGAAAAAAGTTGTCGGAAATTTTTTTTATATTCGAACATTTTTTTGCTATTGAAAGAAGAAAATTTATTGTAAAAAAATTATTTTTTAACTTTTAAAAAACCATTGGAACATCTACGTATTCTACTTCAATAATGCGTATCGCTCAAATACGTGGACAATAAGTCGATTGATGTATCCCATAGATAGGCCGTGTACATACATATAAAATATACTCTATACTATTATAATTATATACAATAGATACATTAATAATAAGACTAGTCATTTATGATTGGTCAATTCTTGATCTCGAGAGTTTTGAAACCGCACCTAGTGGAAAAAAATGTAAGAAAATGTAAGAAACGGTACCTTTTTGTTGGATTTCGGACCTTTTTTCTCATACGTTTTTGTACACTTTCTTACATTTTCAGATTTGTTAACTTTTTTTTACATTTTATTACATTTTATTACATATTTTATTTTACCGCCTAATATAGACATTATATTTTTGTATTCATTAATTTTATAATAAAATGTAACAATGCATAAGAAATTGTTAGAAAAAGTAAAAGGATGTAAGCAGAAGTAAGAAAATAAAAAAGTCGCCATTTTCTTATATATTATTACGCTTACAGACAATTTTTTACATTTTGTTATACTTTTTTACGTATTATTACATTTGTCATTTCAAAGAAGAGGCCTCCATGAAATCCTGGATCAATGGATTTGTAATAATAATTGTAATAAAACGTAACAAAATGTAATAAAATTTAGCAAACTGTAATAAAACGTAAAAAAGGTCCGAAATCCACAAAAACGTACAAAATGGTACGATTTGTTATATTTTCTTATATTTTATCACACTTTATTACATTTTTTATTACCACTAGGGGCAGCATTTTTTTTTATTTGTGGAAGTACAATACCGACAACACACGGCACAGCGATGATTTATCATTATTAGTTATACACATTCATTACGTAGAATAGTACATACATTATTTCGCAATACTATAGTCACGATTGAAGTAAAATTTTAATCCTGAAAAAAAAAACTCAACCGATTAGGACCTTAGCGACAGCCGCATCGTATACTTATTTATCCTCCAAGCTTGATGCGTAAGTCTTATAAGTACTTGGATAATCGCCAGCTTCAAACGCCTCGGGAAACACCTTGTTTTTTGCGTAGCCGAGACACAACGTCTATTTGAATTTGTTGCGTCGCCCGAATATATATAAGAGTGTGGAAAGAGCACAAGCGAGGGCGCTGCTAGTCCGTCGTGTGCGGTGTGTCGTATCTACGGAGCACGCGGGGAGTTTAAAAAAAAAAAGAAAGGCGCAGAGAATCGGCATTTTCACAGCAAAGAAAAAACGGCGAGACAACAAAAGCAGGAGAAGATCGATAGATAGACTAGCAGCCTTACGAGAACTTTGGGTTAATTTTGACCGAGAGACGACGGGAACCCTGAGCTAGCGCCCATCGGTTTTCCAATAACGAGAAGTGCCCCATAAGCGACTCGAGAACGACTTTGATTTTTCAAGCGAGTGAGAAAAAACAGGTATGCTTAACTCGACCGTTATTGAACGTCAATATCAAACGGTCAATTTCGACATTTCATTATCTATTGACGACAGGCGGTGAAGAAATTGCAAAATAATTTTTTCATCAAAAAAAGAAATTATTTCGCGAAGTCTTTGTTTGCCTTGAGAGCAGACAAGACCGAATTAAGTTTTTAGATATATTGAGATTCGAATGATTTTATTATTACTGATTTTACGATTTTCACTGATTTTAATATTTTTGAGGGAAGTTAAATAAAATAACACTTTTTATGGGAAAAAGTCCGCAGACATAAAAAACCCAATTTATTAAGAAGAACACAAGAAAAAAACGTTGATTAAGAATACAAAACTGCGAGTGAAGTCGACACAAAGAAAAACGCCGTTGAGCGCGCACGCAACACGCGGTACACGCAAATCACACATTCACATGCACACACGATTGTTCAATTTTATTGTTGCTGTCACAGTTTGACAAAAGAAAAGAAAACCGAACGTGGGTCGGTTGATGAACGCAACACGCGACTCGTGGGGTCCCGTATATACGTCGCTAGGCCACAACAAAGGCAAACCGCTCGTGGGTCGGTTATGAATAAAATGCGATTTAATTGAATATTAAACTCGCGATATTAGTTTGAACTTTATAATCGTAATCGCATAAAGCAAAGTCAAAAACGAGGAAGACTTGGGACCGCTCGTTGGAATGGCTGTCGACTGACTGACTGGCATGCACCCGCACGGGAAGATGTCAAAAAACGTGGCGCGAATGCGCGCGCAAGAACGAAGCGCCCGGCAGGTGCTGCCACCACCTCGTGAGCCGTGTTGCGACGCAACAGGCGGGATATCGCATATCCTTAGCCACAATCATTTCGCTACACTACTTCTTGCACAAGCAACTCTATAAAATGAAAATAGGAAACAATTGAAATCTGTTAATAAACATGCGAGAAGCCTGCTGGTAAAATATGAAATCGATAACCTTAAGGAAGTGAAGCGTACAACTGGTGCTTACGTCTCCTCAAAATTCACTCCTTTTACCTGTGTAAACCCCTGAGCAACCAACCTGGCCTTGTATTTCGTAGACCCATCAGCTTCCTTCTTCTTCTTATATACCCACTTGCTTCCAATGACAGGTTGCCCATGGGGAAGATGGCATAAAACCCAAGTGTTGTTGCTGAGTATAGAGTTGAACTCAGCGTCCATGGCTTCCTTCCATTGAGCTGCCTCTAATCTGTCAATAATTTTCCTCCCATCGATCACAGGATAAACCTCTCAACTGCGTGAAAAAGCAATTTTGGGGGGTGTTTTTTGAGGTTAGGAACAAACGCTTGAGGTATCGGTAAAAAATACCGTCGGTTTCTTGTTCAGCAGCTTAAAATACATGAAAATAGTCGTTGCTTAGAATTTTTCTGAGCCCCTGTGATTTCTGACAGCTTGATCATTTCGTAAAGTAGTAATTTTTTAAGGTTAGGGAACACGTAGCTCCGTCTGGGAACAAAATTTTAAAAAACGCCTCTCACTAATTGAAAGTACATAAAAAATGCTAAATTTTCCATATTTTTACAAATTTTTAGATCAAAAGGAATTTTGGGCAGAACTTTGTTACGTTTGACGTGGAACGTCCCATATATATATATATATATATATATATATATATATAATATATATATATATATATATATATTTTTCAACCACCATTCTAAATCTAATTTCATATCGTCTGATATTTGCATCTGTTTTTCATAATTCCCATTGTTGTTACAAAGAGCTAAACATTTTGCTCGTTCTAATCTTTTAGTGTAAAGCCAACCGTAGCACACCGCAGGGCAGGCTGATATGAGTGTACCTATTACTTTCGCAAGGTGTATGATAATGAAAGATTTCCCATTATATAATTCATGAATTACTTTTTTAATTTTTTCACGTTTTTCAATTGTCAAATAAATACTATATAGTTGACTGTCTAAAAAATCTAAGAAATTTACATTGCTTCGACGGAATTAGTTGACTTTTCTTTGTATTGACTATAAGTCCTAAAGAGTTTAGTAAATTTTGTACTACATAAATATTACTCAAGCAATCTTCTCTGTTTTAAGATATCAATAAAATGTCATCCAAATATATAACAAGCAAAATACCGTATGTTCGCAATTTTTCTATAACGGGTTTCAATAGTTTCGTAAATATATATGGCTATATATAGCTATAAATATATATAGCTATCGAGAGACCGAAAGGAAGAACCTTAAACTCGTATAACTGATTTTTATATGTAAATCTAAAAAATTTCCTCGATTTTTTGTGAATTTGAACATGTAAATAACCGGTTAATATACATATATATATATATATATATATATATATATATATATATATACACACACACACGAAGAGTAGCACTGTTCAAATTTCCCGTCATAAGTATCACAACTCATTTCACTCACGCTAGACTAGCACAACTCAAACTTTCTCACAGCTTAAACAACGAAGTCCTATAAAAATTTCCCGGTTTTTGCGAAACTGTCCTAAATGAACATTTTTAAATATTCACAATTTACAAATTTTTACCGAATTTGAAATTGTTTTCACAAATACAATAATTTATTACAAACATTTTTTTAAATTATTCACTTTTTTTAGAAACCTTCTAAAATTTCCGCGAAACCTTTTTAAACTCTGAGGTTTATCTGTTGTTGTCCAAGATTTTCATGAACTTAACCAACAAAATAACCCAATAAAAACGTAAAATACTCACATTTTAAGTAATATAAAGTTGCGAGTTGTGCTACTCTTGACCGTATTTCTGAACTGTGCTACTCTTCGCGGCAAATCGCGAGTTGTGCTAGTTTTCGTTTGAAAATTTGAACTGTGCTAGTGTTTGTACGGAGCGACGATATGCGCATTCCTGAATAAAAGCTTTAATGCTGTTTTGATATTTTCCATTTTAAAATGTGGAGCATTTATGAATTTGTTTAATTTTTTGAGGTTCAAAATAAACCGATAATTTCCGTTTGATTTTTCACGCAAAAAGTAAGTCGAAATAAATTAATTATGGCTAGGTTTACATTTTGATATTTTTTTTAAGTAATGTAAGTATCGAATTTTCGCATGCTAAATTCTCGTTTTTCGAAAAAGATGATTCTGGCGGTATATTAGACTGTATTACATTGCGACTAAACGTAATTTTATAACTTCGTACACAAGAGAGAACGAAACGGTCACTGGTCATTTTTGCCAAGATTTCTCGAAAAATGTAATTCGACCTCCGATTTTACTCACGTCTTCAATTACTTCTTTCTGTAGTTCTTGTCTGGCTCCGATTGTTGTATTGTCGTTTCTGCCCCCTCGGATAGCGTAAGTATGTCGTGTTGCGTCGGAGGGGGCCCCGGTAGTTTAAATCGGTTCGTTGTTTGGGTTGGTTCCTGATGTAGTTTTTTGGCCCATAATAGTTGTCGGATTTCTTCTCAAAACGGTTCTGTTTTGTAACGTCATTCCCAATCTTCTCGACCTTGGCAACCTTCAATTTTTCGGGAAAATTATGACCAAAAGAAAATCGTCAGACACACTATGGTTTCATTCTCGCATCCTAACGCCCCCCTGCAAGGCAGCGCGCCTTCGCTGGCATCGTTACCGCGTAAGACCAGGTGACGAATCATTCTACACATCCCCTTTCGGGGCAGTTGTCATCGCTCCCGCATCCTCCTCGGCAGCAGGATTTTTGCCCATTTTTGTAATGTGTGATGAAAGAGATAGATTGAGAGATAAGAGATAATGTGAAGTGTTTTTGTTGTTGTGGTGCTTGCGTAGTGTTTCTAGATGAATGCGTTCGACAGTGTGGGCTCATCACACCCACGCCTGTTCCTATCGGCTGTCCGCGGCTGCTTATTCAATTTATTCGCAGCTAACCTCTTTCTCAGGGGCTGTTCCTCTATCCGCAACCTAAGGACGTGCTGTGTAGTGGTGATAGGCACCCACCCGTCCGATCTGGACGACACCGCCCAAGACCCTCTTAGGGTAGCGGCATTGTAACAGTTCTTAAGTCATATAGAACCCAAAAAATCTTGGGTTCCCAAGATTAAAAAATACCTATTTTTTGCCGGATAGTTTAAATTCTCTTATGGGAATTTAACATGGGGAAAATTATCGAAAACAAGCCACGATTCAACTTTACCCACTCAGTGTACGAAGGTGCAATCCAAAAATGTGTATTGCTAGAATCGAAGTATCAGAAGAGAGCTTCAATTTAAGGGCTTGTGAGTTAAAAATAATTGCCTGCGCAAATAGTTGTCTAGCCTTGAAAATAGTAAGAGTTACTATTACTAATTATTGAAAGACAAAAATATTGGAGCTCACAGCCAGAGTTTTCGTGTTATATGTAGTATTTCGTGGTATATTATAAGAAAATAGTAAGAGTTACAAAGAGTAAGATGTTTTACGAAAATCAGCGATCTTTCTCTTATTCTTAAAATTCTTATAACTTTTGATCCAAGCGGCCAATTTTAATCATCCAGGGCTCAAATTAAAGCTTTTTTATTCTATTTTCGTTTAAAAAAACTGGATGGATCTGGACAATTTGAGCCCCTGATGGTCGAAATTGATCGCTTTTTTTTGTAAGTTCGTGATTACATATTTTATGCGAATAAATTGATTAAATTTTAGGACAGAAAAACCTTGATGATTTAATACAAAATGAAAGTATTTTTCAAAGCGATCGCTCAACTGTTGCATATTCAACAACTGAAGAAGTTTCTAATTTCACTGAATCTGACAAGGCGTGGAATCAAATTGGGTGTGACGATGACTGTATCTAGGTAGAATTTCAAGATACAAATTATTCAGATGAGTCGAATAAAGAATTTGAACCGAATTCTGAATTCCAAGCAACAGATTCAGAAGAGGACGAAGACTGAAGTCGAAATGGATACACCAATTATACCAGATAAGATATAATATTTTACCAATCAGGAATGAAAATTCAAAATGTATTTCATATGGTTCAAGCCCTGTACCTGCGGTATAACTTATCAAAATCAGTTAGACAAAGTATTTTAGAAATGATAAAATTATTGGCTGCACATGATTTTGATTCTCTCAATATTTCTGATCATTTCACACAAAAAGTGTATAATGTTAAAGATGACAAATTATAATTTTTTTTTTTGTAAAGAATGCAATATACCTATCACAACGGTGCTCGAGAAAAGAGAAATCAAAAGAAGGTGGTTTGCACAAGGTGGTTTGCAAAAGAATGTTTCAAAGGAACATTATTTGCAAACTACAAGGAAGGTGCATCCCACCCACGTGCGGCCAGGGCTTCTCGTTGTGCCGTCCACGTTCGTTGCGATAAAGGTAGGAGAGCTCTCCAGCGTGCACAAAGGTACCTCGCGGCGATATCGTTAATTCAAGTGCATTTCTCTCTCTCTCTCTCTCTCTCTCTCTCTCTCTCTCTCTCTCTCTCTCTCTCCTTTATCTATCTTAGAGTCTCTTTCATTTGTAAAATTTATTTTGTTTAATTAATAAATAATTCGCTTGCCCCGGCTTTTCTCTCTAATTCGTGAGTTTTTATGCTAAGACAAGTCGTCTTTTTTCCCGCGAAATTTGTGTACGATTGATTTAAATGCCCAACCTTCCCTCACTCATTCCACCATTTTAATTTAATGTGTGTGTATATATATATATATATATATATATATATATATGTACATATCGATTGAGTTTCCGGGCATCGCATTTTCCGGGCATTATGATTTCCGGGCATCATATATTCTGGGCATCCTCTTTTCCGGGCCTTACCATTTCCGAGCATATCATACGTCTGGTGTTATAAGAATAGTCATTCATGTGTATTACTTTTACATGTGTCGAAACCTTTATAGCTGTATGGGCAATTACGAAGGCGGTTTTTTTCCATCGTCATCACCGGCCGCATACGACAACGAACAAAACGCATATAGCCAAACGCATATGTACAAAATATAATATTTACAATTTACTAAAGTCAATCAAAATGGAGGAGAATGAATCCGATGAAATACTTTATTGTTTTATGATAAAAATGGCAATGTGTTATGCAAAAATCTAGATTCTGGTAATATTTATATTATTTATTTTATTTATTTATATATTATTATTCCAAAACTGTTGCTTTTACATTGCACATTTCTTTGCCTCTTCTTGACTCTTCCTCGAGAGTACTTCTTATCTTGCTGGGTACACGCAAACCTGCCCTTAGTATCTTAATGATCACATATATTTTCAAACTCACTGAGCTTTACACTTTAAAAAAAAAACTTCACTACTCTGGTTTTAGACAAACACTTCACTTTGTTTTCTTTTTGGAGTTATAAACTATTAGCTTTAACCCCAAAAACACTACAAACACTACTTAGATTAATTTGAAAACACTTCTAAAAAATATCAGCTTTTTCTATGTATTAAAACATCGGCTGTGTTTGAAGTAATTGAAGTAATTGATGTAGCTTTCTAGGTTAGAATACTGCACCCTGAATAGGAATAAGAGGCAGGTTACCTGCGAGGAGTGAGCTATTGAAAAAGCAGAGCTTAATACATATCTCTTTAAAAAATTAACTTTTAAACAAGTAAAGGGTTAGGCGAGTTTGATCTATTCCGTAACGAAATTACAGATAAAAAAGAACTGAGATTAATCAAACAAAGTCAAGTTTATTATATTGAGGGCCAGTACTAAATTTTTTATTTAAATTAAATTATTGAAAGACAAAAATATTGGAGCTCACAGCCAGAGTTTTCGTGTTATCATCCTTATGGTAACACCAGTACTGGCCCTCATTATGTGCAATTTGTAAATTTTACTTATTTTAAACAATTTATAATAAATATTTAAAAGATTACAAATTTTGAATGATTATCACCTGATTATCACCTGATTATCATTAACATTTTATATTACATAAACGCATATTTATAACTATCAGCTTCAATAAAAATATTGAGCTGAAATCACCTGATAATCAGCTGACGTTTTGGCATGATTATCAATTGATTATCAGCTGATTATCAGCTGATTATTAGTTGATTGTCCCCTGATTTTTTTCAGTAGGGAAGACAGTATCTTTCTTCAAAACCAGACAACTATGTCTCTTTGACTACAGACTTAATAATGCCAGCCTGATTAGAGTTGGGGATATAAGGGACTTAGGAGTTATCCTGGACTGCAGCCTATCCTTTGATAAACACATCAATCACGTTGTTAGTAAGGCGTCTAGAGTGGTAGGCTTCATAGCTAGAGTCCCAAACGGTTATTGCACTTTACAAAACGCTTGTCATTCCGTACTTTTATTATTGTTGCCAAATATGGCGTCCATTCTTAAATTATGATGTAAATTTCATTTAATCAGTTCAACACCGCTTCCTTAGACTTGCGGCTAGAATAGGATATGTGTAGTTTCATAGGTTTGATCACGATTATACTAGGATTATGCAAATTATGAAAATTAGCCCTATCGAACCTGTCTTCGATTTTCACGATGCGCTGCTAGCATATAGAACCATGAATAATCTAGTAAACATCACCGATATCTCTGAAATTCTCGCTCCTAGAATAGTTTGTTACAATTTTCGTAATCCTAACGTGGTAATGGAGTCCACAGAGGGCCCTCTTAAAAATATTTACATGAAATTGTATATCAAATTTTATGTAAAGATTTTAGACTTTTCCATATAAAATTTAACATAAATTATTTAAATTGTAAAACTTTACGTAAAACTTCACATAATTTTATGTAAAGATCTTCATGTAAAATTTGATGTAAAAATTTACATACAATTTTACAATGTGAAATGGTATGTGCAAAAGTCTAAAATCTTTACATAAAATTTGATATAAAATTTCATGTAAATATTTTTAAGAGGGAAGCTTTATTCAGCCGCCTTGAACTATCATCCCCTTGGCCCAATATGTACACTATGGGAGATTTCACCTTCATTATTTCATATGGCCTTCCCGATAAGCTGTCAACTTCTTTGTCGTACTATTCGACAAAACGTGGGTCATTTATATGACCCAGTCGCCTTGTTGGAAACTGACATCTTTCCTCCCTTTATTGTACACTCTCTCCTGCTTCTCTGTAGCCAAGCTAGTGAATTTTGTCACTAGGTCTCTCAGCGCATCCAATCATTTCTTTCTCTCAACCCATTCCTCTGGCTCTCGTCTTTCGACTGGCTTTCGACTCTTGACTCCCCGGCATAGACTTAACACGGGACGAGGATGTTGTCCGTAGTTTAGAAAAGCCAAAGAGACTTTAGTGGATGCCTGAACTGCTGTATTTATAGCGTGTCGAAATTCCTGCAGGAGTATGCATCCCAATCACGATGATCATTCTTGACGTACGTCGCGATCATCGTTTTAAGCGTGCGGTTTGTACGCTCTACGGCCCTGCTAACAGTTGGAGATTAGAACAGTTTAAAATATCAAAATGAAGCAGAAATACCGATTAAAGTAAATAAAATGCTAATTAAAATCCATTAGTTTAATCTATTTTAATCGGTATTTGTGCTCCATTTTGATATTTTAATCCGTTCTAATCTCCAAATGTTAGTAGGGGGGTTCGCATGCGGATAATATGGCGAAGTTGTGAGATGCTTCACTCCATACATCTTCAACGTCTTTTTCAGGAATTTGTTATTAAACTCTTTGAAGTTATCTGATAGGAAGTACCCTGTTAAAAATAGTCTATAGGAATTGATTTAATTATTAATTGAATTCTAAGCTATATCTGAATTCCACTTTTCGTATTAAAACATGATTAAAATCAATAAGATCAATAGGAGTCTACAAAATTCAATATGAAAAATGACAATAAAAATCAATAGCTAATACAAACTGATTGATTTCTATTAACTCCAATAGTTATTTGTTTGTAGAATTTTATTGATTCCTATCGATTTTAATTGATTTCTAATACAAAAAGTGGGATTCAGATTTCGCATACAATTTTTGATAATTTAATCGATACCTATTGACTATTTTTAGCAGAGTACTCCGGAGTTTCCCACTTTAACAGGATTTAGCAGCGAGTCGTTACGCTAACGATACAGCATGCCGTCCTCTATTCTCCATCCCTGATATACTTCTGCGAGAATTTTTCCCCCTGCTTAAGCAGTTTGAGATACTCTGGATCAAAGATTTCCTTGAGAGCAGCGACGGCGTCTCCGTCATCCTCACCATTTCGAGATAGAGCATTGGGAAAATGATTTAATTCACCTTTACGGTGGATCGCGTCAAACTCTCATTGCTGCAACTCGATCGCCCATCTCACCAGACGACCAGACGGATCTTTGAAATTTCTCAACCACTGCAGGCTCTTGTGATCGGTTATCACGTTGAACTCGTATCCTTCAATATACGGCCTCAGCTTTTTGATCGCTGCCAAGCATTCTTTCTCCGTCGTTGTGTAGTTCCTCTCTACGGCTATTAACACGCGGCTGATATACACGATTGGGTGCTCTCCCTCCTGCGTTAGATCAGCTCGTATAGCTACGCCACTGGCATCGCATTGAACTTTAAGGGGATGTGGGAGCTAAAGCTTCCCAAATATACCACGAGGTATTGCGTATTTCAAATGACAAAAAAAAAACTAAAAGTCTAATCAACTCTTTCTTTCGGTAGAATGATTCATTAAATTTAATAGAATGGCGCTGTGCTGTTCATATTTGTGGAAATTCAAATAATAAAAAGTTTATTGGTAAAATAAGGTACTCCCTATTGCAAAATCTCATCTGTTATTTTGGTCCAGAAGCTGCCAGATCCTCATATTTGTTTAAAAAGTTTGTTTTTTAATATTGGTAGTCGCCTATAAGGAGGAGCCTCCCCCCAAATAAGTTCAAAAAACTAGTTTTCAAAGAATTTTAGACATTTTTTTGATTTTTAAAAATATCTCATCTAAAATCTCACCTGAGATCTCAGATAAAAAATTTTTTAAAATCAAAAAAACATCTTAAATGCTTCGAAACCTAGTTTTTTGAACTTATCTGAGTAGGAGCACCTCCTTATAGGCGACTTCCGATATTAAAAACCTTATTTTTTATTAATTAAGAGGATCCAGCAGCTTCCGGACCAAAATTACATATGAGATTTTGGCATGAGATCTCACGCGAGATCTCAGGTGTGATCTCATGTAAGATCTCACGTGAGATTTTACAATAGGACTATACTTCGTTTTAAGGTTAGCGCTGAGATCGCGCTGAGATTGCGTAAACACCCAGTCGTATTTCAAAACTTGTTAAAAAACGAAGAGTTCAATTGACAATTTCTTTCGGTAGAATGATGCTTTGAATAAAACACTGTTGCGCTCTTATCTTGGTTTTTCATTACATGCTCGCGCGCTGCGCAGCTTGTCTGTGATCGAGTCCATGTTCGGTATCGAATGTTGATCCTTCTTAGTCATTCGATTAAGATTTCTGTAATCTACGCAAAATCACCGAGTCCCATCCGATTTACGGATTATTACTGGCCTACACTAGCCGGCCACTCGATTTTTCCCTTATTGAAAAATTGCTCTACCTTCTCTACCGCCACCTGTTGCTTCGCAGGGGATTCTCGACGAGACTGATGTCTTATCGGCGTAAAATACACCAACTCAATATGGTACTCGGTTAGATGAGTCATTCCTAACAAAGAACTTGATCTCGAAGGATCCTCTCGACTAACTCTTACACCTGCTGCCGCTTCTCATCATTGACGCTCGAAAGCTTTGCACACTCGGCGCGGACGTTGACTTCTCCTCCACTAACTCCGTTAGCGAATGGTTGATATTCGCCCTCGCCTGTGCGCCATAAGCCTCTTCCTAGATGCACGTCGCAGTCGAACTTTTTGCAGAAATCCATGCCTAAAATCATCGGCTGTTCGAGTGACGACGTGGCCATGAAAGTCACGGCCTGCATTTCTCCTCCAACGTCCATCAACACCTCTAGTTCTTCGAGTACCTTGCTAATGTGCCCCGTGGCGATGCGTAGTAGCGTATCACTCTAACGCTGATCTAACGCAGGAGGGAGAGGAGGGAGAGCACCCAATCGTGTATATCAGCCGCGTGTTAATAGCCGCAGAGAGGAACTACACAACGACGGAGAAAGAATGCTTGGCAGCGATCAAAAAGCTGAGGCCGTATATTGAAGGCTACGAGTTCAACGTGATAACCGATCACAAGAGCCTGCAGTGGTTGAGAAATCTCAAAGATCCGTCTGGTCGTCTGGTGAGATGGGCGATCGAGTTGCAGCAATGAGAGTTTGACGCGATCTATGAAAATTTCGATTTTCAGTATTTACTCCAGCAATAGTCTCTTCGGTATCGCTTGACACCTCCTGTGTGTTGAGAGGGGTAAGAGTGGCAGGTGGTTTATTTTCCACATTATCCGTAGTTGTTTTGCAGCGGAATGACCTCTGAAGGAGATTGCGAAAATGTCACTCTACTTCCTAGCCTCGCCAGACCAGATTGTTTGCCTTAGGAAACAGTTTGGCTTTTCCCTGTGCCCCCAATCCCAAGTTTCTCATACCTGCAGTTATTCGATTGCAGTCGGGGCACTTGAGAAGTGTGTAACCAAATCGACCGCACAGCTGGCAATGTACCGATGGTTCCTCCTTCTGACTCCAAAGAGGGCACGCCTTGGTCGTTTATCCCTTTTGTTTGCAGAAATAACAGGTTACCTCAGGACATGCTGAAGTCCTGTGTCCCACCCGGTGACACGTGAAACATGCTCCGAAAAATTATTCGTTGCTTATATTTGTGGAGCTCAGGCCTAACTGAACCGCCCTCCACGCCTCCCGGGTTAGTGGCGCGTGGTTTTTTCTCTCTGCTGCCTTTCTTGTTTGCCGTCTTAGGAGCTGGTGCTGCTGTCCCTTCATTCTTCTTCTCTTTTGCTGGCGTACTCACGCTAGCCGCTTTCTCTAACTCCGAGGAAGATGGCGTCCTTGCCTTTTTTGCTTTCTTCCCCTTCTTCCTTCTTCGGAGCCTCCTCTGTTTCCTTGACAGTCGTCTTGACGGTTGCCTCTACGGCCGCCACCTTTTGATTCACCGTTGCGACACTAAATGCCGCGCCGAGATCATGCATTTTCTCGGCTGGCAAGGGTGGCACATAAGGGCTATTAAGGTCTCGCTGTTTTTACCAGCGACGGTCGTACCGTTGCAAATCTTCTAAGCTATCAATGAGCTTGTCGTTGATAGCTTTTCTATACTCCGGGAGTATATTCCGGTAAGCGATGTATACTCAAACTTCGTAAGATACGTAGCGATTTTCTCGCCCTTGTGATACCCAACTTGAGTTAATGATATTATATTTTTCCGGTCTATCTACTAAAATCCATACATTGTTTTTATACATTGAATTTAATTCATTGTTAATTGATTACCTCAATACCCTATTGAAAAACATCACTTGAGAATCAGGTGAGATCTCAAGTGATTCTCAAGTGATAATCATGCCAAATTGTCAAGTGATTCTCAAGTGATTCTCAAGTGATTATCAAGTTGAGTTTTACTAAAAATTTTAATTGTAAATGCATAATTCTGTAGAAAGAAAAAAGTTTTTGGATGTCATTAGATACGCTTAAGACGTTCGAATTATAATTTTTCCTAATGTTTGGTTTATATAAAGTTAAATAGAGTTACATGCGCTTTCAAAAATAAAAAAAAAATAAAGGGCAACCTTTATTTAAAGTTAACATAAATTTTATTTACTGAAACAGTTTACCTATTGAGGTCGGGAATTCATGCATAATTAGTCGCGCGCGTAAACAAAGAAGACATTTTTATAGGTTATGTCGTACATTATACTTTAGTAGCTAGAAGCAGACAATATAAACTAAACATAATTTGTAAAAACCTCCTTTTATGCAAATACTTATACTTTTAAAAAAATAAATTTTTATAGGAAAAATTAAACACATGATATTACATAAGTTAACGAAAGATAATTTATTTATTCGTTACATGACTGAGCTTTTTTCTCATCTCTGATATGGAAACTAAGACTTTCTGTCGAATTCTTTATAAGAATATCTTTGTTATCGACATCGAGATGAGCGTAATACCTTGATTTATTTAAATAATCGTTGTATAAACCTATAAAACAAATGAAAATATTAATATTTATTTTTAGGTAAAAATATCTAATTTTGATCTATTTTTATTACTTAAATATAAATCTAATTTTCTAGGTGATAGTAGTTGAATTGGCTGTCCATTCAATTGCTTTTCTTTGGTCTTTGAGATATCCAAGCATCGATTGGCTAAGGTCTTTTTGGTCCATAAAACAGCTCCTAAATCTCTTAAAAACCTGGATTTTCTTTGGCGATTTATCATTCTCCAAGTTTTTTGACCCACATCGACATTTAATCCAAGATACACCTTATCATTTACTATCTCATACCTTTCATGAGTTTCGTGAATTTCTATAATAATAAATATGCAAATATTACGTATTTTTATTATTTGAATATAAAGATTATATCTGTTAATCTGTTAACTTTACCTGATTGAACATCGTACCCTGCTTTAACATACTTTTTAAATAATTTTGGTTTGTATTCTCGAAGCATTGCGAAAGCGCTTTCTGCTGCTTCTGCAAAATATTTTAATTTTTAATTAATTTACTATAGGAAATTTTCTACTCATTTTTGCAAAAACAAGTAATTATTAATTATAAAATTCTTAAACGTTATATTTTTAAAAGCAAATTGACTAGATTGAACTTTAAAGAAGTACAATAATGAATATCAGGCTATAACTATGGATATAAAAGATTTACCATGGTTGGATGCAGTAGCTTGACTGACATCTCCTACATTATCCACTGGTCTGTTCGTGCGATCTTGCAGTGGTGGCCTCTGTATTGTATTGACTGTTTTAGACCTTGGACCAGGCCTTCTAACTGCAGGTATAGGAGATAAAGAAGGACCGCGAAATGAAGGTAATTGTGACATCTGGGAGCGTGACCTACGTGGCGTCCGAGAACGTGAAGCCCTACGTGGCGTCCGAGCACGTGAAGCCCTACGTGGCGTCCGAGCACGTGAAGCCCTACTTGGCGTCCGAGAACGCGAATGTCGAGAACCTGACGTATGTTGGGTGCTCGATCGAGAAACCTGAGATCGGGATCGATGTGGTGTTCGTGCACGTGAAGCCCCAGAGCGTGAGCGGTGTCGTGACCGTGAACGTGAAGGTCTAGAGTTTGAACGAGATCGCAGCCGCGGACGCGAAACCTGCAAACGTGATATACGCGATCGTGACGATGGAGAGGGCGATCTACGTGACCGTGCGTGGGAATCCCCAGAACATGAGGGACGTTGTAACCGTGATCTTGAAAGTCTAGAGTCTGCACGAGATGGTGGACGTAAATTTGAAGCTCCAGGGAGTGCGGGAGATCGATGGGGCGATCTACGTGGTGACCGTTCATATGAATTCCCAGAACGTGAGCGACGTTGGGACCGTGACCTGGAAGGTCCAGCGTCCTCACGAGGTGGTGTCCGCGAATTTGAAGCTCTAGAGCGAGCGGAAGGTGCTCCAGAGAGTGCGGGAGATGGTGTCTCTGAACGAAGTACTCGAGGTGGCCTCCGCGAACGTGAAATCTGCGAACGTGACAGGCTCGATCGCGAAGGCGACGATCGATGGGGCGATCTACGTGGTGACCGATCATATGAATTCCCAGAATGTGAGCGACGTTGGGACTGTGACCTGGAACGTCCAGCGTCCTCACGAGGTGGTGTGCGCGAATTTGAAGCTCTAGAGCGAGCAGAAGGTGCTCCAGAGAGTGCGGGAGATGTTGCAGAGAGTGCGGAAGGTGCTCCAGAGAGGGCGGGAGGTCCTGTCTCTGAAGTAGGTACTCGAGGTGGCGTCCGCGAAGGCGAAACCTTCGAATGAGACATGCGCGATTGCGATCGCAATCGTGAGGGCGATCTACGTGACCGTGCATGGAAATCCTCAGAACATGAGCGACCTTGTGACTGTAACCTTGAACGTCCAGCGTCTGCACGAGGTGGTGTCCGCGAATGTGCAACTCCAGAGCGAGCGGAAGGTGGTGTCTGCAAACGTAAACCCTGCGAACGTGACGTAAGCGATCGCGATCGCGAAGATTGAGAGGGTGATGTACGTGGTGACCGAGACTCTGAAAATCCAAAGGATTTTCTTACTACTGAAGGAGAGGATTTATTAAAATTATCGGACTTTTGCTGCACAGATTTTTTTTGAGAGGTATGTGCTATCTCTGTCGGACAGGTCTTCGGTGTTGATGTAGAAAGTGGCATCTTAGGAGAGAATTCGTGGTTTTCATAATCCTTCATAGTATGATCTAAAAAAATATATATACAGGGTGAGTCATTTTAATCTTTAATCTCAATTATCTCGTTGGCAAAGCATGCCAGCGAAAAAAGTTTCGGGTAAAAGTTTTAGGATTTTTCCCTGGCTATCTAATGATGACCTTGACAATGTCATTGAGCGCGACCTTCAAGGTCATTTGAAGGTCAAGTCGATTTTTTCAAATAGAAACCCCTACTTTTGGCACCAGAAATGAAAAGAGCGGGAAATTTTACGTTTGAATATGACCTTGCCTTGACCTTGAATTCAATGGTCAAGGTCATTGGTCATGCCGATAACAGTACAACTGGTTAGCTGAACTCTAATGCATTCAAGGAGAAAATGTTACCCACAAAAGTTTTCAGTTTTCTCCCCGGCTGACGAATGGTCATCTTGACCCTGTCGTTAAACAGGATCTTCAAGGGCATTTCAAGGTCAAGTTGATTTTTTGAAATGGAAACCCCTACTTTTAGCCCCATAAATGAAATGAGAGTGACATGCGTTCAAAAATGAAAAAATTTTCAATATTTCCAGAAATTTTCAAAGTCATTCCATCATTTTGTATTAGTGTCCATTTTCAAAATTCTTGATGTAGTTGTCATTCCATTATTTTGTATTAGTATCAATTTTTGAGAGTGAACTACTCTTAACAGTTATGTAGATAGCAAATTAGTGCAGAAAAACATAATCGTATTTTTTACTTCTTGTAAATCGATAATTATTATTGAAAAAAATCTGTTTCCCTGTTTACTGGTCTGTAACAAATTATTTTGATTTTGATCATGGCTGATTATGGTCCCAACGAAATCGTTGATATGATCATGATTTTGGGAGAAAGTCGAAATAATTATGCAGCAGCTGCCAGACTTTATGCTGAACGCTATCCCAATAGGAGACACCCAAGTAATGTTACTATTCAAACCTTAACTCAGAGAGCTCGAAATGGAGCTTTTGTTCGTCAACGCCGTCATCATGAATACGACGAAAACGATCCTCGTGTTATTACCATTCTAGCGATTATTCATCTTGATCCTCACATTAGTACTCGACAAATAGAAAGAGAAATAGGTATACCTCAATCAACAGCATCCCACCCTGTATATATATATATATATATATATATATCTCTTCCTATATTATATAGTCATTTTGGCAAGACTCCCCCCCACCACCACCCCACTACCCCCCCACCCCCCCCCACCACCCCTCCACCACCCCCCACCTTGGCCCCCCACCAAAACACGTAAAATTCTTTCATTTTTCTGTTATTTTCGAAAATCTCAAAAACCCCCCCACCACCCCCCCCCACCGCCCCCCCCCCCCCCCCCCCACACCACCATCGCCCCCCACCACCCCCCCGCCTGGCCCCCCCACCAAATAACATGACTGCTCTCTGCGTTATCGGGCTTGAGACCGTCATACTTTCACAACGCTATTGCGTAGTAAAATAAGGCCGCATTAACAGTCCAATTAAATACAAATTTATAACATATTATGATTAAATAGATTTAAATTGGATAATATTAAATAGAATTAAGGTTTAGGTTAAGGTAAGAAGTATCAGTTCCAAGAGAACCAGATATTGAAGATCTCTAATTTTATTTAAGTTATAAGATTAAAGTTAATTATTAATAACGTGTAAATAAGTTAGGGAATAATTGAGTTCAAAGAACTCAAAGAACCATCATAAAGTATAATCATTATAGATGATTCACTGATTGAATAAACAACAAAATGGACAAGATAAGCGAGATCAAAGACCTCGATGAATTTTCAGGTAATATGAGTAGTCAGACAGAACTAGAGAGACAGAATAAAGAGACAGTTTTCCAAATAATTTAATTTTCAGGATCACCTCACGTCTCCCAATGGCGCGCAACTCGAAAAGTCTATCATTTTATAGATGCCTTTTGCGGCACAAAGATTTAAACATTAAGAACATTAAAAAAAATTAAAATTAATTTTAAAAAAATATATATATATAAATTCAAATGATGAATTTCAAGCGTCAGAAAACTTCAAAAACTAGCTAAAACTATTTTAAATGCCATTAATAGTAGAAGTTCAATGTTAAACAATACTTTTACTTCCAGTAACAGGTTTTCTTATACAATAAGATCGATCATTTTCAACCATCCAGAACATAATTATCAGTTCATGAAAATAAAATTTTGAAGATAAAATCACACAGAAACTACAATAGGGGGTTGGCGAGCGAAGCGAGCAGGGGGGCGGAGCCCCACTAGTATATATATATATATATGTATATATTTATACACATATATACTAATGTGGCTTCGACCCTTTGCTCGTTTCGCTTGCCAACCCCCATTTTAGTTTTTGTGGATTAATCAAAACACGTTTTAGTCGGCTTTACTTTTCTCTGTTCTTTTTTATAAGAAGAGATGATAATCACGTAAATACACGTGATTATGCTCGTGATTATATATGTGATTAATTACGTGAAAATTCCGAGCATTTTATCACGTCAATAGTCACGTGTACAATCACGTATATAATAACGTGATAAGGGAAAAATTTTCAAAAATCCATGCACGTGAATAATCACGTGATAAAGGAAAAATTTTGAAAAATCCATGCACGTGAGTAATTACGCGCATAATCACGTGTACAATCACGTGCATAATCACCTATACAATAACGTGATAAATAAAAAAATTTGAAAAATTTGTCAAAAACATACGCATGTATAATCATACGTGAATCTTTATGTACATGTTTTTTGATAAATTTTTTAAAGTTTTTCATTTATCACGTGATTACGTACGTGATTATTCACATGCATGGATTGTTCAAAATTTTTCCTTCATCACGTGATGATTCACGTGCATGGATTTTTCAAAATTTTTCCCTTATCACGTTATTATATACGTGATTGTACACGTGACTATTGACGTGATAAAATGCTCGGAATTTTCACGTGATTAATCACATATATAATCACGAGCATAATCACGTGTTTAAAGTGGGATTATAGTACCTTTTTATTCCTTCACATATTTTTTCCCCAGCATTTGCGGGAATAAAGTAACTTTATTCCCCTCATTCGCAAAAATAAAGTTACTTAACCCCTCCCCTCAAAATGCGCGAAATTGTTTTAAAAAATAAAATAAAAATAAACAATTGCTTATCTTATAATTATTAATGAATTTTGGAAACAAAAGATAAATTTAAATTCAGAAATTTGACAATTTGATTTGTATAAACGTAACTCCCACTTTTCAAGGGAACAAAGTGGCTACACAGTTCAGTCGTGAATAAAGTTCTATATGCAACACAGGAATAATCTACGACTTTAGTCCCTTGTTGCATAATGTACTATTTTGTTTTAATGCTATGTAAAAATACTCCAGCATTGTGAAAACTCTCTAACACCTTATAACTGTCAATGATATAATTCCAAAAGTGATTTTAATATCACATATATCTTGTAAATAAAATATGAAAAATAAAATCCACAAAAACTAAAATGGGGGTTGGCAAGCGAAACGAGCAAAGGGGCGAAAAAACATACGCATGTATAATCATACGTGAATCTTTATGTACATGTTTTTTGATAAATTTTTTAAAGTTTTTCATTTATCACGTGATTACGTACGTGATTACTCACGTGCATGGATTTTTCAAAATTTTTCCTTTATCACGTGATTATTCACGTGCATGGATTTTTCAAAATTTTTCCCTTATCACGTTATTATATACGTGATTGTACACGTGACTATTGACGTGATAAAATGCTCGGAATTTTCACGTAATTAATCACATATATAATCACGAGCATAATCACGTGTATTTACGTGATTATCATCTCTTCTTATAAAAAAGAACAGAGAAAAGTAAAGCCGACTAAAACGTGTTTTGATTAATCCACAAAAACTAAAATGGGGGTTGGCAAGCGAAACGAGCAAAGGGGCGAAGCCACATTAGTATATATGTGTATAAATATATACATATATATATATATATATATATATATATATATATATATATATATATATATATACAGGGTGGGATGCTGTTGATTGAGGTATACCTATTTCTCTTTCTATTTGTCGAGTACTAATGTGAGGATCAAGATGAATAATCGCTAGAATGGTAATAACACGAGGATCGTTTTCGTCGTATTCATGATGACGGCGTTGACGAACAAAAGCTCCATTTCGAGCTCTCTGAGTTAAGGTTTGAATAGTAACATTACTTGGGTGTCTCCTATTGGGATAGCGTTCAGCATAAAGTCTGGCAGCTGCTGCATAATTATTTCGACTTTCTCCCAAAATCATGATCATATCAACGATTTCGTTGGGACCATAATCAGCCATGATCAAAATCAAAATAATTTGTTACAGACCAGTAAACAGGGAAACAGATTTTTTTCAATAATAATTATCGATTTACAAAAAGTAAAAAATACGATTAAGTTTTTCTGCACTAATTTGCTATCTACATAACTGTTAAGAGTAGTTCACTCTCAAAAATTGACACTAATACAAAATAATGGAATGACAACTACATCAAGAATTTTGAATTTGCATTTCAGGCACAAAAAGTGGCCATTTCGGTCGAGTGTGGAATAAAATACTATATGCAACACGAGACGAAAGTAGATTTTCCCTCGGGTGTTTACTGCCCTCGCAAATAGATTTTTAATTCTCTCGAGACAGATCTACTCGCTCTGGCGGTAAACCCATCCGCGGGAAAAATCTGCTACTTCCGCCCCTTGTTGCATAATGTACTATTTTACCACACATGCACGATTTCCGCGTTTTTTTGACCTCAAATTAGGGGCCAAAGTCGTCGTTTTTTGACCGATGGGAGAACATCAAATTTAGCGGGAGTTAAAACTCTTTTTCTTACCTTACGCTGCGCGGTCGGGAAATTGACGCTTTCTGCCGCTAGGTAAGAAAAAGAGTTTTAACCCCCGCATATTCTCAAATGCGGGAGCAAAAGAGTTTTAACTCCCGCTTCTTTGACATTACGTAGATCTTTTTTTTTATTAATATCTATTTGTTATAAATTATGTATTTCCCGAACCAACAAGAGAGTTCTGTCGAGTCGAAAAACGACGACAATCAGTCCCTATTTTCAAGTCAAAAAACCGCGAAAATGATACATGCGTGGTAAAAGAAGTATGGTATGCTCCATGGGGGAGGAGTCATTCTGCTCCCTTGTGTGTTTGCAGTACTCGGGTTCGGTTCGTACTGCAAACTCACACGCGGGAGAAAAAGGCCTCCTTGGTGCATAATATACTATTTTATCTATTTTCAGTTCCGAAAGTGCATATTTTTGTACTAATGGAAGAATATGCGCTTTCTGCACTGAAAATAGGCACTAAAGAGTATATATTCCATGGAGTTATACAAAAACGTATCGTATATGACACGTGCAGAACGCTTTTGAGCAAAAAATGAAGTAAATAAACCAAATTTTTTGTGTACAATTTGATTGTAATATAATATATAATATAATGCAATTGATTCAAGTTACGATAAATAAAAGGTTAATTCACAGAGTATTATTACTATAAATTTTTTCAACTTAATAATGATTCATGAATATGATTTTTTTAGAATGCTTCTGATGAAGAATCAGATGGATTGGATTTGTACGATTATCTACATAAACTACTATTGCAAGATGAATTAGAAAAGAAAGATTACTCCTATAAAAATCCTCAAAATTTAGAAGAGATGGTTAAAAATGAAGATTTTTATAAAAAAATCACTACTCCTGTTAATATTACTAAAGGAGAGTTATTTCTAATGATTTTAAAATTCAGTATTATTAATAGTTTATCAATCACAGCTATAAACAATTTATTTAATTTAATTAATGTAATGTTTGAATTGCCAATCTTGCCAGAGTCTCGTTATCTTTTAGATAAAATAATTAATCCTAACGATAATCCTGAATTTCACGCCGTTTGTCATAATTGCTCAGCATACATAGGAAAATTTGGTGAAATTGCGTCTGTAAAAGTCTGTCGCATTTGTCATGCAGAATTGGATTTAGGCAATCCAAGTAATTCTAGTTATTTCATTATTCTTAATCCATCAAAACAAATAAAAGATTTGATTTCCCTTTACGAAGTTCACTATGATTATGTAGTCAAAGAGAGAACTTCTTTCCCTGGAGATTTAGAGGATGTTTATGATGGAAAAGAGTATCGTAAATTTGTAAATAGTCTTCGGGAAGAAGATAAACATAGTTATGTAAGTGCTATTTTAAATACTGATGGTGCACCTAAATTTGAAAGCTCGCAATATTCTATTTGGCCCATATACCTCATGCTAAATGAATTGCCAAAGCAAGAACGGACAAACAAATTAATTACATGCGGATTGTGGTTCAATAAAAAAAACCTGATATGAGTGTTTTTTTAGGAACGTTTATTGATACTATCAATAAATTAACCGCTCAAGGAATTCATTGTCCTATAAAAAAAGAGGAAAGGCTGCTAAAGCTCCACATAGTAGGATGTACTGTTGATTCTGTCGCTCGAGCTCCTATACAGGGTATTAAGCAATTTAATGGTAAATGTGGATGCAGTTGGTGTCTTCATCCAGGTGTGTGGGCTGAAGGGAGCATGAGATACCCATTATTAAATTATGTTACTAAGTTTCGGGATCACAAAGATACTGTTAGTAATATGTTTATTGCAACTCCAGAAAATCCTATAAATGGAATCAAATATCCATCGCCTCTTATAAATTTGCCCAAGTTTAATATCATATCAGGATTTATTGTCGATTATCTGCATTGTTGTTTAGAAGGTGTTGCAAGTCAAATAACCGAATATCACATAAAATCGATGAGCAGCGATGATCTAAGAGAACGATTGGAAAGCACGCGAATGGGAGAATTATACCCTATATTATAGCGTTCCTGTTTTAAGAGAACACTTAAGTAGAAACCTGTTATATCATTGGTGTTTGTTTGCTGAAAGTTTACATATATTATTACAAAGCCGTATTTCTATAACAGAACTGAATCAAGCTGATAAAATGTTACATGAATTTGTGTCAAAATGCGAAGAACTTTATGGAATAAAAGCAATGACTTATAATGTTCACCAGCTTCTTCATATAAGTAAAAGTGTATTGAATTGGGGACCTCTGTGGTGCAATTCAACGTTTGCTTTCGAATCAGCTAATCATAGTTTATTAAAAGCCATACAATGTTCAAAAGGAGTTACGCAACAGATAGCTAGATTCATTAACATAAATCATATTATATCATTAGTGCAAGAATATGTTTATCCAAATGCTGATGAATTGGTAAAAATGTACTGCAATGATATTTTAAGTACAAAAAAAGTGCAAAATTTTTATAAAACGTCAGAAATAACATATTTCGGTTTAGGAAATCGAGTTGATGATGAGATATTACATAGATTACATTTATCTGAAAATTCGGCAAAGTCGTATGTAAAAATAATAAAAAATGGATGTCTGTATGAAGCATCTTTGAAAGCTAAAAAAAGGTCCAATAATTCGTTTGCACAGTTGCGTGATAAATCATTTGTACAAATTGTTAATTTTATTGTCGATAATAAGAAAAATGATGAATTCACGGTTTCCAATGTAATACATACAAGCGAAGGTATTCCTGGTCATTATAACCAGCTCTGAAGAATAGACAGTATTGATGTAGAACCTATTATTGTACCTACAAACGAAATTGTTACAGTCTGTATTTTTATGAAAGTACTTGGAGTGATGTATATATGTCCCTTACCAAACTTGATCCATTATTGATGTCTGCACGCGATCACTATTTATCGTAATTAGGGTAGATTATTTGTGCCAGCGAGCCGATGTCTCGGCTTTTGTTTATGTTTCTATCTTCTGCATATTTTTTATGTATTTCAATTATAAATAACCTTTCAAAGGTTCTTATATGCATTGATTAAACAAACTTTATATTTGTGTAAATAAACAGAAACAATTAATATTAAGGATACTCTAATACCTACGCATAAGGCCTAATAGTATAAAACTCACGAAGGGTGTGATAATATTAAACAAGACACTTTTGTTGTAAAATACCGATTATCTTTTGTATGTTTTTAATAAATTTGTTAAAAAACGAAATTAATTATTTTTCTAAAACCACTATCTTGTCTACAATGCATTCATTCTTAATTTAATATATACAATTATTTTGTCTAAAATAATTATTTATAATTTAATTATTTCTTTTATTTAAAAACATTTTTTTTCTTTGTATAAAATTATGCATTTACAATTGAAATTATTAGTAAAACTCAACTTGATAATCACTTGAGAATCACTTGAGAATCACTTGAGAATCACTTGACAATTTGGCATGATTATCACTTGAGAATCACTTGAGATCTCACCTGATTCTCAAGTGATGTTTTTCAATAGGGTACATTTGTCTTTATCTTTCGTCAACATGGCATCTGAAAAGATGCTGAATCACCATTTATGTTCGCATAAATGGTGATCCAGCATCTTGATAGCATTGATTTCTTCGTATGCCAGATGTATTTCTATTTCATCTCATGTTTTTCTCGATTATCCCTTTTTTTGTTTTAAATCTTCCTCCGTTTTTGTATTCGGAGTTTCTTTCGATTCCGCTTTGTTCGATTTATCTTCTTTCGAATGCTTCGTTCGATTTATCTTCTTTCGAATTGGAAACCTACACATCGAAATTTGGAACCAACCTTTCGTTGTACTTTCATAGAAGTTAGTTATCCAAATCGTTGAATCTGGGTCAAGTCTGTTTTGTTTTTAATATTCTTTCTTTTGAATTATTCGCGCACTTAATTTCATCAATTCTTTCGTCAAACATTTTGAAAATAACGCGTAAGATGCTCGGTCGCACCAAATCAGCAAAAAATCTTACTAATAATTTTCCTTTCTCGCATGTAACGTTCGTTCTTACGTCGTTTTATCACCTCTTGCAGCCATATCCTGCGCATAGAAAGGTAGCTGAGACTTCAAATCCTGATAAATCGTAGATCCGAATCAGGAAAAAACCGTTGTTTAACTTTCAACAATAGAACACTTTTGTAGCTTTATTTACAATAACAGGGTTCGGATACCTGGCTTGACTTGTGTCTAATCGACGAGCAGGATCGCCTGCTGTCAGACTGGAAGACAGACTCACCTTTCATCAATGGACACGACCTTAGCACGGCCACTCTCGATGTACAGATTCCACGATACGTACCTAACACATACTCCTACAGAAACTTTAAGGGAATCAATGCCGAGAAGCTAAGGGACTTTCTTAGCGCATGTGACTGGTCATCCCTCACCGCTTCATCACTTGATGAATGCATCTCTACACTTAACGCTAACCTCACTAACGCCATTAATTATCTCGCCCCATTACGGACTGTAACAACGAGAAAACGACGTCACCCGTGGTTCACCACGGATCTTCGTGACCTTGTATCTGAGAGGGAGAGACTTTACAGGCGTTTCAGGGACTCCAGGCTTGATTTAGATCTCCGCTTATACAGACTAGCTAGAGACAATGCTCACAAACAGGTCGAGGAAGCCAGGCTGAATTATTACTATTCACGCCTGTCAACCTTGACTGATGTTGCCGAGATCTGGAGAGAGCTGGAGAAACTTGGAATTTCTGCAACTAAGGCCCCTTTGCCACCTCGCTTTAGCACAGATGAACTCAACAAGCATTTCAGCTCGATCTCCAATGATCCATTAGCTCCTGCTGTTGAGGAGTATCTTCTAACCCTGGAAAGTCTTGACCTCCCGGAACATTTCGAGTTTGGCACCATAACGGAATCGGACGTGTTGGCTGCAGTATCGCACTTCGACACCCAGGCCAGGGGAAGCGACGGCATCCATCAGGTTGTTATCTCAAAAGCACTGCCAGTTCTCGCTCCTCTACTATGTCACATTTTCAACCTGTCTCTGAGCGAAACCCGTTTCCCATCTGCCTGGAAATTGTCACTTGTGCGTGCACTCAACAAAGTCAGTTCACCAACAGCCTTGACTGACTACCGTCCGATTACACTTCTCTGCTTTCTCTCCAAGGCCCTGGAGTGGCTGGTGCATAGGCAAGTCTCACAATACCTTGAATCAAGGCTCTTACTAGACAATTATCAAACAGGCTTCCGCACTGGCCACAGCACTCAGTCTGGCCTAATTAAGCTAACTGATGATGTCAGGGTCGGGATAAACAAAAAGAAAGTGACACTCCTTCTACTCTTTGATTTTAGCAAGACGTTTGACAATGTATGTCATGTCCGGCTCCTGAGGAAGCTATCCACCTTCGGCTTCTCTAAGCAGGTTATCCGCTGGTTTTCCTCCTATCTCACTGGGAGAGAGCAAGCCGTCGTTGGTGACAATAGCGAGCGTTCCTCTTCGCAGTGTCTTAACATCAGCGTCCCACAGGGCTCCGTCTTAGGTCCCCTACTGTTTGCATTGTACATCAACGACATCGGTTTCTGTCTAGACTCCGATGTTTCCCATCTTTTTTACGCGGATGACTTGCAAATTTACAGTCATTGCCACCTCGAGGAGCTCGATTCTTTATCAAACAAGATGAGTGCTAATGCCGAGAGGATAATGGGCTGGTCAGCACTAAATAGGCTTAGGCTGAATGTCAGTAAGATTAAGGCAATCGTCCTGGGTTCCCCCTACTATATCAATGCTCTTCCCTCTACTGCCAACACCTATATAAATATAGGGGGAGCCCAGGTCGACTACGAATCATCTGTACGCAATCTGAGGTTGGTGCTCGATTCCAAACTATCATGGAAAGAGCACGTCACACAAATTTGCAAACGTGCTCACTCTTTAATGTATCGTCTCTACTTTTTTCGGAAGAGCACTAACTTCAGATTGCGCCAACATTTAGTGCAAGCACTCCTGTTTCCCATCATCGACTACTGTTCACTGGCTTACTGTGACCTGACGCAAGAACTCGACCTGAAGCTTCAGAGGCTTGTCAACACGGGGATCCGTTATATCTACGGTGTAAGGAGGGACGAGCACATCTCCCCTTATAGGCGTGAGTTGCAATGGCTAAACTCGTGCGTGCTTTGTGTGTTTTAGTGTGTAGGAGTGCGTGTTTTGTGTATTTAGTGTGTACTTGTGTAGGTTGGGGTGTACGCGTGTATGTTGTGTGTGTACGCGTGTAACCTGACAGGCTACACGTCACATAGGATTATCCTCAAAATAATTTTTTAGATGATTTGTTATTTAGGAAATACGTGGCAAGTTGTCACGAAAAGCTTTTATCATTTCTTATAAAGAAAACTGCGAATCTTCAGTATTCATAAGTATATGGTTAATTAGGGGCCATTTGAAAGAATTTGGACAAAAATCTTGATTCACTTGGGGTCACAGAAGAATGGTGTAACTTGGTGAAAATCTTCGTTTTTCAGTGTACTTTCGGAATCAAAGTACCTCGGAAAGATTCATAATTGCGATCTATGTCAAACCTGCAAAATATGATAGTCATCCGATTATGACAATATTTTCATTAACGCATTAATTTAGGGGCTTGAATTTTTTTGATGAGACTTATTCGAAAGTAGAAAAAAAGAGCTCTAATTTGAGTTTTGTGTGCTAAAAATTAATGCGTTAATGAAAATATGGTCATAATTCTGAATATTGAAAAAAGCGAAAATCGGTTAAATCGGAAATCCTATTTTGCAGGTTTGACATAGATCCCAATTATCAATCTTTCCGAGGGACTTGGATTCCGAAAGTACACTGAAAAACAAAGATTTTTACCAAGTTACAGCTCATTTCTCTGTAACCCCAAGTGAATTAAGATTTTTGTCCAAATTCTTTCAAATGGCCCCACTGTGCGGTGGTGCCAATTATGAACGGCGTCAACAGCTGCGTGAAAGAGGTTCATCTGGTACGTCGCTAGTCATACTGTGTATAATTTTTTTAAATTCTTATTTTGTTTTGGTACAAGAGCTATAATTCATTCAGGACTTATACAAAACTATAACTAATAATGATTTTACATAAAGAAATCGAACTAATTATATAACAAAAAAATTCAATATAGAAGACATTTGACTCTGTTTTTGAGGTTAAGTGCACATATTTTTTGTTAAACGAATTAATTTTTATGCATAGAGGTACCCATTGATCGTTTTCAAAACCAATTTAAATTCGTCCAATATTAGTTTTCTCATACAAAAATTTGCAACGGAAACTGTTTGTTAATACAATAAATATTTACAAATTAAAACCAGGAAATTGCGATTTTCTAGAAGGCTCCATGTCAAATTGAAAAAAAATACTTTTATTTATATCTCGTCAGTAGGGTATCCCAATGACTTAAAATTTGGCATAAGCTTTTGATTTATTCAGATCTATGTGTGTGATTTTTTTTTTCCTGAATATGTTTGCTATTTCTGAATCAGATAAACCTTCTTAAAAATGGGCGACCGCGACCCGCCTACGGTGATATACTGCGTCACAACAGTAATTAGACACCAGTGAAGTTTCCACTTGTAACAATCTTGTGTAATGGTTACTAATAAAAATGTTCAAACATGATTTATTAGATCTTATCCTTTGTACCTTTAAACTATCACCGTGATTTTTTATCACAAAAGTGATTATATGGAAATATCTAGGTAACATTTTATCAATTTCACCCTTTTCCACCCAAAAAGATCAAAACAGTTTTACAATTTGTTAAAAACTCAGGTTTGTTTATAGTTTTTTTTTTCAATTCGTCGTGATTTTTAAAAATTTTATGAACTTACTGCGTTTAATTGGGACATTTTTCTCTTATTTTAATACCTTTCTGCACTTTTCTAACACATACAATTTTTGAGAATTCTCAGATTTAACCATATTTTCTTACATTTCGTCCAAGCAAATTCGCATTTTTCTTCCAAATTGTGAATTATCGTAACAGCTAGGCCAAAAGATACCAAAAGTGCAGAAGGGTGCCAAGAGGTGCCGAATCATTTCCGTGCCATTTGATCAACATCAATTTCAGATATGATGTTGATCAAGAAGAGTTCGGAATGTTATTAACGAAAGATTTTTTTTTTTTTGAGTTGGTAGCGTTATTTTACTTTTAATTCTAATCTATATATTTTTTCTAATACGAAGTAATTATTGAATAATAATAGAAATAGAATAAAAACTTGAAATAAGCAACAGTTTTGGAATTTTTTGTAAATATTGATCAAATTTATAAAAAAATTTACGTTTCTTTTAGATGCTATGCATAATCTACACATTGAATCCGACATCGCTTCTTACAAAGATAAACTGAATACAATCGATTCTCAGGAAATGCTAGAAAGTATCGAGGAAAATTTTGAAGAAATAGATTTTTTGATTTAGTATCAAATCATAATAATATAAATGAAAGCATTCAAACCAATTCTCAAGAGATTCTTGTAGTTAACAATGTAGACTTTGATAAAATTGATGCAAATTTTGAAGAAGTTTTTGGGGACAATGATGTAAGCTTTGAAAAGATTAATGATGAAGATGAGATAAAGCTATGGTTTGAAGCAACCTCTCTAGAAAGTCTTGGAACTGATGAGTTAAGCTTTCAAGAAACGGATGACATCCCTATGGAAGAATCACGCTTACCATCAAATGGTAACTTGACAAAACCTTTGACTGAACACGAAATGGATGATATTCCTATGAATGATGTTGAACTTGAAGTAGATTCATTATCTCTGGAACTTCTGAAAAGTGTTGATGAATATGCGAGTTCTTGTTGGTCATTTTCGTTTGAAAATAAAAACAGTGCGATAGCCAACGATATAATAAACGACTCATCCACTACAAAAAATGATTCGCTTCCATGCCTCCAGATTAATTCACCAGAAACTATAAAAACTAATTATCAAAATTTTAACAACTTTGAACTGTCACCCACTCTTCAGAGTAGAAATAAAATAACTAACAACTTTTCGAAAGATGATTCAGACCTGAGCCTAGGAATAAATTCTCCAGAATTTCTACGAGCTGGTCCTTAAAATCATGACGAATCTATTACATTCATGAATGAAAATATGACGATTCCTTCTTTGGACGATGATTATAATAGTAGCGTTAACGAAAGAAATCAAAAGAGATCCGCTCCTTTCGATTCAGACGATTCTCATTTTGATATAAGTGAATTTCTGAATGTCCGCTGTCTGAGTCGTAAAGGACATCCTGAAACCAAAATTCAGTATTCTAAACAGCAAGACAAAGTCGTTAAACTCTTAAAGGACAAACCCATTGACTTAGATTTAGGAATAAAGCTTATTGGCCAAATTGAAAAAAATAATTCTAATCACGAGGCTGGAACCTCAAACTCTCATGTAAGTAAAACTAAACCCAAAAGAAAAGCGACGATGAAAGTGAAAGTACGGGATTCTTCAGACAGCGAATCAAAGGATTCAGATGATGACTACAAACCAAATCCAAAAGTTGATGATTTTGAAGAAAGTTCTGAAGAAGATTCTGGCATGAGTGAAGAGGAATTACTGTTCAGTCCGAACGATAACTTAAAGAAGAAGAATGCAGTGAAGAAACGGAAGAAAGATGAAACAAATAAATCATATGAGGTCGTTGACGATAACAAAAACTTGGAGGTGGAGTTTCTGAAAAAATTGCATGTACCCAACTCTGCGGAAGGCGGAAAACATTATTCTAAAGAAGGCTGCTGTCCCTTTTGCAAACAAGTTTTTAAACGACTTGATAGGCATTTACCGGTAGATCAAAAGGAATCTAAAACTGTACGAAAATTGTGTAGTTTGCCAAAAAGCTCTAAAGAAAGGCTTATTTAAAACTATAAGATTGAATGGTAATGCTTTTTATAACACAAATCTAATAGTAAATCCAACAGGAAAACTACTAGTTAGAAGACGTATCGCTAGGAATAGTAAACTTACAAACAAATCGGAAGTGAATAATAAAGAAGTCGAAAACTTAGTTGAAAATAATACAGAAAGCGATCAGACAGCACATAAAGACAATGACGAATTTGATTTAGAAGAAGAAATGCAGAAAGAAATGTTGGCGTTTACTGAAAAAGTTGATGAAACTATCGAAGAAACAAAAAAAAACCGCTTAGAAAGAGTAAGATGCGATATTTGCAAAGCGTATATATCAAGACGCAATATTTCAGTTCATTGTCATACTCATCACCCGGAACAGTATCCTAAGTCTTCATCAAACTCCGTCAGAATTCTCAGCAGTTGTAGGGAAGGATCTGGCTACTATCATCCCAAAACGTGTAGAAAACTAAAGGAAATTATGTCTAAAATGCACGAAACTGAAAGTTTTTGGAATTTCAAGTATGATAATGCCATTATTTCGTATCTAAATCTCATTTGCGAGCGATACGATGTCCGTGATCAAGATAAATTGATAGCAACACATGGTCGAACGCTTGGAACTTTTCTCACCACAATGAAGAATCTAAACCCAGCAATAACAGACCTACAGAGTTGCATGGATTCTCCTCACTGGGCAAATACAGTAGCGGCAATAAGAAGCATGGCTGGATTTGATGAAAAAGAAAGAAAATTTGCATCTCCATCTACAGCTCAACTGATAGGACTTCTGCTTAAAAACGTTATGAAAGTGCTAAAATCAATTTTCAATATAACTAAAGACAAAGTCGGTTATCGTAAACTAGCATCGTTTAACGTAGAATTTGAAGCGTACTGGCTTCCTATGATTGGGAGCAAAATCGTTGCCAGCCAGAACTCTAAAAGAAAGAAAGACGAGGGAAAAACCATCGAAGAGGTAACACCCCACGATAAAAATATAATGATGGAATTTTTATCTCGAAGACGAGATATATTGTTTGATAAGGCGCTGAAGAATTTAGACGGCGTTGTTTATACTGAGCTTGCATCAGCACAAATGATTTACGTACAATGTTGGAACGGAAGAAGGCCTGGCGAGAATAGCCGAACACATTTAGAGGATTATACAAATAGAACGATTACGAACCAAGATAGCTGTCACTTCCAAAGCTTGACTTGCGAAGAGAAGATGCGAGCTGTGAGATTCCCCATAATGTATCTGGCTGGAAAGAAAAACGAAGGACTTGATGGCCGCGTATATCTAGATAAAAAAGATGAGAAAATAATCGATTTCCTGGTACACAATCGATCAAAAGTCGGTATAAGTACCAAAAACAAACATTTATTTGTTGGAGCAAACATGAATGAAAATGACCATTTAGATGGGCACCTTGTCATGAAAAAATTGGTAGAACTGTGTCACAAAAACTATAAGAAATTTGAAAATCTCTCTAACGCCACAGCTACTGGATTTAGAACATTCATCGCTACACAATATAAAAGACAAACAAACGGACAGCACTCTGACGCGTTGATAAGACATTTGTCTCATACTAAAAAAACACACGACAAGTACTATAGACAAGTACTTCCGCAAGAGGCTGTGCAGGTTACTACATTATTAGAAGAAATTATCTCAAAGAATGCGGAATCATATGAATCTCAGGATGTAACTGACCAAGAATCCGCTGAATCTAACTTCCAAAAGGAGAATACTTCTACTAAAAAAGGTACGATTTAACAAAATACTAAAAATATCCGAGCGTTTCTTACAATAGCTTATTTATGTTAATTGCATTACACTAGAAATTTTATGTTACTAGCAAGTTTAGATGCACTTCGCGCGTTCTTATCATGTTTACTCAATTTTAACTTTTCGAGGTTAAGAAAAACGAATAGGTGTTCAAATGTCATTTTATTAGTAGGATTGCTAATAATGCTTTCTCTCTCTCTCTCTCTCTCTGTTTTCTTCCTGGCTTTGTCCCTCTTGCTTTATCTTTCTTCCTCTCTCATTCCCACTGTCTGTCTTTTCCTATCCACCTCTCTCTCTCTCTGTCTTTTTTTTATGTGGCGAAGGCAGAGCAAGCTCTGCACAAGTGGCCCTCCGACACCGGAACCCCACAGGCACCATTGTTAAACAATACTTTCGTGGGGCCCCTTAATTAGCCAGTTGGCTTCCTCTTTAGGGTTTGACATTTCCATACATCCCCCATCTACTGAAATGATTAAGGGTTTAGGATCAAACCTCGTCTTCTTTTTTCTGCATTTTTCAGCTGTTGGCTCCTTGAACCATCGTCCAATCGTATACTTCTTACAGCATCGTCCGATCATTCTCTGGACAGACTTAACCCCTACACCTGCGTTCCTCTGCTTCGGGTGTGAGAGTTTGGGCTCAACTTAGTTACCTACGTTTCTCAGCATCAGTCTGATGAGCACTTAAAGGTACTCAACTCTAGCTCCTACGTTCCTCTGCAACGGGCAGGCGAGTAAGAGCTCAACTCTGTGACCTACGTTCCTCTGCATCAGTTCAAGGAGCGTTTCGTCTTTACGACTTAGTGGCCTTCATACAGCAACTTTCACTCGGCTATTGCGCCTTGTCTTTTCCTTCTTTTCTCCTCGTCATTTCTAACCTTCTTGAGAATTGTCCTTACGTAGTTGTTTACTGCGTACCAACCATCCTCTGACGTCAGCATAGCTGTCATCATTGACTCAGGTGTCACACTAGTCTGGAGGTAACACTCGACTTCTTCTCTCTCCATTTGGTATCGCGAACAGTCGCAGAAGACATGCTGTGCATCTTCGTTAGCTTTCAAGCAGACTGGGCAGTTCAGACTGTCGTCTAGTTTAAACCTGTGTAAGTACGCCTGGAAGCATCCATGCCCGGTCAGAAACTTCGCGAGGTAGTAGTTGACTTCCCTATGTCTTTTTCCAATCCAGTCTTCTATCCTTGGTATAAGGCGATGAGTCCATCACCCTTTGTCACTAGCTTCCCATCTTATTTGTCATTTGGCCAATGTCTACTATCTTGAAGCATCCCAGATCTCCTTTTGTTATTCATTCGTCTCCTAGCTTCGAATACGTCCTTCCTTTCCAATGATAGAAGATCAATGGGCGGCATGCCTGTTATAATGCAGACCGCATCGTCCGATACCGTACGCTAAGCGGACGCCACTCTTAGTTCACTTCGCCTGTACACAGTAGTCAACTTTCATGCATACGATTTCACCCGCATCGCATCTGCCCATATTGGGGCTCCGTATAGCATGATCGATGTGGTCACACTGGCTAAGAGTAACTTTTGCTTCTGAGTTAGTTCTCCTACATTTGGCATCAATTGCAATAGAGCAGCATCAACTTTTGCTACTTTATCACTGACTATTTCCAGATGTTGTTTAAAACTTAATCTTACATCGATGGTGATGCCCAAGCGATCTCATGTCCATCCACGGCCAGTGTAATTTCCTCTATCTTCTTCCTACTAGAAATAAGAATAACTTCCTTTTTGTGACTGGCTTGTTCCAGACCCATTTTCGTTAGCCATTCGTGTATTATACGGGTTGCCTCTTCAGCTATGTATGCCACCTATTCTTTATGTTTCGCTACTAATACTACGACTATGTCGTCAGCGAATCCTACTACTGTTGCTCCTTAAGGTAATTGTAGCCTTAGTACCCCGTCATACATGATGTTCCATGTCGGTAGACCAATTACTGACCCTTGGGGGACGCTTCCTGTAACTTTATAGGTTTTGGTACCATCCTCAGTATCATATAATAAGATTCTGTCCTTCAAGTCGTCGGACATCATACTCCTTATATATAAGGGCATATCCTGCTTTTGAAGTGCATCATGCAAACATGCAGAGCGGTTTGTATGATGAGGCCTCTTCGGGTAGCTTCTTTCCTTTTGGCAGAAGCACGAGTCGCTTTTTTCTAATTTGTGGGGAATGTTCGTTTTTCTAGACATGCATTGTACAAATCTACAAAAACCTCTGGGTGAGCGTGAATGGCATGCTTCAATGCAATGTTAGGAATACCATCCAGCCCTGGAGCCTTGTTATTTCCTATTCTTCTGCAGGCGGCTGACAGTTCCTCAATCGTGATTGGCGGAACAGGCTCTTCATTCTCACCTCTTTCGATGACATTTGACTCTTCCTATTGCCTAAGGAACAGTGTGGTCATTACCCGGTGTAATAGTTCAGTGCATTTTGAAGGAGGCACGTAGCTTCCTTGAATCTTTTTTATTACTGTTTTATACGGTTGACTCCAAGGGTCCTGTTCGACCACGATCTGTAGTTTCTGAAAGTACCGTCGTTTATTTTCACGGATTTTCCTCTTGAGACTCCTTTTGGCATCCTTAATTTCTTGTCCGCTGTGGTCGTCCACTGTCTGCCACTCTTCGAGGCATAGCAGCATCACATGTTCCTCTAGTGCTAACAGAAACATCTCCTTATCATAATCCTTCGTTTTCCAACTAACTGTATTGGTCATTGTACTTGCTTTGGGTCCCTGTTTTTATATTCCTACCCCCATTATTATGGCCTGGTGATCACTATATGTGTAGTGCTCACTTACTGTCCATGTGTCGACTGAGCCAATAAGGCTGCTGCTAATAAATGACCAAATCCAGGAGAGCGAATGCTTCTAGGAGTACTCGACCTCTTTGGTTAGTTCTTATGCTGCCCCACTTCACAGCCCACACATTGAAATCGCCTGCAAGCAGTACCGGTTTCTTCCTCACTGCGGCTTGTACGAGCCGACCCTTACCTTTTTCTTTTTTCTTTTTTCCCTTCGTACGCCTTGTTTTCACCTTTTGGCAGCCTGTCTGTGTGGTCGACTTAAGCACTGGCAGCTGTGCCAAGTGACTGGGAGACTCGCTGGACTTCACCGTTTTCCTGATCTGTCCTGTCAGTTTCTGTTCCTCGTCCCTGGTAGCAAATGGCCGATAAGTTCTAGTCCGTTCCCTAGCGACTCGGTAGAAATAAAACCTAGAATCCGTCGAGAAATATGCGTAGTTTCTACGCAGGAACTCGAGTAGCAGAAGTGCTCTTAATATTTTGCGCATGAGCGAACGGTTTAGGCCAGGCACAGGCATACTAGAAGTATACGACGCGTATGGTAGAAGCTGTCTGCTATGTTATACAGCAGAATAGCATAATAGCAGACCAGAACTACAGTTTTCACAGTTTCAATCAATGTTAAATAATGAATATATACACTGTTAATTCACCTAGAATGTTTTTTGAAGGGAAAACATGATTTTTAAGATGCACATAAATAGTGAAAACCTAGCCCTACACATGCATACTAGCTGACATTGTGATGTTCAAGTGCAATTACTGTGTAGAAAGTGTCATCAATGTGCTCAAAGTCACCAATGATGAGGTTTGCACAGGTATTTCAATCTCATCAGTATGCAAGCGCAGTCACCTTTAACCACCAAATCTCTCAAAATCATGCTAAATCCATGATATTAAGGTTTGATATCTGTTGTTTTGCATGGAGACTGGTTAAATTATTTAAAAACATACTGCCGTGTCAGTTTTTAGTTAACTGTCTTGGTTAGATGGTGAGTCTAGATGAGACGATATGTCCGTCGCCCCTTTTGGCTGGTATTCCTTCTGTTTTGCCACTTAGCCAATGTCTGTTTCCTCGCGGAATTACAGATTTCTTTCTTATTGTTTTCGCCTCAAAAATCTCGTTCCTCTCCGTTGATAAGAGATCAACGTCCGATACATTTGGCCCTCCTACATTTGGCATCATTCGCGAGAGAGCAGCGCCAACTTTTGCTGTTTCATCGCTTACCATTTTAAAATACTTTTTGAATGTTAGTCTTGTATCATTGGTGATGACCAGGTACTTGATGGTCGGTTGAGAATTAATCTCATCTTCATCTACGATCAGTTTTATTGTCTCCATCTTCTTTCTACTGGAAATGAGAAGCGCTTCCGTTTTGTAACTGGCTAGTTCCAGACATATCTTCGTCAGTAATTCGTGTATTATACGAATGACCTCGTCAGCTATTTCTGTTACCTCTTGTTTGTGTTTGGCAACCAAAACTACTGCAATGTTGTCAGCGAATCTAACGACTGTTGCCTGTTGCCCCTTTGGGTAGTTGTACTCTTAATACCCTATCGTAAAGGCGCCGCACAGTGGAAGAAAATAAAAAATCTGTGTCAAAACTTAACGACTCTGAGTAGAAATGAGTTAGCGGGCTAAACATTTATAGAATGCAAGTTTAAATCATACAGATTAGAGGAAAATTATTGAAAATGTCATCCGGACATGTTTAAGGTGGTATGTACGGCCATAAAGGCCACAGCTGCGGAATTCCATAGATTTAGCACTTATAGCCATACAGACCACCTTAAACCACCTTAAACATGATCCAACGACTTCTCCAATAATTTTCCTCTAATCTGCATGATTCAAACTTGCATTCTGTAAATTTTTAGCCCGCTAGCTCATTTTTAATCAGAGCCGTTGAGTTTTGACACAGATTTTTTATTTTCTCCCACTGTGCGTCGTTTCTTCCATTTGGTGGAGAATATTCCCTCTTTGAGATAGGAGTTGTACAAGACTACCAAGACATCTGAACGAGCCTGTATAGCATGCTTTAATGCAATATTGGGTATGCCATTCAGGCCCGTAGCCTTGTTGTTTCCTACCTTTTTGCAGGCAGCCAGCAGCTCCTCCGTCGAGATTGGCGTAGTCACGACCCAGTAAAATAGTTTCCAGCATTTTAGAGGGGATACATGGCACCCCTTAATCTTCTTCATTACTATTGTATAAGGTTGACCTTAGATATCCTGGTCGACCTCATTCTGCAACTCTTACAAGCACCAACGTTTATTGTTGCGCATAGTCTTCTTAATCTTCCGCTTAGCATCCTTATTTCTTGGTTGCAGGCATCCACTGTTTTTTAGCCTCTTTCGGTTCTGTAGAATTTCTTCCTTGCCCGATGCTCCTGTCTCCTAGTCCTGTGACACTTGCTACGAGCATTCTCTACCTCTTTGTCCTACAGTACACTAGTGGTCAACTTCGATTGGGAACTCTTCTTGGCATAAGCACGTCACAGGCTCTGATGACGATTTCCATCGTCTGTTCAGCCTTGCTGTCCCCATCCAAATAGTTGCATTTCTCCCAATGCCAGCAGAAACACCTCTTAATCGTAGTTCTTTCTTTTCCAACCGACTATTAGTCTTTGCACTCGTGCTGGATCTCTGCTTTGATTTTCCTATCTCCATTATTATGGCCTGGTGATCGCTATTTGTGTAATTATTATTATTATTATTATTATTTTTTTTTTTTGTAGTCTTCACTCACAGTTCACGTATCAACTGAGCCAATTAGATGGCTGCTGGCATACGTCAGGTCTACGATAGATCCTGTATGTCCTCTTCTAAAGCTGTAACTGCTACTCTGGTTGACTAAGACCAAATCTAGGAAAGAAAATGCTTTCTGTAGCACTCGTCCACTTTGATTAGTCCTTTTGCTGTTCCATCTACGGCCCATGCATTAGAATCGCCTGCGATAATTACTATCTTTCGTCCCGCAACATCCTGCACAAGTCGATCTAATACTCGTTCAAACTGTTCGATTGGTGCGTTAGGCAAAGCATAGCAGTTGTATACGTATATACCTGCTACCTTTGCACGAACAAATCTTTTCTCTAGAAGTCATCATGTTTTCCTAGAAAGCAACGTGTCCTGATCGCTGCTTTGCCAGTGTCGTCCGTTTCCAATCACGGCTCATTCAGATTCCTGTGCTGTTCACATATAACGGTTACGTCAACCTCCGTCTCACGGACGTACTGTCTTTCTCACTCTCTCTGTCTATCTGCATGTCTCTCTCTCTATCTCTCTCTCTCTCTCTGTCTATCTGCATGTCTCTCTCTCTCTCTCTCTCTCTCTCTCTCTTTCTCTCTCTCACTCTCTCTGAGCTAAAATCACTTTTTCACTTTTCTGTCGAATGCTTTTCACATCATTGTCGTCTTTGGATCTATGGTGCCTTAGCGAGCAAATGAAATAATACAAAGGTCGTCAAAAGCTCAAGGAGTCAAGCTTGAGTCAAAATTTGAAGATTTTTGGAAGTATAAGTATGAATAACTTTTTTAACTTAGAGAAGACCTATTCCACAATTCTTTACCACTTTTTTAATAATGAGTTCAGTCTTTCTGGTCACTTTATTCGTTCTAGCCTCAAGACATTGATTTTTGATAAAATTTGTCAGTTGCCACAATTTTTCTTAGCAACTGCTTGAAAAAAGAAGTTAAATTTTAGTAGCGATCTTCAAGACATATACCTATTCCAAAAGTAAATGTTACATGTGTATATATTTTATGAAGGAAAAAATAATGTGTGTGTATGTATGTGTATCGTATATACATACCCATTTACTTTAGATTCTAAAGGAAACATGTCCTGATGATCTTTACAAAATTTCAGCCTGTTTAGATGAGTAGTTATTGAGAAAGGTTGTGGCAACTTACAAATTTTATCAAAAACCAATGTTTAGAGGCTGTGACGATAACTGTGACCGGAAGCACTATATTCATTAGAGTGTCCCTTATTTCCCAAACTGACTCTAGCGAAGAGTACAGGGCTCAAATCGAAAGTTTGTCATAAAAAAAATATGTTTACAATGTTTTCAAATTTTTTTTGGCCCTTCTACCCGTGCCTCTCCTCGTCTTACTTTGCACGAAAAGTAGCCATTGTTCAGCAGTATACACTTCATTTCTGGGGTCATAAATGCAAAATCCAGATTACTAGGATTATAGTACGGAAAAAGAGCTTTAGTTAAAAAAAAAAACAATTGTTAAAAATGGTTGTCTAGATAAAACGTTGTCTGCGTTTAAAAAAAGCAAAAGGTCATAAAAATCGCGAACTTGAAAAATTAATAGTAGATCACATACCTCGGCCAGTAAAATAAGAAATGTCTGAGATCACATATAATTGTCGGTCAAGGCAAAGCCAAGGTTAATGAACATGTGATCTGAGACTTTCTTTTTTTACTGGCCTAGATGTGTATTCTATTTTTCTGCTCGACGTCACCGGAAAGTGGCAATATCGTTTTATGCAGCGGCCAGAAAGTTGGCGCTTCCCGGACGGAGGGAAGAAAACAATTTTTTTCCTATTTTAAAATGCTTGTAACTTTTGATCCCAACAGTCATTTTTACGTACCAAAAGTTAAATGAAAGCTCGTATCTTGTACTTATATCTCAAAAGTTTACTTTACTAGAGTTTGAACAGCGCGCGTTGCGCGCCCTAACCTAGAAGACGTTTAGACTTCCTGACTTAGACGCATGCGCACTACATGAGCCAATCACATAACGTCTATCTTGGCTTCACAACATATGGTCATGACTTTTTTATATATCTAAACACTTAAGTGGCTGGTTAGCTATATATGTAGTAAATACAAAGGTCAAAGAACAGCCGTAATTGATATCATGTATATAGCTAACCAGCAATCATAATATTAATGTAAACTTTTGAGACATAAATACAAGATAAGAGCTTTCATTTAACTTTTGGTGGATAAAAATGAACGCTTGGATCAAAAGTTACAAACATTTTAAAATAGGGAAGAAATCGTTAAATTTTTCAAAAATCGTTATTTTTATGATTTTTTCCTTTTTTGAACTCAGAGAACTTTTTACCTGTTAGACAACCATTTTTAACGATTTTTTTTAAAATTTAAGCTGTTTTCCCGTACTATAATCCTAGTAATACAGATTTCTCAATTAAAATATTTTTACGTGTTAAAAGCATCCAAAAAAATTTCGAAAAAATTGAAAATCTATTTTTTTATGACAAACTTTTGATTTGAGTCCTGCGCTCTTCGCTAGAGTCAGTTTGGAAAAGAAGGGATACCCTAATATTCATAATTAAAAAGTAGTAAATTAGGGCGGAATATATCTACTTTGAGTATAAACGTTGTTTATATTTATGCTTAGAAGAAATTATATTTCAAAATGATAATATTTTGCGATTTTTCGATTTCAACACAAACTTGACTCCTTAAGGGGGTGTGGGAGCTAATGCTTCCCAAATCTGCTACAAGGTATTTCGTATTTCAAATGCCAAAAAAACTACAAGTCTAATTAACTTTTTCTTTCAGTAGAATGATTTATTAAACTAAATGGAATAGCTTTGTGCTGTTTATATTGACGGAAATTCCAATAATAAAACGTTTACTAGTACTACTTAGTTATAAGGTTAGCGCTAAGATCACGCTGGAGACGCGTGAACACCCATTAGTATTTTAAAACTTATTGGAAAACCAATAGTTCAATTGACAATTTCTTGAAAGTAGAATAATTCTTTGAATAAAACACTATTACACTGCGGTATTGGTTTCACATTACACGTTTTATATACAAATTTTCATAGACCAGAAAACAGTGGCATTTGAACTATGAAATACCTCGTGGCGTATTTGGGAAGCTTTAGCTCCCACAACCTCTTAAATGAGCTTCGGTTGATATAAGTTTTTGGTGACTACGATCGTTTTATTAGGTAACTAGAAAGAATATGAATGAAGTCATGTAATGATTTGTAATAATTCAATTTGAAAGCTTTTTTGATATAAAGATGAATTCGATGCAAATAATACCTTCTTTCAGTGTAATTAACGTAGTTAAAGTATTTTTATTTCCTAACAAAGATTAAAGATAAAGCACTTAAACAATTTATTTTGTATTACAGCTAAACGAAACCATCGAAGGAGCTGGACTTCAGAGGAAGATAGGGATTTTGAAATCGCTTTCAGCGAAGAATTAAGTCATAAAAAATACGCGTCGCAAAAAGAGATGTACGAAGTAATTGAAAATTTCCCTAGTCTTGCGAAAAGAGACGTAGCGTCACTAAGGTCCAAATTTCAATATTACTTTTAAAAAAATGCAAAATAAATCGAATCATCGTTCGAGCCACAAATACATTTTAAGTAACTAGTTAGTCTTATTAAATTATTCACTAAGCATCATACAAAAAAAAATCTACGTCAAGTTTGTGATTTGTCTTATGACACTGCATAACCAAATAATTGCAACTTTTATCATTAAAAGTGAATGATGGATTAGATTATATCTTTAAAGCTGCAATTTGGTAAGACAGTTCGTCGTTACAATAGACTCAATAGCCAATTAAGATGGTTGTTTATTGATTAAAATTCTTTTTATGAAAATAAAGATAAGATCAGGATAAAATTATATATCCTTCAAATAGGTCATAGGAAGTATGTGATACTATGCTATATTAAAAACTTAAAATCTTTAAGATTTAAAGATAATTATAATCGATTTAAAATCAAATCGTAAGCTTTAACTTTTGTAATAAGTATTGTGATGACTAGAATCCCAATCCAAGATCTAAGTATAATTTTCAACGTATTTTATACGTTTAAATATGTATTTTCCCACACTTGAAAAATTATATTGTTCCTATTAGATTTAAGTACAATTTTCTACGTATTTCATACGTTTTCAAATGCATTAAGGACAATTCAGCGGTAACTAGTACGCCAGGAATCAAAACTAAATATGCAATATGATACTATACTGTGAATGTAAAATCTTTAAGATTCAAAGATAATTATAAGTATTTATAGATTAAATCATAGAATTTAATTTTTGTAATAACTTACGCATTGTGAAGACTAAGGATTCTAATCCTAAACTCGAGTATGATTTAAAATGTTATTTTATACGTTTTGATATGTGGTTTTTCACAATTGAAAAATTATCCTACTACTATTAGACTTAAGTACAATTATCTACGTATTCCATACGTTTTCGAATGTATTTTTCTAGAGTTGTACAAATATCATTTATTTAATAAAATGTTTTTTTTTGCACATATTATTTAAGCACTTATTTTATCTATAAATTAAAAATATATTTATGACACGCCGTGGCGTAAACCTCGATTTACCGCACGCTCGTGCAAAAATGCACTCGCTAAATCTCGGTTTACGCACGTTGTGTCATAAAATATCGTACAATACTGGGGGGGGGGGGGGGGGGGTAAAGGGATTTCACCCTCGTGGGGACGTGATAAGTCCCCACGAGGGTGAAACTACTTTACCGCACTAGTATCGTAATATATTATTTACATTTTCAGGAAAATCCAGCAGTACCCACTACGTCGAGAATTAAAATTGAATATAAGAGCCCGTTATACGTGAGACGATGAAAATAATGGATTAAAATAGCTCGTATATAATTTCTTTGGATGTTAAAATTGTAGCGGGGCCCTGACGAACAAAGAAGTGTCGTAAAGTCGACTTTATAAAAAGAAGTTAGCGTTCGCGATTCCCTCGAAAAAGCAAGTGACGAAAAACGTACGATCCAACCACGCTAGCAATAAGGGAACCTGCTTACACATGTAAATGTTTATACCTAGCCGCATAGTATGATATGCACACATATCACGGTACCTTTAAATAAGATATGCAGCCTTATTAGCTAGTAAAAGTAAAAAAGAAAAAGATGACTCAAACTATTTTCCATAACTTAAAGCAATATCCCAAAAATTAATCATGACAAAATTTAATTTAAATAATTGAATCTGACATAACTGATACTTAAAAAATCAGTAAGTAAATAAAAAAGGGTTGCTGAATATTAAATTAAAACAGAATCACCGTCCGTATTTCCTATTATTTAAATCGCTCTAAGGTATTAAACTCGATTCATAGGCAATGTAAGCGCTTATCCACGAATCTTTAAGTTTTATCCGCATGAGTATACTTTCAACAATCAAACTAGTTTGAAAAAAGGAATAAGAAATTATTTTGATGATAAATATCTAAATATATCCTAGAAATGATTAAAATTTTAAAACCAAACGAGAAATTTACTAATCTCATTCACTAAAAGCGAAAATTTTTATTGAATTGTACAATCCAACAAATCTATAAAAAGCAATGTGTTTCTTACCCTTTTTCACATAGATTAAGATACTATAAGCTACTCGCTTTATTTTTATCAATACTTGCTAACTAGATAAATTTAATCATGCATTAAATAATTTCATTTGCAACCTATTACGGGAAAATTCGATTCTTAAGTTATTTGAAAGCCATTGATCGGAATGGGATTCGACAGCTTTACTTGACTTCAATCATTATTATCTTGGAAATAGATATAATTATGTCCAGAGAAACATATACTGCTACAATCACGTAAATCTATAAAACGTCATCTAATTTGATTGGTACTTGTCTATTGAATAAATGTAATTAGATGTATAATAAGAAATTTATTTAATGCCGTGTCTTATAACCATAGAATAAGGTGTCCTAAACAGCTTGCGTAAACTTTAATGACACTGAAACATCTAGCTATATCTATGAGAAAATATTAAATTATTACGCATTTTAAAAGACATAGATTTAAGTGTGATTATCAGCTTGTTTACTTCCTTTTTTTTAATCAAACTATCAACTAAATCTATGAAACGCAATCTTTTTCATACCCTGATGCAGAACCATAGATCAAGATGTTAAGAGCTACTTGAACTAATTTTTTTGGTACTTGTCTATTGAATAAATGTAATTAGGTACCAAATTACTTGATACGCAATCTTCACTCTAACTTTGATGGTAATTTAATTCGTTTGTTATTTCGGAGCTATAGATTAAATTATGATTTGCATGCCTTTTTCGCTGCTGTCCTTATTGTTTTAGGGTGGATACAGTTGTGTAAGAAAAAACATATGCTGCTACAATAACCTAAATCTATTAAAGATAATTATTGCTTTTATTTAGAGTCATAGGGTTGGGTGTAAGCAACCATTGTTGTACGATCAAACGAACTTACCTTGTGAAGTTCGATCGTAATTATATTTCATCTCGTTCGAAGATATTACCATGTAGTACTCTTCGCTCCCGCGAGATGTCACAACCTTCAGCGAAACAAAAAAGAGACTGACCGCCGGCCCGGGCCCGCGCCGCGGCTCTCTACCTAGCTTCATATTCTTCAGAGACGTTGTATCAATTGTTAATAAAAAAAAGGGGGGGGAATTTGTGAGGTACGAACAAATATTAAATCATGGGTGGGACTGGTAATATCTTCGAACGAGATGAAATATAATTACGATCGAACTTCACAAAGTAAGTTCGTTTGATCGTACAATTATATTTGATCTAGTTCTCAATATTACCATGTAGTAGTTCAGAGATAACAATTGTACAACAGTGTTTTTGAAATGCATAACTTTTAATACGATAAAAGAAAACTGATATAAAATGTATTAAAAAACAACATTAATTCTTCTTTCTTTCTTACTCTATTCTATCTTTTTTTTTCATCTGCTATATAGTTGATTTTACTATAACTAATTCTTTAGTATTGAGAGTGCGAACTCCTGTGAATCTAAGGGCAAAATAGGCTTATTATAAAACTTGGCAAAACTTGCGACTGTGCAGACCAGCCCGCTGTTAGTCTGATAGTATCTAAGTTAATTCCCTTAACATTGGCTAATGATGTAGCTGCATGTCTAATAGAATGTGCGGAAAAGATCGTCAGATCAATACCGCTCTTACCTAAAATCTCTTTGGCCCATCTACTAATCGTTTGAGCACCAACCTGCTTGTGAGGTTTTCTTATCGCTATAAATAGTTTATCACTTGTCGCCCTAAGGGCCTTTGATCTTGCTATATAACTTAACAATGTCGCGGTTGGGCATATCTTTGGATTCTGACTATAAAAGGGTAAAATCAAAAGGGGTTGACAACGCCCCACGGCTGATATTTTTATGTTATCACTAATATGAATCATAACCTGGTCACTAGAAAATGTAATGTTATTCAGTCTAATATTTGCTATGGTTTGTGCTCTGTGAGCTGTACATAATAACAATAACATCACAGTCTTGTACGTTAGATCAGAAAATGAGAAGTATAAACCTATCTGTGCCATCTTTCTTAGGAACTAGGAAATAAGACGAAAGAAATTGGTCTTCGCGAGGCTTACATACTTTTATCGCGCCCTTAAGTAATAAATTGTCTACGGCTCTCTTATACCTATCAAAATCCTTGTTCGAAACCTCATATCCTGGAGGGCTAAGTTGAAAGGGTTCCTTTACGAAGGGTATTTTATAGTTCCTAATTAAGTCAATGACAAATTTGTTAGCCCTGATTTCCTGCCACTCTCTAACAAAATATTTTAATCTGCCTGCCAGACTTACAGATACTACTTCTTTTGGGAGGTGTTCTCTTCTTTCTGGTTCCTGTTCTGTGAATTGAAGAACTGCTGTCTGGATCGGAAATTTGGCTTGTTGGATTGATTTCCCCGATTGTACCCGGTTCGGTTGTAGTAATTCTTTTGATTGTAACCCTTCTGATTGTAACCCGTCTGCTGCTGAGAGAAAGGGCGTCTCGACTGCGGGCTTTTGAATAAAAAATTCCTCTTAACAGTAGCAGTTGGCTTGGATTTCTGCTGAAAATCCTCCGAGAGCTTTGTGAGCGCTTTAGATTCCTTAATGCGCTCTGCCAATTTATTTCCGAACAGGGTATCGTCAATCTCAGCTGTCTTGATGATTTCCGCAGCCTGAGGAGCCAGATTGGATATAAAAATGTTGCTTCTTCTTGATACAGAGATGTCATGATGCATCTGAATGGCCATCTTTGCTATATCATTAAGTAAACTAACAATTTGTAATTTGTCGCAATCCTCATCTTTAATCAACATTGTGAGAATAGTTCCCACGGCCATCATCGATGAACCAGCAATTTTTTGCAGTTCAAGCATGTAAGAATCCTTTTTCATCTGTCTGCTATCTCTGGATTTAGCCTTTTAGGCTCAAATTCCGGCAATCTAAAGCGTTACCATTTAAAAACAATTAAAATATGCTCGTAATGCTACAACGTTATTTGTAGCTTTGTGATAGATTAAAAATCATAGATTTATTACCTAATATATTTTTTCTTTAACTCCTCTTTAGCTTCCTTATTTAATCCTTGATTTACGAGTTTATGCCATATCTTAACAAGCGATGAATCGATGGTTACAGTTTTATCGTCATCATCTTTGTTGTCTATGCCCAAAATGTCTATGACCTCTCGATCATCATGTGGCATCGAATCCTCGTCATCATCATTGGACGCTCCCCTTTCCATGTCTGGAAGCGATACAAGTAGCATTAGGACTAGATATGTCTCATAAAAATTAAATTAATGAATAAAACCCATAAAGGTATAATATCTCTATAACTAATAGTCGTAAAGGCATCTTAGTTATATCAGAGTTCAAAGGCGATTCAATAGGCCCTATGTAGCTGTAATAGCATCTAACCATTATCGGTCTAGGTAATACGTAGCTGTAATAGCTTAACCACTAGCGATATAGGTAATACGTAGCTGTAATAGCATAACCATTAGCCGTAAGGGCATCATAGTCAATAAACTCTCAAAACAGAATAGAAAGGAAAAAACAATTCTCTATATACTCATATTGATATGCCGTAAGGGCGAACTCCAACCAACAAATATTGGATAAGTATATAATGTCTCTCCAATACTAGGAAAGAGAACATATTATCATTGGCGCGACTCTAACTGCTTCTGGAACACACAAAATTTTTCGTGACGCGAAAAAGAGGGGGGAAGGGGTTCTGAACAAAGACAAGGTGGAAAGAAACAAAAGAAAATGTTTTGACTTCGCAAATTAATACCTTTGCGATCTGTACCTCCTTCTTTGTCTGGGTCTGCCAACGGAGATCGTTTCTGAGAAGACGCATCTACCTCAAGATCCGAATCGGAATCCTCGTCGGATGTGTGAGGGCTTCTCACAAATAACGGCGGTAAATTCTCCATCTCCTCCTGCATCCTTCTGAACTTGGCTTGGAACTCCTTCCATTTTTCGTAGTCTCCCGGACCCATACGTCTTTTAGACATAGCAAATGCAAAAAAACGGAATCTAACACACAAAGAAAGAAAGAGTCGTCTCGAGAAGGTCTTGACGCTCGCGCACAACGAAGTGATATGAAGCTAGGTAGAGAGCCGCGGCGCGGGCCCGGGCCGGCGGTCAGTCTCTTTTTTGTTTCGCTGAAGGTTGTGACATCTCGCGAGAGCGAAGAGTACTACATGGTAATATTGAGAACTAGATGAAATATAATTGAAATTGTTTTTATTAAGTAGTAGTTCAAATCTATAATTCACAGAAAAGATTCAAATCAAGATATCCATTAAATGTATAAAAAGAAATTTATTTAATGCCGTGTCTTATAACCATAGAATAAGGTGTTCTAAATAGCTTGCGTAGACTTTAATAATAGTGAAACATCTACCTATATCTATGAGAAAATATTGAATTCTTACGCATTTTAAAAGACATAGATTTAGGTGTGATTATCAGCTTGTTTACTTCTTTTTTTTTTTAACAAACTATCAACTAAATCTATGAAACGCAATCTTTATCATACCCTGATGCAGAACCATAGATTAAGATCTAATTGGATTGGTAATTGTTTTAGGGAAGATACAGTTGTGTAAGAAGAAACATATGCTGCTACAATTACCTAAATCTATGAAAGATAATTAAATTATTACATTTGTTCAGACTCATAGGATTAGGTGTAAGCAACCATTTGTTAAAATTGTCTTTTATCAAGTAATAGTTCAAATCTATCATTTATAGAATAGTTTTAGATCAAAATATCGACTAGATGTATAAGAAGCCATTTATTCAATATTGTGTCTTATACCCATAAAATAAGGTGCCTGAAACAGCTCGCGTAGACTTTATTAATACTTGAACATCTACCTATATCTATGAGAAAATATTGACTTCTCACGCATAACAAAGGACATAGATTTAAGTATGATTAGCAGCTTTCTTTATCATTTTTTTTCAAGTCGATTAATTAACAAAATCTAGGAAACGAAATCCGTTTTATACGTAATCCAGAATCATAGATTAAGATGTTATAAGCTACTTGCTCTTATTTTAGTGGTGCTTATGTATTGAATAAATGAAATTAGGTACAAAATCACTCGATATGCCATATTTACCCCAAACTTTTTTACGTTACTTTTCAGATAAAGATTAGAGTTAGATCTGTTGGCTATTTTGGACTTTCACTATTACTGTCTTAGGGATGGATACGATTGTATACAGAGAAATATATTCTGCTGCAAATCACCTAAATCTATGAAAGATTATTGATTTTTCACTTTGATACGGAGACATAGGTTTAGGTCTAATTAGCAACTGCTTAAATTTTTTTTTAATGAATAAGTATATCAACGCTAATATTCACGAAATAAGTTATGATTAAACCCTTTACTTATTCTATAAAAAGTGGTTCATTTATTACCGTGATTCATTTTTACATTAATTCAAAGTCATTGATCATGGTATGATAAGCGAGTGTTTTCTATTATTACCTAGAGGATGAATGTAATCTTGTACTAAGCAACTTTTTTTATACACTCTCCTAGATTAATGAGAAATACTTAACTTCTTACGTATTTTAAGAGACATTGATTTAGGTAAAATTCCTTAGCCAACATTCTGCTAACTATTTTACCAACTGAGACGGGACCTTGGCCATTTAAATTATTTGTACTTAATTTTCAGTCTAATACACTTATATTATTTCACCTCTCTTACAATTGCTATTGATTTGGCAGAATGGGAGTTACAAAACCGTTTTGACCTTGAAATCGCATAAAAATCCTTCATTTTTTTGGCGACCATTTTACCCTCTTAAATATGATCGCGGCAATTCAAACTATAGTACATACTTTTCAACTGTATACCTCTATACTTCTTCGTCATTTTCTGCCATATTTGGCATGTGTATAATCCATGTTTAGAAGATAGGCGAGTGCCTTATGTGAAAAGCAAAACATTTCGCTTTCAGCGATGTTTTCTTATTTATGTTTTCAAAACAATAAAGCATTTGACATAGTCTGAATAATGCCAAATAAATAGCTATTGATTCTTATATTTGTAAGGCTTGAGCCTAAAAGTTGATATAATTTCTGTGGATTTAAGAAATTAATTATTAGATTTAATTAGGTACGTTTTGGGATTTCTTGGATCTTAGGATCAAGGATCGTGTGATGGCAGAAAAGTGTAGAAGTATTAATAAAAAAAGCATAAATCTAATGTATTAACGATAATATATTTTTCTTACAAAATGATCTGATTTACAACTTTTCTTACTATAAAATTGCTAATTTATTCCTAAAATTTCGTTGATAGTATTCATTGATAAGTCTGATAAGCTACTATACTTTTAAGAAAATATCGTTTGATTTTCAAGCAGAGTCAGTGCGAAAAGTCGACTCTTCGCGAGTTCGATTCATTATTCAATTTTTTAAGTAAAGGGTGCAGCGGTGCCTTTTTTACATATCACGAGTGCGAATGTTAGTGCGAGAGAGAGAGAGAGAGAGAGAGAGAGAGAGAGAGAGAGAGAGAGAGAGAGAGTTTAAGGAACAAGTAATTAGAAACCGAACGGGATCGGAGAATAAAGAGAGTTTAAGCGTATTTTTGAACGCTTCAATTTCAGATTTTCTGCTTCGTAACCCGAACGAAGTAATGTGGTTTGGTGGAACCTTGTTCAAGATAAGCGGGAGAAGAATTTTGTTTGTAAGAAATAATAGGTCGGGATTTTTGGGCCTCTGATTTCCCGTTTATGACGACCACGAGACATTCCGTCAAAAGAGTAAAATTTTTCTTACATAAAGGGATACAATTGTTTTGTCGAACTTATGTTAAAATTACTTTCAAAAATTCGCCAGACTCACCTTTTACATATTTGTTTTCTTTTTTGCATGTCATACATTCACATTCGTCTGTCTCGAAATATTCCAATCCGTAATTCCAAGTTATTTCTTCTCCGACGTGTATATTCCTTGTAGCTTGTAGCTGACAGAGTTCTACGTTCATTTTTAATGTATGCAATTTCGCATTTGGTTGACAGTCGTGGTTAACATATGATCCAGGACCTAGCCACAATTTTTGATTTTCTGAGTCACTTGTTCCAGGCATAATCGAAAAATCTAAATGAGCGTTTGTTAAATACTCTAACTCTTTTTGAGTTAATTTAGTTGTATATCCATTTAAATACTTCAAAATGGCATTTTTGGGCCAAAATTTTGTAGCGCATACTTTGACACCCTGATTGACATTTTTAGAATACCTGTAAAATCATCAATTTTCTACGTATAGTTTTGGATGTCGAATGACTTATAAAAAGTGTGTACACATTTTGTATCACAATATAGCATACGTACCCTACTGAAAAAAATCACGTAATTAAAAGCGTGATTTTTTTTAGTAGGGTAGTATACATATATATATATATATATATATATATATATATATATATATATATATATATATATATATATATATATATATGTATATATATATATATAGCGCACCCGTCAACGATCCGTGGACCACGTACCGTACCCGGCGCACAAGGAGGCTACGACGTACCGACATCGACTGGAGGGACGCCTCCAGTTCCAAGAGAGACCTTTGCTCCTATTGCTGGGAATCGCCGTAGTGGACACGAGACGACGAGGCATCCGCGTTCGGTCAGCGAGCGAGCAAGTTGTGATATACTCTCCGAATTCCCACACGAAGCTGTCGAAGGTCGAGGCTCGCTGCCACCGAGTCTTTGGCCCGGTTTCGTGTGAGATATCTGCGCGCGTTCCTCTTGCTATTGCGCGCGCGAGCTCTGTAATACCATTTGTAATACTTTGAAACGAGACAATATACTGACTCTTTCTTTATCTAAACCACACGCTTTGTCATTCGAGTAACCCGAACTCCTCGTCCACTGTTAGGACCTACGGTCATACGCGGAGGAAGCGTGGTGCACCAGGCGCACCACGCGTTTGTATTGACGAATTGGCGAGCCAGCGCACGAGCGATAGCGTTGCACTCTGCAGGTAACGTCCGCGCGCTATCGCCCGGCTCACATCGAGGTATAGAGTCGAGATCGTGGTGACGTACGGCATCTTCGTGGCCGTACGGTGTTCGCCAATCACCCCATTACAATATATAAGATTAAAAGATAATTATCTGTATCACAAAACAGATTTGTTTATGCATAAAAGTCTATTATCTACAAAATTGCATTCACATATACTAACCTATTACATATTCTAACTGCAAATCCAGAATCTGGTTTTACTATCAATAAATATGATTTGAGTTCGCGTTTCAGCATTTTCTCTGGAATATTTACATTCTTGAGATGCCGTTTTATTATGACTAATAAATTATCAGTTATGTCCGATATAGGTATACGAAACTCATTAATTGCCATCTTAATCTCTTCTTCAAAATTTTTATCGGTAGCTAATTCACCCAAAATGTTCTGATTTATTTTGTGGGTCTTTTTGTTCAGATAAAATATATCAATAACCAATGAGTTAGCAATATAATCAGCAAAAGCAAATTTATGTGTACTTTGAGTCAAACATCTTTGATTTCTATAATGTGATATAATTATATAAGAAAATATTATTTTTAAGATATATTTATGATTTGTTATGATTTTATTGTTATGAAATCATATTATTTGTCATGCAATTTAAAAATCAGGCATAATTTTTTTCTACCAAGTCTATTTTTTCCTTGTTTTCAATTAGAAACAAGATTATGTCATTATTTTCTCTAATATAATTTATTTATTATTATTAACTATGAACGATTTAAAATATAACTTTCTTATAATATAGTTAATTTTGCTTGTATTGTGTTCTTATGTAAAGTTATAATGAAACCTGTTGCATACTACTGCGAGGTTTATTAGGTACTTTTATTACGTTCTAAAACATATATAGTACATCAAGATACCAGTGCGCAAAGTAAATCTTTCCCACACTTGCGGAGTTTATCGCCCGAGCGAAGCAAGGGTGACACAAGAGGGAGTAAGGGTACACCTACTTGGAGTACGAGTATCTTACGATATTCTTCCTACTGATGTGCACAATTTTCGATTTTGCAGACGCGTTTGGGTGCAAAGTGTCACTATTACAGGTGCTTAGAACAGTATGTGTGAATGTAGCTGAGCATGCGGGAAAGTAACGAGTGTGCGCCTATGCGCGAGGAGATTTGTGCACGAGTGAAGCGAGTACGTACAGAGGAGCACGCTCAGCTACTTTTTCGAATGCTCATTTAAGCGTGTGGGAAAGTGACACTTTGCAAACGCAAATGTGTTCGTAAAATCGAACTTTGCACACGTAAGTAGAAAAACTATTTATGTGGTTTGCTCTTGATTACCGTGTAATAAGTACGTGGTATTTAATTTACAAAAAAAATTAAAATGAGTATTACTACTATTCTTTCTAACAAATATGAATAATATTATTGAATGGAACATGTTTTTACTATGGAGATTAGAACGGATTAAAATATTAAAATAGAGCATAAATGCCGATTAAAATATATTAATTTAATTTATTTTAATCGACATTTGTGCTTTATTGTAATATTTTAATATGTTCTAATCTCCAATCATTAGCAGAGATGGTAAGCAATTTCAAAGATAAAGAATAACTGACAATTTTTAAGCGTCGTAACACTAATTGTCTTGTTAGTTATTATGAAATATGTATTAAACCTATTGATACTTACATTGAAGGGTTTTGAACATCAGATGAGTTCAAGAGTTTTTCACATTCTATTTTTTCATTTAGATCTGTAAAATAAATATTTTGTCATTAATGATGTTCAGTTCGTTTTATTCGTTCAAGTAGTGTAGGTGTAAATTTAGGCTTTTTGAATTTCGTGCCGCTGCTCGCTCTCCGTTGCGACGTTGAGAGCGCGCGCGCATGCGTCAAGTTGCGCGCCGCCGGCCCCGCTTGCGAGCGTGCGAAGGGCCCGCGCGCGCGGATTCCTGTTCGGACTGCCTAGCGCTTCGCACGTTTGGCTTCCTTACGCTTTTCGATTTTTTTTGTCTTCTGACGGTGAGCCAGTGACTTGTTCTTCTCAGAGCTATCACTGTTCACCTCGTTCTGCGCCGTGTTGGTAGTGTTTAGCGGAAAATTCGCGATCGCGTCGTTCGCGTGTGTGTATTTGCGCGAGTGTGTGAGTGTGCCTCGAGGCGATAGTCTTAAGGTTTGTTGGCGAAGGTGTCCACGTGTTGTACGTGACTCCTTCGGGGCGAGCGAACAGCGGCAACACCCCTTGTTGCCCTCGTGCCAAGCGTCTGGCTCCCCGAGACGTCGGGGCGCGCTTGGTGCACGGTTGCGGACCATCCTTTCGTTCCCCAGGCCCGGCTTCCAGACCTCCAGGCCAGGACGGAAGTAGCGGCGGACTACGACGAGGCCTGCTCAACGCCCTCTTCAGCGGCGGTTTTTGCGTTCGTCTTTGCGGTAAGAGAGCTCTCTCTGCGTGCGGAAAAGGTACCTCGCGTCTTTGCGTTTGCGTGCGTTCTTTCACTTGAGTTTTTTCTCTTTTAGAGTCACTGTTCTCTTTCTTTTATTTGTATAGTTTCCCTTTCCTTATTTTCAATAAAGCTTACACTTGCTGAGGCTTTTCCCTCTAAACCGTGAGGGTTTTTACGCCAAAGCAAGTGCCTTTTGTGTACCGCGAAATCGTGTGTGTTAATTAAAAAGAACCCTTCACTCACTCAACCCTTTCCTTTTGTTGGAACTCACTCTGAGTTCTTTCACTCGTTCCAAGATTAATATTCAAATGAAAAGTAATAAGTAATATTCTGGTTTGAGGAGGGACCAGTAATTTTCAATATAGATAAAGGTTTTTGTTTAGTTAGTTATCCTAATCCATATAATTTAGAAACAAAATATTTTTGTTTTTTTTTATTACTAAAAATAATATAGTTCTGTTGAAAAAATAATTAATGTATAAAGTAATTCTTTGAAACAATTGTTTAGATCGTACCGTTTGATTGTATTTAAGATGCATTTTTTAAATCTAGTATATTAAGAAACTATAGTTGTTAAGTTCTTTAACTAAAATATGTTATTTTATAGACCAGAGTAACATAAATCCGCGATTATGTCACGTCTACCCGTGCCTTTAGTAGTCCATTATTGCCCCGATGCTGCACATCCGTGCAAGAATGGACTGCTTATCGTACCAATAAGTGTGAAAATGTATGCAATCAGTGCTATAAAATATTCGCGGATAGATGTAACAGCGGATTCATGCAGACAGTGCTATAAAATATTGTACAATTAATAATTGCAAGTATAATGTACGAGCGACGGAGTAGGGCGGCACTGGATCAGTAGTAGCGTACTTGCCTAGAGATCTCGGGGACGCTGGATCGAATCCTGCACCCGCAAATAAGAAGCTTGAGGAGGAGCATCGCGATTGAGAAACTGAGGTGTTGCATATGCGAACGGACCAAGAAGGCAAAGAACGTCACCTTAAGGCAGCAATTGAAGAGAGAACCCTAGCGAAAAAATCACGTGATTAATAGCACGATAAATCGCGTGATAAATCACTTGATTTCTCACGTGATGTATCACGTGTAAAATCACGTCAGAAATCACTCGTAAAATTTAAATATTTGTTTATATTCAAATAAATTGTTTATTTTCTATCTAAATAATTATAAAATAGTTGATGATATTGATAATTCAAATAAATAAATCGCAAAAAAATGACCAAGACTTGAACCCCTGTCCTCCACTTGACAATCCAATGTCTTACTACCTGAGCTATTTGTGCTGTTGCAAGTTTCAAACACCTAATCTTATCATACACAAAAAAAAATTATATTTATAATTTTATATACATTATACACATAGCACATATATTTATAATAATAATAAAAACACTTTCGAAATTTCCATTATTTATCTTGCAGTATCCATATAAACTATATAAAGTGATAAATATAAATATATTTTATGTATGATTTGATTAGGTATTTAAAACTTGCAACAGCACAAATAGCTCAGGTAGTAAGACATTGGATTGTCAAATGGTGGACAGGGGTTCAAGTCTTGGTCTGGGAAATTTGTTTGCGATTTATTTATTTGAATTATCAATATCATCAACTATTTTATAATTATTTAGATGAAAAATAAACAATTTATTTTAATAAATAAATATTTAAAATTTACGAGTGATTTCTGATGTGATTTTAAACGTGATATATCACGTGATGAATCACGGCAAATAATCACGTGAGTAATCATGTGATTTTTCGCCAGGGAAAAGCAGGTCTGCATGCAGAAACTCAGAACTATGGCGAATCCTCCAGCAGAAGTGCGCTATTGGGAAGAATTCGCTTAAACACTCTTCGGGTTTCCTCTACCGCGACCAGAATTTTATGGCTACGACCATGATAATCCCAAAACATACTTAGCCGTATACTATACATTTTTTCTGACAACCAGAAAGTCTTCGCTCTGAAGGGGTTATAAGAGAAAAGGCAGAGAAGTGGTGGCAGTGTTATCGTACTGTCGGCGTAGACTGGCCACGCTTTCAAGGACTCGTGCGCACTTGCTACGATAGTAATTCTAGTAGGTCATCCCCTACAGACTTGGGTGGTACGCCATGATGTTAAGATTACAAGCCTACAAACATTCTAACTCCCGATGCATCATCATTATGGCATAAAGAACAAGATTGACAAGAAGGTGCAACCCTAGCGGAAATGATAAATGTGAAAAATTGTAATAAATCGGGTGCAAATGTGAAACATTGTAACGCAAACCAGTAACTAATTTACCGCAATAATTTCACAGGATATGTGCAGCCTCTCCCCCCTGGCGAAAAAAATCACGAGATTAATGACTTGATTAATTACGTGTAAAATCACTTGACTTCTCACTTGATGTCACACGTGACTATTTGGCGTAATTTCTTACATGAGACATCGCGTTAAAAATCACATCAGAAATCACTCATAAATTTTTTTTTTATCAAAATAAATTATTCAATTTTCATCTAAATAATTATAAAAAATGGTTTAATTGATAATGCAAGTAAAGAAACTGCAAACACAAAGTTAAAAACAAAATTTGTTCTAACCCAAGATTGAACATCAATCCTCAACTTTACAATTCATTATCTTACCACCTAAGTCATTTTTACTTCTATTACTAATGATTATTTGAGCGTTAAGTACGAAGATTAATAAACTATTATTTAAATGACAATTAGCGGATGTTTAATAAATTAATTAAAATAATTTTATTTTGTTAGAAAATTTCCCGTAGAATTGCTCCTGAATTCCGTTTATCGAAAAAAAATTTTCCTGTAAAATTATAAGTCAAATATCTATAAAAAATTTACCTATTTTTCGTAAAATTCCGTATTTTTTATTTTTTGACAATAGGTACGATTTATAGTTTAAATTTCAAGTTTCATCAATTTAATGTAAAAGTAATTTTCGTTCTACATATAAAAAATATACTATTTTTTAACCGTTTTATATACGTATCCCGGCTGAAAATAATCATGTGCGATACATATGAGCACTCATATGAGAATCATATGATTCTCGTATGATATACCGCAAGTTTTCATGAAAACAAATAATAAATACTTACTTATTTTTACTGCGCTCTGACGCTTATTATTTCTTTTTTATTACTACTGCTTTGTAAGCTGCTTCTAGAATTTATTTTTGAATAAATATTACAGTGAAAAAAACTCGGACTCGTGGAGATTTGAACCCGGGACCTTCAGATTATGAAGCAAGCGTTCACTTTTATTAAAACATATTAAATGAAATCAAGTAATAATAATAAATAGAACATACAAGGACGTGTAATTTATAATGACGATTTAAATCTAAAGATATCAAAGATCACGATGGCTCAGTGGTATCGAACGCTTGCTTCATAGTCTGAAGGTCCCGGATTCAAATCTCTACGAGTTCGAGTTTATTTCACTGTAATATTTATTCAAAAATAAATTCTAGAAGCAGCTTACAAAGCAGTAGTAATAAAAAAGAAATAATAAGCGTCAGAGCGCGTTTTTATGAAAACTTGCGGTATACCATATGAGAATCATATGATTCTCATATGAGTGTTCATACGATTCTCATATGATTATCATATGATCCTCATATATCCTCATGAGTGCTCATACGATTATCATATGATTATCATATGATCCTCAAATTAGTGCTCATATGGTTCGCATATCATTATTTTCAGCTGGGATAATACTTTGCCCTGCTGGAAAAAGTGAATAGAAATCGATTGGAGTCGATTGGAATTCACCATTGAAGTCGATAAGATTTCAATTAACTTAAATTCTTAATTCTACTCTTGCATTAGAACTTGATAAAACTTGATAAAATACGATCAGAATCGATATAAGTCGATAAAACTCAATATGAAAAATTAATTGAATTCGATAGACCATAATCTTCTTGAAATTTTATCAATTTCAATTGTAATTTTTCATATTAAATTGTATCGACTTATATCGATTTTTATCGTATTTTATTACGTTTTATCAAGTTCTAATGCAAAAAGTAGAATTAAGATTCACTATTCAAGCCGATAAGTGATTTAATCGACTTCTATCGACCTTTTCCAGCAGGGTGCGTATATATTTCAGTGAATAAATTTGAGCGTATCGATTGGAATTTATTTATGTGTTTTTTCAAGATAAATTTCTTATTTCCTTTCTCATGTATATCATCCTAGCTAGCTCCGATCAAAACATAGGAACATTTACTTAAATAGTTATTAATTCAAATACTGTGCGCAACCTGTAGGATAGATTAGATTCAATGTGTCGGAGAAAAACAGAGCGAACGTTCCGCGGTTCTGCTAACAGGCAGAAAATATTTGAAAATAGCTGATAAAGTACTAGGATGTGATTTACACTATGTAAACAAATCTGATACCTAAATGCATAATAACAGCTGATATTTTTCAAAAGCTTATTTTTATTAATTTAAGTAGTGTTTGTGATAAGTGTAGTGTTTTGGGCATATAGCTTATAGCTGATAACCCTAAAAAAAATAGTGGAGTCTTCATTTAAAAGCAGAGCAGTGAAGTGAAGTTTTTTTAAACAAAGGGTAAAATTAAGTTTCGTGCCAAAATGTGTGATCAGCAAGATGCTAAGAGCTGGTTTGCGAGTACCCATCTCGATAAGAAGTACTCTCACGGAATAGGCAAGAAGAGGCCAAGAAGATTTTTTAGGACGAACTAGTGAGAATGAACCTAGCAACAAATCAGGACCTTCAAGATCAGCAAAAAAAATAGAAACTCCAGCAGCGCAAGGAACCTATGAGGACCTGCGGTCAGAAATATATTGTTTGATATAAACATTCTATTTCCTGAGTTCGTGGAACTATTGATTTGTCCCCAATGCCATGGCAAAGTCCAATAACTTGACGAGTCCAAGGCTCAAGGATTAGAATTTAAGATTGAAGTAGTGTGCATTGCGTGTGGTCAATTGGCAGCTTTTAACTCATGCAAGAAAGTTGGCGTCAAAAACCATGCTTGGGAGAGCAACAGAATATCAGTAGTTACATTTCGTACCCTGGGACTTGCTGGTCTAACAACATTTTATGGGTTAATGGATTGTTCAAAATCCATGGCTCAGTCTGCATATGATGCAATCAACAAACAATTCAGTGAAGTGTGTGAAAAAAGTTGCCATGGACTCTATGAAAACTCCTGTGATAGAAGAAGCTATAGCACCAAGGAAGTACGAACCCTCAGGAGGAAAGCCAGGCAGCTACAAGAAGACGACTCCGATGCTGCAGGTGCACACTTAGTACATACTGAAATACAACTGAGGTCACTTTGTACACCTGTACTTTTGGTATGAGTGCAGGGATTTTAATTTAAATGAGTAGAAAATATTTTATAAACAATAGGTGGTATAATAAGCGTAAAAAAAAAGGAAGAAATTCAGTATTTTCATTGCCAATTATTTTATAAGTATTGAAATCAAAATCCCTGCATTCATACCAAAACTACAAGTGTACAAAGTATCCTTCTAAAATTTTAGCCCAAAAGATCCACTGGTTTACTTGGAATCTTACAAACATTAAAAAAATTCTCAAATTATTGCATCGAGTGCCTTAACGGACAAGTAGGTATGATTAATGTTTTAGCATGGTAAAATTAGAGAATATTACCAAATATCACTAAAAAAAATTTTAAATAATTTAGTTTGATTTTGTAATTTTCCCTCATGAATCTTCAGGGATTAAAAGGCTATTTGGAGGTTATCCAAGGTGTCTATGGTTTTCTGGAGTCACCAACCACAGTATGTTTTTCCAATGCTAAAAAAACTGAAAGCCCATAATCGACCTTTAATTTTTTACATAATGATTTAATGTACTAAGCACTACGCTACCCTGCTTTTGATTTTGAGTTTTATTTAGATCTTATTTAGAAAGCTATACTTAATATGAAAACATTTTTAGATGTTTTTCGATATGGTTGCCCCTTAAGGTAGTACCGTCGCTACGTGTCTAGAGAAGAAGCTGCATAAATGAATATATACCAAATAATGATTGTGCATAGAGGTTAAATGATTCTATTCGTCCTTAATTATTAATAAAAACTTTCATGCAAAAGCTGATTTGATTATTACTTTTTAAGGTTAAGTATAACTTTTTTGCTTTATATAAATTCTTCCCCACGGGAAAGGTCCGAGTAGGCGGTAATGTATCAGAACCCTTCATGATACGCGATGGTTTAAAACAAGGGGATGGACTCTCTACGGTGCTGTTCAACTTAACGTTAGAGTATGCCGTTAGAAAAATGCAGGTTAGCCAGCTGGGCGCGACGCTTAATGGAACAACGCAGATACTAGGCTACGCAGATGATTTGGATATACTGGGGGATTGTAGGGAAACGGTAGCAAGAAACGCGGAAATCCTCATAAAAGCGGTGGAGTATACAGGGTTAGAAGTGAGTGAATCAAAAACAAAGTACATGATTGTGGATAAGCTAGGCATCTGCAGAGGGGAGGAAGATCTCAGAGTTGGGAATTTTACTTTTGAAAAGGTTAGCGAATTCAGGTATCTGGGTACGACCATAAATGATAGAAACGAGATTAATGTCGAAATAAATAAGAGACTCCATGCCGTGAGTAATTTACTTAAGCCGAGGCTGTTGTCTAAAAACGTTAAAATAAGAATATATAGGACAATAATACTGCCGGTGGTTCTGTACGGGTGCGAAACGTGGGCTCTCACTAAGCAGGCGGACAACTGTTTTAGGGTATTTGAAAATAAAGTCTTGCGAAAAATATACGGGACGAAGAAAGATGAGGAAACCGGGGAATGGAGGAGACTAGACAATGATGAGTTACATAATCTGTACGCGTCACCAAATATTAACAGAATAATAAAATCGACTGAATAATAACCTCAAAAAATTGAGTCAAATCAGCTTCTGTCTGAAACTTTTTATTCATAATTATGATAAGTAGAATCGCCTAATATGTTTACGTAAAATCATTATTTGTTGTATCTTGACTTATGCAATCTCTATTATTAATTATATCCCACAAATTTAAGAAATAAAAAGTCGACTTTGTTTTAACTAGCTACCTACCGGTAGAACTACCTTAAATAAGGAAAAACTAAAATACTTATTACTTTTTTCCTATGTACAGCCCTAAGCCTTACAAAAATTTTTTTGAGTCATTTTTCGTGTCAAGAATTACCATAATAGCACAACAACATAAATAACAACTGTCATAATACCATACTATAATATTTATGCTAATTGTGTCTAACTATTGTGTTTAACTATCTCGTTAAAATATTTTTTTTAAGAATAAATAAATAGATAGAAAAAAATCTAAATAATACTTTATAAATAATTGTTTAAAGCGATAAAAAATATTACAAAGTGAAATGCATGTCAAATAACAAGTATATCGAAAATTACACTTACCAATATTGTTAGATTCAATGTGTTCTTTTGCAGCAGTGATGATTTCATGTCTATTGTTTTTAAGCGTGTTTTCCAATTTTTTTAACATCCACAGGTCGTACACTTTTTTTTGATTTTTTACTACCCATACAAAAATCTCTTGGTTCTTCTGAAGGAAGGTTATATACTCTTATTAAGATATTTTCTTTTATCTTCATTGAAAATTTAAAATTTTCTGATTCCATCCATTTTTGGAAAAAAGGAAAAATATGTGTGCTTGTCATCACGTCTATTAAAGAATTTTTATAACAATTCCACTCTTTAAGTTTTGGAGCAATAACATGCTGTTCGAATACTATTGTGTGAAAAATAGAAAGTCAAAAACATTAAAACAGTATTTATTATGAATTAATTCAAAGGAGATTTTTTTAGAAAGAGAATGGAAAAAAAACTTACAGGAATAATCGAGAATAATTTCCTCCATATACGTGTTTATGAAATGTTCAACATTTTCCCGATACTGTTTTTCTTTTCCGTACACAGGGTAAATTTCTTGCGATATTTCCTTTAACTTGTATTTTAGCAAGTCACTGATTTTTGCAGTTGAATCAGCTTCATATTGTTTTAAACCTAATAAAAGTTTTTTATGTAACGTGGAATCCCACTCTAAACCTAACCGTCGTGACATTTCTCAATGCTCATGAAAGTCTTTTTCTTTAAAGTAGGTACACGTCTGATGATGTTATGATTTATTAACAATAGTTAATAGTGCGTGTAACAATGATATCTGATCTTTTTCTAAAATCTTGTATACCAAATAACCAATTATCAACAAATCCCATTAATAGTAACAATCACTTAGCAACAAAATTGTGCATGTAAAGTGCGCTAGGATTTTACAAGTAAAAAAAGGTGGCAGCAAAAATGAAAAATTTTAGTAAAAGATATGTAACTTAAATAGAGATCGTCAATCTGACAGGCAGTAAAAGAGAATACTTTGCTGTGATAATATTAATATAAAACACATTTACACTTCCTTAAAAAAATTGTATACGATTTATGTAACTGAAGTAGAGATAGTCAATCTGACAGGTAGTAGAGAAGAGAAAACTTTGCTGTTATAATATTAATATAAAACACATTTATACTTCCGTAAAAAATTGTTTGCAATAAAAAAGCAACAGTTAAATTTTGCTACTATTTCCAGGCAGTACCGGAATATGAATGAATTATTTCCGGGCATGCCCGAAATGTGTATAAATTATTTCCGGGCATGCCCGTAATGTGTATAAATTATTTTCGGGCATGCCCGGAAAATCAACAATATCCCGGAAAGTCAACCGAAGTATCAAATTTTGGCCCGGAAAGTCAACAGGCGCTAATGAGTAAAAAAAAGTGTGTGTGTATATATATATATATATATATATATATATATATATATATATATATATATATATATACACACACACACTTTTTTTAACTCATTAGCTTTTCTTTAACACTCTTTATTGCATCTAGTCGAAAATGTTCGCAAAACAGGCCCTCTTTGGTCAACTTCAGCTTTTCCTTTCGAGAAAACTCGTCTGCGGCTCGGGCTAACTGTTTTGACACATATAGAGACAGATACTTGTACTTTGCCAGTGTCTCCTGTACTTGTATCAGGAAGACGGAATAGGACAAGTTCAACAATGACACCTGCTTTCAAACAGAACAAGATTGATACTGGTAATTTGCCATTATCTGCTATTCAAGCATTAAGAACCAGTAAACGCATAAGCTCAACAGCGAAACCAGCTTTCACACTGAACGAGACTGATGCTGATAATTTGCTAGTGTCTCCTTCACTTGTATCAAGAACCAGTAAACGCTTAAGTTCAACAGCGACACCAGCTTTCACACTGAACAAGACTGATGCTGATAATTTGCTAGTGTCTCCTTCACTTGTATCAAGAACCCGTAAACGATTAAGTTCAACAGTGACACCAGCTTTCACACTAAACGAGACTGATACTAATAATTTGCCAGAGTCTTCTTCTCAAGCATCACAAAAGCGTAAAAGATCAACTTCAACACCTCAAGCGACAACCATTTTAACACTTATGGAGATACCTGTTTCAACTTCAAAAAAGGCTGCAGATAATGGTAAAAGTCTATCCTCTTCTACACGTCAAAATCATCCAAAAACATATTCAGTGTCTTCTGCTGCTACAAGAGATCATTTGCCATTCTCTCCTGATGTCCACCGACAAAGCTAGCACAGAAATCTGTTGCTTCTACACCACCTACATCGCGAAATTCGCACTCAAATCCAATGAAACCACGTCGGATATTGGCATTCGGTGAGTTGTTACGTAATATAAATGTATTATGTTACTTAACTAATAAGTGTAATGATATACCATTTTTTTTTTCATCAGAGGACAATGCAGTTGCAGGCCCATCTGGCGTTAATAGGGCAAAGAAATCTAAAGAAGAGAAAACACTAACAGTTAGTACTAAGGGCAAATTTACAAAGCAGGTGGAAAAGAAACGCAAGTACAAAAACAAAATTAAAGAATGTTTTTACGATTCTGATGACTATTCTAACTCCGGGATGGAGAAAAAAAATAAACTCACAAAATGGGAGGATACAAAAATTGACGATAATAATGGGAAAATAGTGAAGGTACAAATTAATAAACTTATATAATCATGAAAAATATACTTTTATCAAATAATTTTCAATTTATTATTTCCAGACTAATATGTTTCATATCCATTACGGGGTTTCTGTACCGTACAAAAACTGGAAGAGAGCTATAAATGCTACAACTTCATACAAATTTTTACGTGAATTAGTAGTACCTCACATTTGGAATTTGCGTGAATTCGTACAAAGGGCTGTACAGATAGATAGGACCAACAGTCAAGAAGAAAGGGTGGAGTTAACTCCAAGAAAACGAGAAGCCTTAAAACGTATGAATTATATATATTACGATCTACGCTTTGCAAAAATTATATAAAATTATTGTACATTTTTTTTCCATTTACAGGAGGCTACGTCCAGTATTTACTTGAAAGAAATTTTATACCATACGATGTTTCAACGGAACGTGATGCTAAATCAAGAAAAGAACGAATAAATAAATTTGGAAGAGAATTGGGAGTCATAATTTGTCAAGAAAGATCGAAACTGTTGAACAGGCACGATGAAGAAGCTGATGATTCATCACATTCACCACGGGAATCAGATGATACTGATTCTTAAACCTTATGTTTACACTTTTGAATATTAAGTGTTTACTATATTATGCATTCAAGATGTTCATTTATTTTTAGATATTTTTAAAGTTTATTTTGCGAATAACGCATAACTGCGTAGCTCTTAATACGTTTCATTTATTTTTAAAACATGTTTGTGATACGTTAGAATTATCACTTTTCCAAAGATATGGATTACAATGATCGTTCAGTTTTCGTACATTGTTTAAGAAACATTTACAGTTTTTTCTTCGAATAATGTTTAACTGCGTAACTATTAATACGTTTCATTTATTTTTTAAACATTTTTGTGATACGTTAGAATCATCACTCTTCCAAAGATATGGATTATAATGATCCTTTATTTTTCGTACATTGTTTAAGATACATTTAAAGTTTATTCTGCGAATAATGTTTAACTGCGTAGCTATTAATACGTTTCATTTATTTTTTAAACATTCCCTGCTAAAGAAAGGTGATAAAAGTTGATAGAAATCAATCAAAATTCCTATCGATTTTGAGTCCAACTTTTAATACCATTTTGTGCATTAAAACTGTATAAAACGCGATAAAATCAATTTAAGTCGATAAAATTCGATATGAAAATGTTCAATCGAAATAGATAAGAGTTTGATAAAATAAATTCTGTAGCTTTTAATAGTGATTCGTCGTATAGAATTTTATCGAATTAAATTGATTTTATCGCGTTTTATAAAGTTCTAATGCACAAAATGGTATTAAAAGTTGGACTTGAAATCGATAAGAATTTTTATTGATTTCTATAAACTTCTAACACCTTTTTTTAGCATGGTTTTTGTGATACGTTAGAATGATCACTCTTTCAAAGATATGGATTAAAATAATTATTTATTTTTCGTAAATTGTTTTAGATAGATTCACAGTTTATTCTGCGAATAATGTTTGATTGCGAAGAAATTAATACGTTTCATTTATTTTTTAAAAATTGTTGTGATAAATTAAAATTATCACTCTTTGAAAAATATGGATTTAAATAATCCTTTATTTTTTATAAATGGTTTTTATAAGCATTCAATAAAATGCCTGATGACAAAAATTTAGTCTATGTTTTCCCTCTCTAATATTTTTAATGAAATTAAATTATAATACATTTGAAAAAAAAACTTTAAAAAATTATGTCATTTTCGTGCAAGAGTAAGCATCCCGAAAATTACGTCATTTCCATATACGTATTAAAATAAAGCAAAAAATGACGTCATTTCTATATGTGTATTAAAAATATAGCAAAAATGACGTCATTTCCATACATATATATATATTTTTAAAAAGCAAATAATGGCGTCATTTTTTGTTCCAATTCCTGACATGACAAATGACGTCATTAATTGACGTCATTGTTTTCAATAGGGGATCGCCATACCTCGTATTGATCACGTTTGGAATTGTTTTTTATTTGAGTATAAAATTTGTATATGATAGTGTTAGAAATAATGCGAGCACTTGGGACTCAACGGCCATCCCAGCTCTGCGCATGCGCGGGCTCGCTGCGCCGGAGCGCTCTCGCCCGCACTGTCAGTCCGTCACGGAGTCTCATAGAGAGCACACGTCCTCAAGATTACACAAGTTCTTTGTTTTCAATAAATCACACTGTTTTTCATAGAGAACCTCCGCCTTCTTTATTTAAGCCTCACTCACCAGATCCCAACAGATAGTTACATAAGACAAACGCTGTAGTATTATAAACTAAAACAAACATTTTCGTCATTATTACTGTACATCTAACATAAGAGGTGGAATGCATATAAATTGCAATTTCTTTTCTACATTTACTATGATTAACTTTATTTTTATTTCACTTACGCAAACGCTGCAATCCTCTTCTTGAATACATTTTACAAGAAATATATGATTCTGTTGGAATATCAGGAATATGCGTGAAGTATGTGACAAATATAAGGATACTTTATTTATTTAACAATGATTAAAAAGATGTACAAGACTGAATATTTAGAATAACTGTATGTATGATTGAATGCTCTGCTCGGTGTGTTGCTCTGGTCGTGTCCGTACTGGAACTAACGCGCTGCTGCGCTGGGGGGCTTAAGTCCGGCGGGGGTGCAATAAAGTCCAGGTAGTGGACCCTCTCTGCTTTGGCCTCTGTACGCTGTAGTCTGTAGCTGTATGTGTGTGTCTGTACTTGTGTGGGTGCGTGCATAAAGTGTACACATTTTCGGCGTATTCCAACAGATTCAATTCCATATTATCAATTTCTATGCTAGCAAAATCAATGCATCTTCCTCGCATAAAACAATTATTATCTTTAAAAAAAAATTGGATCTATCCGTTGATCCATCAACTCTACGATTGTATCGTTTGTTTAAGTTGGACGTGCGTATGCGTTGCAATGATAAGAGTCTTTACGGTGGCCTATTCGTGCACTTATCATAAAAAGTACGGTGTGTAACAAAGGGGTAGTGGCTTTTTCAGACTCATGTAATGTTTTGAGCATGAGTGTGAGTCTAGGGCGCCGTATGTGCTCAAAACATCACCCTCGCTAGAAAAAGCCAATTTTCCCCCTAGTTGCACAATATACTATTCTAAAAGTTTTGACGAAACTCAAAATTTTACTATTAGAATGCTTTCTCTGGGAGGAAGCAAAATAATACAGTAAATTGAATTGTTTAATTTATAACTGACATTTATTTGCAATTAATTGTAATATAATAATTTTAATGTTTCTTAAATATTTGTTTCTGGACGTCAACAACCAATTTTTTTCTATGTTGGTAACAAATCCATAGTAAGAGATCATGGACATTAACTAACGTTTTTTTTTCATTATAGACGCAGCCTATTGGGCTGTCTCGCCGACGTAGGTAAATCCTACTAAAGTGAATTTAGTAGATTCAAAGTTTTTTTTTCTCCGTGTAAGCTATTCAACGGCCGTAAACTAGGAATCCATCTGGCACCATTGAAAATACCTGAGGCCAGTCAAATCTAAAGCATGAAATCTCTACTAGGCAGCCGTTTTCTAGAAGCTCGTGGCACTATAGAAGACTATCACGTGGAAGCCTCAGTGATAGATCTTGTCAAAGTTCAGTGAGAGATCTTCTGATACTACTAGTAACAGACTAAGTAAATGTTCTATTGACTCTGATTAATTTTTTCACCCCATTCTATATTTAAATGCAATCTGTACAAATATTGTCCTGAGACAGTTACAGGATTTTACCACCCCTGGGGCAATTTTATAAATATGATTCTAGGCTGTTTATGGAGCTGAAAATTCGTGTATAACTACTTTAAACCAAGTTCTTGAAGCCAAATTATGCGAATTCAAATGTATAATGCGGAGAGCATGGAAGGAAGACGCCAATCAAACCAACATTATTTTTTGCAAAATTACTGCTAATTTTGCAAAACCTAAGGCACTTGTTGAATGCGCAATTAAATTGCAAACGTTTTATGCTACTCTTATGCCATGTCTCGCGAGTTGGAATTTTTAAAGTTTTTATTGGCATCTGACAATTTTCTACAATAACAGATCAATATCATTAATGCATTATCTAATGATATGTATATTTAACCACAACACCAATTAGTTTATTAAAATAGAATTACAGGGTACGTGAATATCCAATGGGTTGACTGATGGATATCATGTAGATACAAATTGAATTACTATTATAACAAAACTAAATATTTTTAACTACTGCATTGTATTATTAATGCCATTGATTCAAATTTTATTTTTCATTAATCCTAACACATAAATTCCCTATGTCATGGTACAAAGCGCAAACATTATCGACGATACATGTAATATTTTATTAAACCAAAAACATTAAATATTCCAAGCTTAAGCTTAAACTTTTGCTAAAACTTAAACCCAATTACAATAAAATCCCCCACAGGGGGGCGATAATCATATGCAACTTTCAAAATTGTATAAGTAACGTCGGTGGCTGTGGTGGCTAAGGCGCCATGCTAACGTTTTTTATGCTGAGGTTCGAATCCAGCTCTCAGATTTTTTTTCTTACTTCAAGAAACATATTCATCCAACCAAATTTTATTCATTTAGTTTTGATTATTTACGCATTTGTGTTTATAATTAAAACGTACTTGATACAACGACAGTTAATTGTAGTTATTTGCTAGTTCATATTTCGTTTCTTGGAAAATGTTTCAATTAATTAGTTGGAATTGAGTGAGTTCAAAATTTACAGTAGCTATACGTACGTTTTAATTAAACACAAATGCGTAAATTACAATTACAATCAATCGTAAATGAATAAAATTTTGTCGAATACTTATATAAGTTTCTTGAACTATTATAGGAAAAAAAATCTGAGAGCTGGATTCGAACTCCAGCTTAAGAAACGTTAGCGCGGCACCTTAGCCACCACAGCCACCGATACCATTAGCTTAACAATATCGAAAGTCGCATATGATCATCGCCCCCCTGTGGGGGCTTTTGTTGTAATTGGATTTAAGTTTAAGTTTAAGTTTAAGCTTAAGATTAACGTTTTTTGTTTTAGAAAAATAGTACAGGTATGTCGATAATTGTCGCGCTTTGTAGTATGGCATAAGGAATGTATGAGTTAGGTCTAGTCAATAATAAATTTATGTATCAATGGCATTAATAATACAATGCAGTAGTTGAAAATATTTAGTTTTGTTATAATATTAATACAATTTGTATCTACATGATATTGTTGGAAAATGAGGTCAATAAAAACATTAGAACTTTAGACGCATTTTTACCACGCGCCAATACGGGCGAAAGAAACTGTATAGTGTATTGACGCACCACGCATGCCGCATGGCGGACCGCGTCGGCGAGTAGCGCACTCACACAAACGCACGTATTCAAGCGCTGAACGTAGGTGTGCATCATCTGGTCCACTGTTTCTGTGGCGCCGCCACACTGAGACGAAGCGAAGGGCTTCAATAGTTCAATAACAATAACTGTTACAAAGACAAAGAGTGGGGTAGGGGGCAGTCGGTCCTCGGTCCTCGGTCCTATATCTTACACCGTGGAGCGTGGAACCAGGAGCACCCAAGCACCGCGAGTTGATTCGTGACATTAACCTATAAAAATCAGAGTTTGAAGAGCCGATTGTTATCCAAGTTTTACACAAAAATATAAATTATGCTATGTTGTTTAATACGATACAATTGTAAATAGTCCAAATCTTATAAACATGAGCAACAATGCCAGATTATTGCTGCATAAAAAGGTTTGCGTTTGTTCTATTTACACAGAGGATGTTGATTAATTTTTGTATCACCAAATAAAAGCAAAATGCTTTAGATTTCACAGGTTTTGCAGGATGGTGAATCAAAGTCGAATATTGTAGCTTCGTTGCTGAATTTGAGGTTTGATAAATCCAGCAGGAAATTACTGTTTTCACTGCCTCTTAGATCTAGACATCATGATATTCGCAAAGATGTATCAAAGTTTTCAAAAAATGACTCTGAAGATTTTTTAGAACGTGTAGAAATCAGTCAGAAGAAACCAGAACTACATTTTGAATTATATCGAGATCATTATGTCAAAAACTTACTCGACTCCATACAAGCCAAAGTGGTTCCCCCAGAATTTATGTGTGAACAACCGAAGAATATTCTTGTGGATTTCAGTTCTCCAAATATAGCCAAACCTTTTCATGTAGGTCACTTGCGTTCTACTATGATAGGAAACTATATTGCCAATATAAATAACTACTTTAAAAACAATGTAAAAAGAATTAATTACTTAGGTGACTGGGGAACGCAGTTTGGTTTTGTACAACTCGGACTGTCTCTATCCAGAGTGTCAGAAGAAACCTTAAAAAAACATCCCATTGAGACACTGTATAAAGCTTATATTTATGCCCACAAGTTAGCTGAAGATGATCCAAATATTGCTGATCAAGCAAGAGAAGTTTTCAGAAAGCTAGAAAATGGAGATGATAGCAGCTTGTCAGAATGGGAAAGCTTTAGAAAATATACTATTGAAGAGCTCGATAGAACTTACAATAGACTAGGTGTTGAATTTGATGAATATGAATGGGAATCTATGTATAGTATCAATGCGAGCAGAAATGTAATAGCAGAATTGCAAAGACTAAATTTATTGCACACAGACAGTCAAGATAAGAAAGTTATACAGTTGAATGAAAAAAGATGTGTAACTATAATTAAGAGTGATGGATCATCATTGTATATTACCAGAGACATTGCTGCAGCCATCAGCCGATATGAGAAAAACAGATTTGATACCATGTACTATGTTGTAGATAATGCTCAAACCGACCACTTTATTAATCTAATAGGCGTACTAAGTGCTATGAAGTTACCATGGGCTGATAGGTTGAAGCATGTTAAATTTGGAAAAATTAAAGGAATGAGTACAAGAAAAGGAACTGCTGTATTTTTGCAAGATTTCTTAGATGAAGTAAAAGCTGTTATGAAGGAGAAACAAATGCAAAGTCCAAGTAAGACTGACTTTAAAACATACTTCTTTAAAAAGTTTATTTTCTCGAAATATATTTCTTTTAAAAAACTCATTCTGTAAATATTTTATTCTTCAGCTACAAAAGTCAACTTGGATTATGATGATCCAAGTACAGAAATTCTAGGTGTCTCAGCTGTTATTATTAATGATTTGAAACATAAAAGACATCAAGACTACGAATTTGATTGGAACAAAGCTTTAGAGGTAATTTCAAAATTAATATTAAAGGCACCAGCTATATTTTAAATTTGATAATTTTTGGAATCTTATTTTTCTTTAGATGAAAGGAGATACTGGTATTACCCTTCAGTATGCCCACTGCAGACTAGTCAGTTTAGAGGAAAACTCTGGTGCTACTATAGCATCGGAATGTATACCGTCTCTTCTAACAGAACCAACAGCCGAAGATCTCTTGTACATAATTGGGAAATTCGACGAAGCTGTGATAAAGTCTTACCAGGAACTTGAGCCTTACACACTTGTACATTATTTATTTCAGTTGAGGTAAATGAAATTTTATATCGTTCACCAGGAAGTTGTGATCAATAAAATGCACAATAAACTGAAAAAATCTCATTTTATTTCAGTCATGCAACAAGCAAAGCATTGAAGGTCTTAAGGATCAAAGGTGAACCAACCGAGTTGGCCAACCAAAGGCTTTTACTAATGAACTCAGCGAGAAAAATACTTGCTCAGGGCATGAAATTGCTGGGATTGAAACCACTCAACAAAATGTGATTTGGAGACAAAGAGTTGACTGTTATTAAAAGACTTTATTTATATTGTAACAAGACGTTTTTAATAATACAAAGAGCCAACAAAAAATTCGACTGTTTTCTCGTTTAACGCTTCTTCCACGTGAACTTCCTTCTAGCGCCAGCCTGTCCTGGCTTTTTACGTTCGTGCCTACGCCAGTCCCTTGTGAGCAATCCAGCTGAAAAAATCATTATCAATATTTGAAAATCTTGTTTGTACATTTTTAATCAGGATTTTCAATAATTCAATCATAATGAGAAATAAGTTATTAATAAAAGTAGTAGCGTGTAAGTTATACATCCTCGATGCGATCAGACGATAAATTTTGCTAAAAGCAGAAACTGGTACCTAACGCGACCTCTATACTTCTCAAAAGAATTTTCTTCGAACTTTTTTTCAGCGATACTTAAATTCTCATAAATTTTTCGTAAAATAGTTTAATTCTCTTCCAATGCAATAATCAATCGTCGGAAGCATTTACGATATCATAATTTTAAGGATTAAATAAACTCACCTATTCTCATCTTCTCGACCATGTCTGTATTGACGAAGCTCCTCAAGCCCCACGCGATTCCCCAGCGGATAGCTCCCGCCTGACCGGACGGGCCGCCGTTACGTACTGTGGCTTCGATGTCTACCTCGCCCATCATTCCGGTGAATTGCAGCGGGAAGATTACCTGCAAACAAGGGTGCGGTACTTCTATTAAATAATGTACAAAATTCAGCATAACGCTACTTGCATTTCTTATATACTTTAGAAGAAATGACCGATACTAAAGTTTGTTTTTTAAGATTAAAATGAACCAAATTAGTATGACAAAATTTTAAAACATCATAATTATCTTTTATCGTATGTGACACGCAAGATTCCGGAAATCGCTTCCGGATAGGAAAGGTCATAGCCTTGAGCATTCGAGACGTCAATAAAAACTAATCTACTTTAGGATTTAATTCTCTCTAATGAGAGTGCTTTATATCGAAATTTTTCACGTACAAATTTAAATGAAATATCATGGGATGTATGAAGATTGAGTACATATACTATTAGAGTAAAATGCGTTTGTTTTATTATAGAGGAAAATAAATATTCCAGAAATCTTATAAATACATCGATTTAATTTCTAGTATAGTATTATTTACAATTATGCGAGTTTTCGCCGATTGCGACATAATCTTTTATTCAAATGTGTCAATTTTGTACTATTAATATAGACGATATAGACATTCGATCGAAAGTAGTGGATGTATCACAAGATGTTTAAATATTTAAATCGTTTTACATTTAAGGCAATAAATATTATTTACACACAAGCAATAACTAATTTGTCTTCATAATTATGATGTAATACGAAATCTTACAATATGTCCATACCATTGATTAAAACACGGATTACAATGCATTGTATAAAAATGAATATTTTTCATCTTATACGGAGAAAGAGCGCATTAAATGTTTTGCTGATGCGACCATCAATAAACATTATGAATCGTTTCGTACAAGTAATATAAAACTCTCTAAAAGAATAAAAACAATTAACAAAATACAGATTGCTAAAATCAAATCAGATCATACCGCATCACACTCACATCATCGAAGCGACTTAACAAATAAATCCCATTTAAGCAAATCAGCCTGTACGTATCTCGAAGAAACTTTTTCCAAACATCAGACGTTTCACCTCGGTTGCACTCTTCGAGCCACGAGATTCTTCAGCATTTTGTTCGTGTCCAGCAGCTGCTCTTTGATCACCTTTATGTCGTCCTCTGCTGACTTCATCTGCGTGGAAAGCTGATCTATGGTCGAGTGTAGCAAATAGTCGCTGCCTTCTTCGCTCTGCTGCTTCATCCAGGTGACGTGTTCGTCCAAACTGACGTCGTCCTCGTCCACGAGTGGAGCATTTCTCTGGGCTATCTCGTAAGCGGCTTTCATAATGTCCTTCGGCAGTCTCTTCTCCAGCGGATTGAGCGGCTTCACCACGAGCACCCTCTTCCGGTTGTCCACATCGATCTTATGATCGGACATCCACTTCTTGAAGGTGTAGGGTATCCTACCGTTGTACAGCACCATCTCCGTGAAGAGGATCAACTTCGTCTGCCTGACCAATTTGGTCAGTCCCGCGTGGTTTCTCAGACCTTGGATATCGTGGACGGCGATGCCCACCAGGAGATTCATCAGGATCACCGTCACGAAGACGATGAACAACGTGAAGAGTATCTGCGAGCACACCGACAGCGGATGATACAGCACGAACGATCCGTCGTGCAGTATGTCGTCCTGGTTGATCAGGCCCTCGAAGTCCAACTCCCCGGCCATCATCGCCAGCACCTTGATGAGCCCGGTGAAGGGATTGCCGAACGAGGGCTCTCCCACGAAGATGACGCAGAAGCTTATCGTGAAGCCGATGAGCAAGCCGGAGTAGGCCAACAACAGCTTGGCAAATTCGAACTGAATGTGTGTGAACATGGCGACGTAGGTGCCGAACGCCGGCAGTTGTCCAACCATCAACATGAGATTTGTCCAGGCGCAGAGGATGGCGAACGCGCCCACGTAGTTCTGCCAGTCGTAGGTCCTGCCGGTGTAGATGAAGGACGTCACGAAGACGCTCACGATGACTATGGCGTCGAGGACGTTGTCTATGTTCATGAAGTACTGCCTGGCAGACTTGTAGACCATGAAGCCGAATATCTTTCTGGGTATGGTCACGCAAGTGAGTATCAGCGAGACGTACCACTCGATCTCGATGACGTGTCGCCGGAAGAGGAATCCCGAGGCTCTGTTGTTGTTGCAGATCTTGGAGCTCTTGGACTCGCTGAGGTTGTAGCACCTGTAGGCCAGAGCCGTGAGGACGTAGGTCGTCATGACGATGACCGTGAGAGCGTAGAGGAAGATGCGCATGAGGTAGAACTTGCGGATCTTCTCCCACTTGAGATGGAGGAACGCCATGACCAGGGGATGCGAGAGCAGGTCCTTCTGGTGCTCCTGCACGAAGGTGTTGATGAAGCTGGTCTCGCACTGGTTGTTGCTCGGGAACAGCAGGTCGAAGTGCAAGCGCATCTCGAATTCGCGGTTGTGGGGCACCGGGCGCTTCAGCCTGATCGAGGCGTCCAGCCGCTGCCTGAAGACCTGCAGCGACTCGGGGATCTTCCGCAGGATGATGTTGAGGGCCGTGAGGCCGGTTTTCGTGGTGGCGCTGACGTCGGCGCCGGCCCAGATCAGCGCGTCCACGCACTGGGACTGCTCGTTCAGCGAGGCGATGTGCAGGGGCGTCAGCTCCTGCTTGTCCTTGACGTTCACCGCGGCTCCGTGCTTCAGGAGCAGCTCCACCAGTTCCGGCGCCGAGCAGGTGTTCATCACCGCGTAGTGCAGAGGCGTCCTGTGGTTCTGGTCGACCGCGTTCGGATCGGTGCCCGGGCTGCAGAGCAGCAGCTCCGTGCAGCCAATGGACTGGACGAAGCAGGCGACGTGCAGCGGTGTCTCGCCCGTGCTGTTCTTCTGGGCGACGCTCGCGGCCTTCTCCAGCAGAAGCTTCACCACCTTCTCGGCTCGAGCTCTGACGGCGCAGTGCAGCACCGGCTCCACGTCCTGGCAGTTCGAGGAGTTGAGCTTGGCACCGTGCTTGATCAACAGCTCGGCGGCTTCGCTGGAGTTGCCGAAGGCCGCGAAGTGCAGCGGAGTGTAGAAGAGCGCGGTGTTGGCGTAGTTCACGTCGGCGCCCTTCTCGATGAGGTATTCCAGGCAGGCTATGCTGCTGGTGAGCGAGGCCACGAGAATGGGGTTCATCCCGGTGCAGGGCTCCACGTAGTCCCTGTCGGCCCCGCACTCCTCCAGCTTGGGCAGCAGGTGCGCGAGGCCGCGAAAGCAGGCCCAGAGGAACATGACATTCTTGAACCTCTGATCCGCGTTGGGCAGGAGCTTCCCGTCCGGGCCCTTCTCGATGTTGCCCTTCTCCATCTCCAACAGGTCCTTCATCTCGACCACGTTGACAGCCGCCCACATGGCGGTCTTTAGGCTCGTCCCGTCGATCTTCACGTGCTTCAGCGCCTCGAACTCCCGGTCGAAGAAGAGCGAGTCGTCCACCGGCGGGGGCGCACCCGCGTCGATCTCCACGTGCTCGGCCGAGTCCTGGGGCTCCGTCACCACGACCTTATCCGGGCAGATCGAGGGCCGCATGCCCTGGCGAGACTTGTACAGCGAGGCCAGTCGACCGGGCAACAGGTCGCGCGAGGTGCGACGTTGACGCTCGTAGATGCAGCCCAGGGAGTAGTGCCGCGGCTTGCGGCATTCCGAACGGGGAGAGCGGGGGGCTCGGTTCAGGTCGGACATGTCCACCCTGTCGGACGGATCCTCCTCGACGACCTCGTCCAGTTTCCACGAGCGCGACATTCTTGCTCTGGAAAAATCGGCGCTGGTTAATTTCGGCACATCGGTTCGCGGCCAGTCGCGTCGCCCGTCGGACGATCCCCCAATGAAACCGACCACTTTCCCAATCAAAAACGCCAAGTGCACTTTATCTAATTACGGCAAACAACCCCGTCAATCAAGCGACGAACGAGTCGGCAGTTTGATACTCCGGCGAGAAATTTAATTTGATTAAATGAATCGGATGAGTTTCGACGCTAATGGCACGCGATCGCCCGTGGAAGCTCGAAATTTAATCCTTATGCATATTGACGAAACCACTTGCGCGACTCGAGAAAAAAACAAGATTCAGCGTGAAAGTTCATCCTAATCGCAATTCATCAAGGCTGCGCGCGCGCGCACGACGGAGCAGCTTCTCAATTGAATAATAATCATTAATAATATGTCGGAGCGAGTCGCGGCAGCGAACCTCGTAACAGTAAATCCGAATTGGAAAACAATCGAGCCTAAAAATAAGGCGATAGGCACAAATCTCGTTAACGTCTATGACCGCGGCGAATTTCCGCGATTCCTGCCGCATCAGCGATCCGCATCGCGAGCATCCCCTCTCCCCCTGGCTCGAAAAAACGCGCAGCGTTGTAGAAACAAGCAAATACCAACCTGTCAATCTCGAAATCTCTCTCTCTCTATCTCTCTCTCTCTCTCCCTCTCTCTCTCTCTCTCTCTGCTCATCCCAGCATCGTCGGCAACCCTCTCCTCCTACTCCCGGTGCGATGCGCAGTACGCGTTGTCGTGCAAAAAATAGCGAAGATGGTCACAGCCGAGTGACGTAGCCGGTCGTCATGAGCACTCCACTGTGCGCTCGTTTGAGCCACTTTAGCCTGTCATTTGCGAGCCGGTCCCCCCGCGCTCGCCGACTCTTCGCTATATAGACCACTGATGCCCACACCTCCGTCGGCTCTGCTGGCTCGACGCGAACTGTCAAGACGGCGGCGTCGATCGCTGTGCCACACTATACGCGCTGCGGAGAGACAGCGCGTGTGTCGGCCTTCTCGTCGTCGTCGTCGTCGTCGGGGGTGCAGAGTTCGTCTTATCACGCTTTCTCTCGCTCGTGGTTTCACTTCTGCGCGCCGAGGCGCGCGATCTCCAGGCGGCCGGTTATATTCCACGGAGCGAAAGCTCCAAATCAATTAGCGACAGAGGAGTCGTATAATAACTGTCCAGGCGCATCAATCACGTCCTCTTGGCTCCTCTCGCTCGCCGTATAGCCGCGCGAGACCGCGCACACCTGTGCGCGCTTCGGCGGCCTTATAGAAAGGCCGAAAACGCGCGTGTCTGGAATTTCAAATCCAGGCTGACGCTATGCCTCGCCGCGCGGATGTACACATACTAATCGGGCGAGCCTCGCGGCTGATAAATCAGCGGAGATCTGCGAGCGTTCGAGAAATCGCGATTTTTATTTCAACCTTTCTCTATACGGGCTCGCGTGTTTATCGATTCCGATAAAGGCGGCGAGCGATAACGACGCCTGCAGAGTGTGCAGCGGTGCTGGAGGTGGACTGCGCTAGAGCCGTGCAGCTTGCGACGGTTTTCCGAGCTGGATTTCGACAGGCGCTTATCGGCCAACTGGGGATTAGAACTGCAGTCGCTGTTATCTCGGCGGCTTTTAATTAAGTTTGTCCAAGGGTGCAATTTCCGGTAGAATCAGCTGGTCCATCGGTTGCGATGTGTACGTTACAGCGCCGCGAGGAAAATCACTGCACAATCAACAAGCAATCTAGCCGCACAAGGGCAGCTGATTGCTCGAAAAAATTATCCTCCTCCGAGCTAACCACACCGGCACTGCGGATGGGATGTGAAAACGGTGTAACGATTTTCAAATTGACCACCGGCTCCTCGATGTTCTCGTCACGATGATGACTCCACGGAATCTCGAGGAGAAAAAGATTCCAAAAAGTAAACACCGCACAGCCGTAAACAAAACGTCCACACCGTCGCGAAGCGGTAGCGAGTATAGGACGGACTTGCCGGAGGCGCCGTTTAAAAATGCTTTTATAAAAATATGCCGGCTGCTGGTGGGGGTCCGCGAACACGAGAGGAGGACCAATCGCGCGTATAACGGCCCCTTGGCGAGTCGCGTTTTTTTTCCTGCGTTTTCCCGCGGGAAGAATTCATACGCACGGCGTGTCTCGATTTTGGTGTCGCGTGCCCGCATACCTGATGAATTACATATCGTACGTGAGCTATGCTAGGCTGCGTGTATTTATTATTTTACGAGCGCGCCACGTTGGTCTTTTTTTCGCGTATTCCGCCGGCGCTTCCTCCTTGCTCTCCGGGCCATTAGTAATTGGGATTTTTGTATCAATTTTCTCGTCGACTTCAAAATAACTTTGGAATCGCCAACATACGCCACCGAAATTACGCCACAACCTACTGATTGGCGGGATCGCGAGTATTCAATCGCAAATTATTCAGCCCACGAAAATACGAAAATTTGACACACGGCGCGAGCTTCGCCGAACGATACTGTTCCTTTGTCTCCTCTCCGTCCGATGTACGCACGCACCTCCGTCCCTCCGTATACCCGCAGCTGCGAAAATTACAATGTCCGCGGCCTTGTCGGCATTTGCCTTCATTGCTGCACTGATCGCTAGTCGCGCGCGCTACACCGAGCCAACGAGAATAGACGAAAATTTCGATGCTGGACCCCCTCGGTTGTTTTAACGAGCTGATCGCGCTTGGCATAATAAATTTTTCTCGAGATAATTTGAATTTTTGTTTATACGAGTTACTATAAGGTGCAGAATGAGAAATCGGGTTGGTGGTTTATTGGACGAGTTTGTTGTATAATAATGATCGACGACATTGAGTATAATTGCGCGCGCTTCTTGGAGAGACTAGTTTGGGGACTGGTACCTTTGTATTTTTGGGGCTCCTTTCAATGCAGATTTTCAATTTTAATGATAAACTACAAGATTTAGATAAACTACCAGACTTTTAATAACTGGTAAATAGATACTTTCTTGATAACACGCAGATAGTCTTGTATGCGTTCAAGTATCATCTGTTTTGATCACAAAGCTGCAAACAGTTATTTTAATTAAAAAATCGCGAACCATCTGACACGTATCCGCAGATAAAATGACAACGCAATGATAGTACTGTGGATCAACACTTCAATGTACGATCGTATAGGTATCATCACGTATTGAAAAAATTATTTCTTTCTTTTTGGAAAAATATTATTCCGCACTACGGTTCCTATTAAAACTAGATTATATCATTATCGAATAATTGTAGAAAAGAAATTGCAGAGTATTGAAGATTATCACAATATGAAAGATATCATCGCCCCACCTCTAAGAAGTGTCACCGTCTGGGCTAAATTATATATTTCATAATAAATCATACACATTTGTGATTGTCTTAATTCTTTCTTTTATTGCAATAACATTACTCATAACATAGTAAAATATGATACGCGACTTATTTAACCGTTACTCAATATAGATATATTTACTTATCGATATTGATAAACCATTATTTGTAAGTTTATCGATTATTGGTTTCTAAATAAAAGTATAATGTTATCATTACATTTTAATATTACCAACAATAGATCGGAACGAATTAATCTTATAAGTAATATTACTGTCAGTATATATAAAACAGTATCTATATAATATAGCAAAGAAATAAAAAAACAAGTAGCAGTGGTATAAATCATTTATCCACGAGGAAACCGATCGAAATCGTCATTTCCAACTCAAACAATAACTCCCCAGAACAATAAGCGTTAGACTACCTGTTCTCCGCCGATTAAATCAAAACTCCATAAATCTATCGTCCCTCCAAAAGTCGATCAATAGGTCGTAAACTGGCATCAGAATCGAGATCTATCTTCGGACGATGGATATCGCTTTCAAGACCGGCCAGACGACAATAAATAAGCTCCGTCCACTCGTAATTCCCAGAAATCGCGCGTATGTGCAACGTGAAAATCTTATACGAGTCTTGTCACGCGCGGAAAGAAGCGGCGGATGCGGGCCTCGAAAGTTTTCGCTCGAAAGATACGAATACGGACACCGCTTCCGCGTTTCCGCAGCCTTCGGGGGACTTCCGAATACGCGAGTCCGGTGCGCAAGTTCCACACGACGTGTCTGAGACGTATATACATTTTGTATTTATATACGTGAGGATGGGCACGTTGCTTTGAAAAAATACGCAACGGCGTCGCGTGTGCGATCGCGTGTTTGGATTTTAACGGCGACTTTTTCGGGTCTTTTTCCTTGGTTCGCTTGCGGGAGCCACGGTAGTTTGGCGAATGTCGCAGTTTACTGCCGATTACGAAACGATTGCACCATTCGAGTTGCATACAAACTTTTACCGTACTGTATAAGATAAATATTGTCGTAATTAATTATTTTTATGAAAGCCGAGTGACCGAAAACCAAATCAACGACACATCGCTAATTACTTTTATGTCTGACCAGATACAGTGGTTATCTACTCAGGCGTCTGATAATATGTTGAATCTTCAATACCGATAAATCTTTTTAACGACGGATAAAAAAATCACTCGACACCCTCCATCGAAGATAAGAGACATATAGATAACCCAGAGCTTTCCAAGTAGCGATTACTCATCTGCATAAATCCTTGACGCGTCCCCTCACGGCGGGGCAAAGTTCGACAAACGCGATCGAAGCGCGAGCGCGCACCTTGAGCGCACAAACGTCGAACACTTTACAACAGAAAGCGAGTTGCGCAAGCCATTACACGCTCGTTTCTCGCAAATTCCTTTTGTTGTTCGCGACGCGTTGATGAATTTATTACGAGGACTTGCGAAAGGATACGTACCGTCGTATGCGCGAATGAAGCGCAAATTTTCTGTTTTACACGGGCGCTCCGAATGTTTTTCGAGCTCGTTGCGCGTATGCTGCGGCGATTTGAGCAAAGGTTAATGGATTTTTGAATCGACCGTCCTCAGAGCTGGTTCACGGATGGATTATCCGAGTTTTCGTATTCGCGGTGTGCGCTTGGATATATCATTCCTAAGCAAAATTTTAAAATCGTGACGAGGCTTAGAGCTCAATTTCTTTTTTTTTATTTTCTTAATAATTGCATCGAGTTAAGTTAACAAATATGAAGGTTTGTAGCAGTACTGAGTAAACTACTACTCGTTTATACAAATTTTATCGTAATGAGTAATGGCAAAATCATATGCATTTTTAAAAACAAAAGCACATGTCACAAGAGAATTCTGTTCGCATCACCGATAAAATTTATATTTCTTGCGTATTACATAGCAATGATAACGTCACTTCTATACGTGAGTTTGTACATATATTAATGCACGTATCATTGGCATTTGATGAATCCTTAATTTTCAGGGTTAAATGAATGCAAGTGTCGATAATATAGAAACGCATTTTATTCATTATCTACACTTATAATAAACATATATATGTTTATTTATGTTATAATAACAGCTCAGGTCCCATGCAACTTTCGAGTCCATAATGTGTGCTAAGACATATTTATGTCAATAACACTAAGCATATGTTTACAACTTCCATAAAATATTTATCAGAGTAACAAGCATTAAAATTTTGTTAAAAATTTTTTAATATATAAAAACGCTGTAAAAATGGCACTTTCGACTCCTAAATATCTGTATAAAAATTTTCAAAAGCTGCTTTCTGAGTTGACAATTTTACGTGACATAATAACTAAAATCATGTATATAACCTTTCGTCTTTTTCTATAATCTGACGCAATTGACCCTCCGACACTCGTATTACACTTAGGCTCAATTGCTTAAAATTAGATTCGGCATAACGACTTTGTATGTATATGTATATAAGATGCGCATCGACGAAAAGGATGAAACTGCATACTCTCATCACTTTATGTTTATTATTTAATTTCCTTTTATCTTGACTACTATTTATTATGTTACAATATAATAATCAAGAATAATCTTTCATTAGACAACGTAACAGATGTCAAGTATTATTGGTAGGGAAAAAATGTCATCGATGCCGTCGCGTCTAGATTGTATATTCTATAAAAGTTAAATAAAAAATACTCACTATACCTATTGTGAATGTTACGAGAATTACAAAAAATAAAATTAAAGTTATCATAACCTAGATCGTCTAAATCTTTTCCGAAAATCTACAAAATAACAAGAGGCTCAACTTATTGCTCTTCCGAAACTTATACATAATTTTTAAAACCTTCATTACTTATACAAGATTTTTGCATTATTTGTTTAATCTCACATGTGAACCCTTGATTTAGAAAATGATGTTTGGATTTCAATGCATTGCCTGGTAAGAAAATTAAAAAAATGTACGAAATTCTAAAGTCTTAGTAAAAACAAATTGTTAAAGAAATCAATCGAGCACCTATTGAAATCCAACTACTTCGATCGAATATTTACACTGTACAAAGTTAACTCTAATCAATATCGATGTTATGAAAAAATAATAGCAAAAATAAAAGCGCGTACATTATTGACCGCGATCGAAAATATAGCAGCATTCTCGGTACTGAGATATAGCAAAGCACGAAGTAATAGCAACTTGATATTAACGAATCTTTTTCATAAAATAAAGACAAAAGTCAACAACAACTAAAATGTATCTCTTAAAAACTATCAAAATAATCTCCACTGTTTGTTTGTACAACATTCGACGGCCCTGCCGCTACATAGTATAGCCCTTTCCTTTCTCTCTCGCAATAACTTTCACCGCGTCGGCGACCCTTCCCAACGCCAGGCTAACAACCTCTCCCACGGTCACTTGCCAAAAGTAAAGCTCTTGACCAGCTCCTGTATGAGCAGGTTATTGCTTTCGCAGATCTTCCTGAGCTCTGCCACCTCCTCCTTGAGCCTCGCCGCCTCCTCCAGCGTCGTCGCCGGTTCTTCGTTCATGTTCGTCCTTCTCCTCACCGAAGCATTCAGATCGAATTTCTGGTATCCGTAGATCGTGCTATTGTTGCTCCGCTTGCTCGACAGCGTGGAATTCAGTAGGTTGCCCTTGCGCTCGCGAGCGACTTTGTAAGCACCGGCAAGGACGTCCCGGGGCAGTCGCTTCTCGCGCGGGTTCAGCGGTCTCACGGTCAGCACGGCCTTCAGCGGTGAGGGCAGCACCAGCGCTGTCCACCTCAGCACCTTCATCAAGCATTGCGGTAGTAGGCCGAGGAACAATGCCGTCTCCAGGTCGCAGATCAGCTTCGTCTGTCTTACCAGCTTCGCCAAACCTGCCGTTTTTTGCAGGCCCTTGATGTCGTGCACGGCGATACCAACCAGTAGGTTCATGAGGACAATGGTGACGAAGAGAAGGAAGAGGACGAAGGACAGTTGAGCGGAAACTTGGAGGAGGATCCAGGAGGTGCCACCGACGTCGACGGGCCGGCCGCCTTCTTCCTCGCCTGGGAAGAACAATTCCTCGAAGTCCAACTCTCCGGTCATCATGACCAGCACCTTGATTAGACCCGTGTGCGGACTGCTGAACGACTTGGACCGAGGGAATATCACGCAGAAGCTCGCCGTGAAACCTACCAGTAGGCAAGCATAAGCCAGCAGGAGTTTAAAAACCTGCGCCTGGACACTGGTGAACATAGCGACGTAAGCTCCGAACATGGGCAGCTGCCCGATCATCAGCATGAGGTTGCTCCAGCCGCAGAGCACGGCAAAGGCGCCCACGTGGCTCTGCCAAGTGTAGGTCCTGCCGGTGTAGACGAACGACGTTGCGAACACGCTAACGATCACGCACCACTCGACCATGTTCTCGGCTTGAGTGAAGAACTGTCGGACGGTGGAGTAGGTCAGGATGCCCATGAGCTTGCGCAAACCCTCGAGTACAGTCAGGACCACGAGGGCGTACCATTCGACTTCCAGGACGACGGGATGCCTGTACAGGAAGCCGTTGAGGCCTGTGGAATTGGCGCAGAGGGGACGGCTCGAATTGTCGAGCTGACCGTGGGACTCGTTGTAGCAGTTGTGCGCCAGAGCAGTTATCACCCACGCCGTGAGAACTAAGACGTAGAGAAGGTAGAAGAGAAGCCTACCGACGTAGTACTTTCTGATCTTTTGCCACTTGAGGTGCAGAAACGACTGACACAGCGGATGCTCCAGTATCTCCTTGTAGCCCTCCTTCACGAACGTTCCCAGGTAGCCGATTTCTCCCTGCTGCTGATGTTGAAGCAGCGGATGAAAGTCCAACCTCAGCTCGACCTCGCCGGCGGCGGAACCGTGCTGATGCATGCTGATTGAAGCGTCCAGCCTCTGCTTGAAGCAGTTCAGCGACGACGGGGTCTTTCTCAGAATGATCGACAGCGCGCTGGTTCCACCCTTGGTCTTCGCGCTCAGATCCGCTCCGTGCTGTATGAGGATGTCGACGCACTGGGAGAGCTCGTTGAGGGCGGCCACGTGGAGGGGCGTGTACCCGTACTTGTCGGGCTTGTTCACCTGGGCCTTCCAGCTGATGAGCATCTCGGTGACGTCGTAGGCCAGCAGCGACCTGCCGAGGGCGACGTGCAGCGGCGTCCTGCCGTCGTGGTCCTCCGCGTTGGGCTCGCTGCGGCTGTGCTGGAGCAGTGCTTCCACGCACTCCAGTGAGTGAGTCCTCGCGGCCAGGTGCAGGGCCGTCTGGCCCCTCCTGTTCCTGACTGCCGGATTGGCGCCCTTGGCGAGCAGGAGCTCGAGGCTCTCGGCGCATCCGGCCTCCGCGCTGAGATGGAGCGCCGTCTCGCCCTTCCTCGTCGACACGTTGACCAGACAGCCCGCGGCGAGCAGCACTTTGAGGCAGCCGGAGTCGCCGCGCTCGGCCGCGTAGTGTATCGCCGCGTAGCCAGCGCTGTCCAGCCGATTCAAGGTGGGGTTCTTCGGCGCGAGCAGCCGGAGCACGTCGAGGGCGTTGTTACGGGCCGCCGCGTGGAGGACCGTCTCTTCGCCGAGCGGCGACTCCTGGCTCCAGCCGAGCTGCGCGAAGAACTTGGCCACGTCTATCGCGTTGCCGAACGCGGCGAAGTGGTACGGCGTGTGGGCCTTCTTGGAGCCGACGTGGACGTTGTGGCCGAGCAGGTAGCGCACGCCGGAGAGGCAGTTGCTAAAGGCGCAAAGGTGCAGGGCGGTCATGCCCAGCTCCGGCTCGGAGTGGTTCAGATCGGCGCCGTGGTTGTGGACGATCGGTATCAGCTCGCCGAAGCCGAGGAAGCTCGCGTAGAGCAGCAGCGCGTTCAGCTCCTGCGGCTTCTTGCAGCCCTCGAGATACTTGTCGGCGCTGGCCAGGTCGAGCTTGCCGGCCTCCAGCTCCTCCACGACCAAGAGTCTGCAGCCGAGAGTCCGGGTGTGCTCGACGAGCAGGCCCTTGAGGTAGTCCCTGTTGATCTGGACGGCGCAGCTGCTCTCCTCGCTGAAGGAGCTCTCGCTGAGGCACATGGAGTAGCAGTGGGGCTCCTCGATGGGCGGCGGCGTGCCGTACTCCATGCAGCGGTCCTCGCCCACCCAGGTCGGATCCTCGGTCGAGGGCAGGGAGACACGGCGCGTGGTGCTGCTGCAGTTGCTGCTGCTGAGGCAGCGGCCCGTCAGCAGGTTGGACGAGGTCTTGGATTTGTGCGCCAGGGCCATCGCCGAGGCCGGGAACTGAATGCTGCTGGAGCTGCGCTCGAGCTGGACGCGTCTGTTGCGGGTATTGTTGTGGTTCACCGTGGTGGTGTTGTTGTTGTGGACGGCGGAGTTCGGACTAGCCGGAAAGACCTTGTCTAACGGAGACGGCTCCTCGCTGCTGGGCTCCGCCATTCTGTCGACGTGCGCTTAGGCTTTTATTTCGGATCACTGAAAGAATCATTTGCTCTTATTAGACGTGACGTATATTATTAGGGGTGAGAAGTTGCGTGCGAGGGAGGCCGATTTGTTAGGATCGTTCGTTTTGGTAAAAATATTCTCGCAGCGTATTACCGAGGCACCGATTACATCGCACGAATTTCCAATCACTATGACGTACGGCCGCTTGTCGAAGAAAAGGAGCCAAAACTGGGCACCCAACAAAAACACGCTCTCGACTGTGAGCAACAAAAGTGTACCGACGAAAGAAACCCGACCTGCAGTGACGCACTACTCTGCTCCTTTCCGTTCGATCGTCAACAATTAATAATTCGAACAAAAGTCAGCGTGAGCCATTGAGCAGGTATTTTCCTTCGCCGGTTTTATTGTCGCTCGAGGGTATATCATCGCGATCGACAATCTACACGTACATGCCACGACGCGGAAGAGATTTCACGATATTTTTTTCCAAAAACACGTTTGTATCTTCTTCGTGAAAAATCAGCGAGAGATCAAGGTAAATGGCGACGCCCACGCATTACGGCACGCTGATCGGATGGACCGATCGTTTTCCCAAAATAGAGTCAGCTCGACGCGAGTTAAGAAACCGGCCGCTCTTCAAAAGTAACGGCGAAATATTCGAAGGAAAGGTGCAGTTTTGCCGTCGCGTGCAAGGCCAAGGTCGCGCGAGGGATCAGCTACTTGTAACACGCACTTCTTTCGTCAATTACCCGCCGCGGGAATTCGTCGTTCCTTTTTTCACCGCTAATCAAACATAATAATCAGCACAATGAAGCGCTTTCTCACTCTTCCATTCAGTAGCTCAGCCGGGCCTATTTACCGCTGCTCGAGCTCGCTGTACGTATATATATTACAATTAAAATACGACGGAGGGATTTTACGTACTTCTTTTGTGGCTCTCGGGATTCGAGCGATGAGATCAGATTTGAGTATGTAATTCAATTCGATCATCGCGACGATCGAATATTTTTCTCTGCGTAATCAATTATGGCTACCGATAATAAACGGCTAAACGGCTAACGCGAAAAATTTCGAAAATTAGATTAAGAGACAGCTCAGCAGAATGTACGCGATATTTTAATTGTAACAATTGGATCTTCCTCTGAAGCGCACGCGGGATACGTCACTTTTCTCTGCGCCCGCGTCTCTTTCTCGGCTCCGCGCGCGAGCGGATGTCAATTGGACAATCGTGCGAGCATTAGCTATGCTCCCGTTCGCTCTTCTCTCGCGCCCGGGACATGTGTAGTACCTACCTTTAGCTTCGACGCTCGTCGCGCGCGCGCATATGTGCATTATATTTACGAATTCGAGCCTGATATCACGTGCAAGACTGAGTAGACGAGTGTAGCGTATGCTTTGGTATTAACCGAGGAAAGACTATCAAATTTAATTCGTACAGATTAGAGACTATAATGGCTCGTTGTGCCGATGGAATTTTCAATCTTATTATGCGATTTCATCTTGAAGAGACTCTCGACAGTTGTGGATGGAAATTTAACGATTACGAAAAAAATGAATTTACGATCAGATTAGAGTTATTAATTAGTAAAAAAACGTACCTCGAACAACTACTTAGTACGTACACAGTTAAAATGACACAGAAGAATCTCAACGCAGGGAAATTAAGCGCAGTTAAATGTGACACTGGGTCACTTGTAACGATGAAGTTTCTGCGCGTTTCCGCGGCTCTTGTAATTCATTTTACACACGCGACCTGATGAGGTGGTTATGCAACGATTATAATTAAACTCGAATCAGACAACTTACTTCGACAGTTGCGGTACTGTAAACACTTAGTTTGAGAGCGAGCTGGAATTCTCGGAAATATTTGATTCGATGACAGGAGAATCTGTTGTGAGAAGGATCCTCATAGTGAATCGAAGTCGGAATCGGCGTTACATATTGTTACATTTTAATAAACGGACATTTAATTCCAGGAAGCAAGATCAAAATGTTTGTCCCACCATGCGATACATTATACGATCGGTACTGCCACATATCTAGCATCGCAATATCTACACGTCTCCCGACAATTCAATCTCGAGTAGTCGAAAAATTCGCGTAAACGTTCGAGTTTTCTCCCCCCGATACGCTCCTGGAATCACACAATCCGATAAAGCATGAACGTTACGATAAAGCCTATATATGACACGAGATAAGAGTCTGGCCGATCGATTGTCGACTGATATTCGCATATATTCGCGCGATTTGTTTAATCTGCTATTTATTCTAAAAAGCTCGGGGCGAGGAGCTAGAGTAGGACAAACTGATACGGAGATTGGTCTTAATTAGGAATAAAGAGCTGCGCGTATACTTCAGTGATTCATTGTGCTGGGTGATCAGTTTGGATTGTCGCAATTAAAAATACGCGTTACAGAAATATTTAGAGCCCTTCGCGAGTCGATTAGGAATAAGAAAAATTACACGACATGCGCGACAGAGTCGTGAATTGCAATCATCCAACAATCTCAACATTACGAAATGTCGCGTCACAAGTCAGGATCGTACTGCATCAAAGCGCAACCTTGAGGTACCAACTGCACCAATTCCTGTACTATACGTACATCGGGCGTCACTTATGTTCTACGCCCGGACGAGCAACCGTCGCAGTCTGAAAACTGCGGATGGCAAAAATTGCATCGCGATCATTCCTTCCTGGAGTAGGATGAATTTTCGAGCCTTATTAATTAATTAATCCTTACATCATTATCATCATTATATACGATTATTGTAAAGTACTGGCGTAAATTGCGTAAATATATGTGCTACATTTTAAAAGGCTCCATTCCATGAATAGAAAAAATGAACTTATAACGGTCGCATGCATCGTTTTATTCATTCACTCTCGCGCAGCTTCGCTCCATGAAAAGGCTGGGCTGCGTATACGCGACGGTTCAGCAATCATGTTATCACTCGTTAATCTATACCGAGAAGCTTCGTAGACGAGCGGCGCGAAGAGTCCTGTATGAAAATATTACAATGCCGCGTGCGCGTACAAGAACAATTTACAAGCGTTTCCATTCTCCGACAATATTTTTACCATCACTGCAGGAGGAAAATCATTGGACACGTTGCTCGCATCTTGGAATTTCCTGGAGTGAACCGTCTCTAATAACAACTCCGTCACACGATACAACGACAGCAGCAGCAGCGCACGACAGAGCACGAGAGTCGACACAGAAAATCCTCACTTTCACTCCAGCAAACTCCGAGAAGAGGCGAAATGTAAGCAATTCATAAGGAGAGCACATCGGGAGATATCTCTGCGAGAATCACCTTGAGGTAAAAGTAAATTCGCGGCGAGTTGTCGGAGCAGTTGCCTAGCAGGATGATGAACCTCGGGGGCGAGAAAGGTGCGTGCGGCATGATCCTGATGGCCGGCTGACGGGGAGCAACATCGGACGGGACGGCGCGCGCGCTTCGACTGACCGATCGGCGATCGCCGCAGCCACCGACGCATCGAGAAAGAAGAGCTGGCCGCGCTCGCGTGCCGACGCGGAGGAGGGAGAGAAAGAGAGAGAGAGAGAGAGAGAGAGAGAGAGAGAGAGAGAGAGAGAGAGACCGATCGCCGATCGGGGGCGTACTTGCCGATGGTACTTGGGCGTATTGGTACAGGACCACTGATGGATTATTTGGGAACCATTTCATTTTAAATTGACAGTAGAATACGAACCGCGCAATATAACAAGATAAGAAGTTGCCCAGCCAACTCAGAAAAAAATGATTCGCGAGCATAAAAATTTCCATTCGAAAATAAAATCGAACATTCCAACGAGGATTTCGTTTCTCGGCAGTCGTATATTAAGCCTTCAAGTCGAACCTCAGAGCATTTTTTATATCTCGAATATAAAAGCATTCCAAAAGCTGAATTATCGCAGCGACTCTTTTCTTGCTGCATGTCGAAAAATAATTATGCACCTCACGTGTAGAAAAACTCACACACTGCAGATTCCATTTTAATCGTCATTCGTTTACAAGCTCGCATGAGTGCATACTGCTGCAGCGACTTCTTTCCTCGTTCGCCTTATCCGCTGCTATAAGACCCGCATCGTCTGTTCAAACGAAAAAATTCCTGAGCTGCTCTTCGCCAAAAATCCTTTTAGTTATATGGCAACAGCCCCGAGCTCATCCCAAAAGAAGCATCGAGAGGCTGTAACATAACGCGCACCGACTTCGCACCGACCGTTTCTCTTTTTTCGGCAAACGACGAACTCGCAGCAAGATGTTATCCGAGAAGCAGGAAGGTATATAAGCACGAATTTAAACAAGGATAAGGCTTTGATAGTCACGTGCAATTATTAGAGAAGCCGTCCCAATAACGCGCGAGAGTGATATATATATATACACACACACACCGGTCTGCATCAGTGCTTGCGTCTCTCTGTTCAATGATGCACTTTTCCGTGATCCGTTTACATTTCTGGATAGTGCCGAATGTGTTATCGATCATCAAATTATGTAAGTTATTGGTGACATTGTACCCAGATAACGTAGATTTCTAATGTAAACATATCACCTAGTCAGTATTGGGCATGATCTCGTCATTGATTGCAAAGAGGAAAAACGTAAACATCCTCTTATACTGGCAATGAACGAGTGCCTCTAGACCAGCCAGTCGCTGGCGCTCCTGAATGAAATCGTCGCGTCCGCATTGATAGGTTCTATTTTAACCGGCGCGACTACGACTGCGTGGGGATTTCGAGCGCAAGTCTGCTGCGTGCAATGGACATTTGCAGCCCCGCGCGCACAAGTGACGGATTGAGCCTGGACAATTGTTCCATTGAGACCGGGCCGCGTTACGCGATACAGATATACCGATGAGTAATTGCAATTTTTTGTCTATTTTTCGAATAAATACTCGCGTCTAGTTTTTCTTTAAACGATGACATAACAACTAGGTTGATGTGCGTTATTAACAAATCCAACTACAAGTATACGTGTAGTTGCCGACTTACGTGAAGATTTTCCTTGTTGTGAATTACGAGATTGCTATATATTTTTTAATGACGCGGCGTTATAAGATTCTACTTCTGCATGCGAATAGCCGGTCGAGCCCAGACTGGTTTTATAATATTCTACTGACACGATAAGCGTAGTCGGTTTTGAATTTGAGTCCTTTAATGACACGCTTCAATTGAATATAATAAACCAACGGGGTATGTTTGAATTTTCTACAACGAATTTATGCAAATTAAATATTCTCTAAAGTGGCATTTACAACCCACCTCGCGTTTGGCGTTCCTGCGAAAGGCAAAAAAAGAAAGTTTGCTATTTATAAACTTAGGCGCATCTCCGTCCTGATGCCGACTCTCCGAGTAAACAGAAATTTCATCAACGAATCGACAAGCTTGTAAAAAGTACGAGCTCATAAATTAAACAATAGTCACATTGTTTACGACGCATCTTCAAGCATCCTGGCCGATCGAGATCCTGGCCTTGCGCAACGACACACCGTATAATCCGATTTTTCCAGAGCCAATAAATAACGTATACTCGCCGACTGTAAAACGCATCTCCGCTCCGCGAAGGTCGTGCCGATTTTTCGCTGATGTTCGCATGAGAATACACACTGGCTTTCGCGTAGTGAGAATTAATAGAAAATGGAGAAGGGTGACGGATGCTTGCGGAATGCGCGGCTCTGAAGGATCTGCGGCTTTTCCACGCCAAGTGGCTCTCATTATTGCGTTCGTGGAAATCTGCGGGCGATTGTCTAGAGGATTGAGTTTTATGGGGTTTTCGGGCGCGAATCGAATGCGCGAACAACTTTTTCCTTGACGCGAATTCGTGTCATCTGATGATTATTGTTATAGGAAAGTGGACCTATACGAGTTTTTCTTTTGCAAAAGTTTTAATAATAATTAATGGATTGCAAAAAAGCGAGTTCGATTTGAAAAGTTACGCTGGCGCCAGGGGATAGTGGGAGGCTACAGCTTTACGCACCGGTTGTAATCCACGGCTACGTGAATAATGTAACGCTTAAAGGGATTCTTCGAACGGAAATATTTTGCGCTTCTGCACACAGCCCAAGGAGACTTTCGTCGTGTGCGTATTTTTTTATGTGCCAGACACCGGTTCCGTTTGCGGTGGATTTTTATTGCTATGTGATGTGTACGATTATTTCGGAATCATGGCTTATTGTTAACAGGTTTATCAATCGGCTCCTTCGCACGCAATTATAAGACTGATTGCGTTTGATTTCTGTTCATTTAAGACGTATGATTTTGTTATAAATTGTATACAAGTTATAATGCTCTTGGGCTCTCGCCTGCAGACAAAAGAAAATTTCGTATACATGGACATGGAGTCTTAGTTGAACAGAAAACAACGGCAAAAAAAAAATCAGTTCCTATACCTGATGTAACTATTGCATTGATAAGTAAAAAAAAAGAATTACTCACCTTATTGCTTCTCCAACACTTTTAGTTGATTTCGTCACTGGTAATTTCTACTTTTTTTCATACGGCGCGCACAATACGCAATTTATTCAAAAGTCTCAGCGCTAACTTCTTCAGATAAATATACACGATTACGTTCAATGAAAGTTATTTATCAATGTGTCATACTTTTAATTCACTGCGGTGTGAAAAAATACGGAAGAACAGAGTTTCACCTCTGTATATTCAACGGCGTGAACAAAATTAATTGTAACGTTTATAAATCATTTCTCTGACTAAAAGAGCTTCTGGATAAAATGTATAATTTGATTTAAAAAATAAAACTACATCACATACCTGTTCACGGGATTGAGCGTACTTGATGAAGTAATTGATGAGGGGTTTTCCGTTAATTATGATTTTTCCGGTTCCTTTGCCTTTAACGGTTACACTACCTCGTGCTTCTTTTCTCATGCAATCTGCAAGAAACCAGTACACTGTATTAAATATATCGCAATCAGCGTGTTTAATATTCGTAGACTTATATCAATTTACCTGGTACTGTGATAAAAGGTCTGCCTTCTTCGTCATACTCCAGCTACAATTACAAATGTATGTGTATAATATGGTGTTCCACTAGCTTTTATTAAATATCGATCGACCAATTTTTAAATATTGTATAATACCTGTGGTATCTCGAAGGAATGTGTGAGAGCCCTCTTTTCCATTCTAAACTTCATAAGATAATCTTTGGCATGATTCGCATAGGGATGGTCAGTCAACCTTTTAATGCTTGAAAGGAAATATTCGTACTGAAAGTATATTCAAGAAATTATAACAAAAAATTTTAGTATTAAAATGAATTAATAGATTTACTGAATTACATCAATATCTCCCACTTCTTCCAAAAGAATTTTTTGCAGTTGTTCATGATTAACCCAATCTGAAGATTGGAGCTCCCTAAAATACAGATTTATTTAGCCAAGTAAAACATTGTGTTATACCGTGTTTTAAAATTTTTAAGCTTACTCTGCTGCATGTTGATCAGGTGGAATACCTTTTCTTATCATCTTGTCTTCCAGGTCATTTAATTTTAGCAAGTTGTCATATATATCCTAAAAGTAATTTTATACAAGTTAATTTCATTCTCACTATCATTATAATAGAGCATACAATGGTATTTTGTACTAACGTGGAGTGCTTGGTAATAATTTGGTTTTGTTGTATAAAAGAGAGAATGAAATGGTCTTCCTGATTCATCAAACTCTGCTGCTTTTTTAGGAGGAAACATGTCTTGGGGTGGTTTCATAACAGGTCTTGCTGCCTTGTCAAACAACCCTGAAGGAAACAAATATTCTATTGCTCTCTACAAAAAATGTAAGTGCATATCTATTAATAAAATCAGATGAATATGAAGATCAATGAAAGTACTTTGTATGATAACTCACTTCTACATCTGCTTGAGTAAAATGTTCAGGATCTTCTCCCATCATATTTGCCAAGTGGCGCTTGCCTATATTGTAGTCTTCTTGTTCTTGCCGAATGAATGTATCTAGAAGTGGTAATTTTTTTTAAGTATGCAATTGAAATCTCACCATTTCAATTTGATAAACAAATTGCGGCATACCGTGAGCTTTAGCACGTTCCAAATAAGCTATCATAGCTTTGCTGATTTTCCTTGGTTGCTTCTCAGTAGATGCTGGCTGTTGCATTTCTGGTTGAGCAGCAGTTGCAGTGGAGTACAGGGAAACATTGTTCTATAACAAAATTTAATTATAAATCCTAAATCAATAAATTGTGTGCCTTATAGACAAGAGGTTATGTATAGTATTCATGTGCCCCATCGACTTCAGACCATATTAGACTACCATTTATAATTGTAAATCTTACCATACGATGCACTATTCTATTTAATAAACGAGACGTGACAACATTTCTAAACGTTGTTAATTGTGAAAAAATAGAGCTGGAAACTGACATCGTAAAATGTTCGGCAGTCGCCTCACTCTCTGCACTTCTGCGGTGTGTGTCGGCCGTTTGTTTTGTTTTTAGGTTAGGATTTCAGTATCGTGCGCAGTGCCAGCCGCCACTTTTCAAAAGTCCCGCACATCTAAATCATCTCCGCTGCTCATCTCCGTTATAAATTTGCTGTGTAGCAGTCCTTAAATAATTATAACTACAGGTATACATTTTTCGATACAATTTAATATAGAGACAATGCAGAGATCGTGTAAAACATTCCCGACGGAATATCAGTATGAATTTACAAAGAAAAAATCAAGGAAGTCCGAGCCGTAAGTTTATAGCTTCGTTATCTAAAATGTGCATTCGAACGCTGTTTTTTATATCAATATTTTATTGCAATATTATACTGCGCATACCTATATGAAAAGACTTTTCACGACGTCATAAGCAAAAATTTCTAATTTACAACATTTACATATTCATATTCACATATCATTCTATTTATACCTATAATATGTAATAGGTGTATCTATATATAGGTATGTATCTGCATACGCGCAATAGCACTTTATACGATATTATTATGTCGATATTAGAATATCTGCATAAAGCATATATATTATAATAAACCTTGATAAAACGAATTATGTAATAAAATCGATTCTAAATAGAAATAATATTTTTTTCAAAAGTGAAATATTAGTACAATATTTATTTATATAGATGATAAAATATTTTATTTCACTTGAAAATTCATAATGTCGGAATTGTTATTCATGTGTGTATAGCTTTCGACCTGCAGAATCTTGGGAATTAGTTGGGACGCCGGAAAACTCGAAAGATTGCGAAGAAAAGGCGGAAAAACTTCTCAAAAAATTTGCTCTAGAACGCTATCAAACCGCCTACCAGCTGCACTACAACAAAAGTCCAGATGAGAAAGAGGAGGAAGAGGAAATCGACTTGGGAAACGAGCTGATAACGTATCTGAAAAAATTGTACTACGATCCGCATACCGACAAGACTCTCAAACAATCTTACACTACTGCAAGAGGTATATTATATGGACATTTATGCAACCATCATGAAAAACAAAAATTGCATTTCTTTTTTGTATAAAAGCTATGCTCATGATCGAATAAGTTTCGCTTGAACCGTTGCAGTGTTCGGTTACGTGAGTCCAGGAACCCTGCACGCTCAATTGTCCACTTACCAGGACACTTACGGGCGCACCGGCGGAAAAGTCATTTTGAAAAACGTCCAGAAAATGATTGCCGCCAAGCGTAGGCGAATCATCCAATCTAAACTGCAGGCCAACGTGCAGTCTTCTCATTAATTTCTTCGTTTGCGCTATACGGATATTTTTAATTGGCCGATAATTGATTATTTCGCCGCAAGTATAGTAATGAGAATTAAATAAATTTTGCGACTGTCATTTTACATTTGGCGTTTAACCTTTTAAATTATCATCACGCATCATCACCACGATCCGGTCAAACCATTGAACTCCTTTTCGTATTATAAAAGTGTATAGTGACATAAGAACGCAAAATGAATTACGAAATTGACGATGAAATCCGAGATTTTGTAACATCTTACTCGAAGGAGTATGGTCCAAAGCGAGTTCAACAATTTTTCAGAGCAAGACCATTCTTCAGCGAATACAGAGAATCGAATCCCATAAAGGACGCTTACAAGGAGTACTTGAACCTTCAGAAAAAGAATGAACGCTTGCCGCCTCGTAGACGCACCGAAAATCCGCAAGATCTTCTCGACAGAGTGAATCAAATCACAACATATTTTATTAGCAAAATAATTTTATTATTCGGTTTTTTTTTTCGTTACACATTTCATCCATAGGTGCGAAGCGAGCTTTCGCATTTGAAAACGTTCTTACCGCGAGATCCCCCAGATGAGGCGCTTGTTGAGCGGCAGCAAAAACAGCTGTTTCAAAGCGCCTACCAGATTGAGTTCGCCAAGAACTTATACAATTGCTCTTCTGCGCTACGTATGTTGCTGTGCTTTTTTATAGCTAATATCAAATAAAATGTTTTCTATGTATTTTGCGTGCCGACTCTCTCAAGCATACTTTCAATATAGAAATTTCGAAGTTTTTTATGATTGTCCAACACTTGAATAAACGTTGCTCGTAATAATTATAGTGTGTTTTGCGAATTATCTTTTGGATAATAGTACTTGTATCACATTTTTCGAAGTACATCTGATCTGATGTATGCTTGAAAGGGTCTGAGACTGAAGCTATTGTCAGTGCATTCATATAATAAATCATATATTCCGCATCTGGGGCTCAGTCTGTCGAATGTTTAATTAGATTCTTGCTTAAATACATAGTTGTGTGTATGTGTATATACATATATATATATATATATATATATATATATATATATACACACACATCCTTTCATATAATTAAGTCTTCTTCTTGTCAAGGTATGACTCGGTAAAATAGCTATTCTGTAAAATTGGTTGGATAATCGAATGATTCACTTGTATTAAATACCGAAGTCATAACGTACGTATTACATTGCATATGATACACAGGTGATCAAATCAAAGAAAATGACTCGATGAACATGACGTTATCGGAAAAAAGCGCAATAGCGGAAACCGAGCAAAAGAAATCTTTTAGAAATCCTCGACACGTGGGCGGTGATAATACATTAAGGACCCAGAAATTAATGAAGCCGCCGGACAATTTGACTGTCGATAAAAAGGAAAGAGAGATACTCCGTGTTAGGTAACGATTATAATTTTGTCTGTTAAATATTCAAGTTTATGAGATCGATTTTTTTCATCAATTGATTAATGTTGATTTGATCAAAGGACCGGATTTAGCGAATATCAAGACATTATCGGTAAGGCAGGGCGACGAATAATTCAAGAACAATTTTTAGGTCCATCAGTACCTGTAGAGGTACCAGACGAACACACCCGAAATCCAGACAGTGCAAGATCAAGCTGCTTACATATTTTGAGAAACGCTTCAAAACATCATCTTATGTCGCAAGTTTTTTAAAAGAAATTTCGGATTCTGGCAATCAAAAAAATTGTAAAAATCGTTTAATTTTTTGTTTGTTCTTTCTGTTTTTCGATTATTAATTGTTTTAAGTCCTTTGTTAAGAATGTCAATCTTTATAAATTAACGCTATTACATCATCCTATTATATTATACCTTTCGCTTTCCTAAGATATTTAAATTATTTTTTCGCTTGCATACTTACAAAACAATCACCTATTCGTGCACACTTTCAGGCATTTATATACAGAAATAGCAAAGAGAGTCACGTACTACACGAGATTACACAGTATACAAAATCATATAACGTTTTTGAAACTGCAAATAAAATAGCAAATATAGTTTGAAGAATTTTATTGCTATTTGACTCTCCTTGCGCTTAAAATTTTTTCATCTACTACATTAAATTTTATCTATATCAGTACGAGAATGAATTCAACGCCTTTTGTTCAGCACTGTGTGACAGTAGCAAAAGTGTAACGTTCAACTCAATATTACTAAAATTAATGTTAATTGTACTTGCACTCATTCTTTTACGAGTTTTATTTTTCTGAATAACTAGATCCTCATATACGTTTGCAAAGATAGAAGCTAAAGGCAATGTTTGTTAAAGGACCACCACACCAGTTATATAGATATACTAGTGAATGCTAATTTACGCGACCATTTGCTCCCAACTTCTGGAAAAACGAGCGCTTTTATGACTCTCAAAAAATTACAGGACCTAGTTGTGGGTACAATCGTTGCGCGGTAGTGAGCTGGGCATTATGCATCAATGGAATCCTGGAGAAAAAGATACTTCACAGTACGCTTTCCTTCCGAACCACTAACCTCGGCCAAAATAAACAATAGACGATCGATCTGATCTAACCCAAAATATTTGACATATCTGGAAAGTATTTTTGAAGTATTCTTTTCCCTTGGGAATTTCCTGATAAATGCTGTCCCGCTCACTTCCGCGCAAAGATTGTACCGACAACTAGGTCCTGTAATTTTTTAAGACTCCTATGTACAGCCGTTTTTCTAAAAGTTGGGAGCAAAGGGGCGCGTCAATTTAATACGGTTAATATATCTATATAACTGGTGTGGTGGCCCTTAAGAACAAACCATGGGTTATATATTAATTTAACTTGGGTAAGTTCTAAATTTTCCAACTGACTTTTTCGTTGCACGAAGTTTTACTCTCAAATTACTAGAAACATTAGACTTGGTGATCCTGATTTAAAAATCCAACATTGTAAGAAAAGCTAAATATGAGGTCACTATCGGTTGTCGGTTAAAAATTATGTAGGATTTTTGTCAAACCGACTTGAATATGTCAAAATACTTTACACAACTCATTCCGTAGGATTAATTCAACTGAACTGGACTTATATAAACAAGCTTTTTTTACGAGAAGACGTTAGTTAGTCTAAATTAAAAATTGATTTGAGAAATCAACCGTTTTCAATTTAATGATATCCCTCTTATTAGAGCTAATACCATCAACGATTATGCAAGCGTAGCGCTACGCGCTGTGAAATAATAAATATATACACCAATATTGATTTACGTGTAGTGATTAGTGATACAAAACTACTTCTACTTTCAGAGTCTTCCATAGATCGCATACTTTCACGATAAGTTGATGAAACCACGCATAAATCTTAAAATAAAATTATAAATTTATCCTACACATCCTATTTTATGTCCACTAACGTTCCATCGTTGATCATATCTGGTAAGACATCTCCGCTGGCTCCATTCTATAACACACATTCATAATTGACGCATAAAAAAAATTTGTTTATTGTTTTTGAAATAGGCATAGATAATTATTACCTCTATGATAATAGTGGAGGTCATATCAGAATTGTGCTGCATTCCAGCGCTTGAAACTGGTATTGTTATAGTTCGAATATTGTTACCAGTTGAAGTTGCTATGTGTTGGGCCATCATTGCGTTATTGTTTGTTCTACTGTAAAAATCGTGTTATTACTCAATTATAAAAACAAAAAATGAACAATATTCATTTAACAACCATAAATATTTACCTCCTCTTTTTCACTTGTCCAGAGTGAAACCGACCACCCTCTCCTCGTATTCGATTCATAGCATGTCGGTGTCGGGACTCGTGAAGGTATTTCTGCAATTCATTAAAGACAATGTCAAAAATTGACTTTACTTTCAGTTGTTTATTTCAGATAAAAAATAGTGCTTACCGGTCTCTCTTTAGGAATTTTTCCTTCAGCTTCCAGTTTTGCTCTCGCTTGTCTACGCTTAAGAATACGTCTGTACTGTTTAGCGTTGACATAGAGAGGTTCCTCCTCTAAAAACTCAGCATTTGGAAGAGCTACTCGTTGGAATTGCGGTTGCCCGCTGTTACCAGGTACCATCTGTAAAAAACGGATACAATTGAACTTTTCTAATAATTTTGAAGCATTGTTGTTTCATACCACTTGTACTTTGAATCTAGAAGTAACAAATCAAGCAAGGTATGAACATTGAATCAATTTGTTTTATGTGCTGTAAGATAAGGCTCTCATATCGTGTATTGGTGTTAGACAAAAGCATTTTTCAGAACAAATAGTGTTAATTTTGTGCTGAATATCTGCTTTTATCAGTGCTGTTATCGTTTCACAGTGCATGCAATGTTGCTCTAAAATCACCACAAGTCTGCATAAGGTGTGTACACAAACTGTGCTAGTGAAAGAGACTTTTTGATGTAATCACCATGACAATGTTTCCTGCCTGTGTTGCTGCTGCTGTCGGAGTAGCAATTTGTTGGACTGGATTCGATGCAGGAGCAGTGGCTGTCTGGGTCGTGGGGTTGGCTATTTGCATCAGGTTTCCGTTGATATTTATAACTACGAGGCAGAGTGGTGCATAAGTAATAAAGTACTACTTTTATATTATATTTTGGAAAAATTGCACAGAGCGTTACCCACCAGTAGGTTGAGCCTGTTGCGCAACTTGTCCCTCGAGTTGCACAGGCTGATAGATATACGTCTGGCCATCTGGTGTCTGTATTATCTGTGGTGTCTGTGGCTGTTGAATCACTATCTGCTGTCCTGCTCCAGCTAGACTAGAGACGGGAACTACTTGGATCTGGCCATTGGGTGCTGCTACTTGAATTGTCTGAGGAAGCATCATGGCTTGGCCACCTTGGCCCATCTGTACAACTTGAACCGTACCTCCAGCCCCGCCAACCATCACGGTCTGGCCTTCTTGAAGCTGATCCATCACACTCTAAATGCTGGAGAACACACAAATTCAAGAGAACATTAACGAATGCAAATGTAAAATCCAAAAGTGGGACTCTCATTTTCAGTCTCAAGGAAGTGACCTAGACCACCAGAACTGTTTTGAAAGTCAAATCAATCTGCGTACACTATAAATAGAGGAGTACGGACTCCCCAAAATATCATCAAAGCCAGGACAATTGTTCAACTCGAGCAGAGGACAAGCCATAAGAGATGTGCGAAGCCATCTGGTCACCTAGATTACATAACAAGAGCAGACAAACGCACCCCCAACCCTTGCCGTCGGTCAACTTCCGCACAGAACACCAGTCTCTCATTGTTCGCGGCTGGCATTACACCCTTCCGAATGCATCCACCTATCTCTCTCTCTCTCTCTCTCTTTCTCTCTCGGCATCACGCACACATGCATCAGCACCGCGAGAAAGGACTGCGCGTACGCACGGCCGCGAAGTGCATCGGAGCTCGCGCGCGCCTGTGTGGCACACATATGCACTGGCTCTCGCCGCACGAAATGTCAATACCTCCTCGGCGTCGGCGGCGGGCATAATTCGATTAGGACACTAGCCGAAATCCAAGAAGAAGCAGTGGAGCAGCGCATTCCGGAACAATCAACGCGCGGGCACTACACGACACGACACTGCAGACGAACCGAGACTCACTCCGGGCGAGGCGAGCACTGCAGAGCCAGGACGGCGCGAGGCGGTTGGCCCGCGGAGGCCGTCCCCGGAGAAGACTCCAAGCGAGCAGCTGCCAACGGGCCGAGGGGACGGACAACTCGCGGAGCAGTAGCAGAGCAGCAGCAAACATGGCGCGTGTCCCGAGAAAGCGAAGGCGTCAGTTCTCTTTGTCGCGGACACTCGCGGCAGTCGCGACACACGGGCACAGGAGGTGCGGGCCCCCGGGTGGCCGGGCGAAATCGGATTTTCGCGGGCCACGTCGTCCGGCTGTCTGATAATTTGTGGACTTACATTGGATATTTTCGTCGGGCTGAGTTTCCCAATGATTGGTCGGGCGCAATCGAGGACCAATGGTCGGGCCGCCGAGCCAGCCGTGCATTGGTGGCCGTGGTAGGGGGGGAACTGCCGCTCGCCGAGCTGCCGAGCAGTGATGAGCGCCAGCTCTAGCGGAGAGCGTGCCCCACCCGGCCGCAGCCAATCTACTTGTGCGCGGCGCTGCGGCCGCGAGCCCGCGTCGGTTCGAATATCCACGGCACGCTTCTCCATTGGGCGCGGATGAGTAGCCTGTCTCCTCGGCTCTCGCCGCTCGTGCACGCCCCGATTCTACGCCACCCTATTACGGCACTCAACCACTCATCTGCTCTGCGCTGCTGCACAGCTGCACGTGTTTTGCTTGCGTCGTGCTGCGCTTGTGCGCGTGCGGATGCGGCCCGCCAGGGGATGAACATAATCGAGCAGCTTAAATGTACCTACTTACTTACGCACAAGCTGCCTCTCTTCACGCGAAAGCCGGAAATGTGGCCGTCGCCCGGCTCTCGATTAGATAAGCCGGTTTTTCGTTGCATCGGACAAGTGAACGGGACCTCGGCGTGCAACGGTAATGAGAGTGTACGGCCCCGGCGCCACTTGAACGAGATTTTCGTCAAAAGTTCAAGTACCTTAACGGTAATTTTCCTCCAGCTATCGCCCGGCTGAGATAAACGCCTTTCACTCGGTGCTTGCACCGGACGGAATGTGAAATGTACCAGGCTCCGAAATCGCCCACTACTATAGCTGTTATGAGCGCGCATGGTCAAAGTATACTTGATACTTGTATACTATATATATATTATGCGTTGTAGAATGAAAGTGCCCGCGACGCCGGTATGGGCCAGCTGCGCACAGTCGAAAACAGTCTTGGCTGCGATTGTTATATTATCAATATTATATCATGATATATACCTATGTATTTCAACGAATAATTGTTCTATTATACGAAAGGCCCATAACGTACGTAGCAATGAGATGACGAATGAAAAATTGTAATTGTTATTAATCAATATCAAACCTAATAATAAAAAATTTGTTTTTTAAACTTGATCAGCAAAGGCAGTTTACTACCTTATCCTCAGCCGATCCGCCGACAGTTGATACACACGACACACGTGCAATGTGCATCGCGAATAAGCAGATAAGCTCCCCTCGCGCTCGCCACGTCGTGGTGCTCCGCTAGGCGGCGCGTCGGGCCGCGTGTGGCGGAAGGAGAGGAACGCCACATGTATGCCATATTTTTCAAAGCATGGAAAAATTTTTCATAAAATGGTACATCTCTAAACCCCAAAGTAGAAAAATTGACGTTAGGAAGTATAAATAAATCAGTTTACACTTTAGGAATAGAATAACTCCTTAGATTTGTACTTTAAGAAAGTTTAAATTGATGACTTTATACTTTCTGAAAAAGTTTAGATTGACAGTTATAAACTTTCCAAAAGTTTAAATTGATAATTTTCAACTTTCCAAAAGTATAAAATTTAATGAGACTGTTTCAAAAGTTTAAAAATAACATTTTAAACTTTCGGAAAAGTTCAAATTTGTAATTTCAAACTTTCTACTTTGGGCTTTAGAGTGTAAGAAAACTATGTGCGTGTTAGTATCGTATTTTGTGCATTAATAATGGATACAAGATTCAATAAAATGTGACGGTCATAAGCGGGTTGCATCTCACATCTCTCATTCTCTCTCTAATGAGAATAAGGGGTAGCGAAAATGTTGGCGATAGAGTGGGGACGAGCAAGCGCGGTTGCGAGAGCGACGCCAGAGGGCCAAAACTTGTAGAGCCTTTGAGCTCGTTACATCGAGAGAATTAATAAAGTTGTTCATTAGGGAATTCCACCGTGTCTTATTCTCCCAATATCTTCCAGACGCTGACCTGGAAGTCAGCAGCTTTACCAAGCGGATCACCTCCACGGACAGCTTCTACTGCATTTACTCTAAAAGTGGTGACATCTAGGCCAAACACCGTAGTACTACCTACGAGACAGTATAATTTGCTTTTTTTTCTTTTCAGAATAATCTTAAAGAGCTCTCAAGAAAGATAAGTATTCAGATGTCTAAAAGTCCGCCAGTGTTTATTGGGTAACTGAACAATCGATTACTTGAAGCTTTAATCTAAAGACAAAAAGTTTTCAAACATGATGAAGTACTTGTATAGTAATGTATCTTTTACTTGTATATTGATTTTGATGTATGCAATAGTTGCAAATATTAATGCTCAAAATAATTGCAATCAATCAACGTGCGAACAATTTTGTGGAATAATGAAATTGAATGGTACCTGCAGACAAAACGAATGTGATTGTATATTAGGAAAATGCAACGTAATATTCGAGAAAACTTGCGAGTATATTTGTAAGAAAGTAGAATTGAAGGGAGAGTGTAATAAAGATGGTTACTGCATTTGCAAAGCTGAACTCGAACTTTGTTATCCGAGCGACTGCGAACAACAATGTATGGAAGATGTTAGAGCTAAACAATGCATGGCGCAAGGTGGATTTGTAGTACCTGGTTTTTGTATGAAGTATGGCCCAATAAAAATGTGCACTTGCATTTGTAATCTTCCAGGAAAGAAGAACAAATTTTCAGTGCCACTAAGAAATCATTCAATGTTTTCTACCATTTACAATGCTAAAGAAGTCATTCAAATATAATCATCGCTAATTTTTGTAATTTTAAAATAAATGTAATGAATAAATTGCAATGAAAATACATTTTCAATGATAAAATTAACTCAGTGTTTTACTTCTTCATTTAAACTAAATTCTGTACGCAGAGTTTAAATTAATTGGAGTTCGTAAAGGTAGGAGGTCTTATATTAAACTAATGAATAAATTTCAGTCACAACTTAGACAATCATTTTTTTACGTTTTTTCTTGAATTACATGCTCAATTTTTTGCAAACGTTTAAAGATGTGCTAGAAAAAAATCAGCTCAAAACTTGCATTATTTTACCTTCCAGTTGCCACTATAATTGCAATTTAAATTTTTTATTTAACATATATACCATTTTATCATTGGATATAGTTAAGCTACAATTAACTTTTCGTCTCAACGGTATAAGCGGTTTTTTTTCTTCAAGATACTCAACAAAAAAGCCAGAGGACTATCATTTTTTAACCGAGAGTATGGAGCTATAGCCTGTTACCTTTGATAAGTTGCAAGTATGCTGTAAATAAATGAGCGCTAATGTGGCTTATATTATATCCACATAAAGAACGTTATCATTTGATAGCTTTGCTTTTACGCAGTGAATACAGTCTTTGCATCGTGTATTGAGCAAATTATACAATTGAGCTTGGCAACTTCAAAAAGTCTTCATGAATTTCCACGAAGATATATGAGCCATTCTTCGAGAAGTCAGACACACGGTCAAAAAAGCAAGGTCTTGTATTTTTGAGGGTACACGTACCAGAGAAAAATGTCTGAAACATAACGAATTTGAGTTTAAATTATTCAGCAGCTTTTGGCACTTCCAAAAAGAGTATAACATATCAATAGGTTTGGATTTGTAGTTCAGAGAAGATGTTATCTTCTAAAATTGAAAACCACGACCCAATGCTTAAAATTCATTTGAATTTTTTGGATAGCTTCTGAACTGTGTAAATCAAAATCTATATTGATATGTACTCTTTTTGGGAATGCCAAAAGCTGCTGAATAATTTAAACTCAAATTCATTATGTGATCATTTCAATTGGCTGATTTGAGATTTTGGTCCAAATCACAGATGCCTAAATTTTTTTTTTTTACGTGGCATTTGGAACTCGAATATTCATCGCCTCATCTACGCAAGCCTTCCACGCTGCCCTATCTTGTGTCAACCCCACCCAAGATGCACCTCTCCGATCGACACCCACCCGTCCTATTTCTACTAGATCCGCTTTTACGTTGTCCTCCCATCTACGTCTAGTCGTTCAGACATATTTGAATTAATCTCACGAGTTTTTTCGGTACACCGAGAAGTACTAGAATTTGATACATTTTGCTTCGTTTAATAGAGTCGTACGCTTTTTTAAAATCTATAAATAGTTGGTGTATGGTTTCGCAAAATTCCCACTTTTTCTCTAACAACTGTCTTATGGTAAACATTTGATCGCTCGTCGATCTGTTGCGCCGAAATCCGCACTGATAATCTCCTACTATATCTTCCGCGAATGGAGTGAGTCTAGCTTGTATTACGTTTGACAGAACTTTGTAGCACGTTGCTAAAAGTGAAATACCCCTATAGTTATTCCAGTCTGTCTTACCCCCCTTTTTAAAAATCGGTATAATGATAGATTCCTTCCAATTTTCGGGTATTGTTTCATTTTTCCAGATGGCACATACTAGTTTATAGATTTTGAAAGTGAGCTCGACGCCCCCATATTTGAGTAACTCAGCTGGTATAGAGTCATTTCCCGCGGCTTTGTTGTTTTTTAGTTTTTTAATCGCGGCCTCTACTTCTTGGTAGCTCGGTTCCTCCACGTGGGGTTCAGCAGTGTGAATTTCGTCCCCTAATTCTTCGCTATTTTCGTGCACGTTTAATAATTTATCGAAATAATTTTTCCACAGCGACAGTAATTCGTTGTCATTTGTTACGAGGTCCCCGTTTTCGTCCTTCATCAATTGCGCTCTACTTCTAAAATCCTTTCTGATGGCGTTAATCCCTCTGTACATTTCGCGAGGGTTATTTTCCTTACTGTTAGTTTCTATTCTCCTAATAAGATTCTTTTGATACTCCCGCTTCTTATTTCTGTAGATCGCGCTCGTCTGTTTCCTTACGTTAGAATACTCTTCTACGGTCCTATCGCTTCTATTTTGTAAGCTATATAATTTAGCCTTTTTGCGCCTTTCAAACCAGAGTTCGCACTCTTCGTCAAACCATGGTTTGCTCTTTGGCTTTTTCTTTTTACCCAGTACTTTGTTCGCGGCCTCTTTTACCGTTTTTTCGATGTCCCCCCATAATCTATTCGGTTCGTCATTCCTCTCCGGCGATGTGTTTGCTTCTTCAAGTGCCTGAAACCTGTTATTAATTTCTATCTGGTACCTAATTCGCTCTGTTCTATCTCGTAGTTTCTCAATATCGAAGCTTTCTACCTTGTTTGCTCGCTTACTATTTTGATTCGCTACTAGTCCAGCTCTTAATTTGGCTACTACTAGGAAGTGGTCCGAGTCGCTATCTGCCCCTCTGTAAGCCCTTACGTCAAGAACATTAGTATGACGTCTTTTTTCAATGAGGAAATGATCAATTTGGTTCTGTGTGGCCCCGTCCGGCGATGTCCACGTTGCCTTGTGTATGCTCTTGTGCTTAAAACACGTAGTTTTGATTATAAGATCTTTTGCCGCCGCGAAATTTATGACCCTAATACCGTTATCATTGCTGGCTTCGTGCAGGCTTTCCTTACCTATAGTAGGCCTAAACATTTCCTCCCTACCTATTTTAGCATTGAAATCGCCTAATACTATTCTTGTGTCGTAAGACGCGAACTGGTCGATTACCTGCTCTAAAGTTTCGTAATAGAGATCCTTAGCTTCTTCTTCTTTGTCCTCCGTAGGACAGTGTACATTAATAAATACATATCTATACCATTCACCTTCGATAATGATGTACGAGAGCCTATCATTGACGGATTTGAAACTTTTAACCGAATGTACGATGCTTTTGCTTACGAGAAATCCGGTGCCTAGAGATCCCCCACTCCCGGCCCCATACAGGTACGTGAAGTTACCCGATGCTAGTACTCCGCCATCTGGCCAACGCGATTCCTGTATTGCTACCAAATCTAGATTGTACCTATCAGCTTCCTTTACGAGTTCTTTAAACGCACCTGCTCTGTATAGACTGCGAACATTCCAAGTTCCGACCCTTAAGTCCCTTTTGGTTCGGATTTGATTTTTTTGAGCCATGATGTTATGTTAAACCCGCGCGCTACGGATCCTGTTCCGATCGCAGGTGAGTCCACCGTTCTAGAGGTGATAACCTCCATACCTCTCTAGAACTAAGTATGAGAGCCTTCCGACTTTGACGAGGACAGTGTCAATTCGTCGTCAGACACACTACGGTTTCATTCTCGCATCCTAACGCCCCCCTGCAAGGCAGCATCCCCTTTCGGGGCAGTTGTCATCGCTCCCGCATCCTCCTCGGCAGCAGGATTTTTGCCCATATTTGTAATGTGTGATGAAAGAGATAATGTGAAGTGTTTTTGTTGTTGTGGTGCTTGCGTAGTGTTTCTAGATGAATGCGTTCGACAGTGTGGGCTCATCACACCCACGCCTGTTCCTATCGGCTGTCCGCGGCTGCTTATTCAATTTATTCGCAGCTAACCTGTTTCTCAGGGGCTGTTCCTCTATCCGCAACCTAAGGACGCGCTGTGTAGTGGTGATAGGCACCCACCCGTCCGATCTGGACGACAACGCCCAAGACCCGCTTAGGGTAGCGGCATTGTAACAGACAGATGCCTAAATAAAATGTAAAATTTTTATCTAATTTTTATGTACTCGAAGCCACACTGAATGTTCCAATGGATACATTCTGAGTTTAGTTTTGTTAGATAAGACATTTTGCTCTATTGTCATGTTCATATAAGCAATATCTATTAATTTTTTTACTCAGATAGCATGACTGAATGAAATAAAAGTCGATGACTTGGTTCGCTCAAGTGAAATCAAGTGCAGTGTATGCGTATAAAATAAGCTTTGTACAAATAGTGAAGTAGCACAGTATCAAATACAACAAATTAGAGTATTAATGAAATCAAACTGATTATCATTAGCTGATGATTATGCTAACTTTTTAACCTCGCATTAGCGTCCCTCTATACCTTTGCCAGAATTTTCAGCAGGTTCTGCGCAGAAACTCTCGGCAGACGCGAATTTCCTGGCTCGAATCTGGGCAAAACTATCTGGGCAGAAATTACTGCAAATTAACTGCGCGGCCAGAAATTATGATGTAATTTCTACCATAGTGAGCCGCGTTTGCTGTTACTTCTCCCGTTCTCCGGGTAGTAGGCCAGGCTGTAGGGATTTGAAACTGCCTTATTGTGACATAATTTGTTACAGCAAACCGATTGTGCGATCATGTAAAGGATGATAAGCAGATGAAAGGGTATATGTTTTTCACTCGCATTTCCGTTCCTTATTGTTAGTCATTAACAATTTATTGCAAAAAAACACACGATTTTTGTCTTATTTTGCTTATAACTTTAAAACTAAAGGAGCTATCCAGTATGCCTCAACGAGATGATTTGTAGAGAATAAAAATATCTAGAAAATGAGAGGTCGAACGCCTCAATAGGATAATTAGGAAAAACCGAAAAATCAGGCGTTTTTTCGAAAATTCATAGCTCCGTCATTTTTTAGGCTGGAGCGCTTAAATTTTGGGAATAAGTAGAGATTATAATGTTCTTTATATGTGCAAAAGTTGGGTGCAGTCGGATTATAAGTTTGCTCAAAATCGTGATTCAAAGTTTGCGGTGCGTTTTTTCCGGCCGGTCTTGTATGCTGTACCGTAAGTTTGATTGACATTTCAAAAAAGGGTTGAAAAGTTGACATCGTGCACTACAAAACGTAGATTCCAGTTTTTCGATCAAGCGCCTGGAAGCATGCGAAAAACTAAATCGGCCGAGCGCGCTTACAGTCGAGTAGTGGGAGACGGAGCAAGGTCGGAGGAGAGGCGTATACATATATTTAGTCTAGGCGCTGAGCACTTTTCGTCGGACTTGAATAGCCAGTAGATCACCAAGGCTTTTTCTATGTAGTATTTTTGCCTCCTGAACACGAATTTCGAGGGTGGAATGCCCAAAAGTGGCGATATATATATATATATATATATATATATATATATATATATAAGCACTGGGCTCTCCGGTGACGGCTCCGGTTGCTGCTGCAGAGTGATGTGCTTGGCGCATCGTCAGCAGGGAACATTGCGTGCAGTTTTGCAGACTTTGCAGTTTTGCAGTGGGACAGCTCTCCGGTGACCGTCAAACTTGGAAGCAAGCAGAGCTCTCTTTCCTTAGAATAATAATAAATAGAGACGTATCAATGATTCTATAATGATTTTTTTCAAATGCGCGGTCAGAATTGTAATAATTCCAACAAAAGATCTGGAAATTAAATTATAAAATGTTACACCACATAATTATTGAGTGAAAATCTTTTACAACACAGGCTGCTTGCTGCTTTATAACACCATGCAATATAATAAGAAAAATATTTGGGGGATATGCGCCCAGCAGTAGTTTTTAACGTTTTGAAAGTCATACTTCCAGGTCATGTGTTGCTCGAGCGAGAGGGAAAAAAGTTGATTGGAAAGTATTGTTTTTCGAATTTTTAAAGCTGTCGAAAAATAATTTCCGCGTCTCGACAGATCACTATTAGGCAAGTTCAATGACTTTTACCTCCATAGAGGTTTTAAGTTATTGAACTTTCAAAAAAGTCCGCGGAGTGAGCACTATATCGTTCATCAAATTCAAATCGCAACGAGGCTTTTCTCTCCATGCCTGCATGTTGACTGTGTGATTTTTGAATGTAATAAGACTTTCAAAACGCTTGCAATAGCCAAAAAAGCATTGCTGAGCCTGAAAATGCCTTGAGCGAAGGTCGAAGAAAAACTGCGATATACGTCATATCATCTCATTTTTTATAAATCTATACATGTGTTTTAATTCAACGACGAATAATTGTATAGAACTTAAACATGATGGAAGATTAATTTTTGTACAAAATCTGTAAGTGTGTATCCTGACTTCAATGACTTTATGAATTTTCAAGAATTATAAGCTGCGTTTTCTTCCCTTGATTTGCGCCCAGTCTAAGACGCGTCTGCATCGACTAGATAACCTCATTTACAGTAGATCCTTTCAGCTTGGGGCCTCTCTCAGCTGTAGAGCAAAGTGGGCCATATAATTGCACCGAAGTCAAATTGCACTCTTTGCATATGTCTTTTGATAAAACCCAAGTAAAAATGCGCATTATAGGAATTAGTCGTATAACCATAAAATTATACAGCTGCAAGGTTGTAATTGTAATTTGTATGTCTTCTTATTCCAGAACTTTTTTAATTGGAAACTAATGATTATTTATTCCCGCACATATATAATGCATCGAAAATAAATTCAGTTACGGAGATTTTCAGACTAAGGAGGTCTCAAAAATAATTGAAAATTGATGTGACATAATTACTTTAATACAATATTATGTATATAATATATATGTTCGGTAAAAAATATTCTTTGAGATTATATATATATATATATATATATATATATATATATATATATATATATATATATATATATATATATATATATATATATATATATATCAAGCATGGCAATTTACATGAAACAATCCAATTTATAACAAACAATAAGAAATTAATTTATAAAATTAATTAAAAACCCATCAATCCACGAGAATTATTTTAACCGATTTTTTTCCCACTCGTATATCCTAGCTCTGTCGGGTTTTTGCACGGACATCCCTACCATCTTCGTGTAAAAATTGATCTTCATCCCACCTTTTTCAAAAATTATTGGACTGTTTGAGTTAGTCAAATTCGTTTCTACAGTAATCAAACCCACTGTTCCTGCATTCGCCCAGGCCGACCTCACCCTGTGACGTGGGGAAAACTTGCTACTGATCAAGAAAACCCACGCCAAGATTCAGTTAATATAGGCGAGTCATACTTAGGCATTTATTATACTCCCATGCGAAATTCCACGTCTTTCTTATTATCAAGATCACCTGGGCGGTCATCCAACCAAGAATTAATTGCACATGCCTACTTCCGTGACACTTCCAGCCCGCCTATTCGTACATTTTGTGACCCTTTCAATGATACCAGTTTCAAATTCACCTCCTCTGTCTGCGATTATCCGACAATTTATCATTATATTGTTACAAGTAACCATAATGACAAGGCTTTTTATATTTTTAAATAAATTCCTCCTATTGGGGCTTCAACGCGATACTCCATGCGCATGTTTTATCGCAGACATTGACTTTAAATTTATTAATCAAGGCAATGATCCCCACTTTCGTCTGGTAGTTTGAATATCGCGCCGCTGAAAAGCAATAATACCCGCATTAATTCTAAATACAATTATAAATGTGATAAATACATGACATTTACCAATGCAGTTATGAGGGCCATTGCCGAATGGTAAACAGTTCATTGGATGCCTAGAGCCTTCATTATCTTCGTTAAACCTTTCAGGTTCAAATATCTCGGGATTCGGGTAAAGATCAGGATCATGATGAATAGCCCAAACAGGTATAATGAGAGTTGTATCTGCCGTTGTAGTCACCTCCGTTCCAGTAAAAGTATACGATGCATTTGATCTTCTTTGCACAATACTTCCAGGTGGATATTTTCTTAACGTTTCTGTGCAGTGAAAAATTTAATAATTTTAATTTATATATGCTTCGAAACAAATTTGAAAAGCCCTATTCCTGTTAGATGGCATTTAACTTCTACTGCGCAATTTTTGCCTTTCTATACTTTGTCAAGATACTTCATTCTTTTGATGCTATCATACGTTAGCTTCCCGTTATTTTTTTCATTTCCTCCCTTATTTCGTTTCGAAGCTTATCTTGGATACTTTGATCGAATGCCATCTCATAAAGAGCATTACTTTTCAAAGCCAGCAGCGAAAAACGCTAAACACTGTCCAGCAAGAAAGTCATCACTGAATTCTATAAAAATTGCATCGTTTTGTTTAAAAATAATATTGGCTATAAGCCATAACAAATATTTACCTATATTGCTTATTTTATCGGGTTGATCCTGCAAATCCATTAATAAATCAACAAAATCGTTTCTTCGAATTTTATTGTTTCTCCGAAAGTCGACGATCTTTTTTGTTGATTTAGCGAAAAATTTGACGGGTTCGCTAGTTTTCAAAGGTCCTAACATTTCATAAATCCTTGGCGCCAATGATTGCAAGAGAATCCTGCTCACATTTGCAGAAAATCGCTCTTTTCAGCCAGTGCATTTGTGTCTAATCCCAAAACACAAACGCCAATAGCCTGTATCGTAATAATTTAGATGTCAGTTCACGAACTTCCACTGGTTCATCCCTCTCAGTTAATGTCTCCACGTATTTTTCGAAAGCGTCAGCACAATCAACAAGCAAATAGAACATTTCTCTGAGTTTACCAGACGTAAAGACATTTTGATTTACAGGATCAGCTTTAGGATTGACGTAGAAACCATGATCGGGAAATACATTGAAGTCTCTTATCAGTACATCTTTAATGAGTTCGGGATCTCTCATAATTAAAGACGGGGTTCTTATCCCATAAAATCCAATCATTGGTACTGTTTTGTACTCATCATAATATCTCTTCATGAGTAATCCCACGTGTATTTCACCGAATAGAACCTCCCTTAATTTGCCAAAGAATGGCTTAGCCCCAAGAACATTTTGTTTTTTCCAAAAGTCGAAATTATAGGTAAGATAGTAGTGCAGAATGGATAATAGCACGCCAAAAAGCGCTAAGATCTCCGGTGCTCCTACTTCCATTGCATTACCTGAAAAATATTGAATATTAATCTTACAAATAAAATACGGGAATCAACAATTATAAAGAATTATTTCTCAGTTATTTTCAACCTATACACAATTACTTGCAAAGTGCTCCAAATTCTTATAATTCGAACTGTTAAATAAATCTTGCCAGTAAATTGAATAGCAAAAGTCATTCATTCTTCCAAGTTATTAATCCCCAATCATTTACGTATACAGAGTAATCATATCTGAAACTTTATATAACTCATAAACTCTTTAAATATTCTGAACGATAATCACAAACGAGCAAGATACGACTGAATAAGTATAATATTTCTATACAAATACACTAATAATAAAAGAAATCATTTTTAAAAAGTTATTTTAATGAAGAACATATATATTATAATATATTTTTATAAGACAGGGTGACATGAGACATTAACGGAGGAATTTTTTCATTTGTCGATAATAATCAACTATAGATATAAATGCGTGTTTAATTGTAGGTCAATATAAAAAAATGCTGCCAATTCTTTGGCGCGTATAGATTCCTTCAACATTATGTATAACTTTAATATCAAAATTGTTTTTACTTCACACATAATTTTAGAAAAATTTGTTTACTTTTTTACATTTTAAACCTACATTTTAAACTTTATAAATATTAAAAAGTGATTGATATCCTCAAAATGATAATAGCATTACAATTAAGTGTAAATCTGTAGAATTGATTTGCATAAAGATTAAAATCCATCAATTAATTCTCTGTGATGATACCATATTATAAATACTTATAAAATTTAAAATGTATAGGTTTTAATTTTTTTACTTCCTGGTTTTCGGATCGCGTCACGCAGAAAAACGACTTACGACTTTTTTAGCTTTTGATGTTTTTCTCCAAATCTGCTGCTAATAATAGTAATAACCTTCGATAAGCATGACTTTTTTTAGAAAGATTCGACATTTAGTTTTCAAGTTATAACAGTTTCAAACAATTACACTTTATGGCGAATAATAAAATATTTTTTAGTTTTGAGGCCTCAGTTTTTTTCTAATAAAGCCATATTATTGAAGAAGTTGATGAAAGTAAATTGCTTAATATGTATATAAACTGAGGCCTCAAAACTAACAAATCGCTATGAAAACAACGCGTCCACGAAATTTAAAAACGGACTGTTTTCCCGTTATGTTATAATAAAAAGATGAGACTTAGTGGATTAAAATCCACTAAGTAGAAGCAGTAATACAGATGTACGAACGAATACATACACACAGACACACATTTATACGTACGTATATTTTCAAAAATCATACTTCCTACATGTTTTTACACAAACTCCAAAAATTACTATTACAAGGCTTACTATTTATAGGAAGGAAGTAAAATATATTAGCTACAATGATATTACTTTGATGCTTATAATATTCTAGATTACTAATTTCTCAAATTATTACATATATGAACATAAAAAAAATATTGTAACACTGAATACTTTAGTTTTTATTAAAGTATTTTATTATCGTATTAGGTGATTGCAAAAACGCATTTTATTCATTGAACTCTAAAAATGATTCATTTTAATAAAAATATTTAAAAAATTCAAGTCAATTGTATTTCAAACATTGACTTATTTGCAATAATTATAATATTTTTATAATAAATTTCATCAGAAGTATACGTATAATTGCAGTAGCCACTGAAATTCTGTGATTCTCCAGAAAAACTGCTCAAGTCTAGTTTTGTCGTAATTTATGCGTAAAACAAGTACTATTCATGTACGAATCTCGAAACAATGGCTGATTTTATACATAAGCATATACAAAACAAGATAGAAAAGGTTCGAAAAAATATTAACTTTTGTTAAGTACTGGTCAAAATATATATGTCCAAATTTTTAGTATTGATGTAGGCGAACCTCTGTGCGCAAGCGACTTTTTCAAAACCTTGAATTTTAGTGATTATTATTGATTTTTATATCATAACTTTTGAGTATATGTATGTGGACGAAAATGGCCCAAAATTAGTAGGCAACTTTCTTTTATCGCCACAATCAAGCCTCCAAAATCTGACAATGAATGAAGCAAATTCAGTAGTGTGTTAAACATCATATCGTACGTAATCATTGATTTTTCAGATATCATTCAGATATCATTCAGATAACATACAGATATTTCCCGCAATATTTTGTATGTATACTATAGAAATCTATAGTATACATACAAACTGTTTTTGTTTCGTATAGAATATTTGTAAGATCTACACGAATATGTTAGCAATCGAATTGCTCCTAACGTGTGTACATATTTACGGCAATGTTATCGTTCTCTCAGTGCGATATCGGCAATAAAGCAGTGCCGCGCCAAAGAAAAGCTCGGATGCGAGCAATATGTTCCCTAGTGGATATAAAAAATGTAATAAAGTGCAATTAAATATGAGAAAATATAATAGCTTACGGAGGCATCTCAGCTAGCTTCCACGCACAAAGCGCACATCAAACAATATTATATATTTTGCCCCAGGCCGTAAAATGATCATTTCCGCTCCGCTCGGATCCAAATTCCAAAGTTCTCCTCGGGTCCAAAAGTTTGCTCTCCCCAAGATAATCCATTTTGCGTCCTTGGCGCATAATGTATACTATTTGCCCCAAGGTCCTAAGTGCATCCGTTTGCTCAAAAGTACATCGCAAAGGGACCCGTCCGTACGGACGATTTCCTTGTTTACTATACATATAAAAGTTGACTATAATAGCGATATGCTCGAGGGCCCTTTTAAAGATAACAAATTCGAGTATAGATTTCAGTTTGGTATAATTTATTTTACAATTATTAAAGATGTACACGTTATGTACTATCATACATTCACATAGAAACTTTATAGTATTTAACTTTTTACAATCAAGTAATTTTTTCCTTACATTTACTTTGAAAAAAAAATAGTATAACGCTACTCAGATGTATTTCGTAATGAATTACATATAAATAGTCTTCATTAAAATCAACTTAGATTAGAAAAAAATTTATAGAACAAACAAACGTGCGCTCGTGTAAATCACAAAAAGAAATAGTATATTATGCAACGGGTACAGAAAGACTGCATTTTCAAAACGAGAGTTACGCTGTAACGAGTTTTGAAAATGCAGTCTTTATGTACAAGTTACATACGATATTTTATACCACGAGAGTAGAAAATTCACATTAATGTTGTAATTTTGAGGTTAGAGTGGTATAAACAATGATTAAAGTATCTCCTTGACGAGAAAGCTTTTCCTCGGCATTGCCCAGTAGTTATTACTAGCGCATTGCGTCTATTGGCAATTCGCTTGAAATTATATGCACACCGATGCATCATTTTACAATTGCTTTAATATTAATTTAGAAAAATTAAAGACACGTGTAAAAGAAATGATTTCGTGAAATTTTTAGCCAAAACGATTTAATACTTGACATAATGCGAGACCTTTCTAAAATTCATTATATTACGTCTTGTGAACGTCTCGCATTTTCTTTTATACAAAAATGATCTTTCATTCACAAAATTTACTGACTGTATATTATTTATCCGTGGAGTATTACAAAGCTTGTAAAGTTTCGTACCAATACTACAACTTTAAATACATTTATTTTTCAAAATCATTATCGTAGTAAAGTCTTTAATGTTTGAGAAAAGTAAAGTTTTCGAGGTGAAAACGATAGAAAAAAAACTATGATTTTTTATATGCTAATTAACTTTTCTCAAAAATAAAAATTATTTCATACAGATGTTATTAACTACATATTTACATGTAAAAGTTTGCTACAGTGGAATATATTATGTTGCAAACATTTTATAACATTGTAAAAGAATTAGCATCTCTAAAATATGACTGAGATAATTTTGAATGTGATTCAGCTTCTCAACCTGACTACAGTACTACGATTAATATACAATGTACAGTAAATTTTGGAAAATAAAAGGATAAACAAACAGAGAAAAGTTATAATTTGTCATTTTTACTGCCTTAGTCGGTAAAGTATGACTGCACCCAAATTCCCATTAACTCTTCTTGTCTCGCTAAGAATTGAGTTGATGTAGCGCGTGATAATCCGCCGCGGGAATTCGATGGTGAACACGATGATCACGATAGAAATGGAACCACTAGGTCCTCTTTGTGCTCAACTTGAACTTCGCCTAACGCCATCACAGATTTCTGCATAAAGTCTGTAATCTATAATTTTGAAAGAAAATTATTAACATGCCTCCATTCTGCAATGATTTTGTAATGAGTCATACGTGAATATAAATATAAATCATCTAATCTTTACGTTGTAAAAGCGAAGAACACGAAAAAATATCATGCCATAGAAACTCTTTTCATTCAGTTATACATTTTAATATAATGCACAATGTCAGAGTTAAAAAAAACTTACAAGTGCCTTATCACTCTGAGTTATCGGTTCTGATGACAGAACTCGCTCTGGAGCTGGTATATCTCTTAATAGGCAATATGAGACATCTGGTACTTTGATTCCCACAGTCTCTATTCGTTTTGCATATGCTCTTGATCTTTCCAAATATTCATGCTGTTCCAAATTATGAGAATCTAATGCTCCTACATCTATTATATTTCTGTAAAAATTAATAAACTTTGTTTAAAAAGTTTTTAAACCGAAAGAGAATTTTAAATACAATGAGGGGTAAAAGTAAACTTTGTAAAATAAGCTTACGCTGCAGTCTCATGAAGAATTCGATTAAGTGCGCTTTGCTCATCTGTCTTTTTTGGTACTGAACTAGCATATTGACTTACATAGTCATCGCTAAGAGATTAAAGTAAAAAACATTCATTATAACAAATCAAATGTTCAATTCTGAATGAGTCACAGAAATATGCAAATAAACCAACCTATGAACTCTGGGTATGTTGGTGTTGTTACTGACAGGATCAACGAGTAAATGTGTACGTTCATTCACTTCGCCACCCTAGAATCAGGAAATATAATACGATAAGAAAGATAAGAACCTTAAAAAAAGTTAAACCAAAAAGTAAACCTCATTATTGTACAGATTTGTATCTGCGAGCAATTGCAAAGATTACACTATAACACAGTAACTCCGGAACTTCCATAGGAGCATATCTCGCTCCTTGATAAGACAGTGTATCAGAAGCATATCCAAAAACGTCGTTTCATATAAGTAAAGTACGATAATTTGTTATGGTTTTTACCTGCTGGCTATTGTCCTCCTTGCACAGACTGTAGCAGCACCCCATTTTGCGAAAATTGCGTTTAAAAACTTAGAGCCACAAGACAACGGCAATAACGACAACCCCGGACGGGCCGTTAAAAAATCATGTTTTCGTCTTTATTTCAACTTTGCACTTGCGCTACCTAAGTATAAACAACGTCGCAGTGCGTTGAATCAGCTGTCGTCGACTCACTCTATATACCATCCATGAACCGAAAATACACACTACATCTACACCGCTTTGCATTCTTTGAAATATGCTCAAAAATACTGTTGATGCCGGTAATTCTCGTCAGGAACTCGTAAAGACGCGTCAGTGACGGAGTAATTACTCTTTAAACTTTTTAAATGCATGCCTCTGCAACATTTTAATACAAAAAAATTTAGATCTTTTATACCTACTTAAAAAATTGAAGAAAATTAATGTAATTCTAAACTTAACTATAAAGTTGTGCAATAAAAGCCGCGCATTTCCATAAAGGAAACCTTAGGTATACTTTGCCTTGCAGTTTAGGTTATAGTTTAGCCAGGCAACCAATCAATACGTTATTCCATATGAATAACTGCCTAACGATTGGTTAAGTTTCTGTTTACGAGGGAAACCGCTGCAAAAATGTGTCAGTAGGCACTTATAGCTCTGCTTATAGTCGTATACTCGTTAACTCGTATCTATACAGATTCCATGTGCAGCTAAGCAATTCTGTCATTACTCTCTCTCCAAAAGGTGCAAGATCAATTTCGTAAAAAATCTAAAAATAATCGCTACGTCTATAGATATATGTGTATTAAGTTTCTGTTAACCGAGTCGTGCGATTCGATACACGTTTAATAAGTGCAAGATTACCTTGTTTGGAATCTCGAGTGAAATTATTTGGTTTATACCAGTTTGGAACTGAGCTTGTATACTTACATATTCAAGGTTTAACATTTTAGTCGATTGCAGAGGATACATTTTGTTTTTAATAATTGTTACGGAGATAAAGGTAAAAATATTATTTTACGAACCTTACACAGTTTTACAATAATGTGAGATTTAAATCTGTTACTGTTATTACTATTGTTATGATTACAGATACTTGTTGGAGCGATGACCAGATGTTTTAGCACAAAACCTTTAATTTTAACTTCAGATTTTAATATTCAGGTAATTTTTTCATTTTTAAAATTTATTGTAGTGAGACAAAATTATTTTACTATGGAATGGATTGAATAAATTTCTGGAATACTTGTCTTATATTGCAGTATGAAACAAAATGAGAATGAAGAAAAAATTTTGTTACAGGCTAGCAGGTTTATATAAAACTAGTTGTGTTGTATTAAAACCTAATAAAAATTCAAATAAAAAAATAGGGCAAATATTTTACTAACACACTTAATCATATTAATATCATTTGCATAAGATAAAATATAATGAAAAAAAAATATTTTGGAATGAAAATGTTCTATTATTTCAGATTTATATGAGGCTGTCTAGTCTGGAGAATATTCAATGGAATTCGTCACTTTAGAACTCAGGCCACGTTTACGCTCGTTGAGTGCATATATTTCTTTAGTAAAGAATATTGATACTTCTACAGTTAATATTAAGATACTTGAAGATGCTATAGAAATACATATTGAAGCAAAAGTGTTTAAATTACCTCTGTCCAATGTCAAGTTGTTGCCATCTTCACTATCATCTTTAGGGATAACCAATCGTTGGATATCATTTCGCATCCTAACACAACCTAATTCACTTTATGGCACATTTGAAACGGAAATTATCAATACTGAAAATAGTTTAACTAGCAGTTTTTCAAGTTACTCAAACAAAGTTGAATTTCCACCAAAGAATACAGCGTGTAAGTTCTATTGTAAATGCTGCAAAAATGAAATCACCAAGACTGTTTGTTTTCAAAGAATTTTACCACTACCAAGCAGTGACTGTGATCCACAGGAATGGTTTTGTTGTAAACACAGTGGCGAGGAGTCATTTTCATTAGATCCTAAGGAAACTGATTTATTTTACTCAATTAATTATTCTGTTTTGAACAAACGTCTATTTGTAGAGAATCTCAAATTTAAAAATTCCATAATTCACTGTAATAGATGTTTATCTATTTTGGGTTCATTTGATGGTCATGAAACCAAAAGTCTAAAAATCTGGAACTGCTGTGTAGAATACAAAGGGAGTAATGATAGTATTTCCAAGAGAATATCTTCTCCATTATGTGACTTTTTGACATCTGTTAAAACGACTGCTGAACTTATCATTGGTGAAAAAGTACTTTTGGAAGCTCAAGATGTGAATAGCTTACATTATATTTTACTAAGGCCAATGGAAGCTAAACTAGATCTTTTTACTGAAGACAAAGAACATTTTGATGGACAAATATTGAACTTAAAATCATCATCTGTTGTTAAAGTTCTGTACAACTATGGTGAAAACAAAAAAACAATAAAAAATAATGATCCTGATACAAAACATTGTGAATTAGCCTTACCTAGTATCTTAGCTGGAATGGATCAACTTGTGTCTTCATCCACACGATTTCCCCCTGCTTATAGAAGAACAGATGAATTTTATATTGGTTATCTAACAATATAATATTTTGTTTTGGTAATGAAATGTAAAATAGTGCCAAGCAAGTATTTATAAACAACTCCTAAAACTTTTTAAAATTGAAAATTAAAAAAAAATAACATTTTAAATACAACGAGCAAAATAATATATACAGAATTTTTTATTTTATATGATGATGATATACTATGATATACTATATTTGCTCTTAAAATTGTAAATAACTGTTTAAAAAGAATATTATGGATGGTTGAGAGAAAAATAAATATTTTATTATGTTTTTCAACTATCTTGAGTAATTTATTTTTGCAAAAGAATCATATACAACGCATGGATACTGTGTAACATTTTTCATTTTAATATCTATACTCTATTTATACAGTTTGATTTCTAAATATAAGTCTAACTCTAGGCCAAAATCAGCAACGTATATTATTAACCTTTTTTTATGATAATTACTAGTGACATGCAAATATTACTTTACAGGATTATACCACCACTATTAACAGAGAAAGCCCTTTAATGCTTATTGCAAATGTACATATGATAGCGCTAATTTAGCATAATTATTTATAATATTTTGTATTCTACTTTAAAATAATATACACTTTTGCTTGCAATAAGCTTTTGCACTGCCTCCTTAAGAGGAATAACATATTTCATTTTTATGTTTCTTTTATGACTTTAATATTACATTAAATATCATCTCATGGTCTCTAACAATATTTATAAATTAGTTGCAATTCAATTACCAATCACATACTTAATCGTAATTAGTAATCATTGAATACTAATTCACATAATAAACGTATTCACTCTTAAATAATAAGAGCATTTAATTACGATTTAGCATTCTAAAAGTGACCCTTTATTAAACTACTTTATGTTCTATATATTATATTTATGATCGTAAATTAAAATTTGCAATTTCTCAAAATGAATTGAAGTAATATTTCGATGTAGTTAAATACCAATGATATGTAAAACTTAACTATTTAAAATAAGTACAACACACATGCTATAGACGTTATGGTTTGTAAAATGGTAATAATACATAAAAAAGCAAATAAATTTTAAACAATGTATATAATCAATACCTCGTTAGGCAATCTCATTAAATCTAAATTTAACATAACATAATATCAAACTTGCTTACCAACAATATTTAAGAGTGAATACAATCCCTATCATACGCATAAATGCATAGTTTGTTCTATAATCCCCTCATTGAGACATGAGTGATCGCACAGAAACACACCTATCATAATATTATATCATCGTCGTCGTAGGTAGTTCATATCTTCATTGACACGCAAAATTATAGGGATCGTCCTTTGTCTATCAAGGAGTTCTCTCCTTTTTTCTTTTTCTACCTCGTAATTTCTTCAGATATTAATTCATTTAAAAATGGAAGAAGAATTGGGACCGAATTATGGAGCAGACACTGCGCACCTCTCTATTTAGTCCCCGTCTCTATTTAGTCGAAGGCCACTTGGATAGACTCAATCTACAACCGTCATATACCAGACAGACGTGTTCAAGGTCGGCATATTGTCCATTTAGTATTTTTTACACTTAGAATTTCTCGCTTTTCTTTGCTTCGCTGTAGGGAACTACGTAATTTTATTTTTGTTCTTTATTAACAACGGTTTTGTTTACTGCAGTCAGGATAACCCGAATCTCAAGCAAATCCATTTTCAATCTCAAAAAAAATCATGTATGAGTATTTCTTTTATAACAAATTAATCCAATAATAGTGTTTATTACAAAAAAATTTGTTTAATTTTAAAAAAGGAACAGCTTTGGATTTGTCTTTGTTTTAAATAATGATATAAATCGAATATAACCATACAAATTTTTTAAATCAATAATAAAACTGCATGTTAGTTTTATTACAGATATAAGGTCTCTTTAATATTTCAACTGTTGTAAAAAATGTCAAAAAAGTATACGGTTTAAAAAGTTGAAAAATTAATTATAGGAATTCAATAAGCTCAATAAAGCTGTTTATAGTTACAAGCAATGAATATTAAAAAAGAGGGAAGAAAAATTGCAAATAGTATAACATGCGAGATCAAATTTTCATTCTTACACATTTCATTTTTCGTTTTTTAAGACATTCAAGAAGTGCGCTCCTACGATAACGACTAAAAATGCAATAAGAACTTCCAAAAAATCGTTTAATATATATCTATATGTGAAAATCGTGCCAACTATAAATTCTCGCTTTTTTCTGCTTTTCGCTATAGTCTCTTCTATATTTCTATTTCTTTCGTGCTTTACATTTACGAAATGTAAGTACCGAAATCCAAAGAGATTGACATCAATAATTATAACGTTTGTCGCTTAAACAAACCTTTAACAATTAGTAACAAACAAAAATAGTACTTAATAGTTGAAGGAAATTTTTATAATTTACGTACAAAATTATGTCTATCTTGTAAATTAACAGATTTGCAAAATTTAAATCATGGGAATATCTTTATGAGTGGTTTTCAAAGGGATGTGAAATATCATTTGATATTTGTACAGACATTGTAAAACACTAGACACAATGCAGTGGATTACAATTCTATTGTATTGCGTATTAATTAATCGTTGAGAACTGCACTTAAATTATTATTATAACGCATGTATAAGATGAGAAAAAAGATAAATAAGTACATGTTACGAGTCAACTTCATTTCTCTAAACAGTAACTAAATTTCAGCATTAAGAAATTTGCCAAAAAAAACTTATATTTTTCTTGCACGAACATATGAATTTCACATCCCCTTATAAGATTACCCAAAAAGACTTGAGAAAGTATAGTATGTATATAGGCCTGCAACGTAAATAATCATTTATAGTTATATTATAATTATTAACATTACTGTGTGCGATTAGAAAATATGCGAATGTTATTCCCCTTATGTGCTGGATTGTGCCGACGATGCGTTCGTAGAGTCTTCGGTTCCAGTGCTTGAAGCAGCAGCACCGGACGTCGCGGCTTCAGCAGTCCGCATTCTCATCTCTAGCGGCGACGTATACATCCAGCCGCCGTCTTTGGTTTCCTTAAAAAGCTGCAACAACGATATTTAATTTGCACTTATTTTACAGTATCCGTATGTTTTGACAATCTAACATAATTTGAGAAATACTAAGAATAAATAAATGAGGAAAACTCTTAAATCCAAACCTTTGTTTGCCATCCAATGTTGTTCTCTTTGCGGTATCGCACGTCGTCTCGTTGCTTTTGTTCTATTGCACATTTGGCGGCTGTGGCCTTATCCATGTCATTAATGCGGAGACCCATGGTAACTTCACGCCAAACTTTTCGAGATTCATCCTCGTCTTGCTCACTCATCGGCTTAACCATCTTCTTCTCTATTCTCTGTTCCCTGACATCCGCAAATATTTCTGTTTTCTGTTCGTACGAGAAAAGCATCAACGTTAAACTATGGTCTTAATAAGTATTCAAAATCTTCACGTACGGAGCTTCATTTATATTCGAAAAAGTCTAATTTACAGTACTCAGCATATGAATTGGCATAGTCCGTATCCAGCGTATACAAGTTATACTTGCAAATTCTATATACATTCACTACAACCCGTGTAAATTGTACATGAAGTTATTACATTATCAAAGTTTAAAGTTAAGATTACTTTGCATAATGTGTAGACTGCGCAATCAAAAGTATTACAGCAATAGAGTTTAAATTCAAAAATTCATATCTTTTTATTTCAAAGCACAATAAAATAATTGAGATAAAACTGACCCCGTCAGTCCACTTGGCCTCCATAGCTCCATTCCAGTCGCCGTTGATCGTCAAAAACGGCTTTTTATCACCAGGCCCGCTAACCTGGCACGTTATTCTATTGCGTTTGCCGCCGTAGAAGGGCTTGGTGAGGAACTCTATGTTGGCTTGATACCCGGTACGAGCACAGACAATGGTCGTGGCGCCACCTAATTCGATCCATGGTACGGTCAGGATCGACCTAGCGTAGCCGTTGGGAAACGTCAGCACGTACTCCTCGTCGTGCCGGTGTACGTTGACCCATCCCTTGCCCACATTGTGCACACCGATGCTCAGACCCAGGAACTTACTTTTCGTCCACACGTGCGCGCCAAAGCTGATTTTTTTCGTTGGATGCTCGGCGTAGAATGCGCTCACTGGAAAATTCAAGAACAAAATTTTTACTGATTTTGCTGCTCTATTTGAAAAATAATCTGATATGAATTTAACTTGAAAAAAATCGTCTATACATGAATAGAGATATTTGTCTCAACTAACAACAATCAGAAAACCCCTGATAAAGGTACAACAGAATCGATTACGCTAATAGCATTAAGTTAATCTTGTAAAAGTGGCGATGGAGTAGTTCTTTGGCTAAGTACTTCAGGTAATCTTCTGAGAGGAAGTGCGCGATTAGATCAAGACTCGTTTGAAATTTACGTAAGTAGAAACATGTTAAGTATACTCAGACTATGCTCTTTTTTAAATTTTTGTATTCCTTAATATAACTTTGCGAATAATTTGCTTTTATTAAGGTACAACTAAATTTTGATGCTGTGAGTTATATTCACATATTCTTTGTAGAACACATACTAAGAAATTCAGTTGAATTAACCAAAAAGTACTAAGAGAAGAACTTTTAGTTTTCCTCGTCTTATACTGCATTTAACTTCGAAGTTTTGCAGCACATAATAAAAATGGAAGCAGCGTAGCGGTTATTTGGCTGATTGTCAAGAAATCGCGTTCTTTTTATTAGAGCTCGTTCGGAGCGTTATAGCTTATTGATTATATGTAAAAATACCATTGCCGCGTGTGAGGGCAAAATAAAGAAATTACAGTGGGAAATAGTGTCTGTTTCTCTTTTAACACGCATGCATACAACTACTGAAGGAGTATATATTTGGGCTGCGAAAGCTGTCAAATATTTAATATCGTTTCTATTCTTGTAGCACAAAGAATGCGAATTGTTATCTGTCATATGATTAATAATCGAAATGTTTTTCATTATTTTAATTTAATTCTCTACAATGAGTTTGTCAGTACTTTTAGATCTAAATTAAAACATAAGCTTGAACAGTAAGTTGAAAAAAAAAGAAAACGCATGTGAAATTGCAAGTATGTTACGGTAACAACCATTTTTCTTAATAAAAGTCACAATCTCCCTTTCTTCTGTTAAATAAGCCGTGAAAGTTTTGTTGAATCGGCGCTATGGCGCTTCACAATAAAACTTTACACAGTGCGGAGGATGCACGTAAAACTATGTTTTTTTTTAGATTCTCCAGTAGGTCGATAAAGTATTTCAGGAACTTGAAATATACATACGACCAAGACAATATTCTCATACAAATTCACCGCGAGATTAATGTCGAGGAAGAACTTCTTTGACATTGCGGTAAGAATATTTGAGATTCTCCTTGATTCTTGGACGCTCTCGTCGTTCCAAGGTGATATCTGCTGCGACTCTATCTAGTTCGTTGGCTCAACTTGCTCAATTCTCTATGACATCCTCTTCGTACATTAGTAAACTAGGTACTATGTCAACGTTAATTAATTAATTAAAAGTTAGTGTTTACTGACGTAAAAATGTTATGTTTGAGGAGTGCAATTTCACTAAATTGATACAATTATACTTATAAAATAAATTTTCCGCAATTATATAGAGAATGAGCATTTCTATAGCGCAAATAAAGATAATTGCTTTTGGATAAGTTTTAAACTGTAAAGATCATTATTTTTCTGTTTTTCCCTTAGTTCGTAGATAAAAGTAAATGCGTATCACGCTGCAGCTGGTATAAAAGACCCGAGTGATACAACAACTTTTCTCCACATATCGCAGAGTTAATTGCATAGTTGTGATAGGTATAATACTAGCGTCATGAGGCGTAATCAGAAAAGAACAGAATAGTAAGTATCAGACGATTTAAAAGAGAATCATCGTTCGCACTTACCAGGCGGATGGTGTGAAACTTGTTCTGCGACGAAAGTCAATTGGTTCTCGTTGCACCAGGGAATCGGCCCGTTCTCAGCCAAAGGCGCATCTTTATCGATGACGACAGACGGTAAGTCCCAGTAGCAGCGGAAGATTTCGCCAAGCACCGGGTTGTAGGGTTTCTTGGCGACGCCAGACTTGCGGCCCGCGTGGAAGCTGCACATGTACCACTTGACCACCTGCACCATCCGCTCCTTAGGTGTCGGCATGTCCGCGATGCTATGGATAAAAAAGTCAGACGCTCTTTTTAGTGGGTCGATCGAAGGGGACGTGCTTGAATAAACCACCACCGGTGAATGGGCGTCTTTGCGAGAGACGTTTTCTTTAGTAAATGGGTCAAAGCAAAAGAGAGGAGGTTGTGAGGCTGGATTGAGTGTTCTAATTAATGAGGGGTGAAGACTGAGAGAGGGTGGAGCAGCCCAGTCAGATGTGTATTATCGAGGGGTGAATAGCTTAGCTTGGCCGATGCAGTTATGTTTTGGTGAGGTGGACCGAGATTTATTGATGAATAATGCATGCGACTGATGCCCTTCGGATGAATCATTTTTATTATATTTCAAAGGAAAAAACAAACTTGGCTTTTTCTCTGTTTGCCATAGAACGACGCTTATGGCAAATAGAGAGGCAACGCTTTTCACGAACTTTTAAAGACGGAAGTGTACACAAAGTATACAAGTCCCCGAGGAATGCAAACAATACATTTCAGCTTGAAAAATTCTTCAAATAATAAAGGCACCTGGGAGCTCAAAATTCTAAGGGGATTATGTAAACGCACTCTACGTTATACTGGTCTGCACTGAATACGGGCAGATTTGGCACGCTTTAATTGGCCATTAACTCGACTACGATGTTTATTATTATCGAATAATTTCCAGATAATTGATTCGATTACATCACGGGGAAAGCTTATCTTAATGAACTAAAAGCGCGCTTTTAATTAAATTTCGCATTTTCGTCAGATAAGAAAATCCAATTGAGCCCAGTGCAATTACATATACGCAAGGAAACTCGCAGTGTCTAGTTACCTCACAAACTGGTCCGGATGGGCAAAGTAATCCGCGTACATTTCTAGCAGCGATCGTCGCTCCAAGATGAAAGTTGGCAAGGCAACTTTTGTGAGGTCCATGCCAATCTTCACCTGGGACAGCAGATGGGTCACCACCGATCCATGGCTCTCCATGGAGTCCACTGAAAAAAGTTGCGTCGTAAGCGTTAGATTCTCTCACGCTTTGTTTTGATTACGGGTATAAGCGGCTTGTGAATGAACTTACTCTCTCCGTCGTCGCTGTCTTCCTCGTACAATGCTGTAAACAGAAATACGTTTGCTTGAATCGATTTGCCTATAGCGCGTGAATAAATCATTTGACGGTGCGGATTGATTATTAGAAACTCGGTAATTCAATGATTTTCATTTGGACGAGGATATAGATTACAAGTATTTCGATGTCATAAAAGACTCGGACTGTATACTAGATTATTGTTCTCCTACGAGACGTCGTAATCCTTGGCTATTCCTGCGTTAAGGCGTTACTACGGACTCGTGTTAATTACCTAAATAGGCTAAAATTAACCAACGCAATAATTACGAAAATTAGAGTTTATTTCTGCCGATTTATACTTATAAACATCACGTGACAATGAAAGTGACGTAATTTTTGTTATACCGTTATCCTTTTTTGGCCGCATTATATGTACTTAAATTTATTATCCTCGCTAAAGAACGTCGTTCTCGCGACAAGGTACTTAGTGTCGTGAGCGTTATTTTTAGTCGAGAATAATTTGTCTCCAACCAGTTTAAACTACTGCACTACAAACACTCTCGCACATCCAAATCATCTTATCAGCTGGACCATATCCGTCGGAACTCACAATTTACGTTGGTTTTCAACATCGTATCGTTGTGTCTTGTAGCAGCACGTATCCATTACTAAAGATGCCTCTTTGCTGATATTGCGACAATCGCAAGATCAGGCTTTTGTCGTCTCTCTAGTCCTGGCCAAGGATAAGCTGCTGCTCAGCGCGAGGAATCTTATCGTCGTCGCAGCGGCGTCGCAAAGTCGAGATCTTCGTATTAGGAACATCGACGCAGCAGCGACGGTGCGATCTCGAGGTTTCAAACGTCATGATCGATGCTAGCTTACAACTACTACTCCCAGTGTTACCGGACCAGGACAGACTGAGCCTCAATGTTTGGCTGGCGGTGACTGCATCTGTGGCTTGCGTTGCGCGCCGCGCAAGTGCTGTAAGTACTGTCCCGGCATATAGGTCGGCGGCGGCGGCGGCGGCGGTGGTAGTGGTCTGATGGTTCGGTGTACTATGTTTAATCAATATAAGCTTGTGGACGGTAGGTGGGTAACAGAGAGAGCGACTCTTGCTGGTGTCGATAACGCACTTTTTCGCGGTTCACGCAAATATTTTTATGCTTGCTCGAATAATTTTCTTGTATTTCGTGCCATCGAATTTTTTATTAATTGCATCAGCTTCTTTAAATTATTTACTGATTACAGTTATTATAAAGAACGTCCAACTTTTCGAAAAGAACCCAAAAACTCGATGAAGGTCGTTACACCTAATTGAATGTAAATTAGTAAATTGCGTGACTTAAATAACTTCACCTATGAACTTGACATTTTTAAGTTAGAACTCATTATGGTAATAGAAACAAGAGTGGGCATTGTCTATTTCGCTTAGACATTTTCATTGGCAAGATAAAATATCTAAAAAAAAGTATTTAGCGATCTTGATAAGATCTTCACGATTATCATAATCATGCAGTAGTGTTATTATTTTTTTTTTAAATCGATGTAGCGATTTATTTTTATAGAATTTGGTTGCTTTCAGTGTATGGCTTTCCAACAATACTTCATTTAATGCAGCAACGAGCAGCGATCATTTTTCCAATAAATAAATGTGCGATAGAAAATTAACGTAAAACTTATCCGTGCGCGAAAGGTCAATTACAAAAGCACCTTGACGAAAATACAACAAAATTAAAACGGAACAATGCCGCATGCGTGTGAAGTACACACGTGTGCGGAGCACAGCATTGTATAAAAATAAAAATTCTACCGTCATAATCTATCGATCCGTCGTGCTTAATGGGCGGCGGTGCTGGCGTCTTGGCCACGGGACGGTTGTCCGTTGTCAGGCTGCTCTCAGTCACGGACGGTATTCTCTCGGCTTCGCGTCTTTTCCTGCAATTTAACATTACCACGCAGACGTCAGCACCTGCTCTTAGAGAGGCTACACTAACGAGCATCTCAGTTCCGAATGTGGAGGCGTATTCGTCGAGTACGACATTACGAAAAGCTTTGAAACAAGAATGTACTACGAGCGCAGAGCAAGAAATTTAATTACTCACCAGATATCTCTTGCTCTGATAAAGTAGAACGGGTCTGGGATAGGAATGCAAACATTATTTGGAAGTGAGATGCTCAGATGAGAGGTAAATAGTCAACTTACGCAGCTGACTGCGATGGTGTTGGCGAGATTTCGTCGGCGGCGTCGTAAAAATCTTCATCTTCGTCTGAAGAGGAATACGAGTACTCTGGCACAGGAAGGTTTCTGGTAGTGGCTAAAAATTGAAAATTTCCAATTATGATTGATTCGAATAAATAATTCAATGATGGTCATCTGAAGTTTGACGGATAATTATAAAACAAATGAAACTTTATTCATTTCAAGCGCGCCATTTTTGGCAATTCCAATCTTATTTTTGTTTACAAATTTTACTTTTGTTTGCAAAAAAAATGAAAACTTTGAAACTCAAATTATTTGAAACAGAATAACGCTTAAATGTTTACTGTCAATTTATGCACTCGCAAACAAAGTCTTCTCAGAAATCCGTAACCCGATTGATATCCATTCTGAAACGAAGCAATTAATATGACAAACAAATAAACAGAGCATCGACAAACCATTTGAATTGCTAACTCGGGGCTCGGTGCATTCGGAACCTAGTTCGATGCCCGTCTGCACCGTTGGATCCGGTTCTCTGGCTGTAACTGGAACATTACAAATACAGAGTATAGCAACGTAAAATAAACGTTAGTTAATAAACACGTAATTGATTAATATGCTGATAAGAACCATGTTTTAGTGGAAGTGCAATGTTTACTGGTTCGGTTGGCCCCTGGTATATACCATTGACTGGAATGGCAGTGTTCTGCAATTCAATACAAAATCTTGTTAATGAATTGTGGGAATCAAAGTCTGTTCAATGCAACGATGCAAAAAAAGCGTTAAAAGATCTTGATAATCAAAAAAATCTTTTATATTTTATGATTCAAACAACATTGAAGTTCGACAGGACAAACATAAAAGAATAATCAGACATGCGATTCGTTGGGAGAAAAAAATTGAGCTGAGGAAAAATGCGAAAGAAATGAATTAGTAAATAATGGCAAAATAAAAAACAAATCGGTCTGATTACTCGACACAAGGCATCATGCGTATTAGACACACATGCCTTGGCAATTTGCAGCTGGACGATGGCGTGCTTGACCGAGTTGAGCATGGAGTTGGCCTGTCTTAGAATTTCCGTGTAACGCTGCTTCTTCTCCTCGTTGTCGTCGCCCAAATCCTTCTGCTTCTGCTCGATCAGCTTTATCTGGTCGATGAGGAGTTGCAGGTACGCGTCCGCCTCCGCAACTTTCCGGTCGAAGTCGTGCTTCGGAGGTGGCTTGCGCGGGTCCCATCGCTGGAACGTGTCGTGAGAGCAAAGATAACTTTGATTATCAGGCTGATACGAGAAATATCATTGGTTATATTTATTACATCTAATGCATTCTCGCATGTATATATAATATATAGTGTTTACTACATTATGAATATATCTTCAAATATTTGAATTAAAAGCATTATGCGCAGTAAAAAATGTTACATCGTGCGTTTTATACGGTTCACTATAAAGTTCGAATTGTGTCGTTGCACTTTTATACGCCAAATAACTGCGACATAAAGTACACTTACCGCACAATCCGCAAAATCTGCGCTATGACGCGACAATGGGATTTCAAATGCTAATGCATTCTCTACATATATAATATATTGCGCGTTGCGACAGAAATGAAAGAGGCAGAAAGAATAATTTTCTAATTTTTTTCTCTGCTTCCTCCTATAGAAGCGAAAGCTTTGGTTTCAAGAAAAACGTATTATTTTCAAAAATCTCATCATCGCCAGGTATCTTTATAAAGTAAGTGGTCAAATGCTTCGAAAAAATTCACAATACACACAGCACAATAATATCTAAAAACAGCCGAAATTTCAATGCAAATTGTGAAGCTATTTTCTACAGTTTGCAACATTGCACAGCATAAAATAATGTTACCGTGTGCGAGTGTCGAAGTATCGTATCCTCGAGCGCGCGAACCCATCTCTCGCGCTCTTCGCCGTTGCGCGTCTGGAAATGAAATGTCTTGGGGTCATCTTTGCTCGAGGAAGTGGTGATAGTGAAGGTACTGTCGTCTTCGTCGTCGATTCCGATCACGGCTCCCTTTAGCCTGACACAGCCTCTCCTGGCTCCTCGCATCATCTTCTCTTTGCTCTGTAACGTTAAAAATTGTGCGTTGCTTTTTTCAACATATATCGCGATAACGATGCGATGAATTGGAATAGTGATTTCGACTTGATTTTCGACATGATAAAAAGTGGAGGTGTATATAGGAGTTTATCGACGTTTTTTCAAGTTTTTCAGAGTCGCCAGAGCTTTATTTGAAATGGAAATTGCGACGAAATTGATAGGACGAATTAGTGATAAATATACGAGACTGCAATTTAAACAGGTATGGCTGATTATCCGAAGCTTCTGATTAAGGGGAGAATGAGAAATTAGTCGGTTGGATAGTCGAAATTCTCGAAACTGTTGTTGAGTCACGTAGTCGTATAAGCGACGTTTGAACGATGCGCCAAAAGTTAGCATTCTACGATCACGTGTACGCGAATAGGAAGTTGCGAAACAAATCTACTTGCTCGCACAATATTTAAGTACTTAGTTCAATGTTCGCTCTCTTTTCCCGCAATTCAACAGTTGAGGTGTGTAAAGACAGCAGTTATCGGACAAGTTTTTATCATATACCTACTCGAGACATAACGATGCACGAGCCGCGCAGAAAGGAAAAGCAAAAGTTCAAGTTTAGCAGGATAGAGGTCACACCGCAAAATATAAATCTAGCGTGAATGAAATTTATCCTGGGCGATACAAATGGAAATTGAATTTTCAATGGTTAAAAACAGCTAAGACTCGCGGTTAAATATCTCCAAACTATATTATGTTTTTTTATTCGAAAACGCGGTGATTTGTCGCTTACGTTTCACACACCCTGGTAGAAAATTAACGGTTGAAATTCGTTAAAAAGTTAAGTTTAATTGGCCAGTTTTATCAAATTTTAATGTAAAAAAATAAATTAAAATATTGCTAATATTTTAGTGATGCGTATCTATAATACCACATCAGTATTATTATTAAGTTAAAAATTGTTTTTCCCTTTTTTTGGCATTAAAACGTATATATGTCTTATTACGAATATTTGGATTTTTTACGATTGTAATGTATTTTTCTATAATTTTTGGATTGTAACAGTCATTTGACAAATTTCAAGCAAAAGTTTCGTTTTATCATGAGTTAATGCGTCATATCTATGCATTTATAACGGTTAAACGCTTATTTAGTTAAATCGTTAACCACAACTTACCTAAGTGTCTTAAAACTTAGCTTATTAACCGTTAACATTTCTACGAGGGCAGCCGAGCTGCTATTACGTAAACATTCATAAACCCCGAAAAATCATTAAAATCCACAAGTTCACAACGTCAGAGCTCAAGGCGAAAACGTAAGCACTCTGCAGTCTATTCGCGGGACCCATGCCCTGATGCGTTGACGACCTCCCATCTCTGCAGCTGCACACACCGGCAACGGTCTATTCTAAAAGATGCGATCCGCAAAAACTGCTGAAGCTACGCAAAGAAGCCTCGTAAAAATCCGTAAAATATGCGCGCAATTCTCCGGGTATTCGAACAAGCTCTTTTTTTTTAACAAAAATTAACAGCGCACGACTAAAGCGAAATTCAGCGCTGTCTGGCCTCGATAATTCTGCATGAATTTTCGAGCTCTATTGCCTTTGTCATGTTATCGTGTCAAGAGTCAGAGTTCGAATGTGTTAGACTCGCGACTGTTCGTATCAACAGGTGTTGATTGGAGAATGTATGTACGGGGGCACGTGCGAATGTTGTGAAAAAAAAATCGATTTGCCTAGTTTTACTAGCTCACTACTGCAGGCTTATGACATATCAGAGGTCCAGCAGAAGCTAATAAACATCATCGACAGCACAACAAACATAATAACCCTGGGCGAATGCATCAGTTGATCGGATCCGATAGAAAAAATTATAAAAAGAGTATAAAATAAGGGATTTCCAAAACGCAAGCGTGACGTGATTAGACGCTGACTGTTTGGATAGTCCATGATCAAGTAACATTGAACGATTGAAGCGACTGGACCAATAATGATTTGTTTATCAATAAGTATCATTCTGAGATATTAAACATGTGTTGAAGCCTTCAAAAACCAGGCATCACACACGAATGATCTACAAATTCCTAGTCCGCATAGCTCCATCAGAAGTGATAAGCAAGTTACAAGAGTTTATACCTAAAAATGTTGTAAATTCCATTGTGAGCGTATGCTAAAAAAGCGGAATTCGCTAGTCGAAGTTAGTTAACACTTTTTTTCCCGGAAACAAGAAGGAAAAAATTATGGATGCTTCACGGTTCTTCAAACGTCTGAGGCTCATTAGATATTACGAATTAGAGATTATATGGCACTGGTGAAATATTTATTAAATTATGGCATCTACTTGCATCGAGTTCCTCATACTTCACGTGTTTTACATACAATGCATCACATTTTCTCATAGCTTACGAAAATTCAAGGCCAAGATTTTTTCAGTTCAAGATCAAAAGTTTCGGCATCTGGGATTGCAGCTCGTTCGCAACAGTTACTGCTCACATATCGAATGACTGAAATTATCGCGCGATGACCGTTCGATTGCGCGAATGCGATTGCAAATTTAAAACCAGCTATACTCCTGAAAGTTCAAATTCGTCAACAAACCGCGCCGTATTTGGTCGTGATATTCCTAAAAAGACGAAAATTTACAATTTAGATGGGCGGAATTAATAGAGAGAGAGAGAGAGTGTGTGTGTGTGTATAGACAAGATACTTGGACAGTGGACACGTGCTGTATCGATCACATTTATATAAGTTACAGTTGCTCATACGATGATAATCAATAAGAAGAAGAACTTTGATTGAATCATCGAAATAAAGTAGTCTTCGTTGAAGAGTTGATATGAGAATTTCAGTAATGAGTTTTTGAATTCCTTCGAGTGCTTCGCTCTTACACTTCATAAAACAGCTGCACTCTTTTTCATGATCGTATTTATATAATATACTCGGGTATAAAATAATACAAAGAAATAACATAATCCTCATGTAAAATATATACTAAACTCAGTCACACACGTGGCGCGCGTGTAATTGACTATGTATTAAAAAAAAGCAGAAGTTAAATTGCAATGATTATTCATGAGATTGATATTGGTTTGGTTCAAGCAAGCATGTGAACGTTACCATAATGTACGACTGATGTCAGTTTGGGATCAGCGGTAGTTCAACGGACAATTTTGCATATAAAAAAGCTCTGCTCGATCGAAAGATGATCATTTTGAAAATAAAATGAAATGTTCTATTCTATGCGTATGTACCACAGCTATAGACATATACGGAACTGACCTTTTCTTCGAAGGGACATGTTGATTGTCCGAAACGAGTGAATGATCTACGGTTAAAATAGTGCTCAATCAAAGAGACGTATAGTAATGCTCGAATCGGACTGAGCTAGATTGCAGAAATGAATGTCGAAAGCAATAAGCCGAAGACGGTGGCACTGACACTTGGAAAAGCTGATCCTTTCGCCTCGATGAATGCAGCCCGTCGGGAGAGGGATGGATATTGGTCGAGCGAAAAATTTGTCGGCGCGGCAAACTTTGAAAGAGCGGCCGGTCGCGCCAATACCGCGGCGAGGCCCGTGTATCACGACTAAATTTGTTTATTGCGCGTTCGGCGTTAGCCGGCTTCCCCATACCATCGCGGCGGGCACAGCTCGAAGCGTGTGCGTGCACCGATCTCCGATGACACTGCACTTAGGCAAATCGCCGTGATTCTCTCTTTGCCGCTAGTTTTCCAAAACGAAAATCACATGCTAATGCTATTCGATTTCGCGCTCGCGTTGAGCCTATCCCGGCGAGCTTTTTTCTCACTTTAATGGCGGCGGCGCTGGCTTTATGAATAAAGCACGAACAGCGGGGCCAGTGGCTAGCGAAAACAAAACCGATGGAACGAAAAATTTTCAGAGCCGATCGGCCAGTCAGTCTTTAACCATCGAGGCGCGCGCAGCTCACGGGACTCATCGGCCACCTCTGGTCTCTGGCTCTTGGACGGCCGTCCCGCGGTACAAAGTACAGAAGTCACAGAAGTCGCATAGACACTGACCATCGTTTTTCACGTTGGACATTTCGCTCGGCTCTTCGCGATCTGCGAAACCCTCGATCGAGATGGAGATTTGGAACAGTATCTACAAGGGCTACCTTGACACCGAAAAGGGTAACGATACTTGCACAGCTTGATTCGGTGCGCGATCACGGATGCTCATGATGCTTTCGACAATAGAATCTTCTGCGACGTCTCTAAATAGTTGAAATGAACAAGAAAAATGTTCAGTGTATCGGTTAAATCGTCGAGTGCTTTGATGTATGCGATCGAAGTCCAGAGGCGTCTTTACGATTCATGAGGCGCTAGGCCCAGATCGTATGGGGGCCCCCCAAAATTTCATCGAAATATTAAATTCAAATGCCTTATTTAGAAAAATATAATACGTAACGAGTAAGTGAAAATAAATTTATAATAATTGAACTGCCTTTTGTAAAGTTAAATATCCCAGGCATATAGAGTCTGATGTACTAAATTTTATTTCATTTGAAGAGTTAATCTCAGATTTTGCAACAAGAAAAGCAAGAAAAAAAATGTAGTTTTTTTATAATAAATCAATTATTAAATTCTATAGTTGCAAATTATTTTAGTATTTACGTTTTATATTTGCAACTTGCGGTGCGTGAGACGTCGCTACGCGCCGCGTATATGGATACGCAACAACGAGCTATTCTATATCGTCGCTCCGTACGAAAACTAGCGCGACTCACGATTTGCCGCGAAAAGTAGCACAGTTCAGGAATGCCGTCAAGACTAGCACAACTCGCGACTTTATATTACTTAAAATGTGAGTATTTTACGTTTTCATTGGGTTATTTTGTTGGTTAAGTTCATGAAAACCTTGGACAAAGACAGACAAACCTCAAAGTTTTAAAAGGTTTCGGAAATTTTAGAAGGTTTCTAAAAAAAGTGAATAATTTTAAAAAATGCTTGTAAAAAATTATTAACATTTAACATGGTCTCGAAGTCAAGAGTAGAAATTCAAATTTCATATTCATAACACTTCTCAAAAATGGTTCTCGTTTATATCTTAAAGCTTATTTCGTTATTATTACCTGTGATTCGACATGGTTTGTTATTTAGCTTGTTGCGTAAACGTTTTATATTTATATTTGGTTATTCGGGGTTATTGGGTTAATTCTCAGATTTCGGGGCCCCCCAGAACCTCGAGGCCCTAGGCCTGGGCCTACTAGGCCTCTATACAAAGACGCCCCTGGATCGAACGCAACAGCATTAGATATTCAAGTTGAAGGGGACATTACGCGCGGTGCACGTTTCTGGATATTCCGCGCGCATAACCGCGGCGTTGAACTCCTTGTGTATGTAAATGTGCCCGTTTGAATTAATGAATTTTAATTTAACATTGACACTAAGCTCGTTTGGAGAAAAAAATGCTTCGCTCCGAGTGTGCGGCACATTCGCTTGGGAGGAATCGGTAATTTTTCACCGAAAAAATGTGAGTATTTTCGTGAACTAATCAACTAATTCGCGCATTGCAGATCCAAGAACGACAGAATGGTATTACGCCAAGTATCCGCAGATAATGTACCTGACCTTCGCCGGGTACCTGTACTTTGTACTGCGATGCGGACCGAGGTACATGGAGAACCGACCGGCCTACAGTCTCAAAACCTTCATAAAGTACTACAACATATTCCAAATAATCTACAACTCGTGGATCGTCTACGCGTGTATAAAGAATGGCATGTTCACCGACATAGGCCTGGGCTGCGTGTTCGTGGATAGGTCGCCAACGGGAAAACCCATGGAGGTGAGTTTCCGCGAGAAAGTCCGTCAATTTTTCGAAAACGCATACTTTTCTGCCCTGCACTAATTGAGCAGTGCGGCTAAAGAGATCTCGCTTTTTCTTTATGCTAATCTAAGATCGCTCTTACACATTTTTACTCTGCACACAATGAGGGATATGTTAAGTACCGAGCAGCTCATTAAAACGTGCGCGATATAACCGCTTATGGATGCAATGATTCTTGAAAAACTCCAATTTTGCATCTTTCGAAAGAGCTACTCACTTAAAAACGAAATTCAAAGTTTCCTTTCGCGATAAATTGTTTCACAATGAAATGCGCTTCTGTTTTCAAAAATTTAGCTGGTTCACGTTTACTACTGGACGAGCATGCTGAAGGTAATTGATCTCATCGAAACCGTCGTGTTCGTCTTGAGGAAAAAACAGCGACAAATTTCGTTCCTCCATCTGTACCATCACATCTCGACGATTTACATCTCCCAAATGTCTATCAAGTACTACCCCGGCGGTATGGCCACCTTCCCGATCGTCGTCAATTCGAGCATCCACGTTATCATGTATACGTATTATCTGCTCAGTAGTCAGGGACCCAAAGTCCAGAAGATAATCAACCCTTTCAAGCCATACATCACAATAATGCAGATGGTAAGCGAATTATTGGACGACTCGTCATGAATGAATGATCTTATTCGACTTCTTTCTTTCAGGTTCAATTTTTCGTTTTGTTGGGTCACACACTCCAAGCCTTCTTCCCGTACTGCACTGTACCCAAATGGGGAGCCATAGTCATGTTTACCAATCTTGTCATAAACTTTGTACTGTTCTACAACTTCTACAGGCAAAATTACAAGAAACCAGTAAAGCCCAAGAAGAGCTAGATTTTTACAAAGAAATTGACTCATTTAGTAAGACTTTGTTTGGCTTACTTCCTTCGATGCGGACCACAAAATTGTTAGAATTTGTACCATCATAGAAATTAATTTATTGTTGCGCACATTGTCTGTATTTTTTCTGTACGGTCCATGTAAACAATGATATAGTTTTAGATTTTTTTAATTATCACTGCATATAATTAGAATATAAGCAGTTGTAACAAACAAAAGTCTATGAAATTCAGCGGTCGGATCTGCACGTACAGAGTAGAACTAATTCTTATTGAGGTGACAATAAATTTATTAGTTCATGACAATAAAGGTTGCACCAAGTGATCAAATATTTTGTTAACATTTTGTAAAATAACACAAAATCTCTGAAGATGATCTTTAAAAAATTGTATTTTATAAAAATATAGAGCTAAATAAAAATTGTGAAATCGAACTGATCAAATGCCACTGATGAAGATTTGATCAAAATTTTATAACTACATGATCAAATGAATAAAAAAACACTGACCATCTAAAAATATAAAGTTGTGTACTTTTCTTTGTTCTCGTCCTGTTTGTTTATTATATTTATGCAATTGATAATTTACAACAACAATTTCCTTAAAAATAAAGATAATCTTGACCATAAATCATGAATTTAATGTTATCTGCTCAAGACTCTGCGTTTTTCATTGTGCTCCACCCCACTTATCTCATAAAACATAAATCAAGCACTCAGCTATTGATGCTTTTGTTTTTTTTTATACCTGCCACTTGTTTTCATAACCTAAAGTCACCCACTGGCCACTACCCTGCAGTTTTCACAAGATTCTACGCATAGTCCAACGTGAAACTACAACTGTATCAGCTAAAGGAACGCATGACTAATCATTTGAATCCCTCAGCTATAAAAAAGCCATTTAAATCGCCTTATAGAGACACCAAGCAAACAACAATTGACTCTTTGACAAGTGCGCCTAAAGTTGACACAGAAGCTCTAAAAAAGCTCCAAATTCTTCAGAATAACCAACGAGTACTCACAGTCGACACTGAGAATCAAACTCAAGACTCCACATTCGTAAAAACTCGGAAATCTTGGAAAAATCGCACTCGAAAGGCCACTAACCTCGAAATCACCTAGCGACTCTCCCGAGACTCTTCGGTACGTCTTACATGACTAAAATCCCAGAAAAAACGCAACTCACCGTGTAGTAGGAAAGCAGTCCGGCATTGTCATCGAGTACGAACCAGCGATACTGCCACCCGTTGACGACGTTCGTCCACTTGCTCAGCGAGCCCTCCATCGTCGATGTCGACATGTTGTTTTGCGCTGCCACTGCCACCAACGAATATAGACTTCCTATAGAAGAACGGTTCTGGGTTAAAATGGGGGGACGAAAGCTTGGGTAACAGGCCGTTAGTTCTGTTACCCAACCGCTCGGCGGCGCCACCTATGAGTTTCCTACAGCTTGGCGCGCATATGAGCACGCACAAGCAGACGATTCATCATTCATGCAGTATATTATGTAAAATATACTTTTTAACAATAATGAAAGTAAATAAATGACAAGAAAATGAATAATGAGTGTGTAAGGAGGTTTTACAAAAGTATTGGTTGCGACAACCATATTTTTCTGACTAGGAAAAAACCGCGAAAACGCAGCTCCTGTCAGTTTCCCGCTCGATCCTGCTGTGTAAACAGCGCGAAGAGAGCTTTACCGCAGTCTCTGTGTTTGTTGGTCATTGTAGTCGACAGTTTACAGATTTTTTTTGCAACAAATAGCGATAAATAATAGTAGTGAATAGGGAAGTACATCGTTCTAGTTTCGTGAGATTTTTTTGGATAGGTTTATCGTGTTTAGCGAAGAAGATTTCGTGGTCAGCATGTCGCCTCCACGTGCACTTTGTGTCTACACCGATTGTGGAACATCGAAGGCAAAAAATCCTGATTTGACCTTTCACAGATTTCCCAGTGATGAGATACGGTAAATCTGTTTATCACGAGTGTTATTAGAGTAAATAAATGTGAAAATTCAGTAATCAGAGGTTATAATAACGTCCGAAATTCATGAAAATCTTTATACATTAGTAAAAGTTTCAGATGTAGATAAATTAAAGGAAAATTGCAGAAATAAACAAATAATTTGATGATTATCAAGGTAAAAAGTCTATACAAAACATTTTTAACGAGAAATTTGGTTTTTTTGTACCAAAAATAGTGATGGTTTTGGATTTCAATTTTGCATTTATTGGTTTTTGGTTTTGATGAGCAAGTGATATTTTATTTAGATATAATTTATTCCTTCCTAGGAAGCCTTGTAATAGTGATTTTTTGAGTTTGTCTAAAAACGTGTGGGAAGTGTGTTTTGATGCATTCTGAGTCGAGAAATGGTCTTTTTGGAAAATGTCCGTACGGATGCGTGTGTGTGTCCGTTTTTACCTTTTGTCTACTCGTTTTTTTTTATAGTGATTTTTCAGTTTTGTGATTTGAGTTTTTTACGATAAAGAATTTTAAGTATCACGTAATAATTAAACTATTATACACTATTACAATTTTCATAGTGCGTCACATATAATATTTATTTATTATTTACATCTACGCTGCTATTATTTAATTTTATAACATTCATGTAGCAAGGAGATTGACATTCGGCTGACTTGACGACTGCAAGCTTAAAATTTGAATGGCGCCGTGAGAGTGAGAGAGACAGCACGATAGAAATTGATGGCTGCCGCCATCTCGCGGAGCGTACCGAACTATCGCTTTCCGTCCCCTCGCCGCTATACGAACCGTTCTTCTATATGAAGTCTATATTCGTTGCTGCCACTGAGCTGCTGCTGCTACCGCGGCGCGATGCAGCTGCTGCTGCAGCGCCAGCGCTTCTCACTGCCTTGCGAACTCGTCGCGCAAGTCTCTTCATCCTCGCATCGCGATATCACTTCCATCGGCGGTATATTCGCTCTTGTATTTCCGTCCGGATAAATTTTGCTTACTCGTGCTACTTAATTAGACTCTCGATGCTCTGGAATACGTAGGTGTGGCTGTGCGGTGATCTCGGAGCGATGATTTTGGAGTTTGATGTTTACAGGCGTTTAAAGGGACTCGCGCACACGGGCTGCGGGATGCACGCACGTGCGTGCGGACTGCGGGCGTCGTCTCTGTGTTTACGTTTTGAATTCCCACGCGTCTCTCACTGCACCAACAGCCGTTTACCCGAACATTTCCTTCGTACTTTATCACAGAAATCGTTCGCACAGATGTTTGTCACGTGTGTCCACTCTGTATAATCGTTGCTCGACAAAACGTTAGAAAAAGTACCCACTCGCACTAGCTGTACTTATGATAACCTCATTAGACACCATTATAATTAATCCTCGTCCCGAACTCTGCAGACTGAAATTCGTTATTAGACACTCGGTACATCGCACAAAAACACTGACCATTCGCTGCTGATCGCAACCTTTTTTACACAACAGCCGCAGACACTATATATACTTATCTTTGCGTGCGTAGTCGCAATCTGGGTTATCTTTCGAATTTCCATGGGAATACTTATACTTATATAAATGATCGAAAAGGTCCCCCCTCGGAAGTCCGCGAGCACACACACGTCAACGTACCGTAATCCACTTAGCTTATATCCAACTTGTGGCTCAGAGTGCACTGCAGTACTTACTTCAAAGATTTTCCTTTTTCTATTGCATCGCGGGACGTAAGAGTACGCGTTTTTATTGCGCGAGCTATATAAACAATACTTTTCACCTGCGACACTGGCTGCAAGGTAAACGATCCGGGAAATTTTTTTAAATTTCTACCTATACTGCGCTGCTGCTGCTGCCGCAAGGGCGTAGCGACTTTTGCCACGTGCGAACGGACTTTAGATTGACGGGTTAGGCTGCTTTCACAATGTCAGCGAGTAAAAAACGTTAAGTTTTGTGTCGCGAACTCGCGATCTATATATAGCTGACGCTTTTCTATATATAGATGGATTATTATCTGCAGCGGAATGCGCGAGGAAACGGTTTTACAACTTAGTTTAGGGTATTTTTTTTAAGCTCGCGGTTCGGCGACCTATATATTATATATATATATATATATATATCTATTTTCAGAAGAACGCAAATTGTTCAAAATACTATACGTTAGTATAGAACATAATATCAATTCCTGGGGCATGTTACCTACTACTTACTCGTAATAATCACTTTTCTTTCAACAATATCTATAATAATGGCCATGTTCCCTTGGCAGTTTAAACACTTTAACTTATGCGTACTGCACGACCACTTTGTTCAAAAAAATAAAGTATGATTTATAGGTTCAATCGCACGGCACCGCAAAAATACCGCCAAACCGCTCGTAAAAATAAGCGACGTTATTGAATATTGATTCAACATTTCCATTTGATACTTAAAGAATAAAACGTCCCTCTCCCCCGCTCGCAATTTTTCACAGAACACTTCTGCAACCACGGAGTGCAATTGTGTACAGCCGCCTAATCTCCAACTCAACTGCTCCGAAAGCAGTTCACATGCGAACGCGCCTATAGTCGTGCGTCCGAGTCAGTCGAGACTCGCGTATATCTCGCATCCAAATTAAAACCATGTAAGTACGATCTGTCATTTCGCGAGCGAGCTGTCTTGGGAGAGAGAACTGCTGGACGCAGGATTGTAAATAAAATAAAATAAATAAGGAGGAAAATAAGAGTATATAGTTGCGCTGCTCGCGACGAGTCTCGGCGCGCTGCTGGTTCTCGTGTTGTCAGGACGAAAGGAGAGGCGCGAGTGTGACGTGACGTGCAAAAAAGCGCAAAAGCCTCCGATCCCTGGTTGAGAGCAGCTTCATGGAAGTCCGTCGTCGTCGCATCGCGGCCGAAGAGCTTTCGGACAGTCCGTCGTCTATGAGCTTCCAATAACAACAGCGGCGACAGTGACAGTGTCAGGAGGATTCTCTATTATAGTCAACCGCGGGAGCCTGCTCTAAAAGCCAAAAGCTTCCATTGGTGAGTGGTCTCTAGCTGCCCTGTGAAGAGCTTGAAGGGACTGTGCTCTTGTTTGGGCAACTTGTATGGAACCTTTGTGGAGTGTCTTTTTCTTGTCAAAGGAATCTGGAAAATTTGCGCGTATTCCGGTTGTTTGTTTACTGGATGGGTATTTATCAAATGATACTGAGAGTAGGCATTTCGCTCTGCTAATATAGTTTGTCTGTATGCGATTGGGTAATTGAGTAATCTCAATAATAAGCATGAATCAAATTTTTGTTGTTATAAGCAGGTATAGAGCAATTTGCCACTTTCGTTCACAGTAATTATAATAAGTTCATCGGATTGGTACGATTGCTTGGATCTATTTGTATTATTTATAACTAGTGATTTTGCAATTTCAATGCCTTTATAGAAGGTAAACTTAAAAATAGTTCGTTTAGAGTTATACTACACGAATATAACTTTATTTGCTAATATAAATATCGATTGCAAATACTTTTATCTAATTGTAAGTTAGATTATCACTTCTAACGAGTGTAGTAAATTCACTGTAGATTCAATGACCGTTGAAACTTTCTAATAAACAGTAGTTTTTCTGTTTTTTGCAATTTAATTGGTTTGTTATTATTTATTATTTATGGCATTCACTATTTCCTACAGTTAATTAACAAATTTTGCTTTGAAACATTGATATTTCTTGAGCATTGTGTATATATGCCATTATATTATAAATAGAACTACTATGCCCATTTATTTATTCTAGCAAAAGTATATACTTGAACAAATATTGAAAACTAGAAACAAAAAGATGGAGGAAAAGAGAAGTAAAAGTACTGGAGAAGATGAGGAGTCGGAAGATTCAGAAAATATCATTATCAACGAAGTGGACGGTTTACCAAATGTACATCCCAACTTTGAGCAACTGGAACTGAATTGTGAAAAGAATGATGACAGAAGTAATGAAGATGTGTCTTCAAGAACTTTAGAAGATCTAATTCATGATGAAGACTTACCAACGTCTGTTATTGTTACAAATGTGGATCCTCGAGTTTTTAAATCTGATGAATTCAAGGTACTGAGTTAAAAATTATTTATTAAGTATATTTTTCTAATTCACTATCTTTATGCAGGTGGAAATGGAAAAACTATTCAAACAGTTTGGACAAGATGCTACGTTTCAATACTTTAGATCCTTTAGAAGAATGAGAGTTAATTATAAATCCCCCAGTGCAGCTTCACAAGCAAGGATACAGTTACACCAAACTCATTTTGGAGAGACTGACATTAATTGCTATTTTGCACAACCTGTAACGCCTATAGGTAAATCCTTTTAGATATATTTTTCATAAAAATCAGAACTTTATATTGAAAGTTGAATTATTTTCTACTTAGACGTTGAAGATCGACACTTGCATCCTCCTGCACCTCATAAACAGTTCCTAATATCTCCACCAGCATCTCCTCCTATAGGCTGGGAGCCTCGCGAGGAAGGCGAACCTCTGGTAAACCATGATTTGCTTGCTGCTATTGCTAATTTAACTCCAGGTAAATTCTTTTATCGTAAAATATATAATTCACTATATTTCAAATCTATGGAAAAAAAATGTTATCTTTTATTGTAGGTGAAAGTCATGAACTTCATCCAGGAGGATCAAACCAGCCAGGCATTGTTGTTCATATCTGCGAAAACGCAGCAAACGCAGTCAAAAGCGCCGGCCGCATACCGCACACTCGCTGTCCAGACGAATAATTTATGATATCATTGGATACGCGTAAGGAGCGAAAAACGTAAGACGAAAACGTTGGGAGTCGGGGGCCTCTGGTGACTGTCTTTTTTAAATCAAAAGAGCTTGGCTGCTTCTAGAATTTTGAGTATACTTATCTTCTGACTTATTTTCAAAGAAATTATTTATTGACGGATGTTTTCGCATGTATAAGTAATTTGAATACTTTACTAATCTACACTCGAATTTCGAGAAAATTCTTTAAGCAGATTAAACGATTTAAATTAGCAAGTAAATCACCAGAGACGGCTTTTAGAGAAAGCAAACAAAAGTAAATATTTAAACAAGCACTCTCTTCCTTTGCCGTCTGCTCTATATAAAATTAACGAATCATAAGTATACACATATAAATGATCCATCCAGAGGGCAAATAAAAAAGCGTTTGTTCTTTATCGACACAGTTTATAAGCAAGCAGAAAAGAGCAGGTAAACGTTTAAGGATGTGGGCATGTTAATAATTCCGATTGTTCTATTATCAAGCCGTATTATCGTTGGTGTTATCGTACCAGAAGAAAAGAGCGAGGATAAGCAAGAGAAGGGCTTGAGTGTTACGATAATCAATGTTAAAACAAAAAAAAAATATATATATATATATATATATATAAATATTGCATACGGCGCGCGCTGCTGGCCGGCTTTTTCGTATATCCGAGCCGCGTATGTTACGATATCTCTTGGATATATCAAAACGCTAATAAGGGGATAGAATGATGTTAAAAACTCGAGACCGTGCAAAATCGGGAAGCCTGCGAGGTTGATCTTATTTTCTACTGCGTTCTGATTTGCCAATCAAGTTTTGGAATAACATTGTGATCACGAAAATTCGCGACGGTGTTTTTAAATCACCATTATTAAAATTGTGCAACACTTGACATTTTTTTAAGCCTATAACTTCAGGCTTCCGTTAAGTTTGAAACGTACATTTATATTTCTATATAAAAAAGATGACGCTATTATACATATATTTATGTATGTACATAATTTTGTGTATACAGGATAAAATGTAGCTGCATATTAATTTTTTTCTAGATATTTTTCTACCTAACAAATATATCATCTGTTCTCGTGTAAATCGCTTTCTCGGACTTTTAATTCAACTTTTATCCCCTTGAAACACGCTACTTTAATCTGGGAAAAAATTACGTATACGTATATATAAGTTTTATTTATAAATCTTGTAGATCTACATTAAATTTTTGTTGGCGATAGTCATTAAGCTTTACTCATAAGTCGTTTCGCGTACGATTTGATTAGTACCTAATTTTTTCCCTCGAGAATTTAGTCATTTGAACAAAAAATATAACAAACGGCTGCCTAACGAAAAACATTAATGATAAATATACAAAATGACTTTGTAGTGGCATGAGTTACTTAGGAATTGAAAGCGAATAGATCATTGATGGCTATAAGAATTACCGAGCACAGCATGGACACTTTCAAAAACATCTTTCCGCATATTTTGTGAAACTATTAAAATTTATCGTAGAGAAAGAGAAGAAAAACGAAAGATTAGTGTCAGTGCTGTACTTCAATTCATATGATCGATTATTTTCGTAATGACAGAGTAAAGAATTAGTTTTATACAGCCTGTGTGCATATTCAATAAACGAAAACTGGCACAGATCAATCAGAATTTTCAGTATATAAAGATATAAAATATACATATTTCGATTTCAATATCAATGAGCGTTTTCTGCTTCTGTAGAAAACTTACTGGAGCAAATCTATATCGTATAAACGAACATTTTGAACAGTCAAATCCTATTCTATTCCCGAGAAAAAACTGAGTTAACATTTGAACTAACGGTCTCGATTTAAAGAAGATACAGATTATAAGCAAGTAAAGAACTAATACCAAGTTGTTCAATGTAATATCTAGATCCTAGAAGGATTTTTCTGTTAGTCGTTTTTCAAATCTTAACAAAAATTAAAAAAAAAAAGAATCGTGTTAAATGTTTGGTCGCCTCTGTATCGATGGTCCATTTTTCTCGTGCAAGTTTTTTAGTGTTATATGGCGTTTGAGAAGACTGGGAAATTCGATCGATCAGTCGACAAATGAAATTCTATTATACGTATACAATCTTTCCAAAGTAGTATACGTTCGACACCGGAGGAAAATATCGTGGTTTATTTTCAAATATTATTATTATGATTTTCTTGATTACAAAAGTATTAGTTGCCTTAAAAGAGATTTTATTCAGGTTCAATATGAAACACATTTTTCACGATCAAACAAAGATTGAATATAGTATTTTTTTATAATAAAACAGTGGTATAGTCGTAGATGAACTAAGTATTTCCTTCAATTTCCGCTATGTCTCGATTTTCGGAAAGCAATTAAAAAATATATATCTGTCCATACGTAGTAAAGTAAAAAAAACTTTTTCTCCCGCTTGACTGCAGTACAAAAAGAGGGGAAATCTCACTCTTCGATCGCTTAATGCTGCAATTCGCCGTGTATAAAGTTGTTTCTTTTTTATTTGCAAACTAATTATCGTGCCGCCTCGAATTATCGTCTAATTACTACTTACTAATACGTAAAACTTCAACGAACATTGCATTAATGGCGGGGCAAACTGTTGATTCGCGAGAAGCTGACGCGCGTCGTCCAGAATTGGACCTAGGAATAAAAGTTCCGAGCCAGGGAACAGTTATGTATGAATTTTGCATAAATTTAATAATAGGTGTTTCGAATGAAAAAGTTGAAAATTATTTTAGAGATCTCTAAGTATAATCGCGTGTGATGTCAGGTATGATTTTTTCGTGGGGTACCTTGTGAGAAGAAATTTTTTCTTTTTTTTTTCTTGAGAAAAAATATAGATCGAAATCCAGCAGCTATTTATGTAAAACGGAGGCGAAGCAAATAAATAGTGTTAGTGTCATCGGCGAAAGATATGGTATGAATGTATTCCATTATTACTTGTGAATATGTGTATATATGTATGTACGTATACGTAAAACGCATATGTATAAGAGAAAAAAAGAAAAGTAGAATGGACTAATATGCTTTTCTTTCCTTTTTATTTAGGGGTGCAGCGAGTCTTAAACCCACCGCACTGCAAAGTCTGAGTATTGCGTACTTAACAAAAAGAAAACAAAAAGAAATCGTATCAAAAAGTTCAATAAAAGTAAAAGAATCTGTTATTAAGCGAGATAATTTAACAGAAATACTGTGTCAGTTTTGATGGAAATAATGTAAATAAAAGGAACATGAATTGTTTACAGCTTGTTTTGCTGCGAATGTTTTCATTCGTTCACCACCTTCCCCATGATTTTGAAAAAAGATAAAAAAACTAGTTTGACAAAAATTTTGACATTCCTTTAATCCAAATGTTAAAATTCAAATGTTCAAATTCTTACACTCCAATATTCTCAACGCTTAAATATTACAAAGGCTTTATACAAATCATTCTTATGCATTGACCTCGATCAAGTAAATGACAAATAAATTTAAACTCATCTCAACAATCTCTGCATAATTTAAGTTCTTTGATCGACTATAATACTATCCTGTGCTTTGAAAGCTAAGTACGAGAATTCCACTTTTTTATAAAATTTAAGATAAAATAAAAAATAAATGTCAGTTTGATCTTGCTCTGGTACATTGTATTCATTTCAAGAACAAAAATTTGCCTGGCTATAGAAGCTGTGTATAAAATAAATTCATTGTGAACGGAAATTAATATTAATAAATGAAGCTGTTAATACATATCATAAAATTATTTATAAATAAAAAATATAATATTCAGGCCTTTGTGTTTCATTACATTTTTTATAGAAAGCCATATACGGTCAATCAGTTCATCAAGTTGGACACAATTTCATGTTCAATTTCTTCAATATCGATATTAACTTATAATGGTAAATTCTTACATGAAAACAGATTATCATTCCCGAAAAAATAATTATGTGTAAATATACTTTTCTATTGTAATTTGTAATTAAAAAATGACTTGATGTGAAAATAAGATTTGAAGTCTCAAGTTGAATTTATAATTTTTAACAGTATGTATAAAAGAGTCTAATCGTTATAACGTTGTCATTATTAATACATAATTTTTTTCCGGAACTGAAGTTTATCGTACATAAAAAAACCATAGATGTTTATATAAAGAAAAAATTCAATTACGCGTGGTCACTTGAAAATCACAGTTGCAAGTCAAGCGATTGAGAAAAACAGGATATCAAGAACTTACATATTATTTATTTAGCCTAAAATTATTCAAAGCTAAAACTACTACCTTACAAATGCATGTACAATTCATCTTGAGTTTGTCTTATTCTTTCATAAATTTTAAAGCGACCTTGACCCATTATAATTTTTTTAGCCAAGAGGCAATCACCATTATTGATTTCAACTGCAACACTGCAGTTGACGGCTGCAAGTATGATTTTTCACTTAATGCATAACTTGCGCATATACCACATTTTTAACTTGAGATTTTGCAAATACTAACTCAAGTTATTACAAAAATATAGTGCATTAGTCGAGAGCCAACTCGAGTGAGTTTTTTGCATAATCGTCGTTATGCCATGTAAACGAATGTATTGATGTCATTATCATGCCTCTTAATATATTTATGTTCAATAAGCCACTCAATCTGTTCTTTGATCATCTTTTTACTAGGCAAAAACATGTTCTTCAGTATGTCAACTAATTCTGTTTGTAGTTGGCTGTTAGTGATTTTCTTTCGCATTTTTAGAATTTTTATGATCGCTTCCTGAAAAATGTCGTGATCCAATGTTAATAATAATAAAGAACAGTTTATAAAATAAATGTATTGTTTCGCTAACTTACTTGCACACGTAATATCCTAAGTTGCACAATAGATTGATTATCCTCTTCTTTACTACGCTCAGTCGACAATTGCAAACGTCCAATCATATTAATCTTTCCTCGTTTTTGCAATTTGCCATTTTTTCTGCGTAAAAAATGTTTTATTAAGACTTCTATATTTTTTACAAACACATTCGTTATTCGTATAACTCACATTATTGCAAACTCTTGATTAACCCAAAACTTGGTGGCTTGTGAGAAGTCTTTGGGACTTTGAGCGGGAGGATCTGCAATGATTAGCTGGCGCTTGATCTTTGGGAAAGCGCAAATTGACCAAAGAGTTCGCCTTAATTCTGGGTCAGGTAATTCAGTCGCCAGTCTCAGATTCTCATAGGAAATTTTTTCGAGTGGCCGCTGATTCCAGGCAAACAGTACGGCCATTTGGAACGTCGTTACATCCACGTCAAACTTGCCTACTTGATTCGAAAACGTTATCTACGAGATGGATTTTACTGTTCATAAAGCAGTTTACGGAATAATGAATGTCAAAGAAAGTAATAAAACATACCGTGCCATTGGACATGTGATGATACCATTGGAGTTTTCTACCACTATGCTTTTTCTTGTAAAACTCCTCAACCTCAGGTATATAATCTTCTAGCTGAAGTGGCAAACTAACTGTGACGCGTTCACTACCTCTTGCCCACGCACCTGCATTCAATATCTAAAGAAAAATAATGTTATTGTTACTTAAATTTGTTTGTTTCATTTTTAATAAGAACAATTTAAAAAAGCTTTATAAAAACCTTAATATTGATGCTGTCAGCAATAGCAGCTCGACATTGCTCTTTGAATTGTTGGTTTAAGTCTTGCGAAACCTTGACGTCCTGGAACATTCGAGCGAGTTTATTGACGTAATCGGCCGGCATCCCAACTTCTCGCAACCACTCTACCATGTTCTCTTCCTTTTCAGAGTCAGCAGACGTGTCCAAAATCAAACGTCGCGTCAGATGTGCTTTGTGATAGCGCATAAAGACATCCTTGTTTTGAACGTACTTTAGTACTAGAAGCTGTAACATTCAAATAAGTCAGCGATCTCGTTCATATTATCATTCATTTTTAACACATACCACATCTCTGAGTTTGCTCTCAATCTCATCAGAGGTGAGCTTCTTGCTGAGTGGCGTCTTCCTCAACAGCATATCACAGTAGTTAGCGAGGAGTTCAGGGCACTTAGACTCGGGCAGCCCATTATTGTTATTAACAGGCTTACTATTGGGTCCACCCAGGCTGGTGATGGTACCTATGAGTGGAGCAGCGGCGGCCGAAGCAACGGCGGGCGCACCACCGCTCCCCTGTCTCATAGGCAAATCAAGCTTGAAAACGGAGGAGTCATTGACAACAAGCTTATAGGCCTTATCGCGTGCCGTCAGAAAGCGAGGATCGTCGTCGAAGGCTTCTTTAACCAGATTTGAAAAGCGTCGAAAAAGGTCGAGAAGCCGTTCGACATACTTCTCTGAATCTTGAGTGATTATGTCCACTGCGGCCATCATATCATCCAAACCCGCGGTGGCTATGTGATCTTCTAGGTCGACCAGCATTGGCGTCACGCCTTCTGGCACACGATCCATTAACTTGAGCATCAGTCGAAGTTCTAGGGGTGAAAAGAACTTTTTTTAATTTGACGCTTTCTTCACTTTTGTGAAAAATTAAAATAACTCAAAATGATTGCTTACTTTCTGTTTGATGTTGCTGTATCATCCTGGGACATTCTGAGAGAATAACAGTTTTAAAATTAGCAACCAATACTTTTACACATCGCTCCATCAATAGTTGTACACTAGCGCTATTGGGTTCAAGGTATTTTTGTGCACGTAATTCCTCTTCTTTCAGTTTTGTTTCAGCATACCTCATGTACTTTTCCACCCCATACATATACAAATGTTCAGGTGCTTTGACCCAGTAGAAGGCTTCTGTTTCTTCAATGTAAGCAGCTTCAAAATTATCTCTATAGATTTCTAGTTTATCTGATGGATTTGAACAAAGGTTTACTGTAACAAATGAGAGAAAAAAATTAATACTCGAGTGCAAAAATGTTAAGCTCCAAGTTATACTTATTTTATTACTCATACCATATGATTCCCTAACACCAATAACAAGTTGTGAATCAAAAACTTCACCATTCCTTTCTGTTCGTACCAATCTCATAGCTGAGTCTTGAAGTCTTTGTTTAATATCGTTAAATATGCTCTGATTCCAACTGTCTAACATTAACTTTCTTACAATACTTTCTTCAGGCTGATTCTTCTTTTGCATGCTACTACTTGTTTTCCCTCGTAGCGATGCTTCTAGCTGCCTAAAAGGGGTTGGTAAATAATTACATTGAGTAAAAAACTTTTGCCACTCTGCTATGTAAGCTTTTAGCAAAGCTTGTTCTTCTTGGTGCGCCATGACTCTCTATAAATGAACAAGAGATAGTTTTTTTATTAAAACTGAAATGACTGCAGCCAAACAGCGCAGTCAAAATAGTTCTCAAAATACCTGTTGAGCTTGTTTAATAAAATCCATGATGTCTTCTTTTAAAGAATCTCTTAATTTGGGTGGGCCTTTCTCGTCCAGGCACACCTGATGAACCGAGTAAAAGAGATCCTGCCATTCTCCCTGTGTTACTGGTTCTTGCTTTAAAAGCTTCAGAATAATTGGACGCATACATGGCCAGGCACCTTCGAATGTAAATTGGCTCTGAACAAAAAATCATCAATTTAATATTTTATGGATAGTTGAATTTTTGTTTGTATAAAAAGCAGGCTTAAGATTGTGCAACCATGAATTGTACGAGAAAAGAAAGTTTGCTATTCATTCCACTGAACTTGACACAAATAAAGTGTCAGAAACTCTTACAATAAAATTATGAGATTATTAAATCGGATAAAATTACAACATACCACGTAAGAAATGACTTTTTAAATATTAGTGATTGTAATTTTTTATCAGAGACTTCGTTAACAACGCCCCCAACGCAGTAATTTCCTTTTTTTTATTATTATTTACATTCCACACCAGAGCTCAGTTATTGTCAACAATCATTGAAACCGAAAGTGTCTCGCGTATTTTGTTTATCTTTTGCCGAAACTTTCTTTGCAGAACAGCCAGGAAAACGCATGCCACTTTTCCACGAACGTAGGGAAACATTCGAAAAGTTTGCTCCAAAAATATACAACCCGAGGATCGGCTACCACAACTTTTGAAAACCTATAGGTGAACAAAAAGTCGCGGAACTTCAGGATAACTATATTTTCATAGTACTAGATGAAATCCCAGTGAGCCGAGCTCCCTGTTAACGATTTTCAAGCAATTTCCCGCTGATTTTGAAGGACTAACCTTTAACAACGACATTACAGAAATTTTGACATGTCCCGTCGTCGCCGTGCATACGAGGTTATGTGACCACGCCAATCCAATGGGGCAATTTAGCAGTTGTGCACTGGTGTGCAAAAGCGCCTTCAAAAGCGGTTGAAAAGGGAAGGGACGGGGACAAGGAGTAGGTATACCTATAGGTGTGTATACCTATATTGCACAAAAGAGCGAGAGAGAAACATCTCGAGCGCGGCCATTGCTGCTGATGCATATATAGATGCGGGATGCCGCATCGGTAAAGTCGTCTGCTAGACCATCTTAATATTTAAATAACTGATACCTATATGTATATATATATATATATATATGTGTGTGCGTGTGCGTGTGTGTGTGTTCTTTCCAAAAATTAGCTTGATATTACGTGGAAATCGTTGATTTACACATTTTACCGAGTTTGAAAATAAGCGATGCATATGAGGTAGAGAAAAAAAATTATATATTCAATTATTTATTATCTTAATATTTATTATAAGGTTTCAGATACATCATATCATAACAGACATTCATTCTAATAATAATAATAATAATAATAATAATAATATTAATAATAATAATATAATTATACGTCTTTAAGAAGCGTGTTTCGTCAAATATTCATAAATTTGTCATATTCATATAGATAAAAGCCGAATCTCATAAGATTCTTATTTAATTTCAACAGGCAAATATCAATAGTACGAAATTTTCGTCAAATTTTGAAACGTGAAAAATTTTTCAAATACTTTTTCACAATAATATAATTATCACAAGGCAGGCGCGTATTGGCATTTTAATAAAAATTATCATCGTAATCTACTGGATTAGTGACGGGCCGTGTACAAGTGTTGGCATACAAAATTTGTAGTACAAAATTCCATCTGTTTGGATATTGATTTTCAGTCGGGTTGTTACAGATTCGGGCGTATACAATAGAAAAAGTTGTCTTCCTTTTTTGGTTCCTACATACGTAAGTAATGGTGATATTGTGGTCGAGAGTTTTATCATGAAATTTTTTTAGATATCTATATATTCCTTATTTATAGTTCATAGCTGGCGCATTTTTAGTGTATATTATATAAATCGCTCAATGTCATCCACGCAACTTAATCGGACAAATATTACGCATTACTTTGTTCTTTTCTGGTTTACTTTGCCGTAGTTATTGTGTCTATTGGTAACGTTTAGCATCTTACATAACAATCATTACAATTGCGATCGCGCTTTATTAAACGATGATAATCCAGTAAATACACCAGTTATTAAATACATAATAACGTGACAATAGCTGCATAATGTTATTACATTTTTTCTTTCTTAATGAGTAGCGTCAACGAGCCGTTTTCGATATCGCTGATTAATGAGTGACAGTATAAGAGCAGCAGCAGTATAGCAGCAGTCTATCGCAGGAGCGGAAGAGGCGAGTGTAGCTACATATATAGTTTTTGAATTTTTCTCAGTGTGTACTTGTGTGCGATATCGTGCTTAGGTATACTACATAATAGCGCGACGAATCATCAATAATATTGGACTCTAACGGAGAAGTCCAAAATCATACAAATCCACGTACATATACATAATGTGTATATATAAATATATCCATTCGATATAACAATGTAAAGAAATAAACGTTACATTACACTTAATAAAACACGTATGACATGGGGGCGTGATATGGGGAAAATTTAAAAGTTTACAGTAATCAATAATTAATAATAATATAATAATAATAATAATCGATTTTCGACTCAACCAAGAATAGAATATCGAGCTCGTCGTAACTGATTAGTTTGTCAAGTATATGAACACTCTCGGGATCGCGTGATGGCGCGAGTCATGCAGAGAGAGAGAGAGAGAGAGAGAGAAAGAGCGGCCCTCCTGAAGCGATGAAAGCCGGTACACGTTTCCCCTGCGCTGGTCCTTCCTTTTGATTCTCGTTCGCGTCTGAAGGGGCGCGCGGTCGCGTTTACCAGAAGCCGCCGGCGCTGCGTCCACCAGGTGGGTTGTTCACGCGGATGCAGGACCGCGAGGCTTCCTTCGAGTCCTCTGCAACGATTCAAGCGGAATGTTCAGCATGAGGCGCTTATAAATTAGTAAATAAAGGGGAAAAGAAATAAGAATCGAGCGAATCTCGTACCGCTGATGGAGAAGGTCGAGTCCTGGAGGTTCCTCTGGCCCTCCATCCTGGGCCCCTTGACCGAGGGCGTGGCGACGGCCGAATTGGGCAGAGTAGGCGTGCAGGGGATGGTGTTGGGTCTGGCGGGCTCGTAGTGCGTCCCGTTGGTGTGGCCGTTGTTCTGGCTCACAGCCGCGGCCGCCTCCGCGGCGGCCTTGGCCTTCCTGGCGGCTTCCCGGGCTCGGGCGAACGCGGCGTCCTCCTCGGCGAACTTCCGGGCGTCGGCCTCGGAGCGGGCCACTCCGCGGGGCTGCTTCTCGCGCTCCTCCACGGCCTCGTACACGTAGCCGGGGTACGGGAGGCTCTCCACGAACTTGCCGAAGCCGTGGACGGCCTTGACGTCGCACTCGTCGACGCAGACGCGGCCGCCGACGACGACGTACTCGGGAACGCCGTGGACTTCCATGCCCTGCAAAATTACAATTGAAGCGTTACGCGAATGCAGTTCAACTGTTGCCTTTAACCAACCGCGTTGATTAGCTCTAACGATGGAAAGTAAGCTAAGTGAATTAAACATCGGCATTAGATTTCCCTGTTTCGGCTCTATTAACCGCGGATTCTCCAGCTCACCTCGAAGATATTGAAATCAACCGCCTGGTGGTGGGTCTGCGCGGAGATGGTCCTCTTCCTGCTGGGGTCCCAGACGACGATGTCGGCGTCGGAGCCGACGGCGATGACGCCCTTCTTGGGGTAGAGGTTGAAGATCTTGGCTGCGTTGGTGCTGGTCACGGCGACGAAGCGCGACGGGTCCATGATTCCGGCGTGGACGCCCTTCTCCCAGACGACGGACATGCGGTCCTCGACGCCGTTCACGCCGTTCGGGATCTTCGAGAAGTCGTCCTTGCCGATCGCCTTCTGGTCCGCGTTGAAGGTGCAGTTGTCGCTGCCGGTCACCTGGAGGCCGTCCCTGTTTTCCGCGGCAAACAACATAAGAATATAATATGAAAATCACGATCTTGCGATAACCAGCTACAAAGGCCCATACTGAAACAGAATATGCAGCGAAATCGAGAAAGGCGAGCGAGAAAAGAAGAAAGCTCTCTCTCTCTCTCTCTCTCTCTCTCTCACACACACACACACGCAAAACGTCTTTCTCCTGCGCGGCCAAACACGCGTTTCCACGAGAGCCGCTCATGTACGAGTCGTCGGGACATTTTCTAATTGAGCGCAAAAGGCGCTGCACCTGCTGCAGCGGCTCAGCGCCTGGTTAATGGCGCAAAAACCGCACGAGCCTCGCGCAGCTGCGTGTCTGCGTCTGCTCGCGATAGAGCAAGAGAGACGAGAAGAATCTTCCAAGAGAAGGGGTACGCATCGCTAATCGTGATTGTAATTGCCGCTGATGGGTGACGAGATGTAATCGTCGTTCTTCACGGAAAAAAAACGAAACGAATGCAAAAACCAGCACAGCGCGTCTTCCTCCTGCGAATCGCAATCAATATACTCACTGCGCGAGCTGTTCCACCAGGTAGGCCGGCGTCGTGGGATCGGGCCTCAGAGGCGGACAGGTGACCAGTCTCCTGGCCTTGACCACGTCCCTGCCGTACTGCTCAGCCCCGTCGATTCCGAGGCTGGAGGCGAGCGGCTCGCCGTAGATCGGCGCTCCGTCGGCTCTCTTCGCCGACACGACGTCCGCCACGGATTTGCTCATCACTGCCGTCACGTAGAGCGGGCAGTTCAGCTGTTGCGTCGTTGGACAACAGGCAGATTCATAGACACGTGAGTCGGGCACGGACCGTTATGAGAGACAGGAAGAGAGGACGGCGGCGACGACGACGTGTGCTTGATTGAATTGCTCGATGCGGGTGCAGTGCGAGAAAGCTTTTACAGAATTAATTACACGCTGCGAAGCCCCTTTTTACAAAATCATTCGGTTTCGTAAGCCTGCGCGTGGCGCTCTTCCGAAATTTCGAGGAAACCGTACAAAAATCTTGCGTAAACGCCTCGCCGTGCGCGCGTCGAGCTCCATTCGCAAACAAACGCTGCAGTGTATCTTATCTTCCGCGCGCTATACATTAACTCGCGGCTTTTGAGAAATTCAACGGGAATAGAAAAGTCGAGCCACGCGCTAGTGGGCGTAGAAAGTCGCGCGACCGCGCATAAATTTCTTCCTGCGGCGCGAGAGCATATTATATCGAGTGGCTTAATGAAAAAAACGCCTCTACACTGCGGTTCGTAGTCGCGTCCTCTCTTTTCTCACGCGCGCGTACGAAACAAATGCTATTCTCTTATGGGGTAATTGTATAAAGTTGTGGCGGAGGTGGATAATGCAAGACACTGGAGACGAAGTGTATAGAGAGAGAAGACAACGAAATGGTACAACGGATAAACAGTCTATTTTTTTTTTTTTTTTGCTTTTCTTGACGATAACAGGCACCTGACAAGACATGTAAAGTGTTTATCGAGATCGAGCAAAGTGCGAACAAGATTCACGACCAGCTAAAAACGACATGCTCTGGAATGATCGCTACCAAAAATCTCATCGATATACGCAAGACAACAATATCGCCAATACATACAAAAAGCGACATTCGCTAAGTTCATGCTTATCCTAAAAAGTAAAACTTCACTTCAGGCACAGCGTGAAAAACTTAAAATAAGCATGCGACGTAATCGGCTCTCGAAATTTCTGCCTAGTGAAATTTGTGAGACGCAGGAAAGAGGCAGCGGCAATCGCTCGCTTGCAAGTATTACGAGATAAGATTATCGAACGGACGGTATCACCCAAAAACAATGCCATACGTGGGTTTATCGATGATCGAATACCCGTGTGAAAGCTATACATACAAACGGTTAATCGCGGCTGAGCCAAGTTCTATTTTTACAGAGCGAATAATTTCGAAGTACGCGCACGTTTAAAATAATAGCGATTAGCGATGATTTTCGTAAAATAAGATCACTCGTGTTATATAATTTTCAGTGCGTGACTAATTGGCTTTTCTCCCGCGGCTTAATTAAAATTGACGGTTCCAAGATAGCGCAGTCCTTGTCAAACTATATTCATAGGCCCAATTAAACTATAAAGCTATCCACTCGCGAGTGCAGGGCCTAATCAGCGCGTGAGGTAAACAAAAATTTCAGCCCACAGAAGCCCGCCGCTACACGCGCGTTCTCGTGCAACGTCTTACACAATCATCCTCCTCCGCGCGGAGGAACTCGATTACATTGCCGCAGCGGAATCCCGGCGGACGTTATCAATTACATCCATTATACGCGCCACACAAGCAGTTCGTAGACCTTTCGATTGTACGATTATAGCCCGCCGAAAAGGCCCGAAAGGAATCTAGCGTTCCTCTTGTAAAACGAGCTCGGGCAAACGTCTCAATATGTACTTTTACGCGGCGGGAAAGCGCGGGAATGACGAAAAGTCGCTCCACCTCCGCTGGATGCCGATACACGCCTGGTCTCGAGAAATCTCGAGCGTCTCCATTAATGGCTAAAAGCGAGCCCCGGCCTACAGGCTTCTCTCTATCGCGCGGTGCAACTCGCGAGAGATACGCGTGCAGAGAGTGTGTGCGTGCGTGTGCGTCTGCTGTATACAGTACGCGAGAGACGCGGAAAGTCGCGAGTGTTGTCGCCCGGGGACGATTTTCTCGCGCTTTCTTGCAGCCGCGTCGTTGTACGTTATATCTACTGGTCGCGCGTCTGCTGCTTTTGGCGAGCCGGGAAAAAGTTGCCGGTTTAGCTCTGAGATGGGGTACTTGCATTGCAGATTAGCGTCTCTTTCTTTCCTGCGCTTTTCTTTCGCTGGCGCGCGCCGACGTGATTCGGTTGCCGGATACGTATCTCTCTACTCGCAGCGATAGGAATTTTTCATCAAAAATACAAACCATATCGCGCTCCGCTCTCGACGTGGATCCTGAAAAGAAAGGCATCTGCGCCCAAAGAAAAGTCAACGAATGTTATACTCACGAGTTGAGCTTCTTCATGAGCTCCAGCGGAGTGTCGGGGTCGGGCCTGAGGGGTGGGCTGAGCACGTGTCCGGCGGCATGCCTCCAGCAGCGGTGCTGGTAGTTGCTACCGTCCGCTCCGAGGGCCGCCGCGAGGGTCTCGCCCCAGACGCAGACGCCACGACGACGCGCCTTCTCGACCTCCTCCGCCGCGCTCCGGCTCATCACGTGCACCACGTACAGCGGGCATGCGACCTATTTTTTTTTTCAACGCGAGATGCAGATCATTCGGTTTTCCTTTCTTTTTTGCTTCTTTTGTTTGGTGCGGGTGAGTCTGGCGTTGTTACTCGATGGGCAGGTTAATCAGAATGGGAAAGCTCGGAATCGTCGTTAATACGTGGAACGAGCAGAGTGGACGATCCCACTCGCAATGTTCACCCCGCAGATTGTTGCAGTCTACTCGTTTAATAAACGCACTGATAGAACTTAATCGCGTAAGTGGAACGGCCCAGGAAGGGCTCCATGATGGGTGTCACATTCTCCTTAATTAAACGCCGTTCTCGATTTTTCACGAACATAATACGCCCTCGATCCTCTCCGACCTTCCTAGTGCTCTCCAGTGTTCGCGGTAACTCGAAACGGATTGCTATAATAATACTATAATAGTATAATGTATCTCAAACTGTACAAAACGCGCGAGTACTTTTCTCCAAAAGTCAATATAATAAATCAATCGCTTTCTGCCCATCGCGCAACGCACCAGAGCCAGTTCCCCTCCGCTTCTTCGTCTTCCTTTTCGTTCTCTTTCGTTTCGCTTTACGTACTTCGCTCTCCTCCTCTCACTTTCAATGGCCTGCCGCGGTACACGTATATACCAATATTATATACCACTACTCTTCGGTGCTTATCGTTAACGAGAGCAATTTGGCACACTTTTCTCGCGCGGCGCTTCCTCTTTTTTCGAGCTCTGCTTTTCAGCGAACAGTAGAAGATAAGGCGAGCGCGGTCTTTTCTCTCGCGATTTCACGATCAATTCTAACGCGCATACAAACGTGGATATTTAGAGAAGGAAGTTTACCGAGAGGGAGAGAGAAGTGAAAAAAAACTACGCGGACTCTGAGCCGATAACATTCTTGCGGAGAGATAAGAAGGCGTATAGAGAGCGTGCACGAGCTTAAAGTTTTATGCATCCCGTCGACGGATAAACGTTTGCGGTGTAACCACATGCACCCGCGGAAAAAATCGTTCCGAAGGTAAGTGCACTCGCAGCGGAGTCGTTGACTCTTCTACAGAGTCGTGTTTAGACTACAAGTGCATCATGCTTATAAAGGTACAAAAAATGCAAAAAAGCACGATACTCATGTGTATGCACTGCCAAGTAATATATTGAATGAAATCGAACATATACAGTAAGCGAGACATCGATATAGCGAGAAGAACGAAAATAGACGAGGAAGAGGAAAACGGGGAGTATGGAGTAAACAAGGAAATGTAACAATAATAGTCGAGATGGAACGGCACGGATAGATATGGACGATCCAATCATACAATAAGCAATCGTTAAGAGACAGCAAAGCTACATCCGGCGTGTTCCATCTCGGAAATGCTACTGCTGTGTGTGTATATATATATATAGAGAGAGAGAGCCATGCCATTAGACTCACCTGGTTAGCAATGACGCAAGCCCGGTTGACCGCTTCCGCCTCGACCTCCTCGGGCCGGGACATCTCGTGGCCTTCGGGCCCGGTCACACCTGCCGCCAGCAGCTTCTTCGTGTTCTGCAATCGAACGACACGTTACACATCACTTGTTGGTAAACAAATGTCAATGTTATGGGGAAAAAGCGCGATAACTCGTATCTCTCCGCTCATACGCGGTGTCAGAAGTTTATCGCGGATCTTCCGATCCGTATATGCGTTGATCTAGCGATCAAAAATTCATTTTATCAGCTGCGCGTTGCCGCGCGCACAGCGGAAATTTCTGATCCATTTGACTTTGGCGTGAATATCGATTCAAAGACCGTCCCTCGGCGAACAATTAATCGCTCGTCTGTGGCATTCCGCAACTGCTATAAGCATAACTACGAGCTGACTGACTGAATACGCACCTCGTATATGAGATCGCCGTTTTCGGCGTGAACCATAGCCACGGCGCCGAGGCTCTTGCAGACCTTGAACGCCTCGATGAGCTCCGGATCCCTCAGCATGAAGAGGTCGCGGTACGCCATGAAGAACTTGAAGCTGTTGACGCCGTGCTGCTGGACCAGCGTCGCCATCTCCTCTCGGGTCTGTTGGCGTTGAAAAAGTTTGTCATATACCATTTGCATTTGGGAAATACGCTTTCCAACATAGTTATTAAGACTAATCGCGCTATTGATCCCGGGGCTGTTAACAGCGAAGCCCCTTTCTTATATGCGCCGAATCGATTTTTTAAAAATTTGAAAGCCGACTCGATTGCATTTTTGAGAGTCAAGAGCGGCCTTTCCAAACCGCTGCCTCGCAGAGTCGTCGAAAGCGAGCAAAACTGCACGATCGCCGTGTCGTCGCGAGAGACGAGTCGAGGTCGCATCAGCTCTGGAGCGGCAACTCAACGCGGTTCGCACGGACGGCTCGACTGCACGCGATCGAAAATTAAGGAAGCCAGGAACACATCCGGATTAGCGTTTCAGAAACTCTCTCGCGGCGTTTTCTCCAATTAGGCGCGAGTGCGCTGCTTTTCAGGCTCGCGCTTCCGATTGTTCTCAGCTCAGGGAAATGCGGCTTGTAGTAGACTCGTACTCACCTTGGCAGTCCAGCTGGTGACGCCGACGTGAAGCGCGTAGTCGCAGCAGACCTTCTCATCGGCGATCATCCTGTACCTCTCGTAGGCCTCGAGCAGGCCCTCGTCGGGCTTGGGTATGGCGAAGTCGATGATCATGGTGGTGCCGCCGGCCACCGCGGCCTTGGTGCCCTGGTAGAAGTCGTCGACGCTCGTCGTGCCCTGGAAGAGCTCGAACTCGAAGTGCGTGTGCGGGTCGATGCCGCCGGGCATCACGTACTTGCCGCGCGCGTCTATCGTCCTCGTGCCGCCTGGGATTATCAGGTTGCGTCCGAGCTGCCTGCGAAGCGAACAGAGGATTGTTATACACATTTTTTTGTTTCTTGTTTCTATCTCAGCTGAATCACTCAGCCTATCGGTTCTCTGCGGCGACCTCGAAATTGGCAAAAAGCAAGTCAGAAAGGGTCGATATTGTCTGCTATATCGCAAGGACTCGATAAGCTGCGATATATTCCGGGAGGATGACACGCCGGTTCTTCATCGTGTAATTTTATCGAGCGAAAACTCACTTGATGATGCCGTCCTCGACGTAGACGTCGGCGTCGAAGATGCCGTCCTCGTTGACGACTTTGCCATTCTTAATCAGCAGCCTGTTTTGCGCGCTCTGTAACAGAAGGAGAGGCAATGCCCTCGTTAAAAATGTACACAGCGAGGTGAGCAATTTGCAGCGCGGCGACGCCGTTTGAATTTCAAAAGGCCCGCAAGAAAATGCACGCGTCCTGCCAAGCACCGCATTTTCCACTTAAAAGCCAACCTCTCGTTTTTCGGTAGCGGCGCGTCGCGCTCCAGATACCCTAACGGAACGCATCTTCCTTGAATCCTCATTAGCGCCCGAAAGCCCATCGATCATAACGAACTTTACACAAAACACTCCCTCAGCTCCCCAACTAATAATTGCAAACGAGCGCGTCTCGCTGACCCCCGAAAAAGTATCAATATCTCTCGGCAGTGTACAGCACCCCAGCACAGGCTCGTCGTAAAAATCCTCCCCCGGCCGCAGGCTTCATTTCCATCTCGCTTAATCGCGACCCGCATCCCCGTCATCCCCTGCGCGTATACGTGCTAAAGACGAAGCGCTGCTCCTGCGTGCAGAGACTGGCATGCTCGTGACTTATAGATTTTCCGAGCGGCGCCGCAGCTCCTGATTCGTCATCGCGCCCCCCTCTGATGCTGCTTTACCGCCGACGACGCGCACAAAGACCCGACGACAAACGGACGCCGCACGAGTAAAGTGCGCCGTGTTTGAGAGCTGGCGAAGAGGGTCTGCGTATTTTTATTTACCCCGCTGGCTCGCGCTGGAAACATTGTGCTCTGATAATTTTTGTCGAAAACTCGCGCGACTAAACTACGCAGCGAAATGGATTCGATCAAAGGATTTTGAAGCTTTTGCGCACACTCTGCGCGCCTTTTTATGGCTCGTAAAAACTTCCTTCCTGTCGGTTTGCAGAAAGGAGCCTCTCCTTCTGCAGCATGACGTCATGGGCGCGATCGTGTCTTTGAAAGGAGCTCTCGCGCAGGGAACCACCCTCTAAGTGAAGTATGTCCGATGGGGTTTGCAATGGAGCTCTCGCCTTTGTGTGTGTGTGTATCGTATATAGCGACAAAGTTATTTTCGAATTTAAATTCCAATCAAATGAATTTTGCGCTCGAAACGCGTCACACAAGCCGTCAAACGAGTCGACGTTTATCGACTCGCCCTGCGCGAGCGTGTTACATAAATCTTTAGAATTTCTTCAATGAGGAGGATATGGAAGCCGCAACAATAAATGCAAGGGTGCGTCCAGTAGTTTATTCGCACACTTCCTGCCGACCGATTAATCAGGAAGATTATTATTGATTGATGCTAATTAATTGCTACGATTATAATACGCCGGGCGTACATTCTGCGACGGTTCATCATCGCGCACGCAATTTGCTCGAGGCACGAAAAAATGTCTATTGTATAATTGATCAAAGTTATTTTCGAATCTGCCTTATTTCACGCATAAAATGAAATGATTAATTGTATTTGAAGAAACGATAAATAACAAATGCCTCATTTTATTCAAACATACAAACTGTAAAGAGCTGTATTATATACGAAAAGCATCGCAGCCCGCTAATTATATGCGTGACTCACGCGGAGCAGCCTCGCGTCCGAGTTGATCCCGATCGCCGCGGGAGCGCGTTTAGCCGAAAAAAGAGAGGGAACATATAACCGGCCGCGAAAAAAGCCGTAAGTATAAACGGCACCGACTGCGACTCCCATACAAAAGAGCAGAATCACGGCGTGCCTAGATCGCGAGCTATGGAATATGGAATAGAAGAGAAAGAGAGAGAGAGAGAGAGACGGGAGTAGGAAGAATAACGGAGCGAAATCGCTCGCGGGCACTCACACAAAACGCCGCGCGCTTTTTATATCCTCTCCGCCGCCGACTCGATTTTTCCACGCCGTGCGCGATACTCCCGCCGTTCTTTTGTGCGAGTTTGGCAATTTTTAGATACAACTTCGTGCGCATTGTACTCGGAAAACTTTTATCTTAATTGAGATTTAGAATGATACAGTCGAGAGCATTCAGTCATCGCTGTCTGTAAAATCGACGGCGTTGCGCGATTCAGCTGTATAAAATCTTTGCGCTCGTCGAAGCGTTGAAAACTTTTAGCCGCATTTTAAACGAGTCCTCTTTTTTTTGCGGCAGAATCGATCCCCTTTATGCCTTTACGCCAATGTTTACATCGAATATCTAGACCTACGAATTGAGATCGCCGTGGAGCGGAGCGGAACATCCATAGTCTAATCAGGAATCTGGAGCAAGAGGCATTATCGGTGCACAGCGCACTGTGTTTAAATCTCCGCTGCTGCCGGTCGACTATATAGGTGCGCGCGTACTATTATAGACCGCAGCTCTCTGTATACCCACTACGTTGATGATCGCTTTCAATCGTTTTCATTGATGGTCTGTTATTTTTCCCGCGCGCCGTTGCGACCGCGCGCGGATTTATTATGATTGGGGCGTGTTTGGTTCTGGAAATCGGCGCTACTTAAAAATGAATCACGCTTCGGCTCGTACTCTGTGCTCGAGGAGCTTCCTGTTGCTAAAATAGCATCGGTATATTCAATTTATTCGATGCTAATCAAGGTATACTCTCGTTGTCTGTCGCTAAACGAACGCATTTACGCACGAATGCATAAAAGAGCACACGAAAATTCCTGCAGCGCAAAGGCTGAATTAAGGCTCCCCTCATTCCCGCAATACACGCCAAGGTCCCTGAATTTTCCCACAGCCCACACGCGAGAGCTGACACAGAGCGAACCCAAACAAAATAGCTCTCATCAGTATAGTACAGTCCGCAGATATGCGCCAAGTCGCCTCGCCGTCGTGACGATCCGCACACAGCGCGTGGGCGGAACTGCATATGCGGGTTACGTATGCGCGCTCGTCGTACTATAGAATGCTTACTACTCGGCTCTTATGTATACGAATCGCGATTCGCCTTTTCAACGCGCGCGAAGCTGATGCATACGTGCGCGCACGTGTGTGTACGTGCCGGCGGCACTTATGGGCGCCTGTACGTGTGCGGCGCATCGCTTACGTTCTTATGCGTGCAGCCGGAACTCGGTTTTTAGTCTCCTCTTCAGTATATTTTGTCGTCGGGTGAAAATGTTGAATGAATTTCAGGCGGGTTGATGTGATCGCTGAATGGTGCGGGACGGTCGAGAATAGAAAATCCATTTTTCGCCCGTGAGTCACGGCTCTAGAACACGTGGAAATCATTATTTTCGGCTATTTTTACACCCACCCCAAGCGCGCTCGCGATATATCTGTTTTCAGCGGAATCTATAGTCTGTTATACAAGTATGTTTTATTGAAATTGAAAAATACATCCGCAGGACTTTTCATAGATACTCGCTCTCGCGCAATCTCATCTCTCCCCATAACCAGCTCGTAATATTTCTTTCTCTCAGCAGCTCCTCCGCAGCACTTGAAAACTGGAAATCTGACTCTCTACTCTCCACGCTCCATACGCTGTATATACCTATGGCAATCGTAAACTCGCGCAGCGAGACGGATAACGCTTTCTGCGCCTCCTTCGAATCTATCTACTGCGACGAATATTTTCGGTTTATTTATAGACGCGGAGGAGTATACGCATAGTCGCGGATATAGAGGAGATCGCGGAACGGGAGGAAAAAAATATTTCTCCCCCGAGACGCACTTTAGCGCGTGTAAGAGCTTCGCGTGGGTCTGGAAGACGACGTCGTACACGCCGAGGTTTCGCGAACGTGAAAATTGCGCTAATTCAGCCTCGGTATACGTGCGGCGCTGTCTCGTGTTCTGCATCGGGATTTCTGAACGTTTTTAGAAGCGCGTATTTTTTTAGATCTTTGGTAAAAGGAAAATCTATTTTTAAATTTTAATAGATTCGATATTGTGTTCGAACCGCGTGAATTTCAAGCTCATCTTCAACGCAGACACATACATATCCACGTCTGAGACAGCTGCCGGTCTGTCGCGCTTATGAGGAGCTTCCGTCGCGACGCGACGTGTGTGAAAAAGCTTCGAGACGCGCCGCAGCCGTGATTTTTCGTCGGACTCATTAGTTCGCTTTCTTTGGTGCGGCCCCTTTCGCTTTCTTTCCTTTTTTTACTTTTAGGTTTTACGGCTGCGACGAGTGATTGGATTTTCTGGAGGTTTGAGAGAGAGAGAGAGAGAGAGAGACGTCGAGGATTTGTTCGGATTAATCGAGCGTTGAGATATGTGAGTGGGAATAGTTTTTTCGTGCAGTTAAATTGATGGCTGTCTTGGGTGTAAAGAGTCAAGTTATAAAAACTTGTTTGTAAGACGAATAGAGTAATCACAACTTTCACAATTTAACCACGTGTTTTTGCAAATGTTCATGTACCTGCGCACGTTGTTCAAGCTCAAAAGCAGTAAAACGAACGGTAAAACGTTCATTTTAGCGATGACAAAGGTTACGTCCGTTCGCCAATGCGAGAAAGTCAATTAATTTTCGTATAGCTCGTAATAGCTCTATACATACTCAATAAGCCATGCGGCAATAAAATAACAAACGAACCGTCAGCGTATATTGCCCCATAGGCTCACACAATTGCGCAAAGCACCGCAGACGCAAAATGTTGTTTTGAATTTAAAATATGTACCGTTGTGTACACTCCGTAATGTTCGCGCTCAAGTGTTTGACCTCTCGAGCTCTACACTCCGCATACTAATTTGTTTTGAAATTGCTCAGGAGTATACTGAAAGGGGGCATATACTCGGTTTCGACGACCCCCTATTATTTTAAATAATATACGCCTATGTATTTTGATTCACCGTCACGCAACCGAAAACCATACACGCCCGTGCACTTCCTCGTTGGATAATAAGATGTATGTAAGAATTTAATCCAATTAGTCTGGCATGCGCTGGATTCGCACCTCGGCGAAGTGCGTTACGTAAAAAAAGTGAAATCCATTCAAATTATCCAAGAACTCTATTTTCACTCGTCCAACTTTTACATTTACGCGTACAAGCGAAATCCGATAATGATTCCCCCAAATAACTCACGGTCACTTGATTGCGTCACACAGTGCGCAGTTCCGATCCCCCCGAGCCAAAAAAAAAGAAAACAAAACAAAGAGAATAGCCAACAATTACACACGATACTCCATCGCCCAACGCCCAGCTGTATACAGTATACACCTCGGGCCTTTTAGGAAAGAAAAACACGCACAGCCAAGCAGCAGCAAAGTGTCGGCTCGGGACAGGTGCGAGCGTTTCCGGTGTATAAGCTGCCGGTCATTTGCAAATGTGAATTAGACCGTGGACGATCGGCCTACGTTGTAACCACGCGCGCACCGCGGCGGTCACTGTCTGTACACTTACGCGCAGGAAAAACGGCGCGCAGCGATAAGCCCGTCTCTGAATTTCCACCCACGCGTGCAGCAGTGGGCTCCCCCCTGCGATTCAGCGTATACCGGAGGAGCTGGTATTATGTACAGAGCTGTGTTTACGCATGCGTGGCGCCCTGTGCGTGGATGGACTTTTTCTTGCTGTTTTTTTTTATCTTTAGCTGCTTACCGGTGGACGGTTATGCTTACGGCGTTTATTGTTCTCGAGTGTTGCAGGAAAGAAAATCTGTTCGGAGAAATTTTTTTTACATCGCCTCTACAGAACAATTTTTCCATTCACGTTTCGGCACATCGACCGCCGGCGGCTCGGCACTGCAGCCACACCTACACCTGGAGTTACGCAACCGCGACGTACGCGAGCCTCTTAGCTCACCTCATCTCCATATCTGAGAAACTGCGCCGCTCTGTGTTTACAATGCTCCCACCAGCGTTGTATGAACGGAGAAAGCAGCGGCATCGTACACGATAAGGCGAGCGCGCGCGAATCGATAGTTCGTTGACACTCTCTGTCTGCGCTCTAGCTAGGGGGTGGTTCTCGCGCCGCCGTCGCCGCCGTGCAATATATCGGGGAAAACGTGCGTGTGTCTGCCAGAGCCACTATACTACGCTTTCTTTTGTCTCCCGCTGCCGCTGAATGGAAATTTCAATGAACGACGAGACTCGCGTATACAGGGAAAAGAGAAGAGAGAAGGTACTTGGCCCCGGCGATTGCTGCGCCGAGCTGTAATTGATGCGTAACGAGCCGCAAGGGGGGAGACGCGGCTGAGGAACGAGGAAACTCAACAGTTTGCGTATTCTTTTTGGATTTTCATATCATAATACACGCGGACGAGAAAACTTCAACTGGGTCGAGTCGAGTTATTTTGAATCTAGCTCAGAAACTTTTACTGCACCGTGTGTGTGTGTGTGTGTGTGTGTGTGTGTGTGTGTGTAACCAGAACTGGCCTGCGAGCCGAGAGTAATTTCAGGTGTTATATAGCGCTATTAACTGCAGGGTAAAATCGATGCAGCTACTGCCGGACTATTAGAGCTGGATAAGGAATGAAAAACTAACTTTGTTACATCGGAATTGATCGTCTTTCGCCGTTCGAGCCACGAGCTATCTGTCTCTATTAATATAGACGCTATACTGCGCCGCTGATGTAGTTTCGAGCTCACTTCGCCCCCGAAGTGTTTGATACGGATCTTATTCTATTTTTGACAAGGCTGCACGTTCCTTTCTTGCGCTCGCGGCGATTAAAAGTTTGAATTGTTTCAACGTTCTCCAATTTACGACTGCACCTGACGTACATTTTTAAATCCTCAGCACTAAATTCGCTAGCGAAGCGAAACGCGACACCGCGGGAGTATCATCAGTGCCGACATCGGAATTCCAGAACCCGCGCGATATTAGAGAATCCTCTCGGCGCTAATGAAAAAACTGCCTTTTCTCGACCTACTACTACTCGAAACGCGAGGGAGAATCAAATCGCCCCAGAAAAACATTATCGCCAACTCATCGATTCTCAATCAATAAATCATTCACTTCTTAGTCCGGATCCCTCGCACAAAAAGAAAGCCCCCCAGCGAGTAAGTGAGCGAGAGAGACAGGTTTGGCAGCACACCACGTCTCCTCCGCACTTGCCGGAGGAGCTATTTTTGAAGTTCCGCGCACATCGGAGCAGACTGCCTACTCCGCTCGATTTACCCGATGCGGCCCGGTACGGCAATCAATAAATACGGGAGTCCGCATCAGCTACTCCGGCGGCGCGGCTAAATCAGCGCAGCGAATCTTATCTGGCTGATGCGCGCGCGCGCGACGGCCACGTCGCAGAACTGGATATAGCGGACGGGATTATTGACTCTGAGAGCGCAGCCGATCAGCTGATTTACGATGACGAGCTTGGCGTCTCTCTGCTGCCCCTATTACGAGGCGCGAGATATTCTGGCGCTCTGGGCGTTTCCGGGATTTTTCGGTTCGTTAAGAGGGTTTGTTTTGCCCTTCGTGACTCGAATCTTTGCTGTGCTTTCGAGTGGATTGTCGTGGTGCAGCCTATATGGTGTCGGGAAATGAGTTTCGATTCGAGTCCGCTATATTGAAAACCGTTTTATTGCGGCGAAACAATTATAAGGGACATCGCTCATTTCAAAGTATTGATTTGTTACTCCCGAGCCGACAGTTGCGTGTCAGGCTTTTCTTTTTGACGTAAAATAGAAACCTGAGAGAAGAAAGTAACGCCGTAAATAAGTTATGGCATTGCTGCACGTAAAAAGCGTGAAAACAAACACTGTATACGTGGAAACGTAAAGATTTTCTTCGCGTCTGCAGTAAAAAAATTTAACGACTCGCTGTTAATCATGTTAAGTGATAAAAATTCCTTTATCGCTTATCGAGTCGACTGAAAAGCTTATCGGCCGTTTTATCAACTTTTTTTCCTTAGCGTATATCTAGCATTACGATCTATTACCTGCAACGATCGCGGCAAAAAATTCGACCTAATCATCGCCTCCTACTTTCCATTTGAACAGAAGCGAAAGATTGCGGGTGTTTAATTGATTTTCGCTCGGCCCATTTGCACGTATCAGGCGTTGAATATTCCCAGCGTGACGATATATGCTTAGACGCGAGGGAGAAATGTAGATAGAGTTCGCGCAAGGGTGGTATGACTCACGGCTGAATCAGAGTCTTGAAGAAAAGGCTCTTTACATACCCTCCGGTGCATGTGCCTATATGTATATAGTATACAAGTGTTACCGAACCGATCTAACATTCATTCCGCGAAAATCATCGCAATTGAAAAAATCGCATTATATCGATCTATGAATTTCCAGGCAACAGCCCGCACGAGGTAAAAATAGAGAATAATTCTAATTCACGCGCGGAAGATAATTTTGTGTGCTTTGAGCGGAGCGAGCCGTGTTGACTTTCGATTAGAGGCTAAATATAGGCAATAAAGATTCACAAACTCATTATACGCTATACGCTTCTGTGAATCGCCCGGCACATTCGATTTTTCTCTTCGCACCATTCTCCACGCTACTCTATTTCAGGCGAATAGTTTATCGGAATTCGATGCATTGCCTCCGCACGAATTGTTCATATGGTTTTATTAATAGCCCAGGGTCTCCGGTATCCGCTATCGACCGAGCAAAAATCAATGAACTCGCGAAAACCAATTCGAATCTTTCGCAATCCATGCCGGCCATCTCGAGCGAACTCTCCCAGTAAGCAGCCTCTGGCTCGGCGCTCGCGATCAAAGAAAACGTGCGCCGCCGCCACTCGGGGCACACACATGTTCGGCGAAGCGCCGTCCCGATAAACAAAGAATTGCGTAACGTCGGTAAAACACCGCTCGGTCAGCGAGCCCGCGCGACTAGCGGCGCGCATTTAAAAATAAAACGAGCCATCGCACGTACACCCGATGATTCTTCGCTCTATAGCTATGAGTACAGGTATATCCGTACATACAACCACACGGCGTGCGAGTGTGCATAATATTCCGAAGAGCCGAGCGTCTTGCGGAATCGCCGAGAATCGTGCAAAAAAAGGGGTCTACCAGCGACGGTTAAGTAACCGCCGATGCTCGCGCGGCGTATCGTCATCTTCGATCTTGATGCGTCAGATATATAATACGCGTGTATGATCGACTGCGCTGTCAATTTTCTCGCGTCGGCGAGTTTTTTTCCTCTCTACTTTTTGCGAAGCGCTGCTGGCGCATAATTGAATTGTGCAGTCCGTGCGTGCGCGAGCTGTCTGGCGTTTTAAAAATAACGGTCGTTATTTTTAATAAAGGAGCAAATATTGCACCGTGGAAAAAGATTGGAATCGCTCCTAACTGCAGTCTAGTTTCACGAGCTGCTACGAACTGTCATTGTCGAATCATCCGCTTTAAAGCCTCGTTAGCGGCAACCCACGATTACGCTTGTCAATATTTTTCGCGCGATTATATCCGCGTACAATAAAAGCTCCTAGAAAACTTGTACAGGCTGCAGCGACCGCGGTCAAATCTAACTTTACTGTTATTGCTCGCGCTATATTGAAAAATCTAATTGCGGGTGCAGTTTAGATAAGGTATAAGGTTATACTACTCTCTGCTCCGCGCGGCGCTTATCAGTCCCGCAGCAGTACGCATGTGCGCATGAGCCGAGAGCCCGAAACTCGCGTGTTTCGACCCGTCTGCAGATATTATATATCCCATGTACAAACAGCGATTACCGGTACACACAAACGAAATTCACAATAGAACGCCGTTCGCGAGTCGGCGACATTTGAAAGTAAAAATAAAATCGTCCGCCGGCGCTTCGAGAAAGTCGCGTGTTCGATCGAGCAGAGTCGTGACCCCGATGAAAAATTCAAAAATTACGACTCCCGAACAATGAGCAGTGCGAGCCCGGCGCACACAGAGAGCAGAATTCCAAAACAATCGATCGCGCATAACAGGTGTCCCGCTCCAATAACCCAAATTTTTCAATCAGGATTGTACATTGTTCTCGACTTACGAAAATCGACAAACTCAATCCGGAAATTACAACGCACGCGTCTGTTCTCTCAAATATAATGCGACAGTCCGATATCGGACATTTTGACAGCGCATACATTGCAAGTTATATAGGACGAGGAGAGTGAGAAAGAGAAGAGACATCTCGCGCGGCCGGTGAAAAGGTGCGTTTCCCGGCTTCTATTTGTGTTTCCCGCGAGCAGTTCGCCAACCGTTTATTTTTACCAATATGGAAAATTAAGTGTGTCACTGGCTCTCCTCTAGACGCGCATTATTCGCTTTCCACGTCGTGTTTTTTGGAAATTCATCGGGGTCGAGTGGACATTATTTATGGGCCACTCTGCGTGATAACCTGTAATTATATCGGTAAACACACACGCGGTTCGACGAGCATTTGAATTTTGTCACACGATAATGCGGCTCCGCGCGCGGTAAACTAGATTATTTCATCGAGATAAAGCTCGCTTTCGACCTGCGGAGCTTGGTTTCGAATTAGGTGATTGGCAGCGTTTAACAACAAACCACAACAAAATCGATGAATTATTTATGAGCCTCCCGTACTCTGCAAGGCGATACGCGCTGATTAACGTTAAATATTAACGCATTAGTACTGGAAGCCTTTCATACAGGTTTCAGTCCATTGTGTTTAATTCCTCCCCCCTCCCGGTCGTCCGGAGCCACCCCATAGCACACATCCATCCATCGGGCGAAATTCCGAAACCCGGGCTTTCCTGCACCTACGACAAAATCAATAGCTTTGGAAAACTCCCCTCGGAGGCCTATAGCGCGCGGCACAGGTGCGAGCTTTCCTGTACACGCGCAACCGTTGTAACAGAGGATAATTCGCGAGGGAACGTAATCAGCGGAATACACTTGTCGAGAGATCTATATAAGCGTCCGACTCCGCAGCACACACCTGTACCAGGCTCTCCTCTACACACACCCCCACACACACACACACGGGGCATCTCACTCCTCCTTCCGCCCGACTCTCCGTGGCTATACCTCTTTCTCTCGAGTGTACGAACCTGCAGGTGTATCGGGACCTTCTTCACCGGCGTGCTCATCTCGCAGCCTCTCTCTGGTCAGTTCGGGGCAGCAAAAAGGCGGCGATGCTATTCGCTCTCTTTCTCTCTCGCTCTCTCAGCGCGGCTGCACACAGGACTCGCCGGAGTCGTGTCTTCTCGCACCAGAAACTATCCTGTGTTCAGAAGCCGCCCTGATTTACGACCAGAGGAACAACTAATGCACGCGCGCGATCGAGCGGAGCTATTCCCCTTTTGCCTACTATTGCGCGCGCGCACCGCGTAAACACACTTCTCTCCGGTGTGTATGGCCCTCTCTCGCTCTGCAGTGCGTCTCTGTGTGTGTGTGTGTGTGTGTGTGTGTGAGAGAGAGAGAGAGCGCGCGCCACACCACACTCTGTATGTATATTGCACGGGAGAATATTATTCAACGACGACGAGGTGTAGTATACGAGTATAGCAGAGCGTTTGTATGTGCGGAGCGTCTGCTTCGGGCACTGGCGATCGACTGACGCGCCGTGCTGCGCGCGCTATTTTTCAGCGGCGGGAGCTACTGCTGCGCGAAGAGAGACGGAGACGGAGAGGAGTAGGGGATCGACGCCGGTGCGCGAGTTCTGTAAGGGGCGATGCTACTGATGACTATGTTGCCGACTTGCTGCGTGTGCTATATATATATATATATATATACGTTATACGCTCTGCGGCGAAGGAGTTTTGGAGAAGCTTTCCTTCTGCTTTTCCGAGCGAGCGGGGCTGCGAGCCTGGCCTTTTCTACTGCGGATCGAGAGCGAGGGCTGCGATTGCTTCCCGCATAAACTTTGTGGGGCATCTCGTTACTGTAACTGTGCGAATGTGGCGCGCAATCAAACGCGAGAGCGTATAGTGCAGGCTATATTCAAGCTGCGGATAAAATCGCGCTATTAATTGAAACCGCCTCTATTGTTCGTGAATATAACGATATCTACTAGCGCTCTAACATTATCTACTCCTCACGTGCCGGGCTCTAATTGTAATATTTCCCGTAATAGGGCACGAAAAGTACGGTACATTTCAGGAGTTTTCTCGGAAGCAGAATGCCCTGCTCTAATCCGATATAGAGGAAGCTCCTTGGCTCTCAACGGTATACTTCGTTTCTGTTTGTTTTTCCGCCGGAGAGGAGACTCGCCGACATTTTTCCGACTGGCTACTTGAGTTTCACTCGCCGTTTATCTTCTCATATATAGAGAGTATGGCTTTAGTTGGGCATTTTGTGAAATATTGCCCGCCGCCGATGTTCTCGCGTAACGTGAAAATGAGCTGTGAGTTTATTTTTAACAAATAAAAAATCCGCTGCAATATAAATCGTCTACTTAATAATTCTCAGCCCGGGCAGTACAGCAAAGCAAAAAATAAGTAAAAATAAGCACTGGTACGCTAAGCAAAACTTCCGCCTACAACACAGCGCGAGATCGAATCTCCCCTCTTCCTCGGCCATAAACTCCGAACCTGCATCAGCGCAGCCGCGCAGCCGCGCAGACACACGCTGTATGCGCAAAAATCGCAAACACTTGGATTTCCATTACGGCCTAATACGCAATTAACGAGGACTGCAATTATATTCCTCCTCCTCCAGCAGCGGGATACCGAGTTAAGACATTAAACGGCGCGTGCACACGTTAAAAGTATAATCGGCCCGACGCAGAGAGAGAGAGAGAGAGAGAGAGAGAGAGAGAGGGAAAAACGCCGATGAAATTAATTCAATCTGCACTAGGTATATAGCTTACGCGCTCCTCCGACTGACTCAACGATTCTGTGTGCACAATATCGAAACGCGCATTTCATTAGTTATGCCGCGTTTCAGAGCTATATTCCCATCGCCAGCGTACGAATAATGCTCTCGGCGCACGTGAAGCCGCGTTTGTGCGCATTATTGTTATGTGAATAATAAGGCAAAAAAGGACGCGAGAGCTGCTGCTCTGCTTTTCCGAGCGAGCGATGGGAGCATCCGACGTTGAGAGTGTTTATGCGCTGCGCTTATACTCCGCGGAAAAACAATTTCTTTCATATGCTTTCAGGTTGGGTTTCTATTCGTCCGAATTTGAAAAATTTGGAAATGGCTGTCATTTCTGTCGATTCGCTTTAACCTTGTTTTTTATTGTGTTCATCTCATATACGCCAACTTTTATTTATTTATTTTTTTTTTCAAATATTTAATAATTATAGAATTTGATTCATCGCTTATTTGCTATTCCAATTCACAAAAAGACAGAGCAGAATTTTTATAGTATTTTAGAAAATTATATTTTGTAAATCTAATCAAACCTTATACAAGGTCAACGATTTTCAGAACATAATGTTGCAAAAAACGACAAAACTGTACAACTTTAAGAAATGATGAATCGCAAAGAACAGCAATTCAATAATATGATTATATAAATAAATTGATAAATACCAATTTTATCAAATACTAAATATTCTATTAATACTAAAACTCATCATTGCATGATACCTATAGGTATTTTGGTAAACCGCGTAAAAACTACGGGTATAGATATAGAAATGTTTCATATCCTATGTGTTTCAAATCTCGGTAGATTATATGGTCAAGAAATAATAAGTTAGTGTGTGATACTTTTACAACAACAATAATATATAGGGTCTGGTTAAAGTGCTCTTTACACTTCGGCCGATGAGACTTGGTCCAGGAATGTGCTCTCCGTAACAGATATATTGATCAACATCGGTCATGGGTGAAGGTGTCTAGGTGTTTAGAGTAGCCGATGATAGGGTTCAGGTCGTGCACACGGAGATATCAATCTCTCTCGTGGGTTTATAGAAGGTCGTGGATCATTGTAGATTGCATATGGTGATAAGCTATGTGGCATATTAAATGACGTACAGGGATTTTCATTTACTTCAATAAACATTATATTCCTCTATAACCTTATACTATAGGATAAAAATATCCCGTTTTTATTTAACTGATAGTCACTAGGATTATTTTCGTAAAGCTGTTGCATGTTTATTAAGGGGACACAAGACCTTTAAATCCTGAAAAAAAGAATTAAAACCGTGCTAAAATCTCAATTATCCCTGCAGGCCTATTGTGGCACTCGGTGCACGTGCAATGTTTTGTTAATTTTTTCACCGTAGATTTTCAAGTGCATGAATGGTTCTTTTGGGCTCAAATTCAAGGAGGATACTTTGTACACTTTTAGTTTTGGCATGAATGCAGGGATTTTGATTTGAATTCTTAGAAATGGTTTGGTGATAAAAATACTGAATTTTTTCTTTTTTCGCTTATTATGCCACCTTTTTGTGTATAAAACATTTTCTAAATATTCAAATTAAAATACCTGCATGCATTCATACAAAAACTACAGGTGTACAAAGTATCCTCCTTGAATTTGAGCCCAAAAGAACCATTCGTTCACTTGGAATCCTACGCACAGTGAAAAAATTTACAAAACATTGCACCTGGTGCCACAATGAGCCAGCAGGGATAATTAAGGCTTTAACACGGTAAATTTATACTAAATATCACTAAAAAATTTTCAAACGATTTATTTTAATTTTGTCATTTTTACTCATAAATCTTTTTTTTTCAGGATTTTAAGGTGTTGTGTCCCATTAACTGAGGTCTGATTTTTCTTGAATTTCTATGACTTTAATTTGTGCTACAACCCTGATTAAAAATAGCCCTCGTAAATGCAACGGAGAACCCACTTCATGTCATTGGTATAATTTTGAAAGTGTGAGAGGAAAGGGATGAATTTAAAAAAATTGATAAGAAGCAGAATATCGGTATCCCCCGATTGATTGCGATATGTATCGAAAAATATCGAATGCATATTTATGCATATTGCTTCCTCCTAGAGGAAGCTTTGTAATAGTAAAATTTTGAGTTTCGTCAAAACTTCTAGAAAATACTTTTTGGTGTGTTAGAAGTTCAAATCACGTGTTTTTAGAAAATGTCTGTATGGATATGTGTGTGTGTATGTATACCGTAATATTTCTGGAACTACTCTCTGTCAATATCATTAAAATTTGTCGTTGCACATCGTTAAAGTCCCTCCCTATGAATTGTCCCTATGCAACATGTTTTGAGAGTAGAATTATACGGCACAATATATATTTGTTTTTTTATAGTAAAATTATACGTAAGTTTTTTTATATTACAATCTTATTCTCTTAATACGATAACTTTATTTTTACAGAGTTATCCTTTCATCAATCTCTTCTTTTTCGCGATTTTGATCGCGAAAAAGAAGATGATGATTCACATACTGTATTTTAAAACAATATTTTATTCATTGGAACAATAACTTTCGTTGGCGGAAGCTACGTGCCAATGAATTGGCAGCGGTTTTTTTCAAATCATAATCGGCCTGCCCCTAGCTTTTCCTTGAGATAAAACATGTTTAAAACAATGCAAAACCACGTTCCAATACTAAAAAAGTGCCTTGTGTTTTCTCGGTCACTGAAATTTATCGAAAACTAGCCATTGTTCAATGGGATGTACTCAATGCATATGAAGGCACAAACAAGAAGTGTGTATTAGTGGTATGAAAGCACGGAATAAGAGTTTGAATCAAAAACATCCGTTATAAATGCTTAAATTGGTTAAAAGTATAGTGCAACAATAGAGTACTTATGTCACGCAGTGCTATAAAATTTCCATCTCAATATTCATCTTTGCTTCTTCCTATATAGAACAAGCTTTGCAGAAGTAAAGTTTTCAGCTTCGACAAAAGTAGATGCGTCCAGCATGGCTACCTCTAGCTATTTTGGACGTGAATTTTTTATTTTGGCCCAAATAGTTTTAAAAATATTAGATTTTGTAAAAATACGCGATTATTATTAAAAATACTATTCTCATATTGATTAAAGGTCTCAGATAGATAAGTTGGTCTTCTCTGGATCACCTTTTCCTTTTAATTTGCATTTTTTTGTTTCAATTTGTTTCAAGAACCTTTAAAAAAAATCGTGACTTCACCAGCGGAGAATCGATAAAAATTGTTCATATGCATATAATAGCTGCGAAAGAAGTAAAACGATAGTAAATAATAATTTAAAGTCACAGCAACGTTTACAACAAAAATCCATCCCTATGCAACAGGGACATTCGCATCTCCAGTGCAGCATACTAGTACACGGACGTCAGCGTTTGCGTTAAGTACGCATCATGTGCGCTGCGCACCACTCGTCACCGCGCAGTGACTCCCTCCTCTTAATTTCTACGTCTGCTTTAATACACACGCGCACGCACACACGAGCGCACGCAGAATTACGCAGCGCGGCGCACTTTTCTTTCATCTGTAGAGAGAGTGAGAGAGAGAGAGAGAGAGAGAGAGAGAGAGAGAGAGAGACGAGTTGCCTCCACTCTCATTCATCGCCACTTTTGAAGTGGAGCCCCGCAGCGCGTGTCCGACCATGCGAAAAGTCCACAGCTCGCGCTTCTGATGCTGCATCTTTCGTCAGTGTAATATGTTACGAGGAGTCGATTTTTCGTTACTTTTTCACTTGTCTACAGACTAACAGGTACAAATGAAATTTTATTATTAGAGGAACATCGTATTCCATTGTTTCCTCGATATGCTGGGAATCCCGAAAAACTGTGATGGTCCATAAATCTTCTTTTTAAAAACGGATGTATAACCTTCTCAATTTTCCCGTAAAAGACCGGATAAAAACGACTAATAGTCGGTGTAAACACTCTTAGAACGATCCGTGTAACGATATCGAAGGCATAATATCTCTCTTTCACAACAGATCGACTCAAGCGATTCGTTTCGTTCACAGACGATCAGCACTCGCGCGCGAGAAATACAAGAAAATCTGGAAAATCACCTGCACTAAATTCCCCCGACAAAAAAGGCCTGCATCCACATTCTATCAAGCACATCTCGAGCTGCAGCTCTTTTCACTTTTTTCCTCCATACAGGCTTTTCTTTTAGTTCTCTCGTTAGAGCCTCTGCGCGATTATATTCACGTGAAAAACGTGACTGCGCGGGAACTTGCACAGAACGCACGTGGCTACACGCGCCTCACTTTCTATTGTCGGAGCGGGATTTTTTCTCCTTGCCACTACCGGCTAATGATGCTGCGAAAATTTCACCGAGCACGCACGCTCAATTTCACGCTTGTTTAGAAAAGTGGATTTGCCGAGGGAACACACACGTGTGCGCGTGTTGTTCCACATTATAATGTGTGTCCGATCTCGGGAGCAGAGGAGAAGTTGAATGACGCCTTTCAAACGCGGCGTGTTTTACGGCTGTGCGCGATTGAATTGAATGGAAAATGCCTGACAATGATTTTTTTACGAGCGAGATTAGAAGTGCACGGTTGCTGTGCCTTTCACAGTTGAAGTAATTATTCTGTACAATAGAATCAAGATAGATTTCCCATTATATGCGTTTAGATATTTTCTGATTCCATATTATAGATATATAATGTATATCCGCGATATTTTTCTCCTTCAGATTATCAGTAAAATTGAGAAGGTTAAAACGATTTAGAGGTCATCACAAAATGGATCTAGTTTTATTGATGGAAGTTGAGTACACGTTAATTTGTCTGACTGTTATTGCTGTTTTTATAAAATAATCTATATAGAGCTATCGGTTCCCAACACTTATTGCTTTTTTCAAATAAACAAAACAATCATAAAAACTAAAACGACGCGAGATGCATATACTTTGAAAAATTTGCATCGATCTCAAATCGGTGAACTATCCACTGCTAATAACTTTTTCGAAATTACTGCATGCTGCACTTGTAGAAATATGTGCAACTTCCAATCTATGTATATACCTACGCGTGATAACACACTATATGCAGCTAACGAGATCATCTTCCATATAGGTGGCGCGCTGCACTCGTTTTGCCCATTTACCATCTGGTATTCAGGAGGATCACAGCATTCCCACATGGGCCACTAGATAGCAGTACCATCGATTTCCAGTTGTTTTCAAAATTTGATCGCTGATCTTATTCGATAACTAATTATTGAGAGCATTCGGAATTTGCATCTAAAAATGCAAATGCACAAAAAAATATTATGAAATTAAAAAAAAATTTAATATCTTTGAAGTTTTTAATAATATTATTTTTATTTATTTATTTTTAGATAAACAAATATTTAACTTAAATCACGAATAAAATTGCAGATTATCATCATCAAAATAATTACATTTTGTATCTACTTTTTATAAGTAGCTATATAAGTATTTTATAAACTTCTAAAATGAACAACAAAAAGGAATATTGGGTACTAAATTCAATATTTTAAGATTATGCTCCTTTAAATCATTATAAAAACCGTCATGAGTCCATCCTAAACTCAAATTATTAATTATGTATACGGTGTAAACGACTATATGCAGTGTAAAACATAGCAGTTTTGAGCTAGCTTTTCTTTTACCTTTTACATACGAGTTTTGTTTATTTTCCTTATCGTTATCTGCGAGCTTTATAGCGGTGTTGTCGCCTATATCTGCGCGCCTGACGAGATCTAGTTGAACTTTTAATGTGTGCTTTGTATTTAGATTAAAATGTTCATTTTTTTTTTTGTAAAAGAAACGACCGCATGTTGCTTCTAATTTTTATTTTTCAATATAGCTTGTATGCATCAGAAAAAAACGAAAAGATGAATCAGGAGACAGCAAAGAGTGCGAAAGAGTGTAGTTGAAAGGTAGAGTATAAACTAGTTTCATGTTTCCTGATGTATCTCTCTCTCTCTCTCTCTCTCTTTTCCAACCCCTATCTTTCGAAAGCTGTCTACCCTGTATTTTGTTCAATGTGTAGAGTCAATTTTTAGCTTTCAGCCAAATTCGTAAACTATAAATACAATAGCAAAAAGTCTAAACGGCGGCAGTATCTCGATTACAAAAATAATCCAAGCAAAAACAAAATAAAAATACTCGTTAGTGAAATAGCATCCACCACCGAGACGAATACAGAAAGTCACTTCTCGACAATTTTATTTATACATCTCGGATATCTCCTCATTCACACTCCTGAAATTCCAGCCATGCAGCAAAAAAACTTCTCCACGCCATCATACCCCTCGGAACATCCAACAATAAACCACTATTGTTTTTTTGCTATCTCTTCCCGCGCGTATACGCACAATACACGCACTCAAAACCGTAAACAGATTTTTAACTGCTCGCACCCCCCCTCCCGGTGCGACGCATACTCTTCCCATACAACTCCATCCCCCTCTCTAGCAGCTCATTGTCTTAATCTCCTTCTCTCTCTCTCTCTCTCGCAACAGTCACTCAATCGACGCTCGACATACCATACCCCCCTGACAAAAAAAAAAACGCCGCGGCCCCCCTTTTTTTATAATCCCCCCTTTGGCTCTCTCTCTCTCTCTCTCTCTCTCTCTCGGATGCTGCGGCTCCAGGTGCCTACTGCCGGCGGCGGCACGCATATATTCACCCTTCCCCGCGAGAACGCGCTCCTTTGACCCCCTCGGTGGCGGCAAAAAAAAGTCTTCCCTCCAGCAGAGAGTAGTAGTAGTAGTAGTAGTAGTAGCAGCAGCAGCAGCAGCAGCAGCAGAGTAGTAGACTTACGCACCGGCGAATCTTTCGAAAAGGAGTCCTGATGCAGCCAACCCCACCCCTTTTGAGCGTGTGTGCGCCGTTTTTTAAGGGGGGAATGAACGCAGAGTTAGAGAGAGAGAGAGAGAGAGAGAGAGAGAGAGAGAGAGAGATGAAACTCGAAGGGTTGCTTTAAATAATAATATAAAAGAGCGTAAGCGGGGTGAGCGAGCGAGCGAGCGAGCGAGAGGGACAGAGACAGAGAGAAAGGGAAGAGCGATAGAGGTCGGCTGGAAAAAGTGCGCGAGACAGGCCGGTTTTAGTTGCTTGTCGGGATTTTGACGGGCAAGACATGCTCCACGTAACGTACGTGTCGCGAGCGCGAGTTCTCGGTGACGTGTAGCTCGGAGTCGGTTGAATTAGCGCAGAGTTTTGTTGCCGGTAAGTGTGGCTGAGTTTGGGAAATCACATCAGAGTGAAGAGTGTTGCACCTTGCTGATTAGGTGGAAAGTGCAATCGGGAGGATGATTCTGATTCTACTTTGATAATCTTATGCGGTTATACGAGAGTGTCGAAAATGTCGATATTCGAAACGATTTTTCGGTCGAATACTCGACATTTTTAGAGCACTAGAATAAAATTAATTCATCCAGGTTCTGATGAACTTGAGGTATCGTTCGAATAGATAACTTGTATCATAATGGTTAGGGATTTAGAAAAATGCTCAGCTAGACAAGTTCGTTAGGAGTTTCTGAAAGCATAACTTTGTTACATTAGTTGAAATCAAATATTTAAAAAAAATAATGAAAATTGACGAAGGTAGTGTACATCATAATAGCAATGCTGGAATAAAATTAATGACAATTGCTTCATCTCGAACATCCTATACAAACTAAAAAGTTGCAGCTAAATTGTCTCTAATCATCCGCACGCGAGCGGGAGAATTTTGTTTAATGCAAGAACCTCGATTGTAAGAAGAGCGAAGAGCGAGTCTGTAAATTCATTAGAACGTCTCCATTGTCAATGCATCAAGCTACGTTCGAATGTCTGAGTGAATTGAAATATTCGTGCCGAATCATCGATCCATTGCGGGTTGAGTAATCATTCGAGTCATACGCTTCGAACGTAACACTTCTATTTTATTAAGTAACTGCACGTGAGAGAGATCATTCCGACATTAAAACTCGACGCACATCGGCCGCGTCGACGATTCCCGTAATTACCTTCCTCCAAAGGCCGAAAAGGCCGCCGCCGCCGCCGCCGCCGCCGCCCGAGAAAACCGAAACCGCATTCGAGTAAAAAAGCGTTCTATATTAGCAATTTCCGGTGAAAAGGCGAAAGAGCGGAAAGGTGAGATGATCGTTACACCCAATACGCACAATGCGCACCGAGCATGAGAGACAATGAGAAAAAAAGCTAGCCGGAGATCGAATCGCCCAAAAAAGGGAAAGCCGGTCTAGGCCCAGCAGTGGAAAAAAAGAGAAAGAGAGAGAAAGGTGCAGGATTTTAAGGGGGTATAGATGTGTGCACCCTTGTAGCAGCGACCCATTCACTGCAGTACAGACTCTCGCGAGCCCCTTCTGTGTAAAATTGCGTGAACGTGAGTTGACAGAACGGGGCCCCGCGTAAAATACAGGAGAGGGATGGCTGGAAAAAATGAAACGAACGGGGAAAATCGCTGGCTGTGTGTGCGTGTGTTACTCGTAACAGATGTTTAACGCGCGGCGAGATGAGCTGCGAGCTTAGGTAGATCGTGAAATTTCAAATTTGCGCGGACGGGACTATAACTCCCGAGGAGGATGCGCGGGTCCGAACAATGGGGAGAGTTAAGCCGGTGTTCTTCTTCGCATTGTGCTCGGTAATGTTTTTTTTCGGCTGGGTTTTTTAAATTCGGGGGATTTTTGAAATCTTACTCGGGGGAGTAATCGCGGGGGGAAGCGATGCGGCCGCGGGGTCGTTTGTAATGTTGCTCGGCGGTTTTTTACGCAGTTGATCGTCATACGTCGACGCCCTATTTAAAGATTTGAAACACATACTAATAATTGTTTGTTAGAAAGTTAACCAAATTATTATAGGTTGTACTAATCAAGGATTTGACAAAAATAAGTTACTTACGCGTTAATAGTTTAACAGAGCAACAAAAAATTTAATGAAGAAATTAATAATCTACTTTATAGTCATTACAATTATATGGTGTTTAATCTATACGGAAACATGCGGACCTTGGTTGAACAGTTGACCTAAATACGAATTTTTGAGAATATTAGTTGCTTCCTCTAAAAGAAATCTTGGTACTGCAATTTCGAGTTTTGTTAAAACACCGTATTATATAACCTTTCCGAAAAATGTTCATCTCTGATGCGCGTGCGCACGCACTACAATATCTCTGTAGTACTACTTTCCTGAAGCCAATTCCATAATATGCGCTGTGTTGTTATTGCGTACGTTAACACGTGGTGGAATACACCAGTGGCAGAGCTCGTAAAAAATGTCAAAAATGCAAAACAATTTGTTTGTTCTTTATATTTTTTATACATAAAGGATGACAAATTAGTTTAAAGGAATGCTCATACGCATCAGTAAATTGGCAGCAGCTTGTTTCCTGCGGCGGTCTCAATCGGCCCCAATAATTCCTTTAGTGCGTTCTACGGGATACTTTTAATTCAACTTATTAATAAATTACGCTAAAGATAATTGATACGCATTTAAAATGAAAATTTTTCTGTATGCACTGTTTGGACCCAATTGAATGGGGCGAGATAAAACCTCTACTATATTATAGGCATAATAACTGATTAAGAAGTTTTTGATTCAAATATAATATACATAATGCTGACATTTAATAACAGGAAAAGCAAACATTACGTATAATAATTTGTATATTTAAATGGCATACACTGCAATTCACTACCGAGAGAAGAGTTTCTTTTTGTAAAGGAAAATTGGTCGACACGTAGAAGGCCATAAAATCTTTTGAATATCTATATTTTATGCCCCATTATTAAATATCAATCATTCTAAGCAACAACTCAACTCCGCAAACAAAAAGCCAAAGCTCCAAATTCATGGAAAAAATCATTTTTTAAGGTTAGTTCCGCCACGTCTTACACAATAGCTACAGCATAGAGCCGGGAGCAATCGCAGCTGAATCGCCACTCGAAAGCTGTCATACAAGTGCAATAGAGACTGTAAAAAAAGAAGAGAGAAACGATTAGTGGCATCCCAGTGACAGGCCCCGCATGGCACATAAAGCCGGCGCGAAAATTAGCAGAATTCGAGGACGCCATTTTGGGGAAAAACGCGTCGACTCCCATTGATAGACGCGAGCCGGCCTTTGCCTATTATACACGCGCGTCTCTCTCGCTCTCTTTCTACGACTATAGCCGAGGGGTGCTCTCTCGGGGCTGGACAATACCAACGCGCGCTTTTCCCTCGAGTTTGTATTCGCGCGCCTGCGTGCGACGGAGACGGAGAGCTGCTCGTTCGTGGGTTGGGGGTGTGTACCCAGTACTGCGACTGATGGCCAAAGTATAGGGAGAGAGAGAGAGAGAGAGAGAGAGAGAGGGGGGGGGATAAAGTTGTAAGAGGCCTGGGTGGACCGTGATGATAGTGTGTATCGGGAACAGGTACTCCAGAGATGAGGAGAGTTTCGAGGAAATATTTTCTAATTTTTTTCCTAAGAATTATAAATAATGTTCAATGATCGGGACTCTGTAGCATAAACTACACCCATAAGTGCCTATCGCGCACAAGCAAAGATGCAGGACAGCATCAGAAACGGGGGAAAGATCTAATACAATCAGCATCTCGGTATCAGCACCGCACATGAGTGTACAGGCTCGGTCTCTCGCGAACGCCGGCCATTATGGCCATCAGAATTGGCCGTACAATATCTCCTCTCTCCTTCGTCCTGTATCGATTATATAGCCGATCAATTGGCCCCGTCTCTCCACTGACTGACATTTTTCCTGGCGGAGGTGTGGTTTAGGATAGGAGGGTTCCCCTCCCATGTAAATTACCCCGGTTCATTGGCCGACACGCGCGGCACTTTTTTCGCTCTTTTCGGTACTTTTTCGACTCCTTGTATTACGTACCGAATGGCGGTTGCCGTTTGCAACCGCTCGTTCGAGTGAGCCGCGTCGCAATGATTTTGTCACCGCGGCGGCGATCGCCCAACGCACGCTTATCCGTACTACTAGTTCGTACTACTTGTCCGTCGAAGCTCGAGGAGTTTGAAACTCGCGCGAGGAAAAACCTTCTCCTAAGTATAGAGAGAGAGAGAGAAAAGCGAAACAACGAAGCCTCTAATGTAATCGAGACTTGCGGGTGGGGTTCTCCTCTCTCTCTCTCTCTCTCTCTCTCTCTACTTCGAGCCGCGCGTCGTATCTTCGGGAAAAAGCCGACGCGCCATTGGCGCTCGTTGAAAGAAAGCACGACAGGGCACTGTCAGGGGGGGAGAGAGAGAGGCTCTCTCTCTCTCTCTCTCTCTCTCTCGCCACGCGCTACGACTGCCTCCTTCGGCTTGCACTACGTCGCGAGCGTCCGAGCTAACTGGACGCCTCCTCCTCCTTCTCCCTCGTTCATTCAGACAATCGGGCTGTCCGTTCGATTATTCATCGGTCTGCGTGCACGAGTTCGAGGAGTTGCTCCGTCTTGAGAGGATTTTCCAGGGCAAAGGCGAAGAGGTTATCCGGATACGCGCGTGTACGCATGCGGATTTCCTCGGCTGTATAAACCATATAGGGTGCCCACGAGCTGTAGTGCTGGAGAGGAGCGTACGTTTTGAGCGGAGCTTTTCCATTGAGGTAATGACGTCTTTTGTATTTTTGGTTTCTTCATCCGATGTTGCTCGCGCTTATACTAATTTGCATTTTTTATGGCTGATTCGATTATAATACACAATGCCATTTTAATGATTCGTCGGTGAAAGCTTCAATCAATTTCAGCTGTAAGCGAGCTGTGCGCATTCTTATGTATCTTCGCGGAAAACGAATAACTTTTTCGAAAAAAAAGAAGAAGAAGAAGAAGAAGAAGAAGAAGAAGAAGAAGAAGAAGAAGCTGACCCGTCTGTTATTGAGGACAATCGTAAAGTCGTCCGTTAAGCTGACTCTTGTTTTAGTAAACCGACACTTAGATTTCGCAATTCTGCAGACGCTGTACATTTCGCGCCGGTCACTGTAAATGCGATCATTCGTCTCTATAAATAATCTAGAAGAGCAGTACGCCGAGCGCTGCAGTGCATTAAACATTTCCGTTCTGAATTTTCAACGCGGATTCCGTGCCGAGAACCGAGTTTGCAGTCGAAATCGAATTTCTTGCGCGCGCGAATTGATATCGCTGCAGTCGGGTGAAACGATATAATATTAATCATTCCACCGAAACAGCTAAAAGGAGTTCAACAAACCGCATCTCTCGGTTTCTCGCTGAGATAAATAACCTCGAGAGTAAAAAGGGGCATATCCTTCCGCTGGAGCTGCAGGGAGTAGAAAATCGCGGCATCCTTCGTGTAAAAACGCCTGCACTCGCTCTTAAAGGAGAGAAAAAAGAGGAAGGGAAGCGGCAAAAAGCGCAGGTTCTGGCGTAATAACGAAATCCCAGGTAAATCCGTGCGCGCAGCTCCCTTTCGTCATTCTCGCTCCATCCCATCATCGGCAAACTCGTTACGGTTCACTTGCGGCACGTAGTGCATACAGCGCGTAACGGAACGGCTTTTTCTCGAGACTGAGAGAGAAAGAAGAGAAAAGAGAGATGAATTTTCTTCGCGGAGGAGATATCGAAAGTGTGTGTATATATATATATATATATATATATATATATATATATATATATATATATATATATATATATATATATATATTTATATACAGTACACTCACAGCTCTCCGATGGACCGACGGACGAAAGTCAGTGGCCTCGTCGCGCGAGTGAGCTTCTTTTTTCGGTCTGGGCATCATGGGCCGCTCGTCTTTTATTGTCTCGGGCCCATTTTTACGCTGCCCACGCTGCGCTGCGGTAGTACCTGTGTAGGTATATAGGTACTTGCCTGCGGCCGAGCATTTTGCTCGATTTACGATCGGGCCATTCCTTTTTTCTTTGTTATTGTTTTTCGCGATGGGTCAGGGGGGAAGGCGGTCGGTAATTAAAGCGAGCATTAACTGAACGCATCCGTTATTGTTTTTGCGCGCGGATTCGTGTCCTTGGTCTTTGAAATTGATTATAGAATTCATCAAGATATCCGACATTGCCGTGTACAATGCATCTTGTTTGATTCTCGCCATTATTCGAATTCGCGTGGAACGCTCAAAAGAAACATTCCGTTCAGTTAACTCTTAGGTGCGCCCAATTATTTCCGAATGCGAGTTTTATGCAATTTAGCTAATTTTAAATCATATATTTAAACGAAGCAGGATTATAATATAACGTTTACTCTCAGACTGCGACTGTGACTTGACAAACTGTATATTGCAATTATCATTCGATAATGGGCAGTTCTCTTCGTGCCCGTAACATAAGAAAACGAGCTTCTCGGCGTAAATTGCCTGAAGGTCGAACCAATGTATACGTCCTGTATCAACAGCTGAGTGACAATAGCACAAAGCGTTTTATAACGTATGTCCGCGCGTACAATTGCAACATTCTTATGCAACGCGAACAATAATTTCCCACCGGTCGCTTCCAAAATGGCTCCTCGAAAGCATAGCGTCTCTCGTGTTCTACTGCTCGGGCCGAGGTCGTCATGACGACCGCGTGTACGTGGGACGATCCCGTGCCGCTCACGCACGCGTGGACCCCTGCGCTGACGCGTGTCGCGCCGCAGGGGTGCGCGCTTCGGCTCCTTATACGCGCGCTTCTTATTTCGATTCTCTCTCCCTCTTTCCCTCCCCACTATACATACATCCCTGGCGACTTGCGTGAAGCTCGATTTGCCCGATAAGAAAGTCGAGCCGGGGACGTGTGCGGATTGCGAGAATCGCCGGGACGAATTCATTCGCGAGGGGAATCGAGGATTGGCGCTAAGGACCGAGTGGTTTTTACGTTCGACTTGCGTCTTGTACATCCCTCATCATCGGGCTGTGTTATATTTACGGGGTCGCGACGCGAAATTGATGATTTCTGACGAAAGTTGCGATCGCAATACACACGCGCTCGCAATACGCTTGGATAAGAGGCTGCTCGCGCGCGCCAAAGTTAGTGTATACCTGCACCTGCAGCAGCAACTCGAGAACGCGGCCTCGAGGATAACGAAAGTGCCCGCGGCGCGCAACAAGCGCGAGTTCATCGCTCGGCTTCTTTCATTACCGTAGCTTCTCGGAAAGTCATGACTCATCGCTGCCTGCCTGCCTCCTCCTCCGCCTCCTCCTCTTCTTTTCCACTTCTCTCCGCTGCAGCCGCGCTGTCCGCTCGATTCTTTTTATCATCGCGCAGCTAGGCTTTTGTCCCGCCCGCGCGCGCGCGCGCGCTCGCGGCAGACCAATCTCTGATGGAAGTGCATATCGAAGGAATCGTCATCGTCCTCCGCGGGAGCTGCTATACACGTGCGCCTCGCGATTGCGCTCGTCATCCTCGGCTAGACTCTGCCGCGCCTGACGAGGAAGTCGAGGATTGACGAGGCTTTCTTAATTACATCGACTTTCCCGCGGTGAGATGCCCGAAAGAAACGTTCATCGTTCGGCACTTACACGTGGAGAACAAACGAACCGGCATATTCGTAGTCACTATATATACTGCATCATATACTGCGCATTATGCATCGTGCGAGGAATTTATTTTTTTATTTCGAACAAACCATCCAATTTATCTCCGCACTGCGCCTTTATTAAATCATTTTAAAATTTACATCCAACTTCCACTAGGCAGGAAACAGATAAAAAAGCTTTTACACGTCACGCAGACAAGCCTTCAATAGTATACAGATCCCCATCTATTCTCATCCTTCAAACTACGGCGCTTCTACTCCTTCAAACTTCGAGCCTCAAGATCGAAATTACGTTAAAGCGCAATCGTCCGGATAGCACTTTTCTTTCCACCTATACATATAAGAATACGAGCTCCGATTCATCATCCGAACACGCGCGCGTATACTTAACACAGACTACATGATCATCAATAATTCGAGGCCCGAGGAATGTGCGCGATTGCATCGCACCTCGAAACTTTCCTACCTCCGTCTTACGTCCATATAAACTAGAGCGGACGGCAAGGATTTCTGCTCTATATAAGTATACATGCAGTCGAATTCTCAAGAAGGTGAGCCGTATAGTGTGTATGATGAAGCGATAGACTTCCGCTTCGGGGGGGGGGGGGGGGGCTCGTCTTTCTTTAGTTTGTTGCGCCTGCCTTTGTTCTTTCTATTCTTCTCCGAGAGAGGCAATCTCATCTCTTGACGATTCAATTCGCCCGCGTAAATTGATGTTTCTCGTTCTTTTTAATTGTTGCTTCGGGGATGGGAGATTATAAGGTCATCTATCTTTGTCGAGGCGCACGAATTTCAAGGTGTACAAGTTTTGAATCAAACTGTTTGTTTTTAATGTGAGAAAATTAAATTTTTTTTAAAAACTCGTCGGTTCCCGAGTATATGCGATGGCTCTTAGAGAATTCATGCGCGAGTATTGATCGCATCAGCGCATTCTAAATTTGACAAAACTCAATTATTCACGACTTCCTCTGCGGCTGGAAGACCGCTATCGGAAAAATGTCCGCTCGAAATAGCAGCTGTTTCGAGCGCCTGTAGTATCCTATACTCATCACCTCCCCGCGCGACGAGAGTAAAAAGGCGCGCTTTCAAAATTTTTAACTCGCCAAAAAACCGAAGACTGTATCAAATGCATTAATCGCGTTCCCACAGCTCGTCGTAATCCTAATTAAAAGCATGACACGCTCGTTTTCCCTTCGAAATAAAGCCCCCCTCCCAGCTCCAATATGTGGTCTCTAAAGTTTCGTTCAGCGCGCCTGGGCAAACACTAATAAATCATCGACTCCAATTTAATTACCCGGCGGCGGTCGAAAAAAGCTGTACACAGTGTCCACATCGACGATGAAACAAAAAAAAAAAAAAGACTCGCGCGTCCCTCGGAAAAATTCGGCGGGCGTCAGCTCATCCGTACAGCGGGAAAGAAAACACAAAGTCGAGAATATCCGGTTGCACGGGCGAGAAGAAGTCTGGGGGAAAAAGGGCCGCTCGATTTTTCTCGCGCGCGAGAGAGATAATGCCGAGAGTTCGGCGGCAAAAAAGGAAGCGGTGGCGGAGAAAAAGAAATCAAAGCGAAACCTGCCGCCGCAGCCGAGCGGAGTCGATGATCGCGGCCGATTGTTGTCTCGCGCGTGTCAAATCGCTTCCAGGGCCTGGCCGAGCCTGCTGCACTTTCACCGGGAAGCTTTTGTTTTGCGCGAAAAAAATCAGAGAAGAAATGCCCCCGATCGAATTTCATCGGCCCAGCAGTATAATGAATCACTGAAAAATTCGAAAAGCGTTCATTACCCCTATACCGTTACTCCGTCTCCCTTCCACGCGTCCGCCTTCTTCACCCCACGGGCGAACGGTTATGGGTATATAGGAAAAAAGCAGCAGCGGGCGCCGAAAATCCGTCAAAAAGCGGCAAAGGGGGAGAGAGAGAGAGACTAGAGCTGCTGAGCGAGCGGCTGAGTGTAAAAAAGTGCGCGCGCGGAACAAATCCAGCGGTGGATTATATCGATCGGCGCACGCACTTTTGTGTCAAAACGTATCCATCGAGAGAAGGAGAGCCGGCTGCGATCATCTGGCCGCTTAAAACTCCCCTTTCCGCTGCCGCTGCGCGGCGTAATTGTTCTCCGAAATCACTTTCCAATGCCGAGTTTCATGCTCCCGCGCGCGACCGCGCCGTAAACCAATTTCACCTTTTTCTTCCTTTGTGTAACTGTTCTTGCTTTCTTTCGCTGCGCGATAGGATGTATAACTTGTATAGAGCGTAGCGCCGGCTTGCTCACGATTATGTTTCGAGAGAGGAATGGTGCTGCAGCGGTGCGGGCGGAGGACATCTCGTTTTTGTTCGGCTAATGGCGTGAAATCGAGGCTCTAAGCTGCGTGTGATTTGTCGGATCGGCTACTGCCATTAGGACGATTTCATTCGGGGTGTCTCGAGGTCGTCAGCGCACTATATTTGATTTATGATTTTTCACCTGCAATACCGATTATCATACACGAGAGGAGGCGAGCGCGCAGCCTTGGCGATTCCTGCAATGGAGCAGCTCCCGTTACGTTTCTGCGCTTGCAGCGCTGCTCGGCTACGTGCGCTTTGGCTAATTAGAGCTAAGGAGGGCACGGACGTTCCACTGTTGCGTTCTTTTTTTGCTACACTTCAATGGAGTTATTATATCCGATAAACGGTTCTACTCAATTTTACATCTCGCCATTATACCGCGGCGCTATTCCCGCCCCGATACCTCGGACGAACGATTTCTGCCTAATTGGTCGATTGCGCTCGCTCGCGACAATCATCCTAATTTCCCGGCTTTATCTCTAGCTGATTCCTTATTTATCATCCTATACCCGCTCACCTCTATTTTTCCGCGGCGCGCTTCTACATTCATATAGGCGAGTGCTTATATATGTATAGCAAGGGTTGAGCGAGTGCAACGAACCCGCCGCGCGGGCGACGATCTCGCCGTGAAAATTATCGAAAAACCAATCAGCCGCCCGGGACTTAGCGATTCCAGAAACCCAATTTGGCAGTATAATTCCGGGCGCCGCGCTTGTCTATCCGTCTTTCCTCTTTCCGTACGTGAATATGCACGTTTGCCGCCGATATGCGCAGCGGCGTATTCTGGGGCTGCTATGATTGACGCGCGTGTACGTATGCGGGATGCTTTTCCTTGTATATGCCGCGCGCTTCTCGCGCGCTGTCGTTCGCGCCCCCGCATGGGAGGAGAGCTATCGAATTTTCTCATATTAGATTGAGGTGAGGATCGTCAGGAAGTGTTTGGGAGGGCTTTGGTATAAAATTGTGCATCAGTTCATCGAACTTCGATAGATTGAACAATTATGGCCGTAATTATGCAAATTCGTAGGGCATAGCAGGAGCGGTTCAAGCAGGCCCAACAAAAGGCAGGTTTAAGATGGGTAACATATCGCGCTGTATATGTGCTGGGCTCGCACATACGGACAAGGGGAATAGAAAAGCCCCCGTGTGCCACCTATCTTCGCTGATCGGAAACTTGGAGAGTTTCCCATCAAGTAAAGTTGCCGAAAGTTAAAATTGCCGAAAAAAAGTCACGAAGGGTAAAAATGCCGAAAGAAAACTAAGATTTGTTCAAAATGATAAAAATTTTGTTCATTTACCGATCAACATGTGAATAATTTTTCGGCACTTTTGAAAATCGAATATTCTGACCGTTGACACTTCCATCTTTCGCTAAATTTACCCCTCGGTAAATATATATTCAGCATTAATATTTATCTGCAAAATTATCTTTCGTTGCAATGATCCCCACCCACAATTTTGATTTTAAAAGGTCAATAATTACGTGACCATTATTTCAGTCTTCGCTATTGAAGTTGGAAATGGATGCCGCATTCGTAGAGACTTGGAGAGAATAGAATGATTACCGCATTGTCCTTTTTAGAGCGAGAATTAATTCCATTGACAATATTGAAGTACATCTTATCGAATCAATTCTATGATATTCGTTGCGGAAAAATGCCTCGTTCTTTATATAGATAATTTTCCGTTGATTCGTAATATTCGCGTGGAAGGAGTTGGAATGTTTCATTCAAATTATAAAAGAAATATCTTAAACTCGATTGTCTTTTGCTATTTCAGAAATACGACATCTGCAGTCCTTTAATCGCTACTATTTAAGAAAAACAAATAAATAAGCCAATATAGGATTTATATCACTACATAATCATCAATTCTGAGTTTTAAATAAGCTGTTATTCTTCTTGAAAGTATGTTTTTGACACTATGTGTGCGAAATTCGATTTCTCATAGCTGCTTAGCGTGTGCGAAATGCTTTGAATTTCGCGCACGCTCATCTGCTAAGAACGTAGATTCGCGCACTCGTATTGTAATATACTATTTCGTTATGATCGTTTTTACTATAAGCGAACAATCATTTAGGTCACCTGCGATATACATTTATAATATTACCCTTCAATTTGCAATATCATATAGCGAAGCCGCTAAGGAATTTTTAAATTTCCCACAACGAAGTCCACCGTTATTGCAACGGAAAACCAATCGCAGCTACAGACAAAACCATAGCAGCCCATCAGCAGTCAGAGCGCGAAAGCGCACGAGACTATAAGGGATAGAGAGAGAGAGAGAGAGAGAGAGAGAGAGAGAGAGAGAGAGAGAGAGAGGGAGATCGATGCGAGACGCTTTAATGGACGTTTGAAATGATTAGCGGGGATTGACAATGCGCCAGCGGTGACACGCGCCTCGCGCCTGCCGCAGGTGAAATGGATCCTGCATATGCAAGTCCAACGACCTCCGTCCCGCCCCCTTTCAGGCAACGCGCTCCTCACTTATTCATATATACTTTCGCGCTCGCGCATAGCAGCCACTTCCTGCCCTCCTCCGCTGCTGCTGCTGCTGCTGTTTTGCCTTTCGGCCGTTCTGTGTTGTTGTTGTTGTTGTTGTTGTTGTTGTTATTGTTGTCGTCGGGAGTCGAGGCTGGCTCTCGATCAACCGGTGCATGTCGCAGCTTCGAGGAGGTGGAGTCGATTGATGGAACTTGTGTGTCGCCGAATTTCTGATGCGACGCGCTCGATTCTCTCTGCGGTTGAGGTAGTCCTTTGATCCGGAGTATTTTGCAGAGAGAATTTGAAATTTTCATTATAGGAGCGATCCATATACAGGGTGTAAATACTTGCACAACCTCTTTCTCTCTCCCAGAACGATAAGCTCTCTCTCTCTAACCGTCTATCTTCTTTCTGTTCGCACGAATCCAGAGCACTTTGACCGCATAATCCGCCAAAACGGACATTACCTTCCACAATCCGAGCACAAAACTACCCTCACCACCATCCCCTGCATCCATCCGAGAAAAAGCTCGAGTGCAGCATCCCCACTCCGGTCAACCACCTCTCTCTCTCTTATTCTCTCTCAATCCTCGGGCATATCCTCTAAAACCAACCCCTTAGCGCAATCGCTCGCTGCATCAACCCTTCCACATCCGAGGATGCTCTCGCTCACTCCCTCTTATCGGAGGGCTCGGAAAAGGCTGTCGCGCCTGCGCCACGAGTCCTCCCACCCTCGAGCCGTCCCACCACCGCCGGCAGCAGCAGCAGCAGCAGCAGCAGGAGTAGAGCGAACCTCGTGGCCGGAGTCCTCTGCTGTGTCATTCGCTCGCGCGACTCGGCCGCCGGCGGACGCGTGCCCAGGAGGATAGCCGCCACCGCAAGGGACCACAGCCGGCCACGCGACCAAGTGTCTACTTCCGCATCTCGTTGCCGGCGATTCCGAGGACTACCGCCCTGTGGGCACACATACGCAGAGGAGCAGATGGACCGGGTTGTCGACCTTGCACCTCCAGCTAAAGGTAACGTCGCAGCGCGTATTGTTTTGGAGCCGGGCGTACGTTGGTAATTGCATAGTACGTACGTGGTCTGGTCTTTTTCGACTTTGGCCTGTGGTATGCAGTGGTAAACGGCGCGGGTTCGATGACTCGGGGGTTCTTTGACCCGACTCTTGATACGCATTGCGTATACACGCCGGGTTAGATTCATTCGTCGGTTTCAACCAAATTTTTCGTTTCTTTCGATTGCTTTTTGACAGCTGTCGCAGAATCCTTGTAAATCTGACCGATTACATCGTCTTCATAACAGTCGTACAGCAATTCAAACGTTATTTATTTACATAGCAGCACAAAAAATAGAAGATTCCTTCGCGTCTTTACTCTCGTTTATAAAGCCGTTGCAAAAAACATTTGTTCTCGCGGCAACGGCAGAGAGCATAGCCTCTATTTTCCTCCGCGATCATTGCGGTTTTTCATTTGTTTTATGGCAAAGGCCGCTTAGCGCTTTTACTGCTTCCTAATATTTTCTTCTTAGCAATAATCCTCGCCAGTACCGTGTTTCGCGGAATCTAACGCTTGGAGCATTTCTAATTGCACAGTATCGGGCTCTCGCGATTTCGCATTATTAAATTTATGACGTCTTGCGGTTTTATGCCGTGTTTAGGCGGTCGCAGCAATGTGTTCGTTCCTCTAGTTTCTTCTTCGCCTCTTCCGACGTTCACTGCAACGTTGGTTATTTCGAATTTTTGGTGAATGAACCCATAATCCTTCCGTCAATTCGGAGATAATACTAAAGATACTTTGAGTCCACTCTAAAAAAGTACAGCATTACTGGATGCGGAGCAGTGCAGCTTTAACTCCGGGGAATAAGCTCTCCCTCCGCGGCGGGAATGTTCAATCGGCGTTATCGGCCGGCGAAAGCTCGCGTCGTCGGCGTCCGCTTCCTCCTCCTCCTCCTCCTCCTCTTTCCGCGACTACGTGTTGCTGCCGGCTTTATGAATCGCAAACTGCGGCATAGCTGGAGTTGGCTCGATTTGTTTGTTTTTTTTTCGTCGGGAAGCCGAGCTGGCATGTTTCGGGATTCGTATTGTGAAACTTTAACCGACAACTGTGCTCGCTATGCTGATGTTACTGCAATGATTTTAATGATTGTTTGTGTATTTTTCTAGGAGAATCCGGTCGAATGGCGAAGCTGTCAAGGCGAGGGATTCTCGATAAGGAAAGAATGCTCTCTATGCTTTTGATTGTTGCTCAGAAAGCCTCGATATCGATACTGGCTTTCGGGCAATAATCATAATCACGGGAGAGTATAAAAACGACGTACATACATCGTTATGCCGCCATCATCATCATCATCATCATCATCATCATCATCATCATCCTTATTATCATCAATTGTTTTCAACAACGATTGATCGGCAGCCAGAGTAATTCTGATTTTATAACACCACAAATACTTTCCTCCACGTTCATCAGGAATTCCATGAATAAACTCGTTTACACAACTCTGTATCTTCGATGTACCTCGCATTGTTGAAAATAATCGCCACTGTCCCGGGTCTAATATTAGAACGTTCGTCCCTTATATATTCGACTCGACTGCCAAAAGTGTCAATCAATTTGTACTGTAACCTACCCTCTCGTCCTGTATACCAGTCCCGAAATAGCCACCTTTACGTAAGCTGAATTCCCGATCACCCATGTATATACTTTCCCACAACTTCGCCCTACGAGCAAAAGCTGAAATGTAAAAAAAAGTTGCTGCTTGTACAAGATTCATGTTTCCACAAACAATGACAACATTTCCGCGCTTGCGCGCGCATTTAAATAAGAGACTCGGGCAACCCTTGAGCAGCGCGCAGCAATCATCTCTGGCTGTAATTCCCGCGCGGCCCGGCGACGTTAACGCCGCTGCTGCGTATAATAAAATACACAGCATCTCGACTCAGCAACTCGTCGCTTTCTTCCCATAGTGCTAAGTATCTGTAGAGACCCGTCTATGGACCGTATAGCGACGGAGGATGGAAAATGCACGAGTCGAGGGAAGCTGAGAGTCGTTAAATCTCGAGAGAAAGAGAGAGCCGAGAGGAGATATCGGTTCCTGGGATTTCTGCAGGATCGTTGCTGCGAATGTAATTGTCGGTGACGGATTCTGGGTATGCGAGCTAGAGAAGAAGCTGCGCTGGATTATTGTAATTGGGTTGCACGCGTCAGTGGCTTCGTGAGAAGATTCGAAAAACTATATGCTGCACAGACTGTTCATTGGATAATAAAAAACAATTTTTAGTAGACATTTGTTGCTTCTTATCGCTCCAATGCCGTTGCCCATCCCCTGCCCTTTTCAAAATCCATTTTATCATCCAAAAGTTAACGCAAATCAAAGTCCTCGAAGAAAAGGCGAGCGCGACGAAACTCGCCTCGGCCGCCGCATCGCGTCTCCTTCTCTCAGTTCTCGCGGCGCTACAATACATTTGCGCGTCGTCAAGCGCGCGGGCATCGATTAAAGCGCGGCGCGGCCCGATGTCGTCGTCGAAGGGGACACGCCGGTGAATAACGCGTCCTGCTTTGCATGGATCGAGAGCTTTGGAAACGGCCGAGGCTCCGTTAAATTGTTCCGAACCTTTTTTGTCGCGGAGGCGTGGATGGGAGAGAAGGTAAGGAAGCGACTACCTGGACGTTTCAGCGATTCAAGGATGTACTTGTGATAAAAAAATCTGGAGTTCTATAATTTTCAAATATTTGCTTGGTAGTATCACTGCACGTCGTAATGGAAAAAGGGTGAATATTCGAGCATTAAATTGTATTCCATAGGACAAGCGAGTAAGCTTTATCTCCTCAAATTCGTAAAATTGATAAATGAAATAAAACGAAAATGTTGCGGGCGAAAACTTTGCCGCCCGCGCCGATGCGGGGATGAATAAAAAATAGCGCGAATCGGAGCCGTCGAGTGAAAAACAGGGGACAATCGCGGAGATCGGTGTAGAGAAGCGATCCGAATCGCGGAAGAGGGTGTAGCTATGTAATAGACGCAAATTCAAGGGGTGTGAGGTCGATGTGGGTCAGACGCGCGTTTATGGAAAATTTAAAAGCCTTTCCGAGTCGGCTGTATCGTCGACTAATTGGTGTCCAGTGCCCAAAGCGCCATGGCACCCGGCGGTGGTTGACTCTTCGTCAGCTGGCTCATTATTCTTGACTTTTAGCCGGGGAGGCTTGTACCGCGGCGATAAAAATATTCATGCGCTATTATCGCGAAGCTTCGTTCGATTGTTTAAAAAATCAGACGGGCGAAATAAAACGTAAATGCAATATCTGAGTAAAAGCAACAATAAAGTAAATCGCTCGAAAATCATTTCGTAAACGCCAGCCGTGACAGTTCGGAGCATCAACACGTGATGTAGACGTGGCAGGGTCGTATAAGACACCCCTTTGCGGCGCACGTACGCAGGCATACATCGTCAGAGAGAGAGAGAGAGAGAGAGAGAGAGAGAGGGGGGGGAGGGAGGGGGGAGCAATCTCTCGCACCGCGATTGTCGATCGATATGGGTCAGACATGTATTATTGAAATTTTAAAAGCATTTCAAGAGAGCCCCGTATGCATATGTGCGCTGTATACCTATTACGTCTGACGGTTTATATACGCCGGCGATGATGCGCTGCTAATTTAACGAATGGCGAGAGAGAGAGAGAGAGAGAGAGAGAGAGAGAGAGAGAGAGAGAGAGAGAGAGAGAGAGAGACGAGTGCCAATTAGAGCGCGTCTGTGTAAAAAGCGTTACGCGGAGATCCGTTCCCCGCGTCAGTTACAGGGCTAATGAAGGGAATTATTTTTCCCAAAGTTCATTCGCCTCTGCCAAAGAGGTCTCGTATTCATCCGCACACATGCGCGCAGCCGCGAAATAGCTCCGGTCTTCGAGAATAAACTCGTATCCTGCAGCTCAATTACGCATTACACCTCCTGCATCTTTCGGCCGCAGCCTCTGCGCCCTCATAATCGAATAAAGCGCGAGTCTGGCGTCTCCGCCGGCGAAAAAAGCATCGCGCGCGCGCGCAGGCAAATATATAGCGGACGGAAGGGATGCGCGCGAGCGAGCGAGGGTAGGCCGTAGGCTTATATAGCTGTTATATATAGCGCAGGGAACATGCGCGCTCTGCGCCGGTAGGAGAGCTCGCTTGACAGATTGACATTCAGTCGCGCGAATCCGCCTGAATATTTCATCTCGTTCGAGCTGTCAGAGACGCGCCGGGCTAAGCGAGACTCTATGTATAGAGCCTGCCCTGGCGAACTTTCGACCTGAAGTGACCCCGACGACGACGACGACGACGACGACGCCCGGGACGCGCCGCGTTCTCGTATTATAGCCTTGCGATCACGGGGTGAGCTCCTGAGATTTACCTTTTTGCTTCTTCTTTTTCAGAATCTTTCGAAGGTTCGAGGGACTTTATTTTTGACTTTACCTTGTCAATTATTCCTCTCGAATTATCCCGAGCTTAATCAACTTTCCGATCGCAGGCAGCGATGATTATATCAGCCATTGATTATATCGGAAATCGTACGAGTACCGGCCTGGGAAATCCAACTTTAGCCTTATTTCCGAATTCAAAGTTCTCGAACTGCGCACTACTCTAGTAGGAAAAGCTTCATTTCTGTAATTCATTCTTTCCCCTGATGTCTGTTTTTATAATCCAACGAAATTGTTTCGTCGTCTGAGAATTATTATTTAGATTATTTTCACATTCGACGCTTGAATGTACCGCGATATAATGACTCGTGCGACTCGCGTTGTAGTTGACATAAACACACACACACACAACATAACCTTAAACCTGACACGCATGTCCCAGCTCGCGCGCGCGTCATACGTGCACTTGGCCTTTTTTCGATATAGTTATTTGTTTATTAGCCGTCAGCAACAATCAGCTGTATATATTTCTTCGAACGAAATATAACCGAGGGCTTTTCCAGAAGACTTTTATACAGGTGATTCGCGCGGATATACTTTTACAAAATTTAATCATCATAAACAAATTAACCTTAAAAGCGTTTCTCGCAATTTCAGATAAAAAGAACGAGATGAGCACGCAGAAGGGGAACACACATCGCACAAGGCCGCAGAAGCACAGGAATCAATTCGCCTTTAAAAATACTCTGCACGATACATCTCACAAGACCAAGACAATCAATAGTCTGCAAATAGCCAATGTGTGCGAGAGATGCAAGAAGATATTAGAGTGGAAAATCAAGTACAAAAAGTACAAGCCGTTGAAGGCTCCTGGAATATGCAATAAGTGCGATCAGAAAACTGTCAAGCACGCCTACCACACAATGTGTGGCCCCTGCGCAAGGGAGCGTGACGTATGTCCCAAGTGCGGACTCCAGAATGAACTGGTAGCACCACAGCCTACCAAGGAGGAGCAGCTCAAATTGGATAATGAAATGCAGAGCATGCTCAAAACACTGCCGGAGAGAAAGAGAAGAACTTTTATTCGTTACATGAACAAGAATAGTTAGTACATTTCATTAATGCAATTACATTACTAAGATTTCTATTTTTTATAAGACTTCAATTATTTATAATAAACATAATCACAAACAAATATGTAATTTAGGAATTAAGTTAACAGTAATTTGAATTTTTAGCTAAGAAAAAACGAAAAGAAAGAAGAGAAAACGAAGAATATGTGGACAGTGATAGTGAAACAGATGACAATGATGAAGAGCGTAAAGAATGCACACGTGATGATTTGATCAACAAATTGAAATCATTGATGATCGAGGAACACAAGGACGATGATGGTTTTGATAGTGATTTGTCTGATGATGAATTAGACTCAGATGATTAAAATATTATTTAAAAAAAACATTTGTTTTTTATAATTTATATCTTACTATTGTTAATTTTAGAATTAATAACACGAATGAAATTTGTTGCATGTGGTCTTCTTTTTTTTTCACAATCTCTTGCTACAATAAATTTTTATCAACAAAGCTTTCATACATTTGAATTCATCAATTTTTGTACTTTAGACTATGTAAAAATTTAAAATGGACTTTGACAAAAAAAGTAAACCAAAAGTGCTCAGTTGTATGCAAAGAGGTAGATTGACATTTTTGTAAATGCAAAGGTTCGCTACATAACCAAAATATTTGACAATGTAAACTATTTGAAATTTCTATTAGGACCTGGTCCTCGTTATAAGCTAAAATCTCTCACTGGATATGAAGATCATGATCCATCTCGACGTCGAAGTCCGGCCTTCTCTATGAAATTTCGTCCTAAAACCAAATTACAATGCACTGGGCCTGGACCATACTCTATTACTCATCACATGACAAATCGAGGTTTAGAAGTACCAGCAGCTTACAGCATGGCCTTCAGACCTCACAAAAAGTGTAGGTTTATAAAATTATATTGATCCTAAGATTTTTATTGCATAATTTCATTCAATTCTGCTATTGTAGATGAAGATTCGGTTCCTGGACCTGGCGCCTATGCACCAGAGAAATATCCACCGGTAAATCATCATCGCAGAGCTGCAGCTTATACAATACTCTTTAGACATGATAAGACTCACTGTAAGGATGGTCCTGGACCAATTTACATGCTTCCCACGTGTATAGGCCCAGAGATCCCAGATGTAAAAGCAGAAGGAGCTTATTCAATGTAAACACAAACTTAATTGAAAAGATGAACAAATACTAATTTCTTTTAATAGCAATAAGAATACAAATGAGATAATTGTATGTTTAAGGGCTTTCAAACACAAGCAGCGAATACAGAGTACAGGTCCTGGTCCAGCTGCATACAGTATCAAACTCAATCCAGTTAAGAAGCAATATCCAGCTTATTCAATGAAATTTCGGCATAATTTGTATGACTATTCAAGGCAATTACCAGGCCCTCAATATAGTTACAATATAGACTTGATTAAAAAACGCCAGCCAATGTACTCATTTGGAGTTCGACACAGTGAATGTACGGCAGTTGGACTTACAGAAAATGATGAGATTTGAATTTTAGAAAATTTTAAAATGTAAGATTTTTAGTGGAAAAATTTGTAATTGTCTGTTTGTACTGAATTCATTAAAAATGTTTTTGCATATAAATTTACAAGTGTCACGTGCGTTATTTTTCTTAGATTTTTAGATTTTCCTCCCGATATTCTATATACATATACGTATATGTACTAGAATGTCTTTTTTTTTTAAATTTTAACAAAACAAACATGGAGTGAAGCATCCATGTTTTACACACATCACAAAATTTTTAGGCCAACAGATCGAAATTCTTGTAAAAAACTTGTACTAAATCTTCACCAGGAATTATTAAAATACATACAAAATGCCCTCCAAAAAAACAGAGAAACAAACTGAAGGAAAGGAAAGTAAAACCCCGCTCCGCAAAACTTTAACCTGTGGTACAAGAAGTGAGTAAAACGTCGTGCATACTACAGTTTAAAAAAGGTACCTCTCAGACCATCAAATTTATTTAACTAGCTCCTGGGCCAAAATACAAGCTCAAATCTCTGGTTGGTTATGATGGTCATTGTCACTCTAAGTACCGAAATCCGGCATACACCATCGGCAAAAAGCAAAAAGCTAAAGAAGTATGTCTAGGCCCTGGACCAAAGTATCTTTACAATCTGCCCGGTATCCCAGGATACTCTTTTCCACGTTCAGTCTACCGACCCAGTAAGACTATGAATTTTTTTCCTTCATTTTCGCAATAATGCACTGCGGTGCGACTCGTAGTATAAAAAAATCAAATTGCCATTGTTTAAATTACAGCGAAAGACTGTAGTCCAGGCCCGAAATACACGCTACCTGGATTCTCATCTCCAGCTTTTTCAATAGCCAATAGGCCTAAAGCAAAATGTGACAAGGCGTCTCCGGGACCCTACGATCCCTATCCTTTACCAATAGGCCCTACGTTTATACTGTAAGTGTTGTGGGGCAATGCGCAAAGCTTCGTTTATTCGTCAATGTAATCCTTAATCAACGAAAACTCAATTTTGATCATAGTACCGGACAGGGAAAAGACCGCAAATGTGAGTACAATCCGCCAATAAGGGACGTGGGGCCCGTAACACTTCTCAAGCCCAATTCGCCGGCGTTCAGTATCGTGCCGCGACAAACTACAAAAGATAGATGCAACAGTCCAGGACCTAAATATTTCCCAGGCCTGATGAAAAAATCACCGGAGTATACTTTTGGTTTGAAACATAGCGAATGCTCGATCATTCCGAGAACGGAATGCGACGAGCTCTGCTAACTTGTGGAAACTTCAGTAACGAAAACAATTTTGAAAAATGTAAAAATCGTAAAAAGGAAAAACAAATAAACTCGCATTCAACGTAACTGCTTTTCATATAAACACGCTGTACACTCTAATTTAAAAATAATCCTATTCTCTAAAAACGACTCATCTATTCAGTGATAGTTTATTCATCGGCCTAACGAACTCCTGCCAGTAGAGCTGCGTCTCCTCGATCGACAGTCTGCTCAACTTTAACCGTATTTAACCTCTTGGCTGGTTCAACTCTGGATTCTGCCGTTTTTGTTTGCCGAATTGGAACTGCGGGAACATCCGCATCTTGCACGGCCGTTGTAACTGATACACTGTCCTCTTCGGCGCGATCGATGACGGTTCCGCGGCTGCGACAGCAGATCAGACGCAGCAAGAAATAAATTATTTCGAGAGCGTTTATTATGCTTATACCCAAGAAGAGATTACATATGCCGCCGTAGTCACCTGCAGAGGTAGGATGTTCAAATGAAATCATTGAATTATATTGAGTTTTTAATCGAATTCCGAATTGGAAGACGGCTGAATGATTTATCGTACTCACTCATCAATTCGTACCAGTAGAACAGTACGTCTTGCTTCGATCTGATCGTATTCGGCTCGTCGAATTAGACGTGCAGCATGGAATAGTTTCTATTTGAAATCATGTTTCTGAAGTAAAAAAAACAAACAAACAAACAAACATCACATTCGTTATAAATTATTAATTTCCATTAGATTTTCAGGAAAATGCACATCACCTATCCCAAAGTATTTTGTCGATGGTCAAAGGAATCCTGCTAGAGCTCACTTGGAAAACAGTCGCACTGCAGATACACTGACGGATATATTGTCAATATTGGATTTTTTCTTTAGCCTAGGACGAATTTGTCTCCAGTTGCAGGCTGCGATAAATTAGAGAAACAACGTTGACACGCGGGCACGCCTGAAAGAAATAAAATCTCGCATTTTTCTTACTTGTAAATTCTTTCAAACACGGCAAATCATCCAAATTGCAAGATTTGGGCGAATCTAGAATCCAAATTGCGTTGAACTATATTTATGAATCCATTGATGAATTTCGTATAGCGCAAGCTCACCGAAGAACGGTATGCACTTGCAGAGTCGAAGGATATCGCGGATTCGGCAGTAAATAATCCAATCGCTGTAAGAGCGATGTAATATTCCTTGAATATTTTATTCTGCTCCGTATTGAATAAGCAATTCCTCGCGCTCACGTCGTACGCCATCACCTCCTGCAGCGATTAATCATTCGTAAAGTTTTAGAGAGTTGGTCCCAGCTCGTGTATAGACTACATCGAAGAAGGTAATTATTTTTCGTATACCGGCGCCGAATGCAAACTCGTCGCGTCCATCGAAACAAAAACTTCCGAGTTGGGAGGAACGAAGACTTCTTTCAGGCTGCCAGTTGGCGCGTCGGGATAATCCAGAGAGGAATAAATGAGTATCTCGAATCCATTGCTGGGCATACTCTTGTAGTAGTAATCGTCGATGCGAGAGTTCAAGACGACGCTCAATCCGTACTCTGGATTTATGAGAGTCGACCTTTCTACCATCGACGAGACGAATCCGCTTCTCTTCGTGCTGGAGCTGAGCGTCAAATCGCGCGCGATCGATGCAGAACAATGATCAATGAAAATTTAGAATCGCATTCGCGAGCCATATATACTTACCTGCCGAAACCGTCGCTGCGTCGAGCATAATTATTGAAAGTGCAGCAGAAGCCGTCCCGAGTCTTGCGCAGAAAGAACATGTTATCGCGGACGCGATCCTTGCCCTCCCAGGAGCAGTATACTTCAGAATCGATCGGCACTTCGGCGTCAGCTAGAATTAGCAGGAATCGATAATAATAATGAAAAAGCAAATGAAGCCGCAGCGGCGAAGACAGAGCGCGGGTACTGCACATGCACATCGGGGAGTGGGCGTATACACCTGCATCATGAGCGAATCGATATACTGTAATCGCCGTAAGCTCGCGACAAGATGGCGTGCAGGAATTGCGCCTCCTCGATTTCGCCCTCGTCCACGTCCAAGAGGTACAGGTGGCCGAGGTACTTGAGCATCTCCCTTATCTCGCTCTGGGATACGTTGAAGACCTTCGTCGTCTCGAGACTGAAACTGTTGGAAAATTTATCATTCAATATATATCTATATACTTGTGCCAGTATACGAAACATTCGCGACGAAAGAGAAAACTATAGCTCACAGCTCCTCGGCGAAATCGTTGACGGCGCTCAAGCTCATCCTGTTCGTGCTGCAGACGGCGATAGCAGGAAAATCGAGGTCCCTCGCGGTCGGACGCTGTCGGACTCTCCTTGTACTCCAGCGTTAGGTTCATCACCGTGAAGACCATCCCGACGACGGCCGCGATTCTGACGATATATATAGACATAATGTCAAATGCATTGTGCGCGTATATACATGGCAGGTATAAGAGAAGAGGCGAGAGAAGCTTCGCGATTTACTGGGAGGATATCGTCGAAGGCTTTCTAATTCAGGAAGATCCCGGCTGTGAAATATTCAGAGGCGCGGAGAAAGGGCGAGTTCTTTTTAGCGTCACCGCTGTCTCGTGTCTCTCCTAACGAAGACTATAGCTGCGCATTTCGGAGAAAAAATCTTTTAAACAGAGTATATACGAGTATTTCATTCAGGAAACTTTTAAGTTTTATACATTTCATATAGAGAGATGCATGAAAATATGAAATTACTAAACCTACCTCCCAATGCGACGCTCAAAAAAGCTCCACCCCCTCTTGCCCCCGTCAGCCTGATGTGCACTATTCGCACTTCTATTCGCATGGGGTCGTCGACCGCGGTTATCGCCTGGAATAGCCTTTTTCAGCGTCGCGATCGCATTCATTTCATTAGCCGCAAACTCGCTGAATTAATTCCCCCCAAAAAGCTTCGCGCGTTTCAGCCCAAACTGACGTCCACTGCGCCGCGAACGGCGCGAACTGTGTCCGAACTTCCAGCTTTTACTCGGTTTATCATTCTATTCCGTGTGTGAAAAAGGTCTGCAAGATAAATTGTTTTGGGATACGGGATACACAGTCGGGATCCTTATCGCGGACAGCATAGCGCGGCACGCGACGGTCAGTTCTGCAGTCGATAGAAAGCCGAGTCGAGCTGGCAAAATATAGCCATTCGCCAGCAGAGCTGTGATGATACCTGATAGAGGAGTTATCGATAAACCAGGAGTTTACGCTCGTTATAAAGACTTTGGCGCTGAAATTTTTAAATATTCAACGGATTTTTATATACCCTTTTTTCAGGCACTGGCCTGTATTTATTTCGATATAGACGCTCGTATGTGGCGTGACGCGTGCAGGATTTGTACAGATAGACAGAAATGTTTATAATTATACAGCGGATTACGATTATTAAGTATATACAGTCACACTTGTCAATCGAAAACATTACCTTGATAAAGCTGGTGGAAGAAGAAAATTAAGATGATGTAATAATATGTGATAAGCAGGAATTTTAAAAAGTCAAGTAATTCTAAAATAATCATTTTCATTCAAACATCAATAAAATATGAAAAATTTTAATAACCACATAACTTTATTTTTTAATTTATAATTCAAATTTACATATGTACATATGCGTGTATATTGTATAAAACTGCAGGGAATACGATCTCAAAACATCCATTGTGAGCGTACTATGATAAATTCTAAAAATTGCAAAGCGACATAACAGTATGCATGATGAAGTGCTCCGATATACAAAGATATTTTATTAAAGGCTATACTCTAATTTTGAATGTTGACTGCTAGGAGCTTTAAACAAAAGCATGGCATCGTCTTGCAGATATGTATAAGTATCTGGAATATAAAAATATTTGCTGATCGAAATTATTTCAATATATTTTGCAACTTTGAGAAACTCATAGGTACTTATATGCCAACCATGTAAATACTTACGTGTGATTTACATGCGATTCTTTGCAAGACAATATATTTGAGAAAATCCCAATCGTTTTTTCACGCTTGTCTTGTATTTTAAGTATAAAATCGCAAAACATAATGACAAAATCTAAGAACTCTCTACGCTAACAGCATTGGCTTTACTTAGGGCTAATTCTTGTTGCTTATTAGCTTGTTCTTCCAACAATGGTTTCCATATATATATTCCACCCATGAATCCAAGAGCCGATACAATAAATATTTGAAACTTTGTTATTCTTCTATTATAAAACATTTTCTTGGTGCCTTTTTGAGGAACGAGCTGCAGACAGCAGTACTCCACAAATGTTTCTGCTTACCTAACCTTTGCTAGTTATGCTACTAAACACTCACACACACATTGACCCGTGGTTGTGCCCGCGGTGTAAAGATGGCAGAGTCTTCGATTTGTCAGATCAAATTCTGCCTTACCAACATGCCTACATATACTTAATAACGATATTCCATCACGTATGTACTTATATATCTTATTCGGCTTGTCGGCTTCGCGAGGGTCGTTAAAGATAAGAAACCCCCGAGATGCAAAAACTTGCAATATGCAATATAAGAACGGTACTAAGTATAAGTGAATCATCGTGTATAAAAATACGAATCAGAATGAAAGGAAAATTTATATCAAGATTTTTAAGTAATCAACGAACAAAGAACTCAATTAAGACTTACATTTAACTTTGGGATATCCAGAATAAAACTCAATTTTTCATTATTTAATTCTTGCCACCTCATTATTACGTTTGTTTCTTCTTCACACAATTCTTTGCTTCAACGACTCACAAATGATAGATACTAATATTAAAAAAGGAAACACGAACTGACCGGACGATTCGACGCCGCGTTCTTTGATTGTCCTCCACTATAGTTTTAACCTCTGGCTTCCAATCCGCGGCGTCTCTTTTTATTCGGAAGTAGTTAGGTACTTATATACTCTACTGCGACTAGCAAATCTGGCGGCAGACTAAGCTTATCTGTTGTGCAGTAAGACAGCGTCAATCAACACAAAACACGAATTTTCGGAACTGCAACCTGTTCATGCACGCCGCACGCGTTCTCTCGAATAGAGCTCTCTCATTGGTTGATTTTTGCTTGTAAAAAACGGCAAGGGAGGAAGGCGCGAGAAAAAGCCTCCTTTATTCGCTAGTTCTCGACCTCGTCCCTCGTGGTCGCTAAATGCTTCAGCCTTTTCTCCATTGTTCTTCAATTTATTAGCTAGGCATTAGATTTCTGTTTGTTCAATGAAACATATATTGGCTGATGGTGTTTTCAGGCGTTGTATTTTTGTCTTGAATTTTTTGACACAAGCGAAACGACGAAAGCGACATTGAAGTGGGCTTATCATCTTCTGAGATTCGCTGTATTCAGGTAAAAAAAAAATATCACATTCATTTCTTGAAATGTACATACATACCATGACTATGTCTCTTGTGATTGTGATTATCGTGTTATGGATTAGATTTACCACTGTATAGTTCTAACAAAATATTAGCTTTTATTTGCAACAGATAACAGAATTTCCCTACACAAATAATTTCAATGTTTACTTCATTACACTGTATACATATGTGTATATGCATTTCTACGTAATTTATCATTTGTTATTAAATTAAATTTTTTGTCTAGACTGACATAACATAGAAATGGAAAAATCATGGATGGATCTTGGGATGTATGGTTCAGATTCTCTGAATTGCAACCAAAGCAAGAGAAAAATGGAGTATGATAAATTTAATATTGATTTATTGTATACACAGTGTTCTTGTAGTATATAATCGTAACTATTAATGCTTTTTAGGCGAGTGACTCTTGAGCAAAAGGAATTATTTGTGGACTTTATTAGCGAAAATCCAGAAATGATTACCCATTCCAGTACACGAGAAAGCGAAGTAAGCCTCTTACAAATTAAAAATATATATTCATGCTTGAAAAGTGGTATGTAAATTATTATAAATAAAATTATTTTTTAGAAAGTTTTGTGGGACGAACTTGTAAGCACACTAAATAATATGAAACCAGAAAAGAAGTACGATTTCTGGAAAATAGTAAGATAAAAAATACTTATTTATGTATTGTAATCAAGATTTTATTTCTTGGTAATAAAATCATAAAATTCATACTTTTTCAGTTCTGGAATAAGTGGATCAAAGGACTTAATGACAAACCAGACAATTCACTAACAATATTGGACTATAAATTGAAAAAATTTTTGAAAAATCTAGGCTTCAACAGTGGATCAGAAACTAAGGAAAAAAAAGAAAAAAGTAATTTAACCATTGCAGAAATCAATGAAAGCTTAAAAAAAGTGAAAGAGGAAAGATCCAAGAATAAATTGGAAATGGATAATTTGGACTATACTATAGTCAAACTCAAGAATCAGATAAATGAAATAAAAAATCAGCTCAAGGAGAAGAGAAGATTGAATTCAAATTTAGAACAAAAAAAAAATTATTTAATTACAAAAAAGAGAAAGTTAGAGGCGGCGGACATAGTACTGATGAACATTGGTACTGGAAGTAATAAGAGTTTTTAATTTTTTTAACTTACTTCTAAAAACAATTACTTGGAGCAAAAATATTATGTTATTTATCATGTGTTGCTTTAACAAAGATTTTTGCTGTGTACACTAGCTTATTTATATAATTGCTTGTATAACAAAAAAATGTATGCATTGTACTGTAACCTAATTATCTATAAATAATAATGCGTTTATAAATGCACTTTGATATTTATTTGCTGCTACTGTATTATACAGACATTTTCAAAAGCATGCACGATAAGCTCGACTTAGCGCGGTATTTCCCTTATCGGTAAAACAGGTTTATCTACGTGTATTTCAAAATGGGACCCCGGCGCCAATATATATAATACTGACCGACTGACCGTCCTTCTATAACAAGTCTATATTCGTTGTTTTACATGTCCAATAGTAAATATAACCAAAAATTTTGTTATAGGTTTAGGCGTATAGCTTATCGCCTGCTAGCACTTGTTTAAGCTGTAGTTAGTCGACATTTTAAGAATGTTTATGTATTTGATTTAGATTATACTTTCGGTATGCATGTCATTCGAATAAACGTAAAAAATGTAGCTTTTATTATTTTGGCAATTTTGTCAACAACTATTCGACAAGTTTATACTGGTCATGGTTCTGGCCATGGTGGTAAGTGAAAATATAGTCTTCATTATTACTTACAATTTTTATTTTGAATGAACCACTTGAAAAATTATAATTATATACAACCATTTTAATTTGTATGTATCAACACGGTTAATAATTACCTACTATCGCAGAAAGCGTATTAAACTATGCAGTCACTAGCAATTCAACTCCAGCTTTTGGAAGCAGAAAAGTAAGATCAATTAAACTAGAACAAATTATTAAATTTATATGATGGTTATATAAAGATAAGAAGAATAATATAACATTATTTTAGGATGATATACTTTTAAGTCTATGTGAGCCTGGGTCTTTATGTTCGGAGCTCAGTGTTGAATGCCTATCATGTACTCTCAATCAAAATTGCATCTATGGTTCATCTTACACGGCTAATTGTACTGTTAAAAGCCAAGTCGATTGTGTGGTTGGTATTGACTATGTCTTAATATCCATTATCCATGTATCTATGGAAATCGTTATAAATGATTGTAAAAATGTTATTTTAGGGTGATACTAATTTTGTTAAAACTTATATTTGCCGTTACTGTTATCAAACTGAAGCTTGGGAACACAACTGTTATCAAAAAAATTCATGCAGTTCTGTTTCATCTCCACAACAATATTATCGGTTGGTATTTAATAAATTTATGACTATATTCGTTAAACTGCACTTTTTTTTACTTTGATTTACATGAATGAAAATATTAATTATTTTTATTTCCTAGCTCAAATTGTACCGTAAAAAGTGATATTTTATGCTTGGGTAGACGAAAGTTTTTGAAAAATTTACCTTGCAACTGGACTGGAGGCTACAAATGGTCCACAGCACTCATTTTAAGTATAACTCTTGGAGGCTTTGGAGCTGATAGGTATATTTTGATTCGATTGGCAAATATAAGTTCAATTTAACAAAATTGATATTTACAAATTTTTGTAGATTTTACTTGGGACATTGGCAAGAAGGCATAGGAAAATTATTCAGTTTTGGTGGACTTGGAGTGTGGACATTGATCGATGTAATGCTTATTTCAATGCGATACTTAGGTCCGGCTGATGGCTCCCTGTACATATAACTCTAGATATATTGTGTTAGGATATAAAACACTGGATTACTATTTAATATTTATTAACATAAAGCAAACATTTTTATTCCAATTTAAACCTGACTAATTAAAGTTATCTCGGATCTAATTATAATTATTAGGTAATATTTATTACAATATTTGTTGTTGAACAAAATTTGTTAAAACTTCATAGATGTTTGAATAAATTTTTTATTTTTTAGAAAAAAATTCTCAAACAAAATGAGGCTTGTTCTATTATTATTCAATTAATATTACCAATTCACACTGTCCAGTCCATTCACAATGCTCCAAAACTTTCAGAAGAGAAAGATCAAGTCAGTTTTTCCTATTCAGATTTCACTTCTACTGTATTATTTCAAGTCCTGATGTTTACAGATAAAACTATCTTATTACGCTATTTTTCTCAAGCAAATCCTGGTAAGCTCAATCTTTTTTTTGCATGTTTTCTCAAGATATATGGGTAGATTAATTCTTAAAATTTCGCGCGCCCACACCTGACATCGGGCTATACAAGCTAAGCTGCAATTGGTCGTTACAAAATAACATACTCGAAAATTAATTCGAAATGCGCCAATCGAAACTAAAGCCGTGGTCACGTGACCATCCTAACGTTCTTTTTGAAAAGTCGGAGTCGGCGAACGTTTACATCAGACGAATGTCTGCGAGGGAATACCTATTTCGTTTTAAGCTAGCATTTTCAGAGTGTAAAAAACAAATGGCAGAATAATAAAGAAGTTGAGCAAAAAAATGAAATCAACAGACATCGAACAAGTGATTGCTATAAGCAATGGGGGTGAGTCAAGT